>NC_064629.1:659419029-660034386 GCF_023864275.1 Schistocerca cancellata
ACGTTCCTCTGTAGTGGTGCAAAAGCGTGGCGTTCTGCGACGTCACCCTCTTGCTTGTCTACTCTGGAAATTGCAAGGTGTCGACACATGTGGAAGGAACGTTAGAGCTTAGATTTCATGTGAGTTGTATGGTGGGTTAATAATGTCACATTGGCACCAAATTTCACCATATTCTGCAGAACGCCATTGTGGTCATGTCACGCGATCAGAAGCTCGTTCTGATTTCACCCCTTCTCTTGACGCCCCTGTGCTAGAGGCCAGAACTGCGACGCCAAACGTTAAAACCACGCTGTTTTCTTGTAGGTGGCCGAGGGAAATATTTCTCACACCGCCGCTCAGAATCAACACGGAAAGGCCTCAGGTGATGGCATAAAGAATAGCAATGAATGGTTCAAATGGCTCTGAGCACTATGGGACTTAACAGCTATGGTCATCAGTCCCCTAGAACTTAGAACTACTTAAACCTAACTAACCTAAGGACAGCACACAACACCCAGCCATCACGAGGCAGAGAAAATCCCTGACCCCGCCGGGAATCGAACCCGGGAACCCGGGCGTGGGGAGCGAGAACGCTACCGCACGACCACGAGATGCGGGCAATAGCAATGAATCCTAGGGTAGTTCATTTACACACATTTCGCGGTCGAAAATGACAGTTTACAGTGGTCGAAAACGGCATTTTGCACCCTGATGTAAAACAGAACAACGTTCTTGACAACCCTTGACATTGCTGATAGCCCCTGGATGATTCAACCGTTACCTGAGGATATAGTGGGGCCGCAACCCCTTTGAACCCTTGCGAGTGTAGTGAGGCCGCAAATTTTGCTCTGGTATACAGCGTGGAACCATTAGGCGCTGTTCAAAACCATTCGATGAAATTTCAACGTGGTCAGAAGCGACAAAGGGTGTTTATGCTTTTTCAACCCTCTTTTTCGCGCTCTCTTGTGGTGTGATCACGGGTTGGGGGAACGTGACTAAGTAAACGTCCAAGAGTCCCTCCAAGATCCCCTCCCCCCTCAGTTCAGCAACACCCTCGGTGCTACTCGCACACCTAATGTACTTTTACAACGGTAACGATCATTGGCCCATCAGTGTATTAACGTTTCTTCACGGATGAAGCATGCGTTGGATGACTGCTTCTACCGCTTTATGCTAGCTTTCATTTGCGTAATTTTATCTGGGCATCGTCTAAAGGATAGAGACGTAGGGAACTGAAGAATATTCATACCACCTGCCTTGAAAGACAGTTCTTGAAGATTTCTAAGCAGGTTTTCAGAAAAGTACAGCGTCTTTCTTCGAGTTTCTGTTAGTTAAAATTTTTCGACAAATCTTTTACATCCTCTCGCCAGTCCTACTCTCTCTCGCCTGTCTCACAAGTATCTGATCATTCGCTGTGACCATCTTTAGTAACGATTGACGTTCCCTGTTAGTCTGATCTGTTATGGGTCGCACGCACGTGAGAAGTATTGATCTATCGCCCATTCAAGCGTTTTGTACGCTATCTCTTTTGCAAGCAAACTGCGGTTTCGCAGTCTCCTACTGATTAATCATAATCTGTGATTTACTGTTCCTCAACTGAGCCTATACGGCCGTTTCACTTCACATCTCTGCATATTGTTCACCCAAATGTTTGTATGAGATGCCCGATTCTAGATGTGAGTTGTTAAGTCAAAGGGCACCATGCTTTTACTTTTTGTGAAGTACACAACTTCCCATTTCTCTACATTAGAAGGAAGTTTCCTGTTTTAGGACGAGATTGAGATTTTGATACGTAATCAACACCACGCCACCACGTTGCCGTGCACTCATCAGATCCGGATAAGAGCCTGCTGACCTCGTCTTTAACAGGACGTTAACCCGATCAGGCAAGTATATCAGGCGTCTCCAGTGGACTGCGGCAGCACTCATAAATTATTCTCGCGCTATCGTAATAACTATTACATCCTGTTATCATCTTACGCTCCTTGAACCTCTTCCGTTTATCTCACTTTCCACAATCGTCGACACAACACGAAGTCTACCAGATCTCTTGTTGACGCAGGAACTGTATCCTTTTGAGAAGTGACACAGTCCTGAAGCAATATTTTACATCTTACGGCCAAGTTACCTCAGAGATGTCCAGTGAACTCCCCGACATCAGTCCAGGTATCTGTCACTCCACTAACGTATGCGCCGTCATTTACAAGGTGACAGTTATTGAACTGCATGAAATAAACGTAAACTAGTTACAAACTACGGCGTGCAAACACTTTATTCAACATGTAAACGTCACTTCAGATTTAGGTTATGACATGTTCGATATGCCTGCCATCACTGGCCGGCAGTGGTGGCCGAGCAGTTCTAAGCGCTTCAGTGCGGAACCATGTGACTGCTACGGTCGCAGGTTCGAATCCTGCCTCGGGCATGGATGTTTGTGATGTCCTTAGGTTAATTAGGTTTAACTAGTTCTAAGTTCTAGGGGACTAATGACCTCAGCAGTTGAGTCCCAGAGTGCTCAGAGCCATTTGAACCATTTTTTTTTTGACTGATGACCTCAGATGTCAAGTCCCATAGTGCTCAGAGCCATTCGAACCATTTTTAATAAATGTTGGTGAAAAACGCAGGAGATCGGCAAGCTGGAGCATGGAGACCGAATGAACACATCTCCAGAACCACATACATAGACTAGTAACATTGTAAAGCGTAAGTTACACCAAACGATAATTTGATCTCACGAAACTTGTGCTGCAAAAGCTGCTTCTAATCTTAAAAACAAGAGAAAAATGTGAAAACGTAACATATTAATATATTTGTAGCCATATATATATATATATATATATATATATATATATATATATATTACGAGCCAGTGTAGATGATTCATAAATAAAAGAAGCGTGTTGCAAAAAACAAACTGCCTTTCGTTTAGTTGCAATGACGGAACGTACCTTCATGAATTTGGAAGCAGATAACGAAAAAATAACGAAAAGAAGTAGTGACTAATACTGTCACCAAACTCTAAGTGTTAATAATAATTACGTTTTGAGAAAAAATTGCGGTGCGTTGTTCACTGAACCCTAAGTTACCGGAATGTAAAATGCTCTAAATATAGTGCCTGCAGTTTCCCATAACTTTAGGGGTACACCATCAGTGACTTACCGAGTCTTCTTTTGAAAGAGGGATGTGCCACCAGTAGGGCGGACTTTATAAAATAATAATACGGCCCAAATTCAAGGTCACTTCATTGAAGTGAAGTGTATATTTGGTTATCAAATGCTTTATTAATTTTTTGTTCAGATATTCTACAGCGATTTTGTATGTATTGCTGAGACAAGTGAGAGACACAAATTAATATTATCCGTTAGAAACTAAATTATGTTCCGATTATTTTAATTGTTATATAACTTTTCTGAATTTGTTATGAATAATTATGGTGAGGACTGAAACTTCGTGGCAGATTAAAACTGTGTGCCGGTCCGAGACTCGAACTCGGGGCGTTTGCCTTTCGCGAGCAAGTGCTCTACCATCTGAGCTACCCAAGCACGACTCACGCCCCGTCCTCACAGCTTTACTACTGCCAGTACCTCGTCTCCTACCTTCCAAACTTTACAGAAGCTCTCTTGCGAACCTTGCAGAACTAGCACTGCTGAAAGAAAGGATATTACGGAGACATGGCTTAGCCACAGCCTAGGGGATGTTTCCAGAATGAGATTTTCACTCTGCAGCGGAGTGTGCGGTGATATGAAACTTCCTGGCAGATTAAAACTATATGCCGGCCCGAGTTCGAGTCTCGGTCCGGCATTCAGTTTTCATCTGTCAGGAAGAGTCATATCAGCGCACGCTCCGCTGCAGAGTGAAAATCTCATTATGGTGATGACTGTTAGATAGGTTCCTTTGTATAGAGGAGGACATGATGAGCACTGTGATACCTGTGCCTGGAGGTAACTGGCAGTTAGTACCATCCAGGTAATGACATTCTCACGGATCAGCAGAGTCCCCTCAGAATTCGCTTGTAAAAGTGACCTAGCGTTTTGTAGGATCCTCCATTTAGGGTGGCAACAGAAAATAGTGCTGACCACGACAATATGCTGATTTCTTTCTGGGACTGAGGCATGCAATAGCAGACGAAAAGATTGTTCAGTCCAGCTTCTGTCAGACTTCCGAACCGACCAACACGTAAGGCCCCCATCGTGTAGCGATTGAGGACCTCGGGCTACGCGCCATGTTGCCTTAATTCTTGTACCGAGGAGTAGCAAGAGCCTGTAACACAAAGCGTGACCTTTACTGCTCACGAGACGTTAATTGCCTTCGTGGTTTACGCGATCGGAAGATGAAGGGCCGGCCCGCAGTCTGTAGCTACACGTCAAGACGCTACCGCCTGCGGGATAGATAACACGCCGTAACTCTCACACGGGGGCTAAAAGCTGACTAGCGCGTAGACGAACCAATAATACACCATCATCATCATCGTCATCATCATCATCATCATCAGTCGCAGTATCGCTTCTCATAGCTCCTATTTTCGTCTCATGCTCGTCTATAGTGACTTTAGAATCAACAGAAGACATTAATTTCACAGGAGATGTGAATAATAACGTCTTCAGTAACCAAAATTTCGTCTTTTCTTAAATTACGCGATGAATTTCGGACCCTGTGAGTCCATCAGGTGCAAATCGTTTAATGCATTATTTATGTCTCCTCTTGAGCGAGTTGAAATGTGCGTTCCGGAAGATCCAGGAAGAACATTTTAACGCTGTAACGTCAGCAAACGTTTGAATAGTCAATTACATGATTGCCCATCATGTCACTGAAACCGCACGCTTGTTTGCGCACGAAATACATAGTGCGATTTAACAAAATACGAATTAACTGCGTAGGCTTCAGCGGCTATAGTCTGTTACCATGAAAGTCTTGAGTGTATGGTACCCCATCATACTGTAAAAAACTATGAGGGCGTGCCGAAAAGTAACGCTTCCGAGTTTTTTATTCTGGTCTCAATACTGATTGAGGTATTAGATGTCACACTCGGTCGACTTTCCCACTTCGCTGACGCAAGTTGCAATCCTCTGTTGTTAGAGGGCTCCGGTGTGTAACGTAACTGTATCGGTGCGTGCGGAAACCCTCAGAAAAATGGCAGTGCTAATTCGAAGGGTTCGTCCACCTATGGAATACCCTATCCTTCAGCATGACAATCGCAGACCACACACGAGCGCTGCGACATCTGCAACATCCGATGCCTTGGGTTCGCTGTCATCGATCATTCTGCGTACAGTCCCGAGTTGGCTTCATCACATGTTCGTCTGTTTCCAAAATTTAAGAACACGTTAGAGGACTTCACTTTGATAGTGATGAAGCGGTCCAAGCAGCGATGAGGTTGGGGCTTCGTCAAAAAATGTGTTAATGCTCGAAAACAGCTTTAGTAGTGTGTTGCTTGACACAGCCACGACAATTAAATATCTACAGGGCTATTACAAATGTTTGAAGCGATTTCATAAATTCCCTGTAGCTCCATTCATTGACATATGGTCACGACACACTACAGATACGTAGGAAAACTCATAAAGTTTTGTTCGGCTGAAGCCGCACTTAAGGTTTCTGCTGTCAGAGCGCTCGAGAGCGCAGTGAGACAAAATGGCGACAGGAGCCGAGAAAGCGTATGTCGTGCTTGAAATGCACTCACATCAGTCAGTCATAACAGTGCAACGACACTTCAGGACGAAGTTCAACAAAGATCCACCAACTGCTAACCCCATTCGGCGATGGTATGCGCAGTTTAAAGCTTCTGGATGCCTCTGTAAGGGGAAATCAACGGGTCGGCCTGCAGTGAGCGAAGAAACGGTTGAACGCGTGCGGGCAAGTTTCACGCGTAGCCCGCGGAAAATTGGCTCATGCCAGAACTGGAGACCGACAGCGCCGACTTCATCTTTCAACAGGGTGGTGCTCCACCGCACTTCCATCATGCTGTTCGGCATTTCTTAAACAGGAGATTGGAAAACCGATGGATCGGTCGTGGTGATCATGATCAGCAATTCATGTCATGGCCTCCACGCTCTCCCGACTTAACCCCATGCGATTTCTTTCTGTGGGGTTATGTGAAAGATTCAGTGTTTAAACCTCCTCTACCAAGCAACGTGCCAGAACTGCGAGCTCGCATCAACGATGCTTTCGAACTCATTGATGGGGACATGCTGCGCCGAGTGTGGGAGGAACTTGATTATCGGCTTGATGTCTGCCGAATCACTAAAGGGGCACATATCGAACGTTTGTGAATGCCTAAAAAAACTTTTTGAGTTTTTGTATGTGTGTGCAAAGCATTGTGAAAATATATCAAATAATAAAGTTATTGTAGAGCTGTGGAATCGCTTCAATCATTTGTAATAACCCTGTAGACGTAACGTCGCAAAGCAGTAAGAAATGGAATGAGAATGTAAGGATTGCAGTCGATTTCGGTTTGTTGGGAGAATTCTAAGAAAGTGTGTTTATGTGTAAAGGATACCGCATATAGGTCACTAGTGCGACCCACTGTTGAGTACTGCTCGAGTGTTTGGGATCCGCAACATGTCCAATTAGCGAAAGACATCGCAGCAATTCATAGGCGAGTTGCCACGCAGGTGTATGGGGATGCTTCGGGAACTCAAATAGCAATCATAGGAGGGAAGGCGATGTTCTTTTCTAGGAACACTATTGAGAAAATTTAGAGAACTGGCATTTGAGGCTGACTGCAGAACGATTCTACTGCTGCCAACATACATTTAGCGTAAGGACCACGAAGATAAGATTAGAGATATTAGAGCTCGTACAGAGGTGTATTGACTCGTTTTTCCCTCTCTCTGTTTGCGAGTGAATAGGAAAGGAAATGACTATTAATGGTACAGGCTACCCTCCACCACAAACCATACGGTGGTTTGAGGAGTATCTATGTGGATGTAGAGGTACATGAAACGTTTCACAGCCGGCAGGGGTGGCCGAGCGGTTCTAGGCGCTTCAGTCTGGAACCGCGCGACCGCTACGGTCGCAGGTTCGAATCCTGCCTCGGGCATGGATGTGTGTGACGTCCTTAGGTTAGTTAGGTTTAAGTAATTCTAAGTTCTAGGGGACTGATGACCTCAGCTGTTAAGTCCCATAGTGCTCAGAGCCATTTTTGAAACTTTTCACAGAAACTGGTCTCTCGTTAGGAAAAGTGTGTTCGTCGCCAGGGTCAATCTGTTGAGAAATAAACACATAGGCCTAAAGAATAAATATGGAGAATGTTAATAAAGTTCGTTTTATTTAAAAAAACTTTAAGCGTTTTGACATAAAAAAGTCGGAGGAGTTACTTTTCAGTACGCCGGCGTATTACTTATTAAACCAAGGTTTCGGCCACGGTTACACTAGCCTTCCTCTGGATCTGTTCAAGGAAGAGGCCGCTGCAAACGCAGCCGAAACATTGATTTCATCAGTAATATTTTATTACAGTATTATGCTGTTCCATACCCAGATTTCTTTCGTGTAACATAACGCGATATGATTTTTATGACGGAAGGCGTTACTATTTCTACATCCTGTCTGTTGAATACGGTAACGTTGTCAAGTGCAAGATATCGATAAAACTTGTGGTGTTTATTTTGTAACTTTTTGAAACTGATATATTTCTTGACCAGTAGAACGAGCGACCGATACTAATAGACTCTTTTCCTCTGAATTCAGTATAAAATACTTGTTTGCTCAAGTACATGTACGTTTTTGCTGCAAAATATCTCTCAATTATCGACTCAAATTAGATTTCTTGTAGTGTTATGGTTGTGATATGGTCCTTCTTGTTTACCCACGTCGCCATAATTAACTTTTATTAATCAGTATACCAGTTGATTGCTTGATTCGCACATATAAGTAGGATATAGCACGATGCTGGCGAGGCTACTCGGAACGGAATTAGTAATCCTACTATTTACTGCGTCATTTATCTAGTGTACCAAAACTACTGAACCGTATAGTGACACCCTGCCGTGCAGCGATTTCCAGGTTAGAGTGCTACTGTTTTTTTGATTGTTTTTTATCTTTATGTATTTTACGCTTCTCTGAAATGTCCGTAGCACATGCAGCTTTTCTCAAAAATTTGCATAACTTGAGAATCGAGCCCAAGCCCCCTCGGTAGCAGGCGAGCAATCTAACGCAGAGCCGCGCTGCTTGTCGAAAAATTGACCTTGCTACAGGGTATTAAAGACGCTCGGGAAACTTCAGTCGACTTCTTTCGAGAAATTTTGACAGCTGCATCGTAGTGCTTCCGCAGATTGATTTTCGAATTGCGAACTTGACGTACCATAAACATATAAAAATAACAATCCGATTTCCGTGTGGTCTCCTTGTGAGTACATGAGCTCCTTTTAATAGAGTCCCCGAGGGTCCAGGCTGCAGATATGAACTTGGGGACAAACATACAGGATGTCTCAAATCTTTTGGGTCAAATTGAAACAAGCGATAGTGGATCCACAATCGATAATATCGAGGTGGGGAGTAAACAGTCGGAAATTCATATTAATTGTGTTATGGACATACACAGAGTACGCCGCATAACAGTGTAGCTCATAGTAATTGTTTAAATTGACGACCGCCAGTGTCAGTGCAAGAATGGCAGCAGCGTGTGAGGTTCTGTCGCACTTTCTGAGTGATCCCTGGCGTCTGCTCTACCAGAAGACAGACAGCTTGGGCCCAGTAAGCAGGTCTCCATCCGTTTCTACGGCGGTTCCATACATCAACTTCTTAACTTAACCCTAGAGAAAAAAAAGTCCAGAGGTTTGAGATCCGGCGATCGCAACGCATGCTGTCGTCATATGACACACGTGCTATGCGCTATGTTGTGTACAGTATATCTGTTTGGTGGTCAGGGGTGTACGCTGTTTTTTGCTATACGCTGCCTGCTGCAGAGTGTAACAGACAGCCGGGACCTTTGCGAGGGTGCGGCAGAACTGCATGCGCCGTTGCAATGCGTGCAGTAAGACTGACAGTCGTCGCTTTGAACACTTACTGTGAGCTACATTGTTCTTACGCGCTGTACGCTGTGTATGTGCATAACATGTTAAGTTTGAATTTCCGACGATTGGTTGCCTATCTCAGTGCAGTCGGTTGTGGACTCACTATAACTTGCTTCAATTTGACCAAAAGGTTTGTTACACTCTGTACAACCATTGGTTTCCGGACGTACGTTTATTAGGATTATTTGCTTGTTACATTGTTCTCTACTCTCCCATCCCTTTTCTATCTTTATTAGTCAAACACACTGTATAAAAAAATTGTTAATAAATGAGTGATATGGCATCAAGTGCAACATACCAAAGCTGTTAGAATTTCAACATAGGAAACGACACAACTCAGAATAGCTCTTATATTTTCCATTTCCCTAGCTCACAGCAGGTGGAGGCAGGGATATCTCCCTAGCACCGGTTTTCTTCGCTATTGTCGCCCAACCCAAAGAATGATAATTTTTCAGGCTTACGTTAAACTCTGTCTACCCCTCCTTTTACCAGGAGTCGTTAAACCAGTCCCGCTATGTCTGTCGTCCAAATTTGTTACATTTCCCAGAGTTACATTTACGTCAAATCGAGAAAATAATGGTTTTCTCTTTTTCAGGGACGATGAGAAATGGATCCACCGTCCCCAGCCGTTCGAGAATCTGATCCTTACCGGGAGATCGAGCTCTACCTCGAGAAAGTTCAGGTAAGCTTCCGTTTTTCTGTTACCGCCCTCTCCTATTTACGCTAATAGTAAACTCGAAGAGTGTATGGCATTGTTACCGAGTGATAAAAGTATCGAGAAATTGCAGTAGATCTAATACGAGTTGCGACTGAATGTAATTGTATGCAGTGTGAACCCGAACGTTATTGATAAAATTTCGGAGACAGTTCAAGGGTGTTTTCAGAGTATGTTGGTATAATGTTGCTGTGGTCTACGGTGATGCCAATTATAGCTACTTCTGTGAAATAACTTAACATCAATAAAAAATCAGGTAATATGCGATCACCAAAACATACAACACACAACACTGAATAATGACTATGTGCAGATATAACAGCTCAGTACAGCACCGTTGTGGCGCCCTTACATTGCATTCAGAGAACCCATGCACGTATTGAAAGTCGGCCCAACCCTTCAACAGTAAACCTAACCATACGGTCGTGTAACTTTACAACATACAACTAACACCATCCGAAAAATAAATCAGGTGTGCCCGCATCTCGTGGTCGTGCGGTAGCGTTCTCGCTTCCCACGCCCGGGTTCCCGGGTTCGATTCCCGGCGGGGTCAGGGATTTTCTCTGCCTCGTGATGGCTGGGTGTTGTGTGCTGTCCTTAGGTTAGTTATGTTTAAGTAGTTCTAAGTTCTAGGGGACTTATGACCACAGCAGTTGAGTCCCATAGTGCTCAGAGCCATTTGAACCATTTTTAAATCAGGTGCAGAACCGAGCAGTTTTCAGTGCAGTCTTGAGAGCAAAGTGTGAAGTGGGCATCTACAACAAATATTGGTCGACGCAATATTATTGCACCTAATTGTGAGGATGTTTCGCTCGGCTCATAGTAAGTTAGCGCGTGATCGGGGTTGATAACATATTCACAACTAACCTGTAAAAATAGGCAGTGCGATGCCTTTCCTTAGTCGCCATTGTACCTGTGTACTTATTTCCTGTAACAAAAATGGTTCAAATGGCTCTGAGCACTACGGGACTTAACTTCTGAGGTCATCAGTCCCCTAGAACTTAGAACTACTTAAACCTAACTAACCTAAGGACATCACACACATCCATCCCCGAGGCAGGATTCGAACCTGCGACCGTAGCGGCCGCGTGGTTCCAGACTGAAGCGCCTAGAACCGCTCGGCCACTCCGGCCGGCCAAGTGCAATAATACAATGAGTAAGTAGTACCGCGAGTGAATGGAACAAATTTGTTTACAAACAAGACACACAACGCATACTGTAGACATTTCCACCGTTTCGGAGCTTTTTTGAGTTATGTTGAGATACAAAGATAAGTGGCGTTACGAAATCGAAAGAAACACAATCACTAGGTAAGTAGCCACCGCAGTCCACGGGTACCTTTAGCCAAAATGCTCAGTAAACATCCCTGAACAAGCTCCGAAATTCTGTCGGCGGAGTTCAGGTTCTCCGTGCAGGTATGACTGGATGCAACCTATCCCACATGTTACTCAGTCGATACATGGAATAGCCAAGGAGACTATGGGAACAGGAATTAAAGTTTACGGAGAATAAATATCAATATAATGCTTGCCGATGACATTGTACTTCAGTCATTTACGACGGAGGACTTGAAAGGAGTGGACAGAGTCTTGAAAAGGGGCTATAAGACGAAACACGGGTAATGGAGTGCAGCTAATTAAGTGAGGTAATTCTATGGGAACTAATTAGGAAACGAGACACCGAAAGTAGGAGACGAGTGGAGCTACTTTGGTAAGAAAATAGCTTACGATGGGAGAAGTAAAGAAGGTATAAAACGAAGAGTTTCAGTGGCAAGATAATCGTTTACAAAGCAATGTCTAATAAAGAAGCTAACGTCAAATGTTACTTTACGTGTTAGGAAGCTTTTTTTGGAAGTATACGAGCCGCAATTCTAGAAATCCACTGACATAAGGGACTTTGACAAAGGGCAGATAGTTATGGTGTGCCGCTTGGGAATGAGCCTCTTGGAAACGGCGAAGCTGGTCGGATATTCGCACGCTACTGTCGGGAATGTCTAAGGAAAATTGTTAAAAGACGGTGGAACCAGGTGTAGGTGACAAGATGTTGGACGTAAATTATGATTGCAGTGGACACGGGATCGTCTAAATTGGACCGTGGTCAAAGAAAACGTGTCGCCTGGTCGAAATAATCGCGCTTCACGTTACATGAACTTGATAGTTGTGTCCCAATACGCCGTCATCCAGGCGGACAGCTGCTCGAAACATGCACAGCCCAACTGTTACAAACCGGTAGGGACAGTATTAAGCAAAAAAAAAAAAGTTCAATTGTGTGTGAAATCTTATGGGACTTAACTGCTGAGGTCGTCAGTCCCTGAGCTTACACAATACTTAACCTAAATTATCCTAAGGACAAACACACACACACCCATGCCCGAGGGAGGACTCGAACCTCCGCTGGGACCAGCCGCACAGTCCATGACTTCAGCGCCTGAGACCGCTCGGCTAATCCCGCGCGGCCCGTATTAGGCTTTGGGGAACATACACCTGGGCTTTTCAGAAATTACTGCAACCAGTCGCCTTTTATGTAGATGTATTTTATTTAACCATGACCGGTTTCGAGCTGCCTAGCAACTCATCATCAGATGGTATATACATTTAGTGCTTTTTTGTACCCATTGTGTGGGTGGTTGAGTATCTGTGGCTAAACAGAAACGAGAACAAATAATCGCTACATGTGGTACAGTAACACGAAATATTTACAGAATAATTTATGTTTAACGTATAAGAGCAAATAATCACTACATGTGGTACAGTTACATGAAATATTTACAGTTTAATTTACGTTTTGAGGTGTTACTTACAGATAAATCTTTCTGCAGGTATATATATCTCTTTTAGGACGTATTTTTGAAACCATTGTGTCTTGTTTTTCACAATTACACAAGTTAAAACTTTCACTAGATGTATATTACTTTTATGAGGCACTGTTGGAAACATATATCTTGTTTTTGTAAACATCGCTGAACACACTTAGCCACAGATACGAATACAGGATTTACACATTATAAACAAGCCAAAGATTGCAATATAACTACAGTATCAAAGATTTCAAGTTGACCAGAGGCATTATTAGTCATCGCACACACTGACAAGAGATTTGTCTTTATTACATAGAAAATAAACGTAAATTAGCTTAAACTATTAAAATATTTATTTATAAATTAACTGTGCAATTTTAACAGGTATATTAAACTAAATTTTTTACATAATATTTCAGTTACATTTAAGATTATTGGTATTGAGAGTATTATGACAGCTAATTTCTTGCTCCTTCCATTGGCTGATCTTGGCATATGATGTCAGGGATGAGAGATTGATGGTTAACTTGAAATAATAAGTAATGCTGGTACTTGAAAGGGTGTGGAAAAGGAGTTGGCGGTGGGGGGGGGGGTGTATAGGAAAAAGGGGGGGGGGCATTTTGTTTCTGAATGACTGTTTAGTTTTTTAAGTTCAAAGAATCCTTAAAATTCTGAAAGAAGGAGTTATTCGCCAATTCTGTCTGCTCATTTAAAATGGTATGTGGGGAATTATGTTTGTGGGTGAAAATCTCTAATTGTTCGAGAAGATCCATCTTGAATCCCTTGTCTACAGTGTGTAGGATACACCTGGGCTTCCGCGGGACCTGTGGTTGTAGACGAAGGCACAAAGTTAGCTGTGAACTACATGAACGTTATTCTGGACCACGTGCATCACTTCAAAAAATGGTTCAAATGGCTCCAAGCACTATGAGACTTAACATCTGAGGTCATCAGTCCCCTGGACTTAGAACTACTTAAACCTAACTAACCTTAGGACATCACACACGTCCATGCCCGAGACTGGATTCCAACCTGCAACTGCAGCAGCAGCGCGGTTCCGGACTGAAGCGCGTAGAACCGCTCGGTCACAACGACCGGCTCACTTCCTGCTTTATATCACCCCCTACGGCGATTACATTTTCCAGCAGGATAACTGTCCGTGTAACAAAGCCAGGGTCGTGTCACATACGTCTGAGTATGTGATTTACCTGAGCTGATTTGCCTGAGCTGAACCCGATGGACACATCTGGGCCACTATGAACCACCAAATCCGCACACACAAACCATCGACCCGTAATTTACCGTAATTGCGTGACCTATCCCTAGATATCTGTTGCCTCATACATCTGTAAACCTACCAAGGGCTTGTCGAAACCATGCCAGACAGAATCGCTGCTGTATTGCGCTCGAAATGTGGACCAAAACGTTATTAATCAGCTGGTCGGAATACAAGGGCCGTTCACTAAGGAATGCAGCACATTGTTTTTTTTTTTTTAAGCGGGTTGTTTTTATGCAGGATTCCAATACAATATATTATTTCCCACTCTTATGGCTACAGGATCCTATATTTTAACACACTCTCCATTCAATGCGACGGCCTTACCCCACCTTATTGGGAGGGCCTGTATGCTTGCATAGTACCACACTACCGGTTGACGTCATTTACAACGTCTTGCTACACCGATAACCTCCACATCCTCCACGTACTGCTTCCAGTGGAGTGCATCCTTCATTGGGCCATACCGATGGAAACCGAAAGGTGCGAGATCCGGGCTGTCGGCTGGATGAGGAAGAACAGTCTACATCTACATCTGCATGTCTACTCTGCAATTCACATTTAAGTGCTTGGCAGAGGGTTAATCGAACCACAATCATACTATCTCTCTACCATTACACTCCCGAACAGCGCGCGGGAAAAACGAACATCTAAACCTTTCTGTTCGAGCTCTGATTTCTCTTATTTTATTTTGGTGATCATTCCTACCTATGTAGGTTGGGCTCAACAAAATATTTTCGCTTTCGGAAGAGAAAGTTGGTGGCTGAAACTTCGTAAATAGATCTCGCCGCGACGAAAAACGTCTTTGCTTTAATGACTTCCATCCCAGCTCGCGTATCATATCTGCCACACTCTCTCCCCTATTACGTGATAATACAAAACGAGCTGCCCTTTTTTGCACCCTTTCGATGTCCTCCGTCAATCCCACCTGGTAAGGATCCCACACCGCGCAGCAATATTCTAACAGAGGACGAACGAGTGTAGTGTAAGCTGTCTCTTTAGTAGACTTGTTGCATCTTCTAAGTGTCCTGCCAATGAAACGCAACCTTTGGCTCTCCTTCCCCACAATATTATCTATGTGGTCTTTCCAATTGAAGTTGTTCATAATTTTAACACCCAGGTACTTAGTTGAATTGACAGCCTTGAGAATTGTACTATTTATCGAGTAATCGAATTCCAACGGATTTCTTTTGGAACTCATGTGGATCACCTCACACTTTTCGTTATTTAGCGTCAACTGCCACCTGCCACACCATACAGCAATCTTTTCTAAATCGCTTTGCAACTGATACTGGTCTTCGGATGACCTTACTAGACAGTAAATTACACCATCATCTGCGAACAACCTAAGAGAATTGCTCAGATTGTCACCCAGGTCATTTATATGGATCAGGAACAGCAGAGGTCCCAGGACGCTTCCCTGGGGAACACTTCAGTTTTACTCGATGATTTTCCGTCTATTACTACGAACTGCGACCTTCCTGACAGGAAATCACGAATCCAGTCGCACAACTGAGACGATGCCCCATAGGCCCGCAGCTTGATTAGAAGTCGCTTGTGAGGAACGGTGTCAAAAGCTTTCCGGAAATCTAGAAATACGGAATCAACTTGAGATCCCCTGTCGATAGCGGCCATTACTTCGTGCGAATAAAGAGCTAGCTGCGTTGCACAAGAACGATGTTTTCTGAAACCATGCAGATTACGTATCAATAGATCGTTCCCTTCGAGTGAAGTGAAGTTCTGTGAGCTCCTCTCGGGCGCGCAGACCTGTGTGAGGCTTTGTGTTGTCATGGAGAACGAGAAATTGGTTTACATTTTTGTGGCGACGAACACCTACACACTGAGGTCGTTTCTCTAATTTCACAGTTGTAGGTGGCCAGCCGGCACGAGGGAGCTCGGACAGCCTTGCGAGACCTTATTGCGATGATGGCAGACGGCTCGCCCAACGACTCACCGTGCTTTTGTTCACCAACAGGTCACCGTAAACATTCTGCAAGCACCTATGAATATCCGTGATGCCCTGGTTTCCCATCATAGAAACTCAGTGACAGCTCTCTGCTTGCAACGCACCTCAGTTACGGAGGCTATTTTGAAGGCAACGTATAGCGACGCCACTTATCGGATCTTCCTTAAACTGTAGGGGCTGAAACGGGAACATTCCACGATGTTCCACAACAAATTCAGATTTTTTTCAATTGAAATTGTCCGAGAAAAAGAATGTGTTGCATTACTGAATACCTCTTGTACTCATCGGTGTAGAAGTGTAACTTGGGCTCCTATTATCAGTGACAAGTAGAGAACGTAAGCATTTGAAATGTAGTGCTGTAGAAGAATGCTGAAGATTACATGGCTAAACTGGATAACAAATCAAGTGGCATAAAATCAAATCAAGGAGTAAAGTATGAAAGTATTTTATGACACAGCTTGACTGAAAGAAATGGTAGACTGATAGGAAACATTCTCGGGCATCAAAGAATAGTTAATACGGTGATGCTGCAATAGCTATGCAGAGATGGTCAGGCTTGCATAGGACAGACTGTCGTGGAGTGCTGCATCAAAGTAGCCTTCGGACTGAATCCCGTAAAAACGACACGAAAAAGACAGAGTCATCGCCGAAACTCCAAGAAGGTTTCAAATCGTTACAAGTAATACAAATCTTGAAAGGAAACGTCAAAAAGAAACAAATTCAGAAGTAAATGGATCATAATTTTGATATAGCTGTATGATTCAGTGATATGGATCATTTCGTAAAGCCGATCCGCCAACTCAGATAGAAGTAATGATTTTCATAAGGAACGATGAAAGATTTGTCATCTTAGATCGTATCTGACGTACCTACTTATGGGAAAAAACTGAATATGAATCAAATGCTAAAATAGATGTGGGCAAATCGGTTGAGTATAACATGTGCACAGAATGGAGAAAAGAAAGACTTGCTATAGAAATTACAGACGAGAAACGGCTGTAAAACAGACCGCCCAGGCTATGGAGTGCTCTACGAAACGCGATTATTCTGTGAGACTAGTCCGGGATAGAAGTTGATAATGCTAGTGCTGGTGATCGGAAACCCCATATCGTCTTTTGTACAGAAACTTTACCGTCTCGGTAGCCGCGGGGACAGTGTGGCAGATTTCTAACCGTAGGGGGCCGGATTCGATTCCCGGTCTGGTCGCAGATTTTCTCCGATCGGGGACGTGTTGTGTCGTCCTTACGTTCATATCGTCGTAACTGACAGGCCAGTCGTCTCCAACGCGCTCTTGTATCGTGTCTCCATCAGTGAGATGGTTGAACGGGCGCAAACCGAATGGCACTAAAAAAGAAAAAAAAAAGTGTTGTGCAGACTTTAGGTGAAACATCAGTAAGGTGAATGTGAGTGACACGCAATCGTTAGAATAGCGATTGATATAAATTATTTGCGCATTGCGTTTGTACGACGTGAGATCTTGCAAGCTGATTGTTGACGTGCGACAACGGTAGATTTCATCTCCGTTTCTGAATAAATACAGTATTTCACACTGTAACGGAATATGTGCTGTTTTGAAACTTAATGTCTGATGTGTGCCTGACCGGGACACTTACGGACTGACCTATACACGTCTGTGTAGCGCAGTCGATGCGAGCAGTGCGTGTTAGAGATAAGGATCCTAGTTCGAGTCCCGCTCCGGCGTACAGTTTTAATTTTCCGGGAAGTTTCAAGTTCGTTTTCATGTATCTAATTGCGCGAATAACGGACAGCGGCAACTTGTGAAACTCTTTCCCGTGAATCTAGCGGTGCTTGATTCCTCATTAACAAGTTTGTCTACCATCCGTGTTACTCATTCCCCTTCAACTCGTCGTCATTTATTTATGTCTCGACATTAGTAGGCCTGAGGTAGATAATATGCCTTATTACTCTCCTTGCATCAGACACTTTCTGGTATTATGCAATTCTGACGACTCATACTGAAGCAGGAAGATCGCAACACTAACAGAACGATGCTGGAGTTTGGCTTACCCACAACCAGCAAACATGTACACAAGGACGCAGCTCTCTCTCTCTCTCTCTCTCTCTCTCTCTACACACACACACACACACACACACCATGCGTTTGGCTCGCAGAGAGAGAGAGAGAGAGAGAGAGAGAGAGATAATGAGTAAGCTTCAAAAATACTTATGTCTTTCGTTGGAGCAAAAGTCGTTGAGTGGATTAGTCGCGGCGTGTTTTCTGTAACGTACAAAGAGACAGGTTTTCCTCAGTGCCTGTTGGATACGTGAAAACATTTATTATGCATGTATGGACAGAAATGTTTATCATTCTTTTGGCATTAATTTATGCAAGGCTATACAGAAATAAGCTCGCGGACATCTGTTACTCACTTGAAAGGTCGACAATTCATGATACTTCGACAATGGGTTTCGTAAATGTGATTAGTACGGACGCGTGTGAAAGGACAGACACTGGAATTGATTCAGTCGAATTGTTAACATTTTTCACGCTTGTTTGGATGTTTCTAATATTGTTGATTTGTGATTTAGGGGACAGGTAAGATAGCTTCGTGGGCGTTGGTATTGCCAAGGTCATGGTAGGCACGTGTATGCCGGAAGTTCCCAACAGCGCCGCTAGAGTACACCCCACTGCAGGGCGAGCAAGACCTGGGTCGCAGCGCCGCAGCGGTCTTCGCAAGAACCACGTAGTACATTGACAGCCGGAAATGTGTGCCTCAGGAAACGTCAGTTCCAGCACTGTTTCAAAGGAGGCGGCACATTAGTGAGTTAGGCGCATGCATCACGGCCATGGTTGCGGGCGGCTATTTTGAAGAAACTGTCTAGTGTCTAAGTAATGCTTCTGTACTGTGACATGAGACGGAATTAACACTCCAGTTATATGCCTAATCGTATGTATGTACACCCCAGCAAAGGACGATAGCATAATGTCAGAAGCGGAACTTCAGTGTTGTGCCAATTAAAAACTTCGTTGTCTTTCCAAGTATTTTCCACCTACAAAGGGCCCAGTGATATAAAGACTATGACAATGATCTTCGATGATGTATTTTTATATGAAACAACAGTTAAATTTCGTGTAGAACATCTGTTAAGAAGCACTGTCACTGCATCTTGAAACAGATTGCGACAATGATAGCGAGTTTAAACTGTCTGTTAATCTGCATCTGTCCACAGTAGTTGTTGAAACAAGTACAGAAATGGTGACTTTTGCGCATGTGGTGCAATATATATTCAACGATTATATCTGCAAAAACAATCTGATTAAAGTGATTGGCTACGTAGACAAAATTTAATAAGAAAAGAAAAGGACCCGCTATGAACCCCGTTTTATCCACTTCCTATTTTCCCTAAATCGAAAATGAAGTACTGGTAAGAGATAAATGTGGTCTGTCGTCTTCGATGGCGAAATTGTTTACATTGTGGCTATATATACCCAAACATTTCGAATTGAAATAATATTAGAATAACGAATTTTTTTTAAAAAATGAATTAATATAATTTTCTTCCCTCTCCTAACGACGTTTAAAGTTTTCCATTGGAACAGTAGATCACCCATTTCGTGAGTAGGCGGATCTACAATAGAAACGATAAGATAAGGCATCCCTATAGAGACTCTCAGCGAACCATTGATTAATCCACATGGTTTCACTTACTTCCCTTCAAGAGAAGAGGTGGACACGCAAGATTTTTAATTTTTATGAAATTCCTGTCTATGATTGACTCCCAGAACCGTTACCTCAAATAAAACCTCTACGTGGTAAAATAAGATGACTTCGAAGGGAAAGCCCGCATCTCGTGGTCGTGCGGTAGCGTTCTCGCTTCCCACGCCCGGGTTCCCGGGTTCGATTCCCGGCGGGGTCAGGGATTTTCTGTGCCTCGTGATGGCTGGGTGTTGTGTGCTGTCCTTAGGTTAGTTAGGTTTAAGTAGTTCTAAGTTCTAGGGGACTGATGACCATAGATATTAAGTCCCATAGTGCTCAGAGCCATTTGAACCATTTTGAACTTCGAAGGGAAGTTTATTAAGTGGAATAACGCCACAATTCAGCTGGAAGACTACATCTACAACTAAATTTCCATGAATAATCTAAAATTCACACGTAAGTGTCTGGAAAAGGCTTCACCTAAGCAATTTCACGCTGTCCCTCTTTTGTTTCACTCTCGAGCAGCTCACGGGGAACACGAATACTTAAATCTTTCCGTGCGAGCTCTGATTTCTCTTATTTTATTAGGATGGTCATTTCCCTCTATGTAAGTGAGCGTCAACAAAGTATTTTCGCATTAGGAGGAGAAATTTTGTGGAAATTTCGTAAAATGATCACGCCTTTGTTTTAATGATTGCCACCCCAACTCGTATCTCAAAAGCATGAGACTCACACCTCTATTTTGCGATAATACAAAAGGTGCTGCCCTTCATTGAACTTTTTCGTGTCTTCTGTCAATCCTATCTGGTAAGCATCCTATTAGCACACAGCAGTAGTTCAGCAGAGGACGTAAAAGCGTAGTGTATGCAGTCTGAGGATTTGTTGCATTTTCTCAGTGATCTGCCAATAAAACACAGTCTTTGGTTCGCCCCATCCCGACAACATTATCTATGTAATCATTCCAATTTCAGTTGTTCATAAATCTAATGAAAGCCATCAGATATGTTTAATTTACCGTGTAACCGAAATGTAACGGATTTTTTGTAGTAGTCACGTGGATGACATGACACTTTTCATTATTTAGAGTCAACTGCTACCTTTCTCACTATACCAATATTTCATTTAAATAACTTTGCAGTTGGTTTTCATGAGTTTACAAGACGGTAAATGACAGAATCATCTGATAACAATATTGGAGGGCTGATCAGATTCTCCTCTAAAACGTTTGTATAGAACAGGGACAGCAGAAGGTCCATAACACTTGCTTGGGGAACGCCAGATATCACCTCCGTTTCACTGTCATTAACTACGAACTGTGACCTTTCTGACAGGAAATCACGAATCTAGTCGCTGAAGTTAGACGGCGTTCCACAGGCACCCAATTTGATTAGAAGTCGCTTGTGGGGTACAGTAGCAAAAGACTGGAAATCTAGAATATGGAAACAATTTGAGCGCCCCTGTTGTTCTTATGGTGCTGTCAGTACGAGGATTCTTTTGATGCAGCTCTCTGCGTTAGTGCAAAACTCTTCAAATCTGCATAGATGCTGCATCTTATAGCCATCGGAACCGCCTTATTGTATTCAAGCCATGGTGTCCCACTGCAATTTTTTTTTTATCACTGCCCCATTTCATTCTTTCCTTCATTATCAAGTTAACTATTCGTTGATGCTTATCCCTTCTTTCCTTTCTCTCCGACTCAGTCCAGTACCTCGTCATCAGTTATCTGATTTCATCAAGTCTTCGGAATACTTCTGTAACATCACATTTCAAAATTTTCTCTTCTCTTCTTCACTGTGCTATCATCCACATTCCACTGTCATATAATGCTACATCACTTGCTAACAATAAAATTAAGAAAAATTTTCATTTTCTTGTCCGCCTAACTTTTATATTCTAATTACTTCCGCCGTCGTTAGTTATTTTTCTGTCCAAATAGCAAAACGTATCAGTTACTTTCAGCGTCTCAGTTCCATACCGCCAGCCGGGGTGGCCGAGCGGTTCTAGGCGCTACAGTCTGGAACCGCGCGAGCGCTACGGTCGCAGGTTCGAATCCTGCCTCGGGCATGGATGTGCGTGATGTTCTTAGGTTAGTTAGGTTTAAGTAGTTCTAAGTTCTAGGGGACTGATGATCTCAGAAGTAAAGTCCCATAGTGCTCAGAGCCATTTGAACAATTTGAGCCAGTTCCATACCTACACAGTCCAGCCATGTTATTGTAACCAACGCCTGCATTCAACGCTAACGTACAATAATCACTCACACATGGCAAATGGCAGCAGTAGAAGTGGAGGGTATGTAAAGCATTCCGGTGTGTGTGTGTGTGGGGGGGGGGGGGGGAATTGGGGGAGAGGGAGAGGCACGCGGAAAACTATGCAATCTGTGCAGTCGTTGTAGAAAGGCGGAAACGGAGCAATTTATCTGACGTCCAAAAGGGCATGATCATTGGCTTTTGGACCAGGGGTGGAAGAATTTCGGAAATGGCTAAGTTTGTTAACTGTCTGTATGCCGCTGTGGTTAAAGTATAGTGTGTGTGACAAAATGGAACTATCCAAAACCGGCGCCGAGGAAAGTGTGGTGCACCACAGGCCACAGATGATAGGGGTGAGCGACGGCTGTGGAGATGTGGAACTGTACGGGCGAATAGATGTGCAACTAAAAAATAGTTCGCATGGCTCTAAGCACTATGGGACTTAACATCTGAGGTCGTCAGTCCCCTAGACTTGGACCTACTTAAACATGAGTAACCTAAGGATATCACACACATCCATGCCCGAGGCAGGATTCGAACCTGCGACTGTAGCGGTCGCGCGCTTCCAGATTGTAGCGCCTAGAACCGCTCTGCCACCCCGGCTGGCGAACTGATCTTCCCCGGTGTAGGTTTCTACCAGTTTTTCTATTCATCTGTAAATAATATGTGTAAGTATTTTGCAGGCATGCCTTATTATGATAGTTCGTTAATATTCACACTTGTCAGCACCTCATTTCCTTGGAACTGGAATTAGTACATTCGTCTTGAAGTGTGAGGGAATTGCGCCTGTCTCAAAGATCTTGCACGCCAGGTAGAATCGTTTTGTCATAGCTGGCTGCCTCTTGCAAGGATCCCTATATTCTGAGGGAATATCGTCTACTCCAGTGGCATTGTTTCGACTTCAATCTTTCAGAGCTCTGTTAAATTTTTTCCGCGACATCTTATCTCGGCACAAGTATTTCCCGGAATTTACATTATGTACTGTACAGTGTACAAGAACCTGATGACAACTTAGGGACTATTTAGGAACCTAAGCAGAAGGCTACTCTTCTATTTTTTATAACCTCTGAGGTTGTCGGAATATCATTATCCTTGTATACAAAATGTACTTCAAAACATTAGTGGGGTATCAGGTCATGGAGGCTCGGAAGAATTATGGGAGCTCAGGCGTTTTAAAGCAGATGGAGGCAGAAAACAACTGGAGGCTGTTTATGAATATGCGCTCGTGTCAATGTGTGTTGATCTGGGGAAAGACGTAAGTGGAAAGCAATGCTTTATAAACTAACGTAGACAAGAAACCTAACGTTTGCTTTACCAAATAATTTATTGGCAGAACTGGAAACAACAACTGGTCAATAGAATACGAGACACACCATGTACGAAATTTTATAAAGCAAGGCAGAGACAGAGAACCTCTTGTGCTGGTGCTGTGTTAGGCTTCGTGTTTGAGACTACTGCGATCCCACCTGCTTGGGATGTAAAGAAATAGCTGCCTGACTCTGGAAGACACAGATTACACACGCCCACAAGAAGTGTAGCAGTACTGATCCACAATACCATTGGCATCGATCTGTTGTAGAATCGTGGAAGTTGTTCTGATCTTAAACAAAGTGAGGTATCCAGAACATAATGACCTCCTCCATTCACATCTACATGGGTACCTGCAAATCACACTTAAGTGCCTGACAGAGTGTTCATCGAACCACCTTCACAATAATTCTCTGTTGTTCCACTCTTGAGCAGCGCGAGGAAAAAAAGAACACCTCTATCTTTCCGTGCAGCTCTGATTTCCCTTATTCTATTATGCTGATCATTTTCTCCTATGTAGGTCGGTGACAACAAAATATTTTGGCGTTTGGAGGAGAAATTTAGTGATTGAAATTTCGCGAGAAGATCCCGCCGCAACGAAAAACGCCTTCATTTTAATGATTTCCAACTCCAAATCCTGTATCTTATCGCTTACACTCTCTGCCCAATTTCTCGATAATACAAAACGTGCTACCCTTTGTTGAACTTTTTAGACCTACTCCGTTAATCCTATCTGGTAAGGTTCCCACATAGCGCAGCACTCTCCAAAAGAGGACGAAAAAACGTAATGTAGGTAGTCTCTTTAGTAGATCTGTTGCATCTTCTAAGTGTTCCGCCAATAAAACACAGTCTTTGGATCGCCATCATCACAACAGTTTCTATGTGTTCTTTCGAATTTACATTGATTTTAATTGTTATTCCTAGATATCTAGTTCAATTTACAGTCTTTAGATTTGATTTATTTATCGTGTAACCGAAGTTTAACCGATTCCTTTTAGCACTCCTGTGGATGACCACGCCAATTTTCGCACAGTACAGATAGCTTAAGTAAATCGGTTAACTTTAATAGACGATAAACGACAGCATTACCTGCAAACAACCTAAGACGGCTGCTCAGATTGTCTCATAATTCACTTATAAAAAATAAGAAACAGCTGAGGACCTATAAGACTACTCGATGACTTTAACTCAGTCACTATGCACTGTGAACGTTCTGACAGAAAATCACGAATCCAGTCGCATAACTGAGACGATATTCCATATTGATTACATTCCATATTTGATTACAAGCCGCATGTGAAGCATGGTTTGAAAAGTCTTCTGGAAATCTAGAAATACTGAATCAATCTGAAATCCTTTGGGGATGACACTCAACACTACGTGTCAATGAAGAGCTAGTTGTGTTTCATAAGCTCGATGTTTTCTAAATCCGTGTTGACTGTGTATCAATAGACCATTCTCTTCAAGGTAATTCATGACGTTCGAACACGATACGTGTTCCAAAATCCTGCTGCATATTGACGTTAATGATATAGGTCAGTAACTTAGTGGATTACTTCTACTGACTTTCTTGAATGACCTGTGCAACTTTCCCGTCTTTGGGTACGGATCTATCGGCGAGCGAGCAGTTGCATATGATTGTTAAGTACGTTACTATTACATCAACATACTCTGAAAGGAACCTAACTGGTCTACGATCTGGACCGGAAGACTTGGTTTTATTATGTGATTTAAGTTGCTTCACTACTCCGAGAAAATTTACTTCTAAGTTAATTATGTTGGCAGCTGTTTTCGATTCGAATTCTGCAATATTTACCTCGCCTTCTTTGGTGAAGGAATTTCGAAAGGCTGTGTTTAGTAACTTTGCTTTAGAAGCTCCGTCATAGATAGTATTTCCATTGCTGTCGCACAGAGAAGGTATTAATTGTGTCTTTCAACTAGCATATTTTACATACGTCAAGAATCTCTCTGGATTTTCTGCCAGGTTTCGAGACAATCACTATGAACTCCGCAAAGACTGATTGTGCAAAATCCAATTCGCGCTCTTCTCGCATCACATCATGACAGACATGGATCAACGCAGTCAGATGAATGCATTATTTCTTGTCTTCTGAACAGTATGACTCCGTACAACACCAACGGATACTAACGAAAATACGTTCATGCTATCTTGTATGGAGTAACTTATGGTGTGCTTCAGCGAACTCTTTTAACCCCCTTTCTGTTCGCGTAATCACATGGCCGATAACATCAATAATAAGCTGGAGCAACTGAGGGTTACTAGTAATTGGAGAGAAGCGCAGGTCACTCCTGTTTTCAAGAAGGGTCGTAGCACAGATGCACATGATTATAGGCCTATATCGTTGACGTCAGTCTGTTGTAAAAATGGTTCAAATGGCTCTGAGCGCTATGGGACGTAACATCTGAGGTCATCAGTCCCCTAGAACGTAGAATACTTTAACCTAGCTGGCCGGAGTGGCCGAGCGGTTCTAGGCGCTTCAGTCTGGAACCGCGCGACCGCTACGGTCGCAGTTTCGAATCCTGCTTCGCACATGGATGTGTGTGATGTCCTTAGGTTAGTTAGGTTTAAGTAGTTCTAAGTTCTAGGGAACTGATGACCACAGAAGTTAAGTCCCATAGTGCTCAGAGCCATTTGAACTTAAACCTAACTAACCTAAGGACATCACACACATCCATGCCCGAGGCAGGATTCGAACCTGCGACCGTAGCAGTCACGCGGTTCGGGCTGAAGCGCCTAGAACCGCTCGGCCACCGCGGCCGGCAGTCTGTTGTAGAATAATGGAATATGTTTAATGCTAAAAAAATTATGACTTTTTGGAGAACGAAAGTTTCCTCTATGAAAATCAACTTGGATTCCACAAACTGAGATTTAGCGCAAGTGAGCTAGCTCTGTTCCTCCATGAGATTCATAACGTCGTAGGCAACTGCGCTGTTTGATGCCGTGTTCATTGTCTTCAGGAAGGCATTTGACGCCGTTCCGCACTGCCACCTAGTGAAAAAATGAAAAATGCAGTGAACCTTCTAGAAACTGAATGTGGATAGGGGAGAGTCGTTCAGCATCGACCACGTTAAGGTTTTTGACTTTACTGTGTGGCTATGGTTGTTAATCAGAATATTAACATACTATTCTTTTACGTCAAGACATTTTCTATGAATAGCACAGTGTAATGATTTTTATTTTGTTTATGTTACTTAATTACATCAAAAGTGAAAGGACTATAATTACAACGCTTGTCGAAAGTGGCTTGCAGTATTGGCCATTGTCTTTTCTGTGATAATATCGGTTGTTAATCAAACACTGCGCTGATACTCACCAATAGTAAGAGAACACATAAGCAAGGGTACTTATTGTTACTATTTCAGCTCAGGTCACCAATATTTTACTCACAATTTTACAGAGATCGCAAATGAAATACAAAATATTCTTCTGATTCTCACATCCAACATGTGCCTAGCCCTCACGAGTACACGTGGTACACTAAACACATAATCCACTGCTCAGTCTCTTCTACTGGCCCATTATTTCCTGTACGTTTCAGTTTTCTTCCCTGCTTTGTAATTGGCGTGCTGTGACCGCCTTATGAGTATTTATTTTTTTGGAACACCTTACTTAAGTTCAGTTTCCTTCAGCTCTCTTTCAGACTCTATTTTTTCTGTTTTTAATCTCTTCTCTTTGCTGGCGATCTTTTCCTTTTCTAATTGTTGAAATCTCTTCTGCTGCCTCCCTCACGGTCATTGCTCACAGACATTCTCATACGCTCTTGATTTTATTTCCCTCTTACTTTTCCTCATTTCCCGCCATTTCAATCTGAAAAGAACTAACAAGAAGAAAATGTAATTTAAAAACTGAAATTACTTTCGGTCGATACTAAAAGATAATCGGGTGGCCGGGCGATACTGCACGACTCTCCCCTAGATAAACGGCCGCGTAACCAACGGAGCAGTTTTGTTCTACATAGTTACCTTCCTGTCTGTTACTTAAAACAGTATTTATGGCAAAATTAAAATTGTCATTGTTTAATTTAGATTTTATTAATTTAGATTTTATTCGAAAATGGTTGATTTGTAACGTGACACACAGGGTGTGTTATAGTAAAAATTAAAAAAAAAACAGATTTATCATATGGCACTGGGAAACGCAATTTCCTCAAAAAAGATAAAATTAAAAAAAATACAAAACATAAACATCTCAAACAATGCTTCAATACTTCATCGAACATATATAAAACATGTTCTTGTTAGCCGGCCGAAGTGGCCGTGCGGTTAAAGGCGCTGCAGTCTGGAACCGCAAGACCGCTGCCTCGGGCATGGATGTTTGTGATGTCCTTAGGTTAGTTAGGTTTAACTAGTTCTAAGTTCTAGGGGACTAATGACCTCAGCAGTTGAGTCCCATAGTGCTCAGAGCCATTTGAACCATTTTTTTGTTCTTGTTATTGACAAACAACTTTCGCACCTATCAGTGACAACAGGAAATTCTTGCCTTTGATCATGATGAAGAGTTTTCTACAAAGAGTACAACAGTACAAAATAAACAACAATAATTATATAGATTTTTTGGTGTTTGCGCACGTAAATTGTACTTGCATCAAAAGTAATTGTTTTGGTTACACATAAACGCAAAATTCACGTGAGCAGCTTTTTTCTTTTTACTCAAAAATTCAGTTTCTGTTTTGTAAGGATATAAAATACACAATGGAATAGCACTGAACGATGTGCTGTTCTGAACGTGTGCCAAACAAACATATAAACAAAAAACAAATACTTGCAGTCAGCTCCCAGTTTCTCTCTCGCACAATCATTACTGTCTCGTTCCCTACCTCAGGTAATCGTACCATTTACTACGTCATTTGTATACTATACCAAAAACTATTAAACCGTAGTTTTTGTAGAGCACAACTCTACCACAGAGGCATTTAAGCTGTCAATTTTCGTGCATATCATTTTGAGTGGAAATGTAAGAAACTCTACAGTGCGGTACAGTAGAAATGACTCTTTGACATGTGCTTCACAGTAGTTTGCAGAGCATGGATGTGGGTCTAGGTATCCGAGCGAGGTGGCGCAGTGGTTAGCACACTGGACTCGCATTCGGGAGGACGACGGTTCAATCCCGTCTCCGGCCATCCTGATTTAGGTTTACCGTGATTTCCCTAAATCGCTTCAGGCAAATGCCGGGATGGTTCCTTTGAAAGGGCACGGCCGATTTCCTTCCCCATCCTTCCCTCACCCGAGCTTGCGCTCCGTCTCTAATGACCTCGTTGTCGACGGGACGTTAAACACTAATCTCCTCCTCCTCCTCCTGGGTCTAGGTCTTGATAATCGCTGCGAGTCGTGGTTTTTGTTGCATGTTGCCTATCCACAACACAACCACCTGCACTTAGCTTCGACGTAAGTGCAAAATCTGCAGCCGTTGACCAATAGTGCTGTAGTCATCATGCTACTGTTACATTACTTGGAGACAAACGGTCTCTGTGGCTTAGAAATTTATTTCCTGCTGACATAGAAGATGAGCGGAAACGGTTCTCTTCGAGTTCGACTACGAGACACCTTTCAGTTATTGAAACTCACGCTATTCCGACTTTGTTGTTTTAGGAACAGGTCAGGCACTTGTAGTATCTGTTTCATTAAACGAGCTCTTTTACGAATAAAGGCGCTACAGTCTGGAACCGCGCGGCCGCTACGGTCGCAGGTTCGAATCCTGCCTCGGGCATGGATGTATGTGATGTCCTTAGGTTAGTTAGGTTTAAGTAGTTCTAAGTTCTAGGGGACTGATGACCTTAGAAGTTAAGTCCCATAGTGCTCAGAGCCATTTGAACCATCTTTTACGGAAATAGTGAACAAAACAGTTTCCGCGGGTAGTATAAAGACGAACACTGCAAGTTTCGTAGACCGTGATTGATAGACTTCTTCTATAAGACACTAAATGCTGTTCCTAAAAAAGAATCCATAAACACCGTTTAAGAGTGAACTTTTGATGGAGTACTTTTTTATTTGTTTGTATACTGGGTGGATAGGCAATCGCCGTAGTTCTATACGAATAACTCGTAAAAGCAAGCTTAAGACGGCACGCTTGGAGAGTTTAGGTGTTGAAACTTCCTGGCAGATTAAAACTGGGTGCCGCACTGGTACTCTCCGGCGGACCGGTGCTAATGATGTTTAATTAATATAATCCCTAAGGCGAGATTAAGCACTAGACACAGTTCGGCGATGCGTAGCTCTATCGAATATTGGCTCGATATCGTCATAGTGTCGAGCCATACGTGTCAGCTTTCATGCCAAACAGCTAAACTCACTGCAGAAATAATTGCAGCCTATGATCCTATAGTCAAGTATACCTAAGTAATGCGAGTTTAAATAATACCGATTGCAAAGCAATAGATAATATTAAAACGATGAAAAAAGTTTATGTATATTCTATTGATTTATCCATCAATATAGACCTTAGATTTTAATGAACTGATGATTTATTCAATCAATTAACTTCGAAAACAAAATAAATGTTGTCCTACAAATATTATTTGGTCATGAAGTAAAGCATGCGTGACTATCGGCGAAAAAACAGTGCCCTATTCTTTGAACTAGCCACAAAATGTTCACCAGCTCATAAATGTATGAAGTCCAGTACAGCGATCAACGTGTCAAGTTAGCCTAACCACGAATGGATTCCTGCAGTCTGTTCTATAACATTTTCAGATTTACAGCCAAACATTATCGATGTTCAACACTGCACATCGCCTATCATTTGAGAAATGTTGTAGTTCCAGCTGGCTTGCAGGTTTGACGCGAAATTTTTCGAAATCCCAACAAATGCCGCTTGCCGCTCAAAATTAATCATTTCACAGCTCCTAAACCACGCTGTCAACATATCAACATTATCTCCAAGGCGTGTCCGCATAGCGTGACCGCCTGAGACACGATGACTGGGAGCTACCATTTGTGCGCTTTTATACGCCTTCGGTTTGCTTACCAAAATGGACAATGAACATAAGATACAAGAAATGGGACACCATTCAAAACATACAAAATTTACGAATATGACATGTATGTCGAATGTAAGGTCTTTTTCTCCTGGTCTTGCTCAGCCCACACACATGATCCTATATACAATAATTTACGCACGATTAAATAAAACAAAATTTATGCACACACGCTTACCATAAATGACCCCTAAATTGTTTTAAAACATGGTAAGAAAGTAAAGATGGCCTTTTCAACAGGAGCGTCTGTTTGTGAGGTAGCAAATAGTGCATTTAAATTACCATTTTCAAGTAAGGAGAGTCTTTTGTAAAGGTAAAATTTAATACTTAAATAAATAAATAATCGAAACATATGATCTAAGGGCATAAGGGAAAGGTACAGCCAAAGTCATGCAACGTTTGTATTCTGTGTAGGTGTGGAGAATACGATGAGGTGGCACACTTACATAATTAAAAAGGTATAAAACACGCAATACTTCAACAAAAAAATATATAGATGTGTGCCTTATAGTAGCGATATATGCAGCCCTATGATACCATTTAATACCTTGTTTTTCAAGATCGCATGAAGTGTTCAACTGTTATTATTATTTAAATGTTTTATAAAAAAAATGGTTCAAATGGCTCTGAGCACTATGGGACTTAACTTCTAAGGTCATCAGTCCCCTATAACTTAGAACTACTTAAACCTAACTAACCTAAGGACATCACACACATCCATGCCCGAGGCAGGATTCGAACCTGCGACCGTAGCGGTCACGCGGTTCCAGACTGAAGCGCCTAGAACCTCACGGCCACATCGGCCGGCCCAAAATGTTTTATAAGACTATATATTTGCTATTACGACGTAACGTCTGTAGTTTTTTTATTACATAAGGGGCAGTCCAATGGGAACAAGACATATGGAAAAAAGTACGTAAACTGTTCATTATTTCAAACATAACCGCCACAACTGTTAACACATTTATCCCACTGTGAGACAAGACGGTAAATGCTTTCATGGAAAAACGTATGCAATTGCCTACAGGCTCATAATTGGTACCCAGGCATGCACCTCTTCGTTTATGTCTGATGGAACAGACATTTCTGGTGATCTACAGCTATATTAAATATTACGAAACTGCTTGCTCACATGTGTGAAGGACATTGTATAATAATATACAGATACTCATACTACAGAACACACACACTGTAAACTAAAATGTGCATTACATGCCTCGACGGGCTGTAAATGACGATAAAGACACTGTCTCTCCGTGTTTCGGGAATCACATACTGTGCGAGTTAAATTAGGCGATGTCGACAGTGTGGCATATGGATCGGTCCGAAAACCGTGGACGGATGGCCGAAGTAGACCCAGCTCAGCGTGTTCAGTCAAGGGCCTGGCCAACTCCCGTAGTAAAAAGCGGAGTGAATTTCTCATCGACAGATTTTGAAAGATATCATGTGACGTCCGCAAAGAACCATTCACGATATAACGACGAAAAAACACCGAAAAAATAGGAAAAATGTAGTAAAACGGTGGTTAAGGCTACCTCTCGCGAAAAGTGCGGAATCCGGGTTCGAGTCCCAGGCAACACAAATTTTCATGTGTCACTAATAAATAGCACATCTGACGTCACACTAATTTCACAGTTTGCGAGTTAATTTCGTAACACCGATTACCTGTCGCTGACCGTCCACTCCCCGGTGATCGCTAAGCAACCGGATCTGGCCCCAGATATCTGCCCTCGCCTTAGCCCCTCAGCGAAGTCAAAACTTGCAATTCTAAGATTCCAATAACTTCATAGGGCTGTGTAGATGACCAGAATATGCATTATGTTACAATTCGAACGCGAATTTCAATTCATTCGGGTATTTTTAGCTTTGTTTTAATGTTGTTTGAACATTATTCAAAGAAGGATAAAAAGTATTTACTTCCATGTGAAACTCACATTCAGCGAATAATTTGGAATACTATCTACCTCCTAATATCGCGTTGGCCTCCTTTTACCCGGCGTGGCATGCACTCGACATGTCGTTGGAAGTCCCCTGCAATAATATTGAGCCCTGCTGCCTCTACAGCCGTCTATAACTGCGAAAATGTTGCCCGTGCGCGATTTTATCTCTCGATTGTGTGCCACAGATGTTCGATGGGATTCATGTCGGGCGATCTGGGTGGCCAAATCATTCGCTCGAATTGACCAGAATGATGTTCAAACGAGTCGCGAACAATTATGGCAATTATGGCCGGGTGGCATGATATTGTTGTCCATAACAGAAGTTCATGAATGGCTGCAAACTGTTTCCAAGTAGCCGAAGATAACCGTTCCCAGTCAATGGTCGGTGTAGTTGGACCAGAAGACCCAGTCCCTGCCATGTAAACGCAGGCCACACCATTCTCGAGCCACCATCAATTTGCACAGTGCCTTGTTGACAACTTCGGTCCATGGCTTTTATAAGATCTGCGCCACACTCGAGTCATACCATCAGCTCTTACTAACATAAATCGGGACTCATCTGAGCGGGCCGCGGTTTTCCAGTCGTCTAGGTTCCAACAGGTATGGTCAGGAGCCCAGGAGAGCCGCTGCAGGCGATGTTGAGCTGATAGCAAAGGCATTCACGTCGGTCGTCTGCTGCCACAGCCCATTACTGCCAAATTTCGTCACATTGTCCTAACGTATACGTTTGTCGTACGCCACATTGATTTCTGCAGTGTTGCTTGTGTGTTAGCACTGACAACTTATGCAAGCGCCTCTGCTCTCGGTCGTTAAGTGAAGGCCGGCAACCACTGTGTTGTCCGTGGTGAGAGGTAATGTCTGAAATTTAGTATTCTCGGCACACTCTGGACAGTGTGGATCTCGGAATATTGAATCCATTAGCGATTTCCGAAATGGAATGCCTCATGCCTCTAGCTCCAACTACCATTCTGCGTTCAAAGTCTTTTAATTTTCGTCGTGCGTCCATAAACACGTCGGAAATCTTTTCTCGTGAATCACCTAAAAAGCAAATGACAGCTCCGCCAATGCACTAGCCTTTTATCCCTTTTGTACGCGATACTACCGCCGTCTGTATTTGTGCACATCGTTGTCCCATGACTTTTGACACCTTGGTGTCCACCAGACAAAATATCTCAAATTACAATTAAAGATAAAACCAAATTCCTACGTTAGTTAGACTGTGATGAATTCTTCGCAACGCTTTATTGAAATCCAAAATAAGCATACTGCCACGAGAGAGCATTTTAAATGCAATACAGAGCGCAACAGAAAGGTACGGACAAGCACATACCTCACACATAGCAGAAAAATATTTTATATCAACGTGGGTCCAGAAGCGCTTTATTTTCGTGTTAGACTTTATCTTACACAACTCCGCATAGCTGGGAAACAGAAAGTACCAGCATACCACACGTAAATCTTTCTGGCATGAAATGTTCAAAATGTCCTTCGTTTGCACTGCAGCCCGCATGTGCTGATATATCCATGATGCACTGTGTACTGCCTCTTGCAATACGGGCACGAGATCCTCTGCAGCTTCTGCGCTCGATGAGTAGCGGCTTTCAAATTCCCCCAAAAGTAAAAGTCTGCGGGGCAGTCTGTCACTTTGACGCAAAACTTGAGAAATACAGGGTTATTACAAATGATTGAAGCGATTTCACAGCTCTACAATAACTTTATTATTTGAGATATTTTCAAAATGCTTTGCACACACATACAAAAACTCAAAAAGTTTTTTTAGGCATTCATAAATGTTCGATATGTGCCCCTTTAGTGATTCGGCAGACATCAAGCCGATAATCAAGTTCCTCCCACACTCGGCGCAGCATGTCCCCATCAATGATTTCGAAAGCATCGTTGATGCGAGCTCGCAGTTCTGGCACGTTTCTCGGTAGAGGAGGTTTAAAGACTGAATCTTTCACATAACCCCACAGAAAGAAATCGCATGGGGTTAAGTCGGGAGAGCGTGGAGGCCATGACATGAATTTCTTATCATGATCTCCACCACGACCGATCCATCGGTTTTCCAATTTTCTGTTTAAGAAATGCCGAACATCATGATGGAAGTGCGGTGGAGAACCATCCTGTTGAAAGAAGAAGTAGGTGCTGTCGGTCTCCCGTTGTGGTATGAGCCAATTTTCCGCGGGCTACGCGTGAAACTTGCCCGCACGCGTTCAACCGTTTCTTCGCTCACTGCAGGCCAACCCGTTGATTTCCCCTTACAGAGGCATCCAGAAGCTTTAAACTGTGCATACCATCGCCGAATGGAGTTAGCAGTTGGTGGATCTTTGTTGAACTTCGTCCTGTAGTGTTGTTGCACTGTTATGACTGACTGATGTGAGTGCATTTCAAGCACGACATACGCTTTCTCGGCTCCTGTCGCCGTTTTGTCTCACTGCGCTCTCGAGCGCTCTGACGGCAGAAATCTGAAGTGCGGATTCAGCCGAAAAAAACTTTATGAGTTTTTCTACGTATCTGTAGTGTGTCGTGACCATATGTCAATGAATGGAGCTACAGTGAATTTATGAAATCGCTTCAATCATTTGTAATAGACCTGTACAACTTAACACACGCAACCAGGCTCGCATTTTGAACGTTTCGTGTAAGAAAAATTTTCATGTGATACGGTGGAAAGTTCTGCTGTTGTCTCTTTCCCATAGTTGTCTTTCAAACATGGAAATAAAGCATTTCAGATCCATGTCTACATAGCCTTTTATCTTTTTAAATGAATAAGGACTGTGTTCTGGAAGTTTGACTGTACCTTTTAGTTATCCCCAACAATCTGTTGCTTCTGATGCTACTGTGACCGTTAGCAAAGGCTTGCTTCTTACTTTACATGTAATCACATGGTGTTTGCCTCCGTTCTTCCACAGCCGGGAGACTAATTGTTAAAAGGATTATGTCTGAATTGATCTGGCACGTAGCTGACGCTTTGTTTCAGGTCCCGGCTTTTGCGCAACACGTTCAGCAAATACATCCAATTTTGTTCGAAACCCGAGTCAGTGTCTCTTCTTTCGTAGACAGAGGCGTTATTACGACCCTGCCGAAAAATTCGATTCCGAGTGTGGTCAGCATGCTACTCTCCAAGAGACAGATAATGTCCTCATTGCGAACACAATTTTAATCAGACTATGTGTCATATGTCCTGACGGGAATCGCAATGTGATAGACATTTCTCACCGATCTGTTCACTGAGGACCGAATTAAAAAAGCTTTTCATGCGTTAGTAAATGATTTTTCCACTTTTACTCGCTTCAACACGAACGTTCCGTGTATACATTGCTGCTCATTCCTTTCAACAGCGGACCAAACTCCCCCTGTTTCCTGCAAACAAATGTAAAGCTTGGTCGTTGATCTACTATACATGGACATAGTCACATTCATTGTGTGTTTGCGTGAGGATATACGAACAGATTATACCACATATATTGTTGATTTTTGCTATCTGTGTGGTAGTGTTGAAGAAGTCTGTGACACTATTGCAGACGACTTCCATACTTATGTTTGCGTCTGTAATGAACATATTCACACCTGCCATAAATGTTACTGTTCTCTGCATAACAATATAATCTTCAGTCTGCGAGCCGTTACCTTAGTGATATGCCCACCCGAAATGTTATATTTTTCTTTAAAGGCATTGACGATATGTAAACAAATTTTAAAATTGGCAAAAGCCCAAGCTTAAATATGCCAGTGGCGGACTATTGACTCATTGTCTCCAGCTCGATGGACTGTGCTCTTACAGAATCTTTTTTAAGCTTTCAGTGTCGATGTTTCGTTTCCACTGACGTGACCTCCGGCTTGTCTCTTGCGTGTCACTTGGTCCAAAATTACCTTGCTATTCGAGCTCGCTAATTGTAGCTATATAGATGATAGATGCACTATTTTCTGATAATAATTTCAACCACTGTTATAATAACCATCATAAATGTTGTCCAATAGCCAGTCATTGCTACTTCGTAGCATACATGTTCGTGATATTTTTGCTGTCTATTCACTTTGATTTGTAGTTTCTTCAGTTGTCGCATATTACATTTCAAAACTCTTATCTTCATGCGCTGTTTCTTCCCCTTTGTCAGAGTAACTGTTACTTTTCCTCTCCAATGTATCAGTATGCATTTCTGTCAAGCCCCATCGTATTTACGCTTTATGATTTCATGCAAGGTGCATGCAAACGTCCCATACTCCACACCAGTTACATCTTTATCACCAATGTGACTTACCTTTTTGGGGAGCAGCTTAACAATGGTGACTGTGTATATTGGTTTTGTGTATAAAATAGGTTTCCTGCTGCAGTCAGATTTCCTAAAATTTATTAATGAGACGTGATCCGGCATCGTGCTGGTAATTTACAGCAACTTGCACATTAATTTTTTAGTTTTATATTCTTTTGGAGTCTGTTGATTAAAAGTTAATGTGCATGTGACTGTAAAGCGCCTGATGATGTCAGTATGCTGTCGAAACTAGTCGTGCCAATATATATTAGTAAAAAGTGACTGAAGCTGGAAAAGTATTTCACAAATTTTGTAATATTGTCGCTGATCTCAACAAATTATATTGACATATTTTAGTTTCATTGGGTTTCGCTAACTCATGTCCGCTGCTAGTGCGAGCATTTCACTAACAAGTACGGCAACAGTTTCACTCGTACTGTGTGTATAGCTACATCGCAGCCAGGCTAGTAGTCTGACCTTTAGATGACTAGTGCCGGCACATATAGATTTACAGGCGAATGGTACTGAGAGCAATTCAGGTATATACAAAGTTGTATTTTAGACCCATTTCTAGTCGTTTTTAGCCGATAGAGCTGTGTATGACACGTGTGAGGAAGACGAATACGAATATGTGGTTTGTTTCTATTAATTAATTTTCCAGACCTACCAGAGGGATGACTTCCATGATTTTTCTAGTACGCTGTACGTGTACTTGGGTATCTGTAACTTCTGTGAATCAGGTCTGTTGCAGTGCCCCAGGTTGTGTGTCCTTTCGAAAACACACAATTCTCTCCGTTGGTTGGAAGTTACAGAAATTACGTATATGAAATTAGTACATTCTTCCTGTACTTACTCGTTCTCGGATGTGGAGTCTGGCTCTACGTTCCCCATACTAACGCGGTTGTTTAACGCCCGAAATTGGCCCCGACAGCAACAAAGGGAAATATCCCCTGTAGTAGTCATAATCATCACGTCGTCTGACAAAGACCACGCTCTTCTGTAACATCGGTCAATAGCATTTTTCACTAAAAATGCGACTGCTTTTCTTACCAACTTGTTGCCCTGCGGTCCTGTATATCGAAATTCTTGAAAACGCTGTAGTTTGATCGTTCTGTTGTGACACAATTTAATTATACTGCAAATGCTACTAACACAAAAGAATCCTTTCGGAAATCCATCTCTAGGAAATGGTTGAGATTTACCATTGTTGCCGATTAGTCATGCTTGAACACGGTAGAACACTGCTGTACGCGACATAGTGTTTTGACAAAATTCTAAAAGTTATTGCTCGAAGCAACTGCTAGCTGTTCCTGGTTCTGTTTTCTACTGATTCATAAAAATGCGTTGTACCTCTAGGAATCCTACTAATTCTTTTTGATTTTCCTGTATAATGTTAATTCTGTATATTAAAAAAAGTAATTATCCTGTGAGGGAGTACTACGATCTGTATTTTTGTTGTAAAGTTGGCAACCTCAACAAGAAACGAGGCCCCCACGTAAGCTGTTTGACATGTGCTAAACGCCCGAAAGGCTGGTTATAGAATCACATCTCTCAACATTTTCTGTTCCCACAATTAAATAGAACCGATGGATTACGAAACAGATTATTATTTCAAGTTTTTGTAGGTCCATCCTCGTGACTGGAGGACTGAGGCACTACTGCAATACACTACTGTAAGAAAATGAAACACCTACAGCGTCCTTATGATGTCTTTTATTGTATGGCTACCAGTTACGACCCTTACAATGCACCATCTTCAGGCCTTAGCTGATGCTGAAGGGGTTAACAGTACCGCATACACGATACATCAGTGGCCAACATAGCTGGTTTGCGCAGACTACCTGTAACTGTGATGATGTCTCTTCAACCATCAACTATTTCACAGTTGCACTGATGCCTCGTGTGTACGGATGGTGTTAACACCTTCAGCATCAGCTAAGGCCGGAAGATGGCACATTGAAGCGCCGAAACTGGTAACCACACAATAAATGACATCATAAGGAGGGCTCAAGGTGTTTCATTTTCTTACGATTATTACTTCCCTTTGACAAAAACAGTTTGAATCACTTCGGGGAAAAAAACCAATATCATAATTTCCCATCTGCTATTAGGTCCGTCCCTGGTAGCTGAGTGGTCAGCGCGACGGAATGTCATGCCTAACGACCCGGGTTCGATTCCCGGCTGTGTCGGAGATTTTCTGCGCTCAGGGACTTGGTGTTGTGTTGTCCTTATCATCATAATTTCATCCCCATCGACATGTAAGTCGCCGAGGTGGCGTCAACTCGAAAGATTTGCACCAGACGAACGCTCTACCAGACGGGAGGCCCTAGCCACACGGCATTTCATATCTGCTATAAGGGCTGCAAGTCACAGTGAAGAATTACAATACCAGTGACTCGTGATCACGTATCGCTGAGTGAAGCTGCGTACAGAGACGAACACGCCAAGGACGGAGAATCTATGTACATGCTGAACGGAGATTTAAAGACCCCTATGAATCCAATACAACCCACGATCTCTTTCTTGATTTAAATTACTGATTTCTTGATTTAAATTCGTCGATGCAACAGCGTGAGTTTTTAACGTCGAAATTACAAAGATATAATCTTTTTCGCTATCTGAAAGTGTTTCTCGACAGCACCATGAATTTTTTTAGTGGTGTCTCATTTGTTATTCTTCAATAACGCCACGTTTTAAATGCTTCCAGTTCCTCCTTTTTCGGATTGCCGATCGTTCACGGTTTACTTCCATATACACTATCTGATAAAAAGTACCCGTACCTCTATGTAATGCGGAACTGACCATTAGGTGTCACGATAGGCGGACCCGCCCGTATGAAAGGCGCCGGGGAGTGTTGTGTTGTCAGTAGAGGAGCAGTAACAGCGCTATGGGTAGGTAAGGAAAACTGAGTGATTTCGAACGTAGCCTAGCGTACTCATCACGTGACACTTGAGTAACAGTTACATCAGAGACATTTCAAGCTTTCTAAAGCTGCCCAAGTCGACTGCTGGTGATGCGATTTTCAAGTGGAAATGTGAAAGAATAACCACAGCTAAACGAAGACTAAGCAGACACGGTGAACTGAAGGCCTGGGACTGTAGAGCATTACGGAGGCTGAATGTAAAACAATTACATGAAATCAGCGGAAGGAATCACTCGTGAGTTCCAAAGAGCTATCAGCAGTCCAGCTAGCGCAATTACTCTGTGCAAGGAGTTAAAACGAATGAGATACATTGGTCGAGCAGCTCCCCATAATTATTAGCACTCTGTCTTCAGGCCACGAGTGGCCTACCGGGGCCATCCGACCGCCTTGTCATCCTCAGTGGAGGATGCAGCTAGGAGGGGCGTGGGGTCTGCACACCACTCTTCCGGTCGTTATGATGGTATTCTTGACCGAAGCCGCTACTATTCGGTCGAGTAGCTCCTCAATTGGCATCACGAGGCTGAGTGCACCCCGAAAAATGGCAACAGCGCATGGCGGCCTGGATGGTCACCCATCCAAGTGCCGGCCACGCCCGACAGCGCTTAACTTTGGTGATCTCACGGGAACCGGTGTATCCACTGCGGCAAGGCCTTTGCCGAGCCGCTCCACATAAGCCACACTTTTTTGTAGTCTGTGCTGAACGACGCTTAAGGTGGTGGAAGGGGAGACGCCTTTGGGCAACGAACGACTGGAATTGATTGATTCTAAGTGATGAATCACGCTATACATTGTGGCAGTCCGTTGGGAGGGTTAGGATTTGGCGAATGTCAGGAGAACGTAACCTGCCATTATGTGTAGTGACAACGGGGAAGTACGGGAGATGTGGTGTTACGGTATAGTGGTGTTGTTCATAGTTAGCTTCTGTCCACCTTATTACGCTAAGAGAAACGCTATTTGCGGAGCAACATGATCACATTTGGCAGGCTTGTAAGCTGCGTACAACAGAGGAAGAGTTCGGAGACAGTTATTTTTTGTCGTATCAGCATGCATCTTGTCAGCAAGCAGCATCTACGGGCAATGGTTTGTGGACAATAACATTCCTGAAATTGACTGTCCTTATGTAGACTCCCAACCTGAATCCAGTGGAAAACTGAACACCTTCGGGATGAGTTAGAACGTCGACTTTGCTCGAGACCCCAGCGTCCCACTTCACTACGTCCTCTGGTTTCGGCGCTTGAGGAATAATGGGCTACCATTCCTCCACAGATATTGAGACACCTCACTGAAAGCGTCCGCAGCAAAGATCAAGCCGTCATAAAGGTGATGAATAGACTCATCCCATATTAATATCCACTAACAGGTGTCCGGATACTTCTGTACAGTTAATGTATTGCTGTGCTCCAGACGTACCCTTCAGAAATTTCTTCCTCTGCTTCACATTAATGTCTGATGTCAGTAGAGCTGTTTAATTGAAGAATGGTTTCTTTTTCATGTTAATCTCCTTTTGATATCGTCCTTGCTTCGGCCACCGTATATAATGCGCTTCGTAGTAGCAGAATTTTTTGACTCCTTCCAATAGTGCGTCGTTTTGAATTTCAATGTTAAGCAAGTCGAATCTAGCATACATCCGACCAGAAGGGCTGTGTCGTCTTCAGTCCTTAGCATTAACGTCCACTCCCCTGTAACATTTACGTTTTTTCCTAAATTTTCGCCGGCCCCTGTGGCCCGGCCTTTCTAGGCGCTACTGTCCGGAACCACGTGGCTGCTACGGTCGCAGGTTCGAATCCTGCCTCACGCATGGATGTGTGTGATGTCCTTAGGTTAGTTAGGTTTAAGTAGTTCTAAGTCTAGGAGACTGATGACCTCAGATATTAAGTCCCATAGTGCTTAGCGCCATTTGAACCTAAATTTTCTGTGAATACATTAATTGATTCGATGTGCACGTTAAATAATAGTTGTAATAATCTACATCCGTGCCTTACACCTTCCTTATCACGAAATTACCTTCCTTTAAGTTCGACTATTGTTACTCCCATTTGAGTTTAGTAGGTTATTCGTCTGTCTATTTACTTTAATTTTCTAAGGGTTGTGAACATCTTATTTCACCTTAAATAATCGAAGGCTTCCACCAGGCCCACGAATACAAGAAGATATTTCTTCAGACCTACTTCTATTAACAAGAAGAATTCAACATTTCTTCTCTGGTATATTGTCCCGTCCTGAAACCAAATTGGTCTTCCACCAGTACTCCATTTTTTTCTGTTCTTCTGTAAATGATAATGGATGCCAAATTAGAAGCGTCACTTATCAGACAAGTCGTCAATTTTTGCTTTTATCCCCACGTGCCTTCTTTTTCAGTGTGATGATAACGATTTTCTAGACATCTGATGCTAAATCACTGGTTTCATGAATTTTCCATACCAGACGTATATAAAAATCTTAAGGTAATTACTGTTCTGCTGGGCATATACGGCTCTGGTGATCAAGGCACTGATGCTTAACTTTTGAGTGGGACATTAGAGACAGAAAAACAATGAGTGTGTGAAAAAAATGGTATGCTTGGAGAGAAATAATTTCCTTACAGAAGAATCAAGATTATTAATCGTAATTGAAGACGAAGTAACGAAGAGCGACGGACTCATTTATGTGGAAGACGCTTAGCCCTCAGATGAGATGGTGGTGACAAACATAAAAATTGTAGGCTAATATTGATGACGTTTTCTGAGAAAAAGTTGGTGGCTGCATGACATAAATTCAGAAAGACAGCAGTACAATAAAGTATGTTCACGATAATGTGGTACGGTTTATATTTACTTCTTAATGGCCAGAATTTACTTTAGTTCGATTTAGAATCTCGTTAATCACACTGCTAAACAGAATAGGAGTTATAGCGAACAGATGGTCCCATAGAATCACTGGCCATTATCATACCATATTTCACACTACAAACTTTACACCAAAATTACTTTTGTTTTTTTTTTTCTCGTATTTACTTACAAATTAAATGTACAGAAGTGCATATCACAAAATGTAACCAGTAGTCGTTATATTTTGTAAATGACTGAAAAAGGTAGGATAAAAACCATGAATAATTTACATCAGTCGACTGCACGCTTGGCAGTCACCGCACTAGTCCATTCCATACCCTTTACGGCTATAGCATTGCCTAGCTGAAAGTCACAAACCAAACCATGACTTGGCTTGCGTGTCTCAACGATACAGATAGTCGCTCCGTAGATCCAACTACTGCGAAGAGACCGGACTGACATGTGGTTTCGAAGAGATGCAGCAACCCAGCAACCTTTCCAGTGATTACGGGGGCAACAGTCTGGATGGTCGGCTGATCCGACATTATAACATTAGCTATTAGTGGTGTTGCTGTGTTTGTACAGCGAACCGCTGAAAGTGAAGGGAAACTACAGCCGTTATATTTTCCGAGGCACGCAGCTCTACTGTAGGCTTAATGATGATAACATCATCTAGATCACTATGTTCCAGAGATAAAATAGTCCCCCATTACGATCTCCGAGAGCGTAATACCCAGAAGGCAGTTGTCAGGTAAAGCAGGGAAGTGGATAAGTCCGCGTTAGATTTAGGGAAGCACGGTGGCAAGAAGAACGGGACTTCTGAACAGATGGGTACAGAGTTACCAACAAAAAATAAAACAGCGATAATGAAGGAGTTTTTTTTTTCCCCATGAACCATGGACCTTGCCGTTGGTGGGGAGGCTTGCGTGCCTCAGCGATACAGATAGCCGTACCGTAGGTACAACCACAACGGAGGGGTATCTGTTGAGAGGCCAGACAAACGTGTGGTTCCTGAAGAGGGGCAGCAGCCTTTTCAGTAGTTGCAGGGGCAACAGTCTGGATGATTGACTGATCTGGCCTTGTAACAATAACCAAAACGGCCTTGCTGTGCTGGTACTGCGAACGGCTGAAAGCAAGGGGAAACTACGGCCGTAATTTTTCCCGAGAGCATGCAGCTTTACTGTATGATTAAATGATGATGGCGTCTTCTTGGGTAAAATATTCCGGAGGTAAAATAGTCCCCCATTCGGATCTCCGGGCGGGGACTACTCAAGAGGATGTCATTATCAGGAGAAAGAAAACTGGCGTTCTACGGATCGGAGCGTGGAATGTCAGATCCCTTAATCGGGCAGGTAGGTTAGAAAATTTAAAAAGGGAAATGGATAGGTTAAAGTTAGATATAGTGGGAATTAGTGAAGTTCGGTGGCAAGAGGAACAAGACTTCTGGTCAGGTGACTACAGGATTATAAACACAAAGTCAAATAGGGGTAATGCAGGAGTAGGTTTAATAATGAATAGGAAAATAGGAATGCGGGTAAGCTACTACAAACAGCATAGTGAACGCATTATTGTGGCCAAGATAGATACGAAGCCCACATCTACTACAGTAGTACAAGTTTATATGCCAACTAGCTCTGCAGATGACGAAGAAATTGAAGAAATGTATGATGAAATAAAAGAAATTATTCAGATAGTGAAGGGAGACGAAAATTTAATAGTCATGGGTGACTGGAATTCGAGTGTAGGAAAAGGGAGAGAAGGAAACGTAGTAGGTGAATATGGATTGGGGCTAAGAAATGAAAGAGGAAGCCGCCTGGTAGAATTTTGGACAGAGCACAACTTAATCATAGCTAACACTTGGTTTAAGAATCATGATAGAAGGTTGTATACATGTAAGAACCCTGGAGATACTAAAAGGTATCAGATAGATTATATAATGGTAAGACAGAGATTTAGGAACCAGGTTTTAAATTGTAAGACATTTCCAGGGGCAGATGTGGACTCTGACCACAATCTATTGGTTATGACCTGTAGATTAAAACTGAAGAAACTGCAAAAAGGTGGGAATTTAAGGAGATGGGACCTGGATAAACTGACAGAACCAGAGGTTGTACAGAGTTTCAGGGAGAGCATAAGGGAACAATTGACAGGAATGGGGGAAAGAAATACAGTAGAAGAAGAATGGGTAGCTTTGAGGGATGAAGTAGTGAAGGCAGCAGAGGATCAAGTAGGTAAAAAGACGAGGGCTAGAAGAAATCCTTGGGTAACAGAAGAAATATTGAATTTAATTGATGAAAGGAGAAAATATAAAAATGCAGTAAATGAAGCAGGCAAAAAGGAATACAAACGTCTCAAAAATGAGATCGACAGGACGTGCAGAATGGCTAAGCAGGGATGGCTAGAGGACAAATGTAAGGATGTAGAGGCTTATCTCACTAGGGGTAAGATAGATACTGCCTACAGGAAAATTAAAGAGACCTTTAGAGATAAGAGAACCACTTGTATGAACATCAAGAGCTCAGATGGAAATCCAGTTCTAAGCAAAGAAGGGAAAGCAGAAATGTGGAAGGAGTATATAGAGGGTCTATACAAGGGCGATGTACTTGAGGACAATATTATGGAAATGGAAGAGGATGTAGATGAAGATGAAATGGGAGATACGATACTGCGTGAAGAGTTTGACAGAGCACTGAAAGACCTGAGTCGAAACAAGGCCCCCGGAGTAGACAACATTCCAGTAGAACTACTGACGGCCTTGGGAGAGCCAGTCCTGACAAAACTCTACCATCTGGTGAGCAAGATGTATGAAACAGGCGAAATACCCTCAGACTTCAAGAAGAATATAATAATTCCAATCCCAAAGAAAGCAGGTGTTGACAGATGTGAAAATTACCGAACAATCAGTTTAATAAGCCACAGCTGCAAAATACTAACACGAATTCTTTACAGACGAATGGAGAAACTAGTAGAAGCTGACCTCGGGGAAGATCAGTTTGGATTCCGTAGAAATACTGGAACACGTGAGGCAATACTGACCTTACGACTTATCTTAGAAGAAAGATTAAGAAAAGGCAAACCTACGGTTCTAGCATTTGTAGACTTAGAGAAAGCTTTTGACAATGTTGACTGGAATACTCTCTTTCAAATTCTAAAGGTGGCAGGGGTAAAATACAGGGAGCGAAAGGCTGTTTACAATTTGTACAGAAACCAGATGGCAGTTATAAGAGTCGAGGGGCATGAGAGGGAAGCAGCGGTTGGGAAGGGAGTGAGACAGGGTTGTAGCCTCTCCTCAATGTTATTCAATCTGTATATTGAGCAAGCAGTAAAGGAAACAAAAGAAAAATTCGGAGTAGGTATTAAAATCCATGGAGAAGAAATAAAAACTTTGAGGTTCGCCGATGACATTGTAATTCTGTCAGAGACAGCAAAGGATTTGGAAGAGCTGTTGAACGGAATGGATGGTGTCTTGAAGGGAGGATATAAGATGAACATCAACAAAAGCAAAACGAGGATAACGGAATGTAGTCGAATTAAGTCGGGTGATGCTGAGGGTATTAGATTAGGAAATGAGACACTTAAAGTAGTAAAGGAGTTTTGCTATTTGGGGAGCAAAATAACTGATGATGGTCGAAGTAGAGAGGATATAAAATGTAGAATGGCAATGGCAAGGAAAGCGTTTCTGAAGAAGAGAAATTTGTTAACATCGAGTATAGATTTAAGTGTCAGGAAGTCATTTCTGAAAGTATTTGTATGGAGTGTAGCCATGTATGGAAGTGAAACATGGACGATAAATAGTTTGGACAAGAAGAGAATAGAAGCTTTTGAAATGTGGTGCTACAGAAGAATGCTGAAGATTAGATGGGTAGATCACATAACTAATGAGGAAGTATTGAATAGGATTGGGGAGAAGAGAAGTTTGTGGCACAACTTGACCAGAAGAAGGGATCGGTTGGTAGGACATGTTCTGAGGCATCAAGGGATCACCAATTTAGTATTGGAAGGCAGCGTGGAGGGTAAAAATCGTAGGGGGAGACCAAGAGATGAATACACTAAGCAGATTCAGAAGGATGTAGGTTGCAGTAGGTACTGGGAGATGAAGAAGCTTGCACAGGATAGAGTAGCATGGAGAGCTGCATCAAACCAGTCTCAGGACTGAAGACAACAACAACAATGAAGGAGTGGGTACATTATTGAAAAATAGTATAAAATAGCGCGTAAGCTACTATGAACACTCTAATGAATGCAATATCGAAGCTAAGATTTTTAAGGAAGACGAAAGTTTAATTGTGGTTGGGACTGGAATTCGGTACCAGGAAAAGGAAGAGAAGAAAAAATAGTGGGTGAACATGTACTTCGCAGAAAGGAGTGACTAGGGAAGCCACCTAGTAGATTTTTGCATAGAGCATAATTTAATCATTGCCAATACTTTAAGAATCGTCGAAGGAAGTTGTATACTAGAACATACCTACAGACACTGGAAGATTTCAAATAGATTAGATAATAGCAAATAAGATATTTCGAAACCAGATTTAAAATTTAAAATAATTTCACGGGCAGATACGTACTTTGACCGTTATTTATTGCTTATGCAATGCAGATTAAAACTGAAATAACTGCAGAAAGGTTGTAAATTAATGCGTTTGGATCTAGAGAAATTGAAATAACCAGAGTTTGTTTAGAGTTGCAAAGAGAGCATTAGTTAATGTTTGGCTGAAACATGGGAACGGGATACAACGAAAGACGAATGAATAATTTTGAGAGATAAAATAGTGAAGGCAACAAAGGATCAAATTCTTAAAAAGAACACGCCCACCAGAAACCGTTGGATTACACACGATGTACAGAATTTAATTGACAAAAGGAGAAAACACGAAAGTGCAACAAACGAAGCAGGCAAAAGGGAATATAGAGCTTCAAAATTCGAGTCACATCACCGAAGTTAAGCGATGTAGGCCTCGGATAGCACTTTGATGGGTGACCGTGCGGGTCTGCCGATCGCTGTTGGCAATCAGGGTGCATTCAGTCTTTGTGAGGTCAATAGCGAAGGTACAAGACTGACAAGTAGCGGCTCAGGTCACGAAAGTTGACAACGGCCGTGAGAGCGGTGTGCTGACCACATGCCTCTCCATATCCGCATCCGGTGAAGCCGATCGGCGGAGACTGACAATCCGGTCCGCTGATACCGTTGGACTTCCGAGGCCTGTTCGCTGGAGTAAAGTGGCATTACAGGAATTACTAGAGCAGAATCGCAAAACCGTAGAAAAGTCCATGCCTACGGGAAAGATACATCCTTCCTAATAATAATTTAGAGAGACCTATGGAGAAAAGTGATACACTTATATGAATATTAAGAGCTCAGGTGGCAAGTTAGTACTAAGCAAACAAGAAAATACTGAATCCTAAAGGAATATTTAGAAGGTTAGACAACAAGGGGAACTAAATGGAACACAGTATCACAGAAAGGGAGGAGGTAGTAGCTGAGTTATACTATTTCGGCAGCAGAATAACTAATGAAGGCACAGAGGATATAGAAATTAGACTTCCAGTAGCAAGAGAAACATTCCTGAAACAGGGATAACCTTTAATATCTAATTTAAATGTGTTAGGAAACTTTTTGTGGAGGTAACTGTCTGAAGTGTATCCTTTGTACTCAAGTGAGACGTGGACGATAAACAGTTCAGAGAGGAGGAGAATTAAACTTTTCGAAACGTGGTATTACAGAATCATGCTGAATATTTGATGGGTAGATGAGGTACTGAATCGTAGTGGAGAAAAAAGAAATATATGACACAGCTTGACTAAAAGAAGGGATCTGTTAATAGAACACATCCTGAGGAATTAACGAGTCATCGGTATTGGTAATGGATGAAAGTTGGAAGGGGAGGTGGGGCGAATTGACTCCAGCAAATAGGTTAAAATGGATGGAGTTCGTAGCAGCAATGTAAAAATGAAGAGGCTTGCACAGGATATACTTGCGTGAAACCTACGACAACAATGAAGTCTTACTTTTTCGTGGAAAGTTCCTTCACAGCGATGCCGTGTGCCCTAGGATGATATTTGTTTCATCCGGAAAATTTTAGACATCATTTATATTCTTAGTCTATAATAATATCTGTTACAAAAGAGGGGCCGGCCGCGGTGGTCTAGCGGTTCTGGCGCTGCAGTCCGGAACCGCGGGACTGCTACGGTCTCAGGTTCGAATCCTGCCTCGGGCATGGGTGTGTGTGATGTCCTTAGGTTAGTTAGGTTTAAGTAGTTCAAAGTTCTAGGGGACTTATGACCTAAGATGTTGAGTCCCATAGTGCTCAGAGCCATTTTTACAAAAGAGGGAAATCGTACAGGACCCCTAATTTTCTTGACTTTCTGTCATTTAGTTACTTAGCTCGAGTTGAATACATTTCACTTAAATGACGTCAACAAAAGAAGAAGTCTCATTTGTTCAAATGGCTCTGAGCACTATGGGACTTAACATCTCAGGTCATCAGTCACCTAGAACTTAGAACTACTTAAACCTAACTAACCTAAGGACATCACACACATCCATGCCCGAGGCACGATTCGAACCTGCAACCGTAGCGGTCGCGCGGTTCCAGACTGAAGCGCCTAGAACCGCTCGGCCACCAGCGGCCGGCAGTCTCGTTTGTTCTTGTCTTTAAATTAACTAAAATAAGAGTAAAATCACTTATCCCTTTCAGATTGAGCAGTCAATGTTTAGGCAATTACCGACCTCGTTTGTTCACACTTCTTCTGTAAAGTGATGATAATTTATTAATAACAGCAACATTTACTATACCTTGTTTTGCGAATACAATTTTCACAATGCATACAAAACAACGGAATACCTGTCATTTAAATAAATATGGTGTTGTATGTGCTATAGTCTCTGTCTGCAACTTCGAACGACGCGTGTTGCGACGCATTTGCCTATCTAAAATCTATTTTATGTAGACTGGAGTTAAATATACCTGTGATTTCTACTTTAAAAATATGTTATTAATATTTCTCACGTATCAGTGTGTGACCAATGCACCAGATGTGAAGTAGCGAGTGACTATATTTTTCATTGCAAACTCAATGGATTGTGTACGATGAGTATTTCAAAATGGTTCTGAGCACTATGGGAGATGAGTATTGCAATTCGAAACATAATAGTATCTGTAAATAATAATATAAACATAACTAGCTTTTTACCAAGTAGCGAAGTGAGAATAAAATAATTTATAGAAAAAGGCTTGAGAAATATTTAGAGCTTCTTTTCTCGTCTCACGCAAAGTGAAAAGGCCCGAATGTGCTGCGCCATTGGACGGTATCTGTTTGATGAAACAGATTCTGTTTTATGTGCTGCGGTTTTCATCGCGCCGTTTCTGTCGATGCTGTGCGGCGAATGTCTTACACCGCTACCACTGGGATGAGGGCGGAGGACATTTGCCGACATATTGCAGTTTTGGTGGGCTTAGTTTCTGCATGCGCAATACCAACATCCTGCAGCTGCGTCGGTAGCTCTGTAAATGACAGGCTATGATTTGATGACACCCTCTATCGCTCCTAGCCACAGCTAGCTCGCCGCAAAGTTAATTTAGTACCTAGTTAATGAGTGAGGTCGCGTTTAGCCAGCTCCCCGCGAGTTGTACACCGTGCGATGGAAATTCTGCCTGCATTAATTAATGTAGTTTGTGCAGGCGACACGTGCCAGCGTACTGCTACAATACCAGCGGCAAATGGATAGCCAGTAATACACCGTAACTTTAACCTTGCGGACGTCAACTTGTTTGCGAAGGTACACACAACTTAGTGCTTAACTTTTAATGAGCGGAAAGGACAATACAAATTTCATAATCTGGCGGACTAAGCGTGGGCGGAAGATTAAACAAAAGACACAACTGGTTAGAACTGTGAATAGTGAGATCAGAAGCGATGCTCTTAATGTATTCGAGTCAGTCACCGTAAAGGCGCTAAGACGTGGGTGTGAGCTGATTCAGCCGATCCATTGGGTTAAAAATAGGAGTTGTTTTTCCCGTTAGAGAATTAAAAGTTTTTCAACGGTCTACCACAGGTGTATGATATACAAAAGTGCTGATCCAGAAGCGTTGTGGACCCTTTACCTTTTCATGTACCCATCCAAGTGAAGTTTCGCGTACGACCTTCACTGGGCACTGGGAGGAGTTAACTTCATCCCGATTTAGGTTTTCCGGGCTTTCTCTAAATGTATTAAACCGAATGTCGGGATAGTTGCTCGATACATGACTCGGTGAATTTCCTGCCACACTGTTCTCCAATCCGAGAGCGTGCCCCGTCGGCGAAGGGACGTTAAACCGCAAACTTCCTCCCTTCTTTGACTGTCAGAAACGTGTAATGGTGAGTCGAATGAAATTTCCTGTTGGAAATGATGGTGATTGTGATATATTCTCTACATTGGGGTGGTCTAACATGGCAAGTTCAGTATTTTCGTAGCTGCGTATAATGCATTTATCTTGCTGCCAAGAGTTAACTGGTATCTTTTTCTTCCTCTAGTCCTCTTCCGAGTCTAGAGCATCATCTATTATGCAGCTGTTTTTCTCAAGTGTCCCAACCAACTTTTTTCTCTCCTCTTAATTGTTTCGGCCAACGGCCTTGCCGCAGTGGTAACACCGGTTCCTGTCAGATCACCGAATCTAAGCGCTGTCGGGTTGGGCCAGCACTTGGATGGGTGACCATCCGGTATACCAAGCGCTGTTGGCAAGCGGGGTGCACTCAGCCCTTGTGAGGCAAACTGAGGAGATACTTCATTGAGAAGTAGCGGATCCGGTCTTGGAAACTGACATACGGCCCGGAGAGCGGTGTGCTGACCACATGCCCCTCCATATCCGCATCTAGTGACGTCTGTGGTCTGAGGATAACACGGCGGCCAGTCGGTACCTTTGGGCCTCCATGATGACCTGTGCGGGAGACGTTTAGTTTGGTTAATTTTTAACTGTTTCGAGTCTTTGTATTTTCTTGTTCACCTTTTCTAACACAGACTCATTCCTATTTCATCTGTCCGTTTCATACGTTCCATTCTTCTCCATATCCACCTCTAAAAAGCCTCTAAGCATTTATCCTCTTTTTTTATCCGGCGTGTCCATATTTATTTATTGTACAGGGCAACACTCGATACAATAGATTTCACCAATCTTTTCCGTAATGAACCACAGAAAATATTCCTCCTTCAGTAAAACATTTCTTTTGCAGTTGCTATCCTTTTTTTAGTTCTTGGTTACATTCCATATTACTAATTATTCTGCATCCTAGGTGCCGGAAGATATTACCCTGTTCCACTAACTCATCACTAATTTTAGCTTTTATCGTCGTTGATTACCCTGCATAAATTATTACCTTAGTTTCCTTCACTTTTATCTTCATTCCATATTCCTCACTGCTGAGGTTCAGTTCTTTTAACATATTAAAATCTATATTTTCACTTCCACTTAGTACTCCATATCATTAGCAAGTCTTATACATTTGATTATCATTCCTTCTATTTTGCACCACTCTTTTGCTGGAAGCGTTTTTGAATTAAATCGTCTAAATAAATATTAAACAGAGTAGGCGAAGTTGGATGCCACCTGGTGGCGTTGCGGGCACATGACATGATAAGAAAAGTATGTAAGAGCAGCAGACACGGGCGCGGAATCACCCTAGCGAAAATATGGTCTGAAAATGGGAAAATCCATTGCGATAAGCGACTCTGACAAAGGACAGATTATTATTACGCAGAGCCTATGAACGAGTATCTCGAAATCGGTGAAGTTGGTCGAATGTTCACCTGCTACTGTCGTCAGCATCTACGATAGTAAAGAGGTGGAAGGACAGTGAAACAACCATTAGACGCTAAATGGTTGAACGTCCACGACTCTTCACAGAACGTGCGGTTCGGAGGCCAGTCTGTTCTATAAATTATGATAGCTGGTGACCTGTGGCATCTCTGTCGAAAGAGTGCAATGGTGGTACACGCACAAGTGTTTCGTAGCACACGTCCACCGTAAATTGTTGAACATGGAGTTCCGCAGCAGACCACCCCTACGTGTTCAGATGTTGATCCGACGACATCGTCAATTACTATTGTAGCCGGCACGGGACCATCGCGATTCGACTGTCGATCAGTGGGAACGAGTTGCCTCTTCGGGTGTACCACATTCTGCTACACTAGGTCGATAGTCGTCTCCACAAACGCCGTTATCGATGTGTACGGCGGGTCGAAACATGCAGTGCGCCACGGACAAAGGCTGGTGAGAGCAGTATTATCGTATGGGAGGCATTCTCCTACGCTTGCGTGGGAACTGTGGTAGTAGTAGTCGAAGACACGCTGACAGCTGCGAACCATCTGCATCCCTTCATGCTTGGCCGGCCGGGGTGACCGAGGGGTTCTAGGCGCTACAGTCTGTAACCGCGTGACCGCTACGGTCGCAGGTTCGAATCCTGCCTCGGGCATGGATGTGCGTGATGTCCTTAGGTTAGTTAGGTTTAAGTAGTTCTAAGTTCTAGGGGACTGATGACCTCAGAAGTTAAGTCCCATAGTGCTCAGAGCCATTTGAACCTTCATGCTTGATATCTTCTCCGATGGCGATGTCATCTTTCAGCAGTATAGTTGTCCGCATCTCGGCATCAGAACCGTGCTACAGTGGTTTCAGGAGCATTATAGTAAACTCACGTTAATGTCTCGGCGACCGAATTCACCTCATGTAAATCCTGTGGAACTCATCTCGGTCGCTATCGAGCGCCATCACCGCATACGCAGATCAGTGGCCCGTTAATTACGCGAATTGCATGACCTGTGCGTAGACATCTAATGTCACATACCTCCACAAACCTACCAACAAACTCTCGGATCCCTGATACGCAGAATCAATTATGTATTTCGTTCGAAAGGCGAATGAACAAGCTATTAAACCGATGGTCATAATGTTTTGACCCATCAGTGTATAAGAGATGCGGTTACTGATAACTGGGGAAAGATACCTGGAAAAATATAGGGAAGTGTGTATGTATTTTGTTGACTTTGCAAAAGCTTTTGGTACAGTTCAGTGGATAAAACTTTTAAATGTTGTGAAGAAGATCGAAATTAATTGGAGGTCGTGATAAACCAGTTTCGCTGGAAAATTGTTGTTAATTTTCTGTGATAGACATCTAGTAAACTGCATAGTAGTCTATGGTACGTGCTGAGGAATCGAATAGGTGTTTTTTTTTTTTTTTTTTTTTTTTTGCAACGTATTCAGTGACGGATACCCTAAGTGTCATTCGATACCGGTTCTCCTTTATTTCTGTTCCTAGTCCTTATAAGTGCGTGAAGTATCATCGCGGAGATGGGTGACTGGAATCTACCTCTAGATCTACGGCTGTAGCTTGCCGAGTATAAGATTGTACTTCGTTTGTACTATATGTGATTCCGTTCCATTTATGGGTGCAGCTGTGGCAACGATAACAGCTTACACGCCTCTGTGCAAGCCGTTATTACTACAATTTTCTCTTCATAATATCCCTATAGTCTACTGTGAAGATTGGCTCGTGGAAGTTTCGAAGTTTGTTTATGTCTAAAAGATTAACAAATTCGGGAAAACTGGAAAACTAGCAAGAAAAAGAGAACACACTCATTTTTATTATCTGTGTAAGAAATAAGAATTCTCTCGTTCTACTAAACCGAGGCCACTGACTGTTCTTTTATATTTTCACGTTGTAACCCCACTTAAGTCCAAATTCGAAAGCAAGGTCCTCAATGAAGTGCAACACTTAGCACTAAAACCGTGTTTATTACGAACATCAACGTATAGCCAGAACAGAACTGAACTCCTGTAAAGAAAATGCAGTTATTTATACAAATATCGAAACGTCCAGAATATACAAACATTACTAACACAAGAAAGTTCGACAAACTGCCTGATAAATATTAAATGACAAATAATTAGGAGTGGTCGGGTTTGAACTGGCCACCCACAGCTCGCCAGCCAGAGAAATTATCTGCTACGTCACACAGCATGCAGCGCTGCTTGCGACAGTATTAAATGTAAAAAATCTTCGTGTTCTGCCTTACGGCAGGTCTTGTCATGGGGGAAGCCTCGTCAGAGAGGTCCACCACATGAGCGTCTAGGGAAGGGATTCCAGAGGTGGCTGCCCGTTGCCTTCCACTGATGATGATGAAATAAGAATGAGGATAGTACAACACCCAGTCCCTGAGCGGAGAAAATCTCCCACCCAGCCGGGAATCGAACCCGGACCCCTTGGCGTGACAGACGGCCGCGCTGACCACTCAGCTATCGGGGCGGACGTATTAAATGTAGATTATAATGATCGGTTTTTATTGGACAATTACTGATGAAACTTTAGGCTGGAGAATAAGTATCTCATCTTTCTTGATAGAACAGAAGATACAACTTCTCGAAGACACCGGCAATAAATAAAAGAACATTACTAATTTAATCGACTAATTTTATTCTATCCTGTGCAACTGGACTGTAAAACTATGATTGAAAACAGAGATTGTGGTTTCATGTAATTTCTACAGCGAATGCTGAGTTACTGCGTTTTATTGACAGGATGTTGTGTCGGCAGATTAGCCAACACAACGCACACGAATTTAGAGAGGAGGCCGAAATGCACGCGTCTACTCACGCCGGCTGGCGTTAGGTCTGAAACAGGATACGTAATGAATGCTATAAAGAAGAGTACGTAGCTGCTGGAATACTTAACTTTAATTCATCATTTGTATACAGCATTCTTGATGATACAAGTGAGACTCTCTCTAGAAATGGTTAATGGCGCCTTGCTATGTCGTAGCCATGGACTTAGCTGAAGGCTATTCTAACTGTCTCTCGGCAAATGAGAGAAAGGCTTCGTCAGTGTAGTCGCTAGCAAAGTCGTCCGTACAACTGGGGCGAGTGCTAGTACGTCTCTCAAGACCTGCCGTGTGGTGGCGCTCGGTCTGCAATTACTGACAGTGGCGACACGCGGGTCCGACATGTACTAATGGACCGCGGCCGATTTAAAGCTACCACCTAGCAAGGATGGCGTCTGGCGGTGACACCACACAGGACACTTAGAAAATGTAACAGATCTACTAAAGAGACTGCTTACACTACGCTTGTTCGCCCTCTTTTAGAGTACTGCTATGCTGTATGGGATCGTTACCAGATACGATTAACGGAGTACATTGATAAAGTCCAAAGAAGGACAGCACGTCTTGTATTATCGCGAAATAGGGGAAAGAATGGCACTGAAATGATACAGGATTTGGGGTGGATATCATTAAAACAGTCCGCCCCGATAGCTGAGTGGTCAGCGTGACGGATTGGCGTCCTACGGGCCCGGGTTCGATTCCTGGCTGGGCCGGGGATTTTCTCCGCTCCGGGGCTGAGTGTTGTGCTGGCTTCATCATCATTTCGTCCCCAACCGCCGCGCAGGTCGCCCATTGTGGCGTCGAATGTAATAAGGCCTGCACCAAGGCGGCCGGACCTGCCCCGTAAGGGGCCTCCCTGCCAATGACGCCAAACGCTCATTTCCATTTCATCATTAAAACAAAGGCGTTTTTCCTTGCGGCGGTATCTCTCACGATATTTAAATCACCAGCTTACTCCTCCGCATCCGAAAATATTTTATTGGCGTCGACCTGCATAGGGAGAAACGATCATCATAACAAAGTAGGGGATATCAGAGCTCGCACGGAGAGACATAGATGTTCGTTTTTTTTTTCTGCGCACTGTTCGACATTGGAATAACAGAGAATTACTGTGAAGGTGGTTCGACGAACCCTGTGGCAGGCACTTAAGTATGATTTGCGGGGTATCGATGTAGATGTACATTTCATGGTAACGTTTATCAGCAGCGAGATGGCCCAGCAGTGGGATCATGTGTATCTGCTACCGTAGTTGATACAAACATAAATCACTTGGAACAAAAACTGTTTGGCATCCAAGAACCTTGCCTAAAAAAATTTACTTTATAGGAGGCATGTTGCTGTCGCACTACTGCTTAACAAAGAGCGTGCCAAAGATATAGTGGGCATTCTAAATTGCTGCAGAAGCCTACATCAGAAAGTTAATTTTACTCTTGAATACGAACAAAACAAGAATATATACTATCAGATCCTAAATACCACAAGACACAACAATAAATACCTATGCCTATAAACGGCGTGTCCAAACTTACCATCAACCTTCCTCCTGAACAACACATTAAGGAAGGGATTGCTGCCATCCTTTTCTACCTGCATCGTGAAACGAATATTTGGATGGATTGCATTGTATTGTTCTAAACAGCCGTTTAAATTCCCACTTCCATGCGGCCACACAACAAAAGTATCTTATATGCTCCAGAAAAAAACACGAAGATTTCAGTGTCAGCGACTCCAAGGCTCATTCCTCGAAATATTCCGTAAAAAGTCTGGCAATAATGAATGACAACACAACTCCAGCAGTCTGTTCACAGTACTGGTCATTGAATAAAAAATAAGTGAAAGGCAACACATGTCGAAATAGGTTTGTTAATTCAAAACCAAACATGACCTCAACAACACAACTCCAGCAGTCTGTTCACAATACTGGTCATTGAATAAAAAATAAGTGAAAGGCAACACATGTCGAAATAGGTTTGTTAATTCAAAACCAAACATGACTTCAACCGTAACGAATCAGAACAGGAGTGAAAGCGTGATTACATCAAAAGTTTCTAAACTATCAGAGTGATTCAAACGCAATCCCTCTAATCGACGAAAAATATCCGCCGAGTTCGTAATGTGATGCACGTAACGAACCTACTAGTGCGGTCAACAGAGTAACAAGATGTTTTGATACAGTGTATGTTGCAGCACTAGGACGAGTTTGGGGCCTCGGTGCTGTTGTAGGGACCACACCTTCTTCCGTAGACATCGGCAAACGACCCCTTCAGCCGCTTTCATTTTACAGCCTCCGAGTCGTTTCCTTTTGAATGACCCTGATAGATGAACGTTTGTATTATGCGTGCTACAGCTGCAGCCCAATCCATACTTGGCGCGGTTCCCAGCGACCGGCGAGCACGGAAGTAAAGCTGCAGGTTTAGACGGGCAGGTTTAAGGCACAATCGACACAAGTGGCCGCTTTGTGCGCCAAGCTGAGAGGGTCGCCAGAGATGCCACAATGCAAAATTTTACTCGATGTATCATAATTAGCAGCGAAACCTCAGACGGGTAAACGTATATGGTTATGGAAGAAAACGTTGCGGTAACCGTGGATCCACGAACCAGTCGTTTGCAAGATACAGGTGGTGGGAAAAAATATGGAGCCATCAAAAACGCAACACGTTACCAGGAATAACACGATATATGAAACCCGTTAGTATTAGAAACAGCTTCCAGTGGTCTCGGAATGTATGCTTTTCAACGGAATCTTCTACCATTCCTCCTGCAAAATAGTGGCAAGTTCAGGTAAAGAGGTGGATAGCAATGACACACGCAGCCCTCCAAAGAAGAGTAAAAAGGCTCACAAGGGAAGCTCCCCATCGCACCCCCCTCAGATTTAGTTATAAGTTGGCATAGTGGATAGGCCTTGAAAAACGGAACACAGATCAATCGATAAAACAGGAAGAAGTTGTGTGGAACTGTGAAAAAAATAAGCAAAATATACAAACTGATTAGTCCACGCGCAAGATAGGCAACATCAAGGACAGTGTGAGCTAAGGAGCGCCGTGGTCCCATGGTTAGCGTGAGCGGCTGCGGAACGAGAGGTTCTTGGTTCAAGTTCTCCCTCGAGTGAAAAGTTTACTTTTTTTATCTTCGCAAAGTTATGATCTGTCCGTTCGTTCATTGACGTCTCTATTCACTGTAATAAGTTTAGTGTCTGTGTTTTACGACCGCACCCCAAAACCGTGCGATTAGTAGACGAAAGGACGTGGCTCTCCAATGGGAACTGAAAACATTTGATCGCAAGGTCATAGGTCAACCGATTTCTCCACAGGAAAACACGTCTGATATATTCTATACGACACTAGTGACGGCATGTGCGTCACATGACAGGAATATGTTGTCGACCCACCTAACTTGTACACTTGGCGAATGGGTAAAAAGATTCTTCTACCTTGCCCGATTTAGGTTTTCTTGTGGATGTGATAATCACTGCCAAAAAAGTGATGAAAACGGACGGACAGATAATAATTGTCTGAAAATAAAAAATTAAACTTTTCACTCGAGGGAAGATTTGAACCACGTACCTCTCGTTCCGCAGCCGCTCACGCTAACCACGAGACCACGGCGCTCCTCAGCTCACGTTCTCCTATATGTTGCTTATCGTGCGCATGGACTACTCAGTTTGTATATTTTGCTTATTTTTTTCATAGTTCCACACAACTTCTTCCTGTTTTCTCGATTGATCTGTGTTCCGTTTTTCAAGGCCTATCCACTGTGCCAACTTATAACTGAATCTGAAGGGGTTGCGATGGGGAGGTTCCCTTGTCAGTAATATTGATACCTCGTGACTGTGGTGGCTAGGGGAGATACGGTAATTCATCCTCATGCTCACAAAACCAGTCCTGGACGAAGCGATACGAGCTGTATGTGAAGGGCCCAAATCGTCCTATAACACGGCATAACCACTGGGGAACAATTATTGTACTATGGGATGGACCCTGCCATCCAAAATGGTCACATAATCCGTGGCAGTAAATCCGACTTTTCAGAGTAACCACAGGGCCCATGCAATACCGCGATATGCCTGCCCAAATCATCATCGAACCCCCGCCATTTTTTATTCTTCTGACGTAAACTCGGCCGGAAGTTGGGAACAGTGTGGAGCAAGACTCATCCGACCAAATGACTTTCTTCCATTGCTCCATAGTCCAGGTTTTATGGTTTCGGCATCACTGATTTGGTTTCGGAATTACAGCTCGCCTTGCAGTGTCCTGCGTCTGGAGTTCCCTCCGTGTTGTTTTCGTGCTGACACGGTTCGCGAGTGCGACATTGAGTTCTGACGCTGTTTTTGCAGGTGTCTCTTCCTCTTATTTTTCGCCACAGTTCTCTTCAATAACAGACTGTCACGCTCACTGGACACTGGACACTCAATTTCGTCTGCCTTGTGACGTAGCGGGTGTTGATTTTTCTCTACTCGTGTATGGTGCGGCCAGGGCTCTTCGGAAAGTAAGGTCCGATCGGTCGCGAAATGGAAACGACTGTGAAAACAATTAACTACACCTTCCAGATACTTATCTTCATATAGTTAAGGCTAACCGGCCATTGACATTCTTCTGTGCGGATGCACACGCATTGCCCGAACTCTTAAGAGTCTCGGTAAGATTGCCTGCCGCGAGTAATGAGTGTAATGGGCAGGGGCACTACGAATGTAGTGTGTGGACATTAAGTTGGGAATGTGGGTCTCACGGGGAGCGTGCAAGGGATAAATCCCTGCAGTCGCACTATCCTTTGTGCCCTCGGTGGCTCAGATGGATAGAGCGTCTGCCATGTAAGCAGGAGATCCCGGGTTCGAGTCCCGGTTAGGGCACACATCTTCAACTGTCCCTGTTGATGTATATCAACGCCTGTCGGCAGCTTAGGGTCTTGATTTAATTATCATTTCACTTCTCTACATAGTCGCCGCTCCGACTTAGACTTTCGTGATTCGTTGTACCACCTTTCCAATACGCTCATCATAGAAGGAAGCCGCCTGTGCTTTCCACCAGTTCTCTACGCTGGTCTACAGTTCGTTGTCATAGCCAACGGTTCACGTGAACAGAGATGAGACTAAGGGGTTGCGAATTACTGGCCGTATTGTGGGTGATCAAACATGTCCCATAGAAAACGCTGCAGGAGCATCTTCAGTGCCCTTTCAGAGTCATGAAGAAGGAAACGCGTGACAGTTGTGTTATGTGGCCTGCAGTGCACCAATACATTTGAATTAGAACATATATAAGACGTAATCAGATTAGGGCCTTGAGGGGAAATCTCTCACCAGGCCATCATACTTGGTGGGAGAAATGTGCGCTCGGAACTGAAAAGAGCGATGTGACGCGATCGATGAGCATACTAGAGGCACTGCCCAACACATCTCTGCAAAGCCTCGTCGGATTTTCATTGCGGTTTCCATTTCACGCCTGATCGGACCTTCCTTTCCTAATAGCCCTTGCATAAATCTTCGATACGGTGCCTGTTGAATCACAATATACTTCGGCTACCTTGGCTACGGAAGTACCCACCGTATGAGCACCAACAGTTCGTCCACGTTCGAATTCACTTAGCTCTGACATAATGCACTCACAACTAAACAATACACTTTCCTGACAACGACTGACCCTTTCAAAGTATTGATCATATGGCCCACGTACCGTCAAATACAACAGCAAGACTTGCATGCGTGGCTAGCATCTGCATTTATGTTCAGGCATGTATTTCTCGCTGTGTTCCCACATTTTTGTCCACTCCTGTAATTGCCAATCTGTAGTTGCGAGGCGCCACTGGCGTCAGTATCAAATATTGTCCTAGTTAGCATAAATGTTTTTGAAATATAAACTTTTTGATTAAGTACTCATCTAAATGAGATAAAATATCACCCAGGGCCTACCTTAACAATAATACAATACTGTCTCTGCAATTTACGTGTTGAAATTTAGTTACATGTAGAACGAGGTGCTCCACGTCTCGTCCTTATATAAGGAAGGAACACTGCACTCTGGGCGCTACAGTCTGGAACCGCGCGACCGCTACGGTCGCAGGTTCGAATCCTGCCTCGGGCATGGATGTGTGTGATGTCCTTAGGTTAGTTAGGTTTAAGTAGTTCTAAGTTCTAGGGGACTGATGACCTCAGAAGTTAAGTCCCATAGTGCTCAGAGCCATTTGAACCATTTGAACACTGCACTCGTCTCTGCAGTCAGTCAGTACCAATTCTTTGAAATACCTTCCGATAGTCTTGTAATTGTTGACTAGATTGCACAGTCCGCTGCTCCATTTCTTCAACATTATCAGCGTGAGAACTGCACACTCCACCTCTGAGATGACAGGAGACAGGAAAGTCCAGAGGATTGATGTCAAGAGATCTTGGAGGTCACGACCTAGCCATCTTGGATAGGAGCGTTAGATGTCGCCTTGTATCAGCAGCAAAACGTGCCTGTGCCCCATCATGCATGTACCACATTCCACAAATTTGCGTAAAGCAAGGTACGACAAGGGTGAAATGTCAGCCCAGTTAGTGGAAAAAGATGTATTTCCAATACATTTATACTAACTAGGACATTTATATGACGTAGCTTAGGACCTTGAGGCCCTCTCTTACGTTGGAACAGGGTTTCACACATATGGTTTTTGTTTCATCATAGTTACCTAAGAAACAACAGTAGTTTTAATATGACAAATGATTTCAGTATCTTTAGAGACAATGTGAACGAACAGTACCGACTAACATCTAAAAAATATAATATTGGCATAACTTCTACTACTGCAGCTTTCAAAGATAATAACAGTAATAAAAATAATTTAAGAGTGTACAAAATATATACATTATGATATAGCAAGTTTTGGAGAATGGAAATTTAAGGAGACTGCACCAGCTAAGAACGTTGGGAAATGAGAAAGATCTGATTGGAAAGAATGATGTAAAGGGGCAACGAGTGCATACAGGGACAATAGTAGTCATTATTGTTGCTTCTGTAAATATATCACTAACTGTCTTTTGAAACTGGATGTGTTATTCAGTTCTCTAATACAATGAGATACGTTATTCCAGAGTCGGGTTCCTGCTACTGAAAATGACTTCGAGAAAGTGGCTGAGCGATGATGTGGAACAGAAAAGATATTCCTCTGATGGTAACCAGTAATAGAGTGTATGGAAATCTGTAAGCTTATCTTCATATAAGCCAGGACACCTGTGCATCTGATGGTGAAACGTGATCAAAGAGTCGAACGTCACAGACATATTGAACACTGGCGTTCATAACCGGTTCCAGACGCCGCGAGCTTTCCTGAGAAAGTCCTTGCAGGTTAACATCACTGTGATCAGTAACTGGAAATGTTTGTACAAGTATCTTTTTCTGGTCAAGAGGGAAGAGTTTTTCACATTTTTGTAGCGCATCGAGAGATGCCGATACCTTCTTACACAGTGCAGTTACGTGCTCAGTCCAACTTTGATACTCGTCTATCTCCTAGAACCTTTTGTGAGGGGAAGAAGTTAATATTTGTTCCACACTCCACAATCATCTAATTAACGGCTAGTTTGAGCCCCCCTCTCCATCCCCTCAACTCTCAATTGTTTATTGGAACGTCTGTGCTTCTGTTACCGCATACTTTCACAAGTGTCTCTTTCCCCTAATAATTGTCAAAAAATGGTTCAAATGGCTCTGAGCACTATCGGACTTAACTTCTGAGGTCATCAGTCCCCTAGAACTTAGAACTAGTTAAACCTAACTAACCTAAGGACATCACACACATCCATGCCCGAGGAAGGATTCGAACCCGCGACCGTAGCAGTCGCGCTGTTCCAGACTGTAGCGCCTAGAACCGCTCGGCCACCCCGGCCGGCTAATAATTGTCATCCGCCCTATAATAGAAGATTTATTACAATGTTTATAGATATAAATAAAAAATATCGAGTGCTTTACGGGCTGAAACAAGTATTTTCAACCAACACCGTTTAAGAGGAAGGGCTGTCAGTTTAAATTGGTTTTTTCGTCAGCCGTCGAACCATGGCTGACCTCTTCATTTCCTTTAATATCACACGCAAAGTGTGTGTTATTCCTTCCAATGGTATACATAAATATTTCGACGGGGTGTATTAATTTTCAACTACTTTCATGGCAATTTTTATAAAATTAACTACTTACTGCTGAGTTTCCTTCACATCAAACATACAATTTACGCAGCTACAGAGACTTATGTTTAATATGTCAACACAAAATTAGACTTTTCAGAATTTGTGTCACCTCTTTTCCGATTGAAAATAAAATTATAATGGGCCGTCAGATGAAAACGAGGCCGATGAAAAAGAAGTAAGTAAGCTGTTTATTATTTCAAAAGTAATCACCGTAGATGTTAATACATTTCTCACCTTTGAGACAGGACGGTCAACGCCTTCATTGAAATACACTATGTGATCAAAAGCACTCCAAAAACGTACTTTTTTCATATTAGGTGCATTGTGCTGCCACCTACTGCCAGGTACTCCATACCAGCGACCTCAGTAGTCATTAGACACCGTGAGAGAGCAGAATGGGACGCTTCGCGCAACTCACGGACTTCGAACGTGGTCAGGTTATTGGGTGTCACTTGTGTCATACGTCTGTACGAGATATTTCCACACTCCTGAACATCCCTAGTCCCACTGTTTTCGATGTGATAGTGAAGTGGAAACGTGAAGGGAGACGTACAGCACAAAAGCGTACAGGCCAACTTCGCCTGTAGACTGACAGAGACCGCCGACAGTTGAAGGGGGTTGTAATGTGTAACAGGCAGATATCTATCAAGACCATCACACAGGAATTCCAAACTGCAACAGTAACCACTGCAAGTACTATGACAGTTAGGCGGTAGGTGAGAAAACTTGGATTTCATGGTCGGGCGGCTGCTCGGAAGCCACACATCACGCCGGTAAATGGCAAACGACGCCTCGCTTGGTGTAAGGAGCGTAAACATTGGACGACTGAACAGTGGAAAAACGTTATGCGGAGTGACGAATCACGGTACACGATGTGGCGATCCGATGGCAGGGTGTGCGTATGGCGAATGCCCGGTGAACGTCATCTGCCAGCGTGTGAAGCGCCAACAGTAAAATTCGGAGGCGGTGGTGTTATGGTGTGGTCGTGTTTTTCATGGAGGGGGCTTGCACCCTTTGTTGTTTTGCGTGGCACTATCACAGCACAGGCCTACATTAATGTTTTAAGCACCTTCTTCTTCCCACTGTTGAAGAACAATTCGGGGATGGCGATTGCATCTTTCAACAGGATGGAGCACATGTTCATAATGCACGGCCTGTGGCGGAGTGGTTACACGGCAATAACATCCCTGTAATGGACTGGCCTGCACAGAGTCATGATCTGAATCCTATAGAACACTTTTGGGATGTTTTGGAACGGCGACTTCGTGCCAGGCCTCACCGACCGGCGTCGATACCTCTCCTCAGTGCAGCACTCCGTGAAGAATGGGCTGTCATTCCCCAAGAAACCTTCAAGCGCCTAACTGAACGTATGCCTGCGAGAGTGGAAGCTGTCATCAAGGCAAAGGGTGGGCCAACACCACATTTAATTCCAGCATTACCGATGGAGGGCGCCATGAACTTGTAAGTCATTTTCAGCCAGGTGTCCGGATACTTTTGATCACATACTGTATGTTTGCGGTTGCCTATGGAACTATATTCTATGCAGGCTTGCACCATTCCTTCCGAGACAAATCGATGGCCACGAATGTCTTTCTTCAGGACTCCAAAAACATGGAAATTTCATGGGGAGACGAGAGAACTTTATGGAGGCTGTGTAAGGGCTTCCCAGCGAAACTTCTGCAGTGTAGTTGCCGCTCATGTTACCAAGATTGTTTCGAGTACGCTGCAGAAATTTCTCTGGGAAGCCCTTACACAGCCTCCATACAGTCGTACTAGCTGTTTGTGCTGTCCTCAGCATTTCATCATCATCATCACCATTCGCGAAAGTGGCTAGCTAGACTGGATTGTGTACGAAGTGGACTGTATCAAAATTGGTACTTTGTACGGGCGCTGATGACCGCGCTGTTGAGCGCCCTACTAACCAAACATCATCATCGTCGCGATCTCACCAAGCGATTTCCATATTTTTGGATCCCTGAAGAAAGACAGTCGAGGCCATCGATTTGTTTCGAAAGAAGAGGTGCACGCCTGCGTGAAATCAAGTTGCGTAGACAACCGCAAACATTTTTCCATAAAGACGTTGACCGTCCTGTCTCACAGTGGGATAAATGTGTTAATAGTTATGGGGGTTACTTTTGAAATAATGCACAGTTTATTTACATTTTTCCCATGTATCTTGTTTTCATTTGACTGCCCTCATATTTCTAAATATAGAATTGAATAGTCTCATTACTGAACTAAAAAAAACATAAATTTTATGTTTTCATTCATTCCACTTTGTTCAATAGCGCATTCCTATTAAAGCTAGAACAATAAAGAAGGTCTGTTGATTTCTGCTTTAATTAAAAGCTTTTAAAGAAATTGGAAGAAACGTATAAAACTGAACAAGATTTACTTCCTTAAACCTGTTATTCACGGTGGCATCAGGTTGCAGATCAATGATTTCGATCTGCAGCGCTGCCTGAAAATTTTCCTTTTCACAAGAAGACGGGTTCTCGAAAATTTGGATATCCTTGGAACGAGCATCTAAGTCTAAGAACTTAGGTGAGAACTCTTTCTTCACATCATTAAGAAATTCCATTGCAAACAAAAGTGGAAAACGTGAACCATGTTCGTCTTTCAGCTACTGGAAGATGGCGTCTAAGAAAATTTTCTGTCCGACTTTGTGTTAAAAAAGTATGAGTTTCTGTCTGAAAGCTTTAACATGTGTGTAAAGTTTACTAAATGATATTGCCCTCCCTTGGAATATTCTTATCCATTTCATTCAAATGGAGAACAGCATCAGCTAAGAAACCTAGTTTCCATAGCCATTCATTGTCCGACAGGCCTTTCAAAGGATTTCTTATTCATAAATATTTCAGTCTCTTTTCTAATATATGTAAAGGGTGTATGGGGACGAAAGGTCAATATTTTAAACAGTGATACTATAAGTAAATCTGAACAAAAAATGTTATATGCACATAGGTCCGCAAAGGCTTCGTATGGGTATTGAAAGGAACTTTAATTCTGCAAAATTGATGTGGACAACGTGAACGTATACGCAATACGACTGGACCGTAACGTGATTTTCTCGCAAACAATGCACGGGTACATGCCATGTTTTTACGCTATGCAAACTACCACATATTATGGTCATGTGACGTACGTAGTACAATCACCCGTTGTTTGCGCAGTTGCGCCGTGTAAGCCGCATTGTTTAATGTACCGGCGACGGATCGGTTAGCTGTGTAGTGTATGGTGTTAACTGTATTCGTACAAGCGCTGCTAACAATGTCACACGTCTACAGTAATGAGGAATACGTAGATATGGTGTATGTTTATTGCTTCTGCGTTGGTAGTGCTACCGCTGCTAGACAAGAATGCCACAGGCACTTTCCGACTCGACGATTACCTGATCACTGGGTGTTTGGCAGGTGTGGCCGTGCGGTTCTAGGCGCTTCAATCTGGAACCGCGTGACCGCTGCGGTCGCAGGTTCGAATCCTGCCTCGGGCTTGGATATGTGTGACGTCCTTAGGTCAGTTAGGTTTAAGTAGTTCTAAGTTCTAGGGGACTGATGACCTCATGTGTTAAGTCCCATAGTGCTCAGAGCCATTTCAACCATTTGAACTACTGGGTGTTTACCAGAGTGTTTATCACTTTGCGTGCAACACGCTCTCTTCCAAGTAGACATTTTTCGTCCTCTGGTGCAGGTCAACAAACTTTGCAAGAACAGCAAAAAATTATCGCAAGTGTCGAGCGAAGTCCGGGTACGAGCATACGAAGAATGTCTCTGCGTATGAATGTCCCATAGACACGTGTATGGTAAACATTAGATGCGAAAAACCTGTATCCATTTCATATACAGCGTGTCCAAATCTGCACAGTGCCCAACGGAGCCGGCCGCGGTGGCCAACGGTTCTGGCGGTGCAGTCCGGAACCGCGGGACTGCTACGGTCGCAGGTTCGAATCCTGTCTCGGGCATGAGTGTGTGTGTGATGCCCTTAGGTTAGGTAGGTTTAAGTAGTTCTAAGTTCTAGGGGACTTATGACCTAAGATGTTGAGTCCCATAGTGCTCAGAGCCATTTGAACCATTTTAGAGCCCAACGACTTTAATTCTGTCACTGGGTAATTGAGAATAGTCATTTGCTTCCATACATACTATTCACTGACGAAGCCCAGTTTTCACGACATGGAATAAACAACACACGCAATAATCATCGATGGTCACGGGAAAATACACACGCTTCAGTGGATAGCAATTTCCAAGTTCGTTTTGCCATAAATGTTCGATGCGACATGATCGGTAGCCTTTTGATGGGTCCATTTATTCTCAATCTGCGATTGACGGGAGAGAGAGGTACCAGCATTTTTTGGAAAATTCATTTTGGAACTATTGGAAGACGTTCCTTTAGTCAAGCGCACTGGAATGTACTTTCAACATGACGGTGCCCTCCACATGTTACCTTACGTGTGAGGGATCATCTCAACCGCACCTAGCCCAATCGCTGGGTTGGCCGTGTCGGTGCTATTAACTGGCCTCGAAGATCACCTGACCTTACTCCTTTAGATTTCTGTTTATGGGGTTGGATGAAACCAGAGGTGCAGAAAGTGAAGGTAAATACACGAGATGAACTACTTCGCCGCATCATGGATGCTGCTGAATTGATTATGAACCAACCACAGGCAGTTGAACAAGCAACACAACATATCGCCAGAGCGCAAAAGTGCATTGACGTTCATGGTGGGATATTCGAACTTGTTTTGTGAACATATGTACGATAAGTGTTAAAGCTGTTTGTAAAAGACGTGGTAAGTCTTTTTCAACTGAATACTTGTAACATGCATGTTGTAATGCATTATGTGCTCAATGCAAAGTAAATAAACATTACGTAAAAATGTGTAACATAACTGACTTCTCTCAGTTTTGCAGAATTAAAGTTACTTTCAATGCCAGTACCTTCGTAACGAAGCATTTTCGGACCTATGTTCACATAACATTTTTTGTTCAGAATTACTTATACTATCACTGTGTAAAATATTGACCTTTCCTCCCCAAACACACTGTATATATATAAGCTTAGAAAACCACAGATTAGTCACCTTACCGCCATTTGATATGAGGGATCAGTTGAAGATTCACTCTCGTCTAGCAAAGACATGAATTAACGGTGTTCGATTCCATGATACCGAATGCAAATGAGAACGGAAATTACAAGCTTCATCACTCAGTGCGTATCCACTGAATTTGCACGAAGTGCTTTCTGATGACCAACGCAGTGTATTTTCAAGGGTTTGGTAGCACCACTGGGTTCACATTCTGCGTTTAGTCTTCCAATGAAACTTGCGTATTTGTCGCACACATTTCTCCCCTCGTGTGTGCCATGCAAGGAAATCAGATCTGTTAGTCCTTCAGTCTGTAAATTCGTCAAAGGCTCTTGAGTACCATGTAAATTTAGACAAAGTCACAATGCTATTGCCACGATGTAGGAATCGAAAAGTATTTTGTGTCTTTGTGTGTTATATACTGTTTAAGCTGTGAGAACAGTGTATTTAGATTTAGTTTTTACAGTTTTTAATAACGTTATAAATATTTTAATGGTTTCCGTAGTGTATCTGCCACTGCCCACATCGACGCTGTGTATCTATTCCGTGTTGGGGACTGTTTGAAAGTGTAATATCTTGCGTTTCATTCAGAGTTACTTGCGTGGAGAAGGTTTCCACTATGATAGGGATTCACCTCAATGACTAACACGAAGACTAAACCGACATAAACGACAAGCTGATGTCTTTGAGGGATTTTTGCAGAACGTGTTGGTGAATAGAGTGTTCACCCAGGTACAGAAACTTCATTACACTCCAAACTGTTTCTCTCAATGCTTTGCTCTCATTATTTTGTTTTTTGTCTTTTTATCTCCGTTATGCAAAACTAGTAGTTTGTCTGTGGCTGTGAGTAGCTAAAGAATATAGCAGCTGTTACTCAGTACCCATTCCTTGTTAATGTAATGCTCCTGGTTAGCATGTTAACGTCCGTATTCGTCGTTGTGCCAGTGATGAGTCTATACGATATCTTTACCAGAACGCTAAGCTAGAGTGATCTCGGTCAGTGGTGTATTTATTCAGTTTAGGATATTCAATGGTTTTGGTTCCAGATAACTATAATCCGTTGCGTTATTACCAGACATCTCGTCCAGCGCCATCCGTGGGGGTAACTTATAGGTTAGGATTTGCTATTTTAGTCCAACTAGTGCCGGAAATACATTGCATTATATTTTGTTCAGGTCACCTGCTTCATCTGACCTTGAAACTGACACTGACAATGTTGAGTGTTTATGGAAAAAGTTCAAGGCAATCGTAAAATGCGTTTTAGACAGGTACGTGCCGAGTAAAACTGTGAGGGACGGGAAAAACCCACCGAGGTACAACAACAAAGTTAGGAAATTACTGCGAAAGCAAAGAGAGCTTCACTCCAAGTTTAAACGCAGCCAAAACCTCTCAGACAAACAGAAGCTAAACGATGTCAAAGTTAGCGTAAGGAGGGCTACGCGTGAAGCGTTTAGTGAATTCGAAAGTAAAATTCTATGTACCGACTTGACAGAAAATCCTAGGAAGTTCTAGTCTTACGTTAAATCAGTAAGTGGCTCGAAACAGCATATCCAGACACTCCGGGATGATGAAGGCATTGAAACAGAGGATGACACGCGTAAAGCTGAAATACTAAACACCTTTTTCCAAAGCTGTTTCACAGAGGAAGACCGCACTGCAGTTCCTTCTCTAAATCCTCGCACAAACGAAAAAATGGCTGACATCGAAATAAGTGTCCAAGGAATAGAAAAGCAACTGGAATCACTCAACAGAGGAAAGTCCACTGGACCTGACGGGATACCAATTCGATTCTACACAGAGTACGCGAAAGAACTTGCCCCCCCTTCTAACAGCCGTGTACCGCAAGTCTCTAGAGGAACGGAAGGTTCCAAATGATTGGAAAAGAGCACAGGTAGTCCCAGTCTTCAAGAAGGGTCGTCGAGCAGATGCGCAAGACTATAGACCTATATCTCTGACGTCGATCTGTTGTAGAATCTTAGAACATGTTTTTTGCTCAAGTATCATGTCGTTTTTGGAAACCCAGAATCTACTATGTAGGAATCAACATGGATTCCGGAAACAGCGATCGTGTGAGACCAAACTCGCTTTATTTGTTCATGAGACCCAGAAAATATTAGATACAGGCTCCCAGGTAGATGCTACTTTTCTTGACTTCCGGAAGGCGTTCGATACAGTTCCGCACTGTCGCCTGATAAACAAAGTAAGAGCCTACGGAATATCAGACCAGCTGTGTGGCTGGATAGAAGAGTTTTTAGCAAACAGAACACAGCATGTTGTTATCAATGGAGAGACGTCTACAGACGTTAAAGTAACCTCTGGCGTGCCACAGGGGAGTGTTATGGGACCATTGCTTTTCACAATATATATAAATGACCTAGTAGATAGTGTCGGAAGTTCCATGTGGCTTTTCGCGGATGATGCTGTAGTATACAGAGAAGTTGCAGCATTAGAAAATTGTAGCGAAATGCAGAAAGATCTGCAGCGGATAGGCACTTGGTGCAGGGAGTGGCAACTGACCCTTAACATACACAAATGTAATGTATTGCGAATACGTAGAAAGAAGGATCCTTTATTGTATGATTATATGATAGCGGAACAAACACTGGTAGCAGATACTTCTGTAAAATATCTGGGAGTATGCGTGCGGAACGATTTGAAGTGGAATGATCATATAAAATTAATTGTTGGTAAGGCGGGTACCAGGTTGAGATTCATTGGGAGAGTCCTTCGAAAATGTAGTCCATCAACAAAGGAGGTGGCTTACAAAACACTCGTTCGACCTATACTTGAATATTGCTCATCAGTGAGGGATCCGTAGCAGATCGGGTTGACGGAGGAGATAGAGAAGATCCAAAGAAGAGCGGCGCGTTTCGTCACAGGGTTATTTGGTAACCGTGATAGCGTTACGGAGATGTTTAACAAACTCAAGTGGCAGACTCTGCAAGAGAGGCGCTCTGCATCGCGGTGTAGCTTGCTCGCCAGGTTTCGAGAGGGTGCGTTTCTGGATGAGGTATCGAATATATTGCTTCCCCCTACTTATACCTCCCGAGGAGATCACGAATGTAAAATTAGAGAGATTAGAGCGCACACGGAGACTTTCAGACAGTCGTTCTTCCCGCGAACCATACGCGACTGGAACAGGAAAGGGAGGTAATGACAGTGGCATGTAAAGTGCCCTCCGCCACACACCGTTGGGTGGCTTGCGGAGTATAAATGTAGATGTAGACGTAGAAATGATTATTATGTGCATCGATGAAAACCACCACATTTGTACTTAACATGTTACATTAATTGAAGTTTAAGTGCAAAAGTGGAAGTTTTTCACCGACGCAGACAGTGGACCAAATGAAGGCGATAAGCTGATGAGAATGTAACGTTTAAAAAAGGTTAATGTAATCACTGAAAAATAAATGTTAGTATTTTGACTGAAGACGGTGTATTACTTACGAAAGTATTACTAACATATAATATTATTTGCCCGCATCTCGTGGTCGTGCGGTAGCGTTCTCGCTTCCCATGCCCGGGTATCCGGGTTCGATTCCCGGCGGGGTCAGGGATTTTCTCTGCCTCGTGATGGCTGGGTGTTGTGTGTTGTCCTTAGGTTAGTTAGGTTTAAGTAGTTCTAAGTTCTAGGGGACTGATGACCATAGATGTTAAGTCCCATAGTGTTCAGAACCATTTGAACCATTTTTTTTATAATATTATTTCTTCAACATCATCACCCACTCATCTCTTTACAGTATTTCTGAATGTGAATGTTCTGAAACAAGAATGGTTGCAAGCACAGTTATTGTACCTTAATAATGGGGTTGTAATTTTTTTCCATCTTTTCTGTTCGATGTCACAGTTTCGTTTACGATGTGCGTTTCAGTTGGCTATAGAAGCCTTTTACTGTTACGCTAAGTCACTTAACACTCTTATAGGGGAGTCAGGGCAGCATAACCAAAACGACAACAATTACGCGTTGCTACAACTCATTTGCCCTGAAATCTGATTTTGTGTGTATGCCAACCGACCACCGACACTAGAGCTAATATGCATTTCCCTGGGTCCGAAACACCATTCCCCTGCTTCACACTGTCATGATCATATAAGACTGCGGATCCACCGTTATGTCTTCGTAATGAATGTTCCCCGTTCCTTTTATCTAAAGCTTTATGAAATATCGTTGACGAAACACCCTAACCAAGCACCACCTCCACTATGATATCTTACGAAGCTCTCTAATTTCTAGGCTAACGTTCGGCCAATGACTCCTTACTTTTTGTTAATTAACATTATGAAAATCTGTGTCTGCATTATATTTAGATAATAAAATACTGCTGGTAGCATTGTGTCTCCTTCTTCAGAAAACAACGAAAATAGTGGTAGATATTGGAAATTACCTGCATGCGCTTTGTTAGTCCTATAGTTGACGTTATCTTCTACAATGGTCGTTCAATAAGTAATCTCCCACATTTTTTAAAAAGCCATTAATATAAATAGACAAACGTCCTAGTTGGTGCTTCACATTTGATGTTTGTTCTGTGCGCCGGTGAAGTTTCGGACTGTTCTGGCAGATGGCGGAGCCGTAGTACAGCGTCAAAATGGCGTCTACATACGATTCATGTTACAAGCTGCGTGCTGTTATTGAATTCTAGTGTACAGAAAAAAAAATCGTGGTGAACATCCATAAACGTTTGTGTGCAGTGTATGGCGATGCTGCAGTTAATGGGAGTACAGTTGGGCGATGGGCGAAGAAAGTAACAGCCTCAGGAAATGCAGAAATAGAGGTCCATGATCAGCCACGCTCGGGACGTCCTGTCACAGCCACTGCTCCAGACATGCTGAATCGTGCGGATGCCATTATTCGTGCCGACCGGCGCGTCACAACTCGACAAGTGGCTATACAGATGCTCGTCAGCATTGGAAGTGCATCTGCAATAATCGACACTCTCGTATATTCAAAGAGGAGGTCATGATGGGTTCCACGAACGCCCACAGCAGACCACATGATTCAAATAAAGGCCTTTTCATCTGAATAGTTGGAGCGTTTTGGGACTGACGGAGAGGCCTTTCTGTCACGGATCGTTACGGGGGACGAAAGCTGGGTGCACCACTTTGCACCGGAGCAAAAAGGCTATCCATGGAGTGGCATCATCTTCATTCACCACAAAAGAAGAAATTCATGACAACTCCCTCTGCTGGAAAAGTCATGGTGACAGTCTTCTGGGACTGTGATGGCGTCATTCTCGAGGATGTGATGCCTAGACGACCAGCCACCATAATGCACGCCAAGTCTGAGAAACCGGAAACACTTCGTCAAATTGTGTTTGACATCACTGCCTCATCCACCCTACAGTCCAGACCTGGCATCCTCGGACTTCCATCTCTTTGGGCCGCTTAAAGATTCTCTACGGGGAAGATGACGAGAGTGTCAGTCATGCAGTGAAAACATGGCTACGCCTACAAGACAAGAGCTTTTACCAACAGGGAGTACATGCTCTTCCACAACATTGGCGTACGGCCATAGAACGCGATGGAGACTACACAGAAAAATAGGGCATGGACAAGACATGTTGTGTATATTGTCATCAAATTCTGACTCTTGGCAATAAATATGTTCTGAGAAAGAAATGGGGGGGGGGCATTACTTATTGAAGGACCCTCGTAACTAAACGTAATAGACATGAATGTGATAATAAAGATAATGGACACTTGTTGATGCGCTCAGTAATTGGATACTAATGTAGTGGAAAAAGTGATGTACAAAAGTTCAATTAAATGATGCGACGTGATGTTTACGGTTGTGGGGGACTTACACAGCAAAAATATGTTTTCAGCAGTCGAGGATAAGAGAAACAGGACGTGGTGTTACAGTCGGCGCATGAGGGATGGGACACAGCATCTCCGATGTAGCGATGAAGTAGGGATTTTTCCGTACAACCGTTTCTTGAGTGCACCGTGAATATCAGGAATCTGGTAAAACATCAAATATCCGACATCGCTGCGGTCGGATCCCGCAGGAACGGGACCAACGACGACTGAAGAGAATCGTTCAACGTGACAGAAGTGCAGCCCTTCCGCAAATTGCTAAATATTTCAATGCCGGGCCATCAACAAGTGTCAGCGTGCGAACCGTTCAATGAAACATCATCGATATGGGCTTTCGGAGCCGAAGCCCCACTCGTGTACTCTTGATGACTGCACGACACAAAGCTTTACGCCTCGTCTGGCCCCGTCAACACTGACACTGGACTGTTGATGACTTGAAACATGTTGCCAGGTCGAACGAGTATCGTTTCAAATTGTATCGAGCGGTTGGACGTGTACCGGTATGGAGACAACCTCATGAATCCATGGATCCTGCATGTCAGCAGGGTACTGTTCAAACTGGTGGATGCTCTGTAACGGTGTGGGGCGTGTGCAGCTGGAGTGATATGGGCCCCTGATACGTCTAGGTACGACTCTGACAGGTGACACGTACGTAAGCATGCTTCCTGATCACCTGCATCCCTTCCTATCCATTGTGCATTCCGACGGATTTGGGCAATTCCAGTAGGACAATGATGCACCCCACACGTCCAGAATTGCTATAAATTGGTTCCAGGAACACTCTTCTGAGTTTAAACACTTCCGATGGCCACGGAACTCCCCAGACATGAACATTATTGAGCATATCTGGGCTGCCTAGCAACGTGCTGTTCAGAAGTAAATTCCACCCCCTCGTACTCATACTGATTTATGGACAATCGTGCAGGATTCATGGTGTCAAATCCCCCCCCCAGCACTACTCCAAACATTAGTCGAGTCCATGCCACGTCGTGCTGCGGCTCATCTGCGTGCCTGAGGAACTCCTACACGATATTAGGTAGGTGTATCAGTTCCTTTGGCTATTCATTGTATTTAAGCTTCAAATTCAATGCAATCGAAAGGTACGCAAGTTCATGTCATTTTTTGATAACTGCAAACCCACTCACCAAAACGTATAGATAAACTACATATATACGAAGGCATTTTTTATGCGAAAACACTTAAAGCTTTTTAGATAAAACAAACATTAATAACATTCTAAATCTTTATTCTTCATATCTACATACTGCATTTATTTCTCAACATAGCCACTCTGGCGACAAACACATTACTCCCAGCGAGTGACAAGTTTATTGATACCGTCACTGTAGAATGTTTGACTTTGTTGACGAGGCCACAACCTCACCTCTGCTTCACACTTTCAAAGTGAAGTCCTCGGGGATGTTCTTAAGTTTTTCAAGGAGATTAATATCGGATGGGGCCACGTTGGGACTGTATGGAGGATGATCGATGACAGTGAAACCAAGACGTCTAATTGTTGCAGATGACGCTCGTGTCATGCTGAAGGAAAGGGTGCTCCATTTGTGGACGAATTCTTCGAACTCGATTACAGCTCGCTGTTTCTCACGTACCAACATAGTTACGCTACAACTCGCAGCCCTCTAGCGGCAGAGGGTTGAAAAGTTGCAGACATGAAAAATGAAGATGTGGAATGTTAATAATATTTATTTTATTTAAAAAATTGTAAGAGTTTCCTCATAAAAAAGTTCGGAGGCATTACTTTTCAACACGCCTTCATACGTAATTCAGTTTGTACCGAAACCTAAGAGCGTGAGTCTTACCCGCACTTGTCCGGATTTTGTTTTAAAGTGCACCTGAAACCATGCATGGGTGTTGTGCCCTGTGAGAGAACACGGTGAACACTTAAAGGCAAAGCACGCCATTAAAAGTGGTGTAATAAAAATGGTTGTATTGTCATTTCTGCGCATGCATTAATTAATTGCACGTCCGCCATCGTAGGTGAGTGGGCAACGCGACTGACAGCCATGCAGGGGACCCGGGTTCGATTCCTGACCAGGTCAGAGATTTAATCCGCTTGGGGACTGGGCGTTGTGTTGAACTCAACCTCATTTCATCATCATCGACGCACAAATTGCCGAAGCGACGTCAACTGAAAGGGCTTACACCAAACGGCCGAATACCCCACGATGGGGCAATTTCATTTCAGGTCAGTGAATTGCACGTGTGGTGTGTGCTATATCTGGTATAATTTCTGTATGACATTAAGATGGGGGAAACCTTTTTCCACATCCCTCTAGGTGAATACCAGGCTCGTCCCCACGTCCCGCCTCAGTTACACTACTCACAGATATTCGACACACACATCCGCACTTTTCCATGATTTGCACTAGACGCAAACAGATGGGGTACTCTGATTCCGGCCCGGGGGGTACGGGGTGGCGGCAGGAAGGGCAATCGGCAACCCCTTCAAATTAACGTGCCACATCCGATTTAATCACGCCAACCCCGCGCACAATGCGGGACAAAGGCGCAAACGATAGCGATAGAATTAAGATGGGGGAAACCATACCATCCAGACTAAATTTAGAAAACAGAAACAAATATCCCTTAACCACAGCATCGAACCGTCCGTCTAGAGATTTTTATCGCCACAACGGGAACCACTCCACTGACTGCACAATTCTGCTATAGGATATTACGTGAAGATACGAGACGCACATGTAATTATTGTTGACAAATTGGCATTATTTGACGTCCATTTTCTACCAACTCTATGCATAGAATGAAATTTCGTTACTTTTTTTTTCTAGTGTGCTAAGAATCGCGCTGTAAAGTCCGAGTGCGTCAATCTTTTAATCTTTTTTTTGGTTTTGTTATTGTTTTTGCTGTCGTCATCGTCATCTGCTGTCCAAAGGGTGTTTTGATTCAGCTCTCCACACTAGTCTATCCTACGAAACTCTCTTCAACCCTGCATAGGTACTGTAGTGTATATTCGTTTGTACCAGGTTACTATATTTAAGCCTTGGCCTAACATGTGTAATCCTTGATGCCCTAGAATGTGCCCAATCTCCCTACCCCTTCTTTTTTGTATACCATAAATTTCTTTTCTCCCTTATTCGTTTTAGTACCTTCGTGTTATTTATTCGATTTACTCATATAATCTACGAGGGTTGGAACATTAATAGTGGCAACTATTTATTTACAGCTCGTACATAATAGATACGTGTTTCAAAGTTCTACTGACCTTCAAAGTAGTCACCAGCATTGTTTATAACCCGTTGCCAGCGATGTGGAAGTCGTAGGATACTCTTAGCAGTGCTAGTTGTGTTGACAGTTCGAGCGGCGCGGTCTATAACCCGACGAATTTGTAGCAGTTCTGAAAAAGAATGCCATGAAGTGTTTCCTTCAATTTAGAAATCGAGTTGAACTCACGAGGGCTTAATTCATGGGAGTGCAGTAGGTGTTATAGCACTTAGCAGCCCAAACAGTCAAATAAATCAGCAACAGCTTACACTGAACATGCTTGAGCATTGTCCTGCAAAATGATGGTCAGGTCCAGCAGAAAGCGTCATCACTTCTGCCTCTAAGCTGTCTTCAACATATGTTCTAAAACTTCTATTGTATGTATGCCCCTGCTATAAACTGGTTCCGTATCTCAAAATATTCATTTTAGTAACCTCTGCCGTCCGTTTAATATTAACCGTAAAAGTCAGGTCAGTCTGCAATCCCCCAGTGCTAATAACGGTTTGATGCGTATAGCATTTGCAGCCTGAACTCTCTCAGCGGAGGCACGATTTCAAGCTTCCACTGGCCAGCCGGAAAGTTATATCAGAGAAGTTTCGAACTCTTAAGTCTGATTACAATTACTTGTTAGCTAACACTTCAAGCCTTGCGGCTGATTCCTCCAATCACGCCTCTATGCCTGTCTACCGTTGCCACCAGTACGCCACATCGAAACGTGCAGCTGATTAACACGTATCAAGCAACAGAAAAACTTTGACGCTGAGTTCTTTCCATGGTCACTTTGACTTCTTCAAGCGCGGGTAGTACATTTTTTGTTTGACCGACTATCAACAAGGGCCTTCTAACTTTTTTAAACTTTTTTTACATTTCTTGATGCTGTATTGTGCTCTTTTGTAGGGTACACTTTAGCAACGAGATTTGCTAGGCCTCAGCGTACTGTACCCTTAACACGCGTAAAAGTGATTGTATCAGTTCTTGCAAGGTGGCCCGACTAACAGCTACTGCGTAACTATTCAGAGTCAAAGTTCACACTAGTTATTACAGAATAATTATATACAATACTTAACTCCCATTTGAAACATACTCGCCGTCAGTTACAATATTGAAAAGTGTAACTCTGGATCAAAGCCCTAATCCAATTGATAGACACTTCGAAGGTATTTTTCTAAGTCCAATCGCAAAGTGGTGAACTGGTAAACGAGCAGCGGTCGACGAAGACTGGTTGCAGGCTGTTGTCCGATGGTGCTTGTCGAAACTAGAAGACAGGTCGTCTGCTCTGGAAGTAGACCCGCCGATTGACTCTCCAGTCAACTGCGCTTATCGGGTCGTGCAGCCCATAAAATACCAGGAGGGTGGAATGATATCGAGCAACTCACTATTTCCGACCACGTGTCAGATGGTGCAAAGTAGGGCAGCAAAGGTATCGCCCTCTGTAGGTCAGAACTACGGCTCTTTCAGTACGTTTTCTCGCCGCTTAAACGCCTGCGTAGCAGGCAACCCAAAAGACATTCCTGTACCGCGCAGAGCCTCTATAGGCTGTGGTAGGCTGTGGGATACAGCCGTTAGTCTTTATTGATGGTCTATCATGAAGATAACTAAACGGACCGATTTTTATATATTTTGAAACAAGTTGTGCAAAATTAATATTATACATTTTTGTTATATGTGGGGTTTCCCTCCAAATTTCGTTTTTTGGAATGTGTGGCTTGAGTCAGCCCAAACGCCAGCCGGTGTCGCCGAGCGGTTCTAGGCGCTTCAGTCTGGAACCACGCGACCGCTACGGTCGCAGGTTCGAATCCCGCATCGGGCATGTATGTGTGTGATGTCCTTAGGTTAGTTGGGTTTAAGTAGTTCTAAGTTCTAGGGGATTGATGACCTCAGATGTTAAGTCCCATAGTGCTTAGAGCCATTTGAACCTAGATAAATCTAGAATGAATAAATATACCGAGCTACTTTTTTTCACCAAGTTATAGCTGACAATATGGGGAATTTCCAAACGTTCTCAAGTAATTTTTATTGTTCATAGATGCCGAACTACGACACCGACTTTGTCTTTTTCTTATCGAACTACATACTTCCTTCTGTGGCATTTGAAAGAAGTTTCTAAGTAAACTTCAGTGACATAACATGAATGAGAATTGATCAAATAATATCAAGATAACAGCACTGCAAATCTCTGTCCGGCCGCAAGAGAAGAGGTTCCACCTATGTCTTCCCAGCTGTGTCAAATGTGAGCAAGCACGTAACTCAGGTACGGTTCGTGTGTTTACTATCACGGTTGTCATTCCAAGTGCTCAAAATGTTGACCTTGAGCACTGATAAACGCTAAAAACTGATTCTCGAGAAACAGCATTGCTCACTGAATTTCATCTGGAGTTAACGTGAGCACAGGCCCGTGTTATACGGCATTCGGGAGTCATCGGTATATCATAATAGATCTCTCGTTTTAATTTTCCACACAAATAAAAGTATAGACGTGTTAAGTTTGGTGAGTGTGCAAAACATTTTGCGTTTCCTGAAAGACCGTTCCGCCGGCGGCGGTGGCCGAGCGGTTCTAGGCGCCTCAGTCTGGAACCGCGCGACTGCTACGGTCGCAGGCTCGAATCCTGCCTCGAGCATGGATGTGTGTCATGTCCTTAGGTTAGTTACGTTAAGTAGTTCTAAGTTCTCGGGGACTGATGACCTCTGATGATAAGTCCCATAGTGCTCAGAGCCATTTGAACCAAAGACCGTTCCAATGCCCTCCAAATGTTCTGTTCATAAGAATGGTAGGGACATCCGTCTTGTTGCTACCACTGTGACTGCCTCATGTCTAGTGGAATGTATTCCAATAAATATATTTAAATTCTCATCAATGAATCAGGGACCAATGATGCGGGTGTTGAAAAACACTCACAAAACATTGATAGACCAGGAGCCTTGTTTTTATCCACTTCTTTGAGTCAGTGTGGATTATCAACTGACGATTGGTGCATATTGCGGAGGTTGGCTTACCCATGATTTCTAAACCATGCTTCTTTCTTAAACAAAACTTTGCCTATACACTGAGGTGACAAAAGTCATAGGATACATGTTAATATCGTGTTGGACCTCCTTTTAACCGGCGTAGTGCAGCAGATGACGTCGGTAAAGCAGATGCCAGACTGAGATTGATTGGAAGAATCCTAAGGAAGTGCAATTAGAAAACAAAGGAAGTAGGTTACAGTACGCTTGTTCGCTCACTGCTTGAATACTGCTCACTTGTGTGGGATCCGTACCAGATAGGGTTGATAGAAGAGATAGAGAAGATCCAACGGAGAGCAGCGCGCTTCGTTACAGGATCATTTAGTAATCGCGAAAGCGTTACGGAGATGTTAGATAAACTCCAGTGGAAGACTGTAAGAGTGACGCTCAGTAGCTCGGTACGGGCTTTTGTTAAAGTTTAGAGAACATACCTACACCGAGGAGTCAAGCAGTATATTGCTCCCTCCTACGTATATCTCGCGAAGAGATCATGAGGATAAAATCAGACAGAATGGAGCCCACACAGAGGCATACCGACAATCTTTCTTCCCACGAACAATACGAGACTGGAATAGAAGGGAGAACCGATAGAGGTACTCAAAGTACCCTCCGCCGCACACCGTCAGGTGGCTTGCAGAGTATGGATGCAGATGTAGATGTAGAGTCAGTGCGCCCCGCCGGTCAGCGGTGGCGGCGTAAAGCCGTCGGCACACGGACCGTGCTGTCGAACGTTAACGTTGAGCGTGCCAAGTTCAACGTGCTGCTGAACGCTCAGGAACGATGCGACTTGTGCGTACGGTACGTGGGCCCCCAACGTGGTATATGCGTTCGCAACGCACTCCAGCGGCAGTTGAGGGATGTTTCTAGTTCGTAAATCACGCTGTTTACTCAACGGGCGCGCGTAAAATTCCCACTTTAGCTCTATTAGAACGCACATTTTCTCCATCGTCCACGAAAAGGAAAGTATCATGTCCAATCAATAAGGACACAGTCTTATGAAAGTTCCATTAAAAACAGTGCGGTACAAATTTGGAATCCTTCTCCGCATAAGATAAACATTATTTCATCATTCCCACATTTTAGTAAAACCCCAAGATCCGTCTTACTTAATCACTGTTCCTACCTAGTAGCAGAATCTTTGCAACATGTGAATTACGAAGCGTAAAAGAAAAAGGAGCAAAATATCTTTATACAAGTACCGCAAGCTATGTTGTAGATTAAGCCAATCGAACAAAGTCACCCCTCAAAAAAGGTGAACTTATATTTACATAACATCAGATATTATGGTATATACTTATATTAAACTAATAATAAAGTATCAGAATGCAATAAAAACGCGAATGTTAGAAGTGTCAGGACGCTAACCACTGCCCCAACCAACATACCAATGCAGGACAGTGACGCTGCTCATTACGCTAAACCAGCAACACACCTATTAAAACTAATCATAGTACGTTACCCCTTGCAGAAAACCTTATCGTAGATATGTTACTAATTGAAATTTAATTATAAGAAATTGTACCAAGAACAATGCATTTTGGGTGGATCTTCAATGTGTCGCTGCCTTCAAATAGCCTATTCTCATAATACGCAAGTTACAATAATTCTTTTGCCACGAATATGATGTTTCTCATTATTTTATTGGAACGAATCACACAGTTAACAACGGTTTTTCCAGTGATTCTCAATTTGCTGGTACTCAGAAACGGCATATATACATATAAGCTTGAAATGAATGCCAGTATGGCGCCTCACAACTCTGTACTGAAGGGAAACGGCGTGCGTGTGACGTAGGTGGCGTTGTGTCATCTCATTGGTCAACGCTCATACGCAGAATATCTGACATGCCAGATATTGCTCTGCACGTTCAGAAAGACTCCCGAACGTGCTATTTCATGCTATGACGTCAGAAACTCGGCACGCTGAACGATCAACGCTCGGATGCACGGTCCGTGCGCCGACGGCTTAAGCATATGCTGTCGAGAGGTCGTTGCGGCTTGTTGTTGTCGGTGTGTCTCTGGCCTCTCTCGTGATAGGCACAGTTGATCCAGCGCCTACTATCGATCTTCGTGCTACATCTTTGCCGACCGATGTGCTGGCGACAGCTTATGCCAGCACACTTTTGGAAATTATTAGGTAGCGCGTGTTGTCTCGTGCATACCGATTTTAATTCCGCTGTAGCATAATCGGCGAGTACCCCAGCTGAGTGGCCGTGCTTGCTGTTTTCAGGAGGAGATCGGCGATGTCTTCGAACACTGGCAGGATGTGGAGCCCGCTGCTCCGAAGCCGGCGCCGTCCCCCGAGGCAGAGGCTCAGTTGCAGTCGCAGCCGGACTGTGACACCGAGCCGCCGCAGCAGCCGCCCGCGGACGCAGGCCCTGTGCCCGCTGCGGACCCCGAGCCCGAGCCCGAGCCGGAGCGCGCGGCGGCCAGCACGCAGGTGAGGGACGGCGAGCGGCGCCGACGGCCGCGCTTCCGGCGGCCCGCCAAGCCGGCCGACGAGCGCGACGCCGGCGACTGCCCGCAGCCGCTAGCCGAGTTCGACGCGGTGGTGGCCCGCGAGCTGAGCGCGCTGCGCCTCGCCGGCACGCCGCCCGCCGACGCCCAGTCCTCGCCCTCTCTGTCGCTGTCGCCGTCGCCGTCCCCCTCGCCGCCGGTCAACGGAGGGTTGCCCTCCGTAAGTATACTGCAGGCTGGTCAGCCACCGACCTTCTGTAATTATCGGTCATGCAGACGTAACCAGTTCCTATCGTCTTCCGATATTTCACCTGGAGATGCCCAACAATTTTCTGAGTGTACCGTAAGACTGACAATACCTTTTGAAGATTTCGTTGAAATTATGTTCTTCATTGGAGAGAGAGAGAGAGAGCAGGTAAGTGTACTGAACCAAAAATCAGTCATCCTCAGCAGACATCCCGCTAATACCATGTACACCACCTCGGGCCGGCCGGAGTGGCCGAGCGGTTCTGGGCTCTACAGTCTGGAACTGCGCGACCGCTACGGTCGCAGGTTCGAATCCTGCCTCGGGCATGGATGTGTGTGATGTCCTTAGGTTAGTTAGGATTAAGGAGTTCTAAGTTCTAAGGGACTGATGACCTCAGAAGTTAAGTCCCATCGTGCTCAGAGCCATTTGAACCATTTTGAACCACCTCCGTCCTCGATAATGGGCTCATTTTGGCTAGGAAGGAAGTCTTCAAGTTTCTTTGGGTATGCCATACCCAGCCGAAGCCATTAGTTGACTGCCCGCATCTCGTGGTCGTGCGGTAGCGTTCTCGCTTCCCACGCCCGGGTTCCCGGGTTCGATTCCCGGCGGGGTCAGGAATTTTCTCTGCCTCGTGATGGCTGGGTGTTGTGTGCTGTCCTTAGGTTAGTTAGGTTTAAGTAGTTCTAAGTTCTAGGGGACTGATGACCATAGATGTTAAGTCCCATAGTGCTCAGAGCCATTTGAACCATTTTGAACCATTAGTTGACTGTTAGATCCCGTACAGCTACCAAATTGCAGCGGTTTTGATTTCTACGTTTAACTCACTATTTCGAATAGACCCAAACATTTTCTGTGGGCTCAAGATCGGTTAAATGAGCGCGTCAGTCGAGGTGCCATAGGGTGCCTAAGTGTTAAAGGTACGCTTATACTGCACCTCGCTGCTGGCACCTCACTCGCTGCCGGCATATCACACGTCACTGCCAGCCGGTAGCGTTGTCGCACGTACGCTGCAGCTTCGCTGCTCACTGGCCTCCGGGAGTAATTACCCTGCAGCTGTTCGCATATCGAACAGTGTGTTAGCAGCGTCAAACGCGACACTGCTGGAGTGACCTTTAAGCACCAAATCGCGGCTCAAGTTTCAGGACATGCGGCGATGGTCGCAGTGCGAAACACAAACCAGCTTAATGTCGTCGTCTGGTGAGGATCGTAGTGAGCACTGCGGCGAGCAGCGATGGCGCGAGTTAAATAGACCTGCTAGACGCAGCTGCATTAATTCATCATCCCAGGGCCACGCCGGTGAGCGAGACTTGGCGGCGTAGACGCACCCTACTCGTACCAGGATATTATGCTTGCAGCCTTGTGAACACGACCGTTATCGTCTAGGAAGATACGGGTGTCCACAAAATACTCATCGTGAAAGTGTAGAGGAAAGAGCCTCACTTGCTCATAACGGATGTTGAAATAAACCTCCTCGTTGGTTTTCACGGTAGCCTCCATCAGTGGACCCCAGAGATAATACGGAAAAACACCTCCAAAATGTCGCAGAAACGCATTCTACTTGAATTACAACCTCCAAACACTGCGGGTCAAATGCATCGTTGGACCGTCGGAACATCCGACCTGTTCCATAGCTTCGAAAGAGGCTCCCATCGTTTCTAAAGAGGTACCATTACAGCTTATAGGACGACACTACACCCCAACAATTGCTGTATTGTTCGCTCCACCGAAAATGAGCAGCTTTATGTGACAATGTGAGCAATAGCCTTTTGAAAGGTTCCCGACTCCAACCGTCCATTTAAGCGGTTCTCTTCGCAACGTTCGCTTAGCAATTGGTTGGTTAGTTACATAGTTACATGTTCCATACATCATTACAATGATTCTTTTAGCGAAATGATGTGGAACGAGTCAGTTTACAGGTATAAATAATATATAGTTAACGTTAACATTAATGAACTTACAATTCTTTTGACATATGCATGCTACTACACTTAAAAATGAGAGTTTGTCTAGTGTTTTTTAGTTGTACCCGCGTTCACTGATAGCAAAAATTCCTGTGTGGTTCATGTTGATGCAACAACCAATCAGCTTCAGTAACGCTGTTGTCATGGACATGCCCAAACACGATAGCACCTTTACGTCTTTCTACCACGTTCCTACATCGACCCATTTTTCTGTGGTCTGTCCATACATCTCGCTAGCACGTATACGTTATACATCACTTCACTGCCATGATTTACTTCAGCGGTAGAGTTTGACGTCCTGGTACAAGTTATATACCTTATATAATGCTCCAAAGCGACCAGTGTGCTCTTCTAACGGAGTGACTAATGTTTTGTGTGGTGAGCGCATTTTCACACCATGTTTACAGAATACGTTAAGCAGAATGAAATTAATTAACCCATATTAGGATAACACCGTGCACATTAAGTTAACAGCGTGATTCACGTCTTGCGCAAGGTTAATAAGGGAAGGACGAAAAGGTTTTAAGAGATAGAAGTGTATTGTCACTATAAAAAGCAACCATTGCTTGTGTTAAAGGAGCAGTCGTATTTTCAGAAGAAAAGATCCCTCGTAACTGTAGTCATTTTTATACACTTCATGCTAAGATCATTTTCTGTGGTACCAGTCGGTTATGTAAGTTGTCATCCAGAAACATTAATGTAGAAATAATGAGCTACGAACTATTCGTCTCAGTAGTTTCGGATCACCATGTCGTCCTATTTCATAAAATACATGGCAGTGTTCATTGCATCTAAATGTATTATGTATTCTATGGCAAACATCATATGCCTTGCAGGCTAAGCACAATAATTTAAACTCGGTAGCCCTGATATTAGATGTAAATATTGTTTTCAATAATTTGTCATTATTGGCAATTACTTGCTTTCATCAGTAAGAAATCATGTGAATCAAAAAGAATGTCGACACCTAATTTGACCTTTTTTATGTAGTTAAAATGTCAGCTTGTTCATAACGCATTCGGTTGACAGAGTTTTAAACTATCAGCATAGAAATTGCCTCTTTACGCACATGTCCACTAATGTGACCGCTGATGCATACGTATGCATCAACGGTCACAGTATTGTTAACGTACATGCAGTCTAAGAATAAAAAAGAAAGCACCACGAAGGAATTATTTAAATGGGACGGAAATTGGTAGATGTGATGTACATGCAGAGACAAACACACGATTACAATTTCAGAAGAATTGGATGATTTATTCAAGACAAAGAGCTTCACAAATTGAGCACGTCAGTAACGCGTTGGTCCACCTCTGGCCCTTATGCAAGCCATTATTTGTCTTGTCATTGATAGATAGAGTTATTGGATGTCCTCCTAAGAGATATAGTGACATATTCTCTCGAATTGACGCGTTAGATCGTCAAAATCCCGATCTGGTTGAGGGGGCCCTGTCCATAACGCTCCAAACGTTCTCCACTGGGGAGAGATCCGGCGACCGTGCTGGCCGAGGTACGGTTTGGCAAGCATGAAGGCAAGCAGTATAAACTCTCACCGTGTGCGGGCGGGCATTATCTTGCTGAAATATAAGCCCAGGATGGCTTGCCATGAACGGCAACAAAATGGGGCGTAGGATATCGTTGACGTACCGCTGTGCTGTAAGGGTGCCGCGAATGAAAACCAAAGGGATCCTGCTGTGAAGAAATGGCATCCCATACCATCACTCCTGACTGTCTGGCCGTATCGCGGGCGACAGTCAAGTTGGTATCCCACCACTGTCTGGGGTGTCTGCAGACGCGTCTTTGCTGGTCGTCGGGGCTCATTTCGAAGCGGGACTCGTCACTGACGAAAAATTCTACTCCAATCAATGACATTCCAGGGCGAAGACATGTCTGGAGAGTGGGATACCGATCTGACTGTCATCCACTATACAGCCAGACAGTCAGGAGTGATGGTGTGGGATGTCTTTTAATTCTACATGAGAACCTTTGGTTGTCATCCGCGGTACCCTTGCGCCACAGCGGTACGTCGGTGATGTTCTGCGCACCGTTTCGTTGCCTTTCATGGCAAGCTTTGCTGGGATTAGATTTCAGCAAGATAATGTCCTCCCGCACACGGCAAGAGTTTCCACTAGTTGTCTTCGTGCTTCTCAGAACCTACTTTGGCCAGCAAGTTCGCCAGGCCTCTCTCCAATTGAGAACGTTTGAAGAGTTATGGGCGGGACTCTCCTACCAGCTCGGGATTTTGACGATCCAACCCGCCAGTTAGACAGAATTTGCCACGATATCCTTCAGGAGGACATCCAACAACTCTATTAATCAACGTCAAGCCAAAGAACCGTTTTCATATGGGCCAGAGGTGGACCAACTCGTTATTAATGTGCTCGATTTGTGAAGCTCTTTCTCTTGAATAAATCAGCCTATTTTTCTGAACTTGTAATCATTTTTTTGTCTTTGAATGTATGTACAGGGTGATTTTGCTACATGGGTACAAATTGTAGGAAAGAACAGCTCAGAGAAAAAGGATCAGAAAAGCTCATATTAGCCTATGGGTGGAAAGGCGTTCCAAGGGAGGTACACCCACTTGAAGGTGGAGATAAAAGATCTTTGACAGTGACTATGGGATCAGCTTTAGGTAGGTAGCCCACCAGCATGAGGTAAGCCAAAACGACCGCGTGGAATATGTTTGATTCTTTTTATTAGTGAGCCGGATGGCTTGAGTTACGTTGACGTTTATCTCCATTTTCCAATGTAGAGCCCATTTTTATACGTCTTCTCCATTACCTTGCATGCCGCGAGCGAAGTATTTTGGGTTCGACGCCGTTCTGCTAAGAGCCATGTCGTCAGCAAACAAGGAGAGGTGATCTCCTGGTTGTTGCAAAATGACGTTAGTATAGATGGTGTACAGAGTTGGTCCAATAACAGAACCTATGGATACGTCTACTTCAGTCTGTCTCGCGTGGCTATTTGACTTTTGACTGGTTACATAGATATGTCTGCTTTCAAAAAATCTAACTGGGCAATTATTCTGAAGTAATTTGGAGTCAGTCCTTATTCCAAAGTGTATTAAATGATTTTTAGATATCGAGAAAAATATCACCAGTGCTCTGTTTTATTTGTCGGCCTGTATGGATGTGCTCAACAAGCCCCATAACTTGACGAATTTTTCCATACTTCTCACTAAATCAAATTAGTTGTGGGATGATTAAATGTCTGGTGTTCAAGAATTCACGAGATGTTGTAATAATTTTGTCAAGGATCGTTTTAAAGCAGCTTAAGAAAGAAACAAGTCTACTATTATGCGAAAATAGCTTATCCTTTCCTAGTTTCGTTAACGTTACGACTTTTTCTAGTTTTCAAGGTTTCATTGTTGTTTTGAGACAGATTCTTCTAGTGGTTTGGAACTGTGAGCTCTTGTGGCCTTCTTGTTACGCAGGACTGTGACGTTCTTCACATATTTTTTATAAGACTGAATGGACATCCATCCAACCTACATTAAAATCCCCTGACTGCGCCAACGAGAATGCTGTGGAAGCCGAGGGCACTCACTACTATGATGAACATAGAAGGTAGCCCCTCCCGCTGAAGCTTCGCGATTGTCAAGCGGGTCTTCAGTTTCCTTAAAACAGTGGCCTCTACCGTCGATATGCGCCTCAGGACTGTAGTAAGTCTTCATTCGGAGAACATGGACGACGTCTCTGTGCTTTTGTTTTCTTAGTGATTTCATAAGCCTCGACAATGCATGTGACTTCCGATGAGTGACGAAGGATACAATACGACCCAAAGTAGAGTTTTAGCAAATTTCCTGCTACTCTCACTTTCCACATAAGCGCAGAAACCTATACCAAGTATCCCAGAACATATCTCCCAGGAAGAGAATAGAAGCTTTCGAAATGTGGTGCTACAGAAGAATGCTGAAGATTAGATAGGTAGATCACATAACTAATGAGGAGGTATTGAATAGAATTGGGGAGAAGAGGAGTTTGTGGCACAACTTGACGAGAAGAAGGGCCCGGTTGGTAGGACATGTTCTGAGGCATCAAGGGATCACACATTTAGCATTGGAGGGCAGCGTGGAGGGTAAAAATCGTAGAGGGAGACTAAAAGATGAATACACTAAGCAGATTCAGAAGGATGTAGGTTGCAGTAGGTACTGGGAGATGAAGAAACTTGCACAGGATAGGGTAGCATGGAGAGCTGCATCAAACCAGTCTGAGGACTGAAGACCACAACAACAACAACAACATCTCCCTGGTCGGTACTTGACGTTATAGCGCTCTCGGTCTTTCCCCTGGGCTTCCACGCAACACATGCGAGGCAGCTGCCTTATTTCTTAGACACTGTGGATGAGGTGAGCCACGTAGTTATCCTGAGTATGGTCTTGCTGAAAGGGGAACAGAGTAGGGATCGAGCCGCCTAGCAGAGCGGAGGTCAACAGCAGCAAGAGTAGCTTACCTTTTGTACATAGTTTGCACACATCGTTTACCTTAGTGGTATCCTAACTTACTGCTGAGGAGATGTGAACAGTAGTTGATTATTCAGCTATTTCTCGGAATGCTATATATTTTTGTTGTAAGAGTTAGCGTATTTTTCGATCGTTTGTGTTCAGTGAGTTTACTTTGTAGTGTAGTACACAGTTTGCATATATCGCATATTGTTTGTATTTTTGAGATCTTCAAAAATGGTTCAAATGGCTCTAAGAACTATGGGTCTTAACATCTGAGGTCATTAGTCCCCTAGACTTAGAACTACTTGCACTTATCTAATCTAAGGATAGTGCACACATCCATGCCCGAGGCAGGATTCGAACCTGCGACCGTAGCAGCAGCGCGATTCCGGACTGAAGCGCTGAGAACCGCTCCGCCACAGCGGCCGGCTTTTGAGATCTTATTCAGTTTTCTTATAGAGTATGATATGGATAGAGATTGTGCCTGTTGTGAGCGGATACAAGAAGAGTTGGCTGATGTCCATATACAGCTGGAAGCTGCGCTGGCCACAGTCGACTGGCTTCTGGCTACTGCTCAAAGTTGCAGCTACATGGGACGCTAGTGACTAGACCTGCGGCATCTCTGTTGCCGTCGGAATCTCCTGGTGACCTGGTTATCACTGCGTCTGCAGATACGCAACATCTGACCAGCCCGTCGGTTCGCGTGTCACTGGGCGGAAAGCGAAATAGGGAACGGTCCGCAAGGTTGGCTCCTTACGCCTTAGCCGGCCGCGTTGGTCTCGCGGTTCTAGGCGCGCAGTCCGGAACCGCGCGACTGCTACGGTCGCAGGTTCGAATCCTGCCTCAGGCATGGATGTGTGTGATGTCCTTAGGTTAGTTAGGTTTAAGTAGTTGTAAGTTCTAGGGGACTGATGACCACAGCTGTTAAGTCCCATAGTGCTCGGAGCCTTACGCCTTAGGAACAGGTACGAGGTGTTACCCAGTGTTGATAATACTCCTGAGCCAGCACGGGATACCTTTCCTGTTGTGCCAGAGGCCGATTTTCCTGCCCAGCCCGGAAAAGTGAAGAGGGCAATTATGGTAGTCATTGGAAGCTCCAAACCGCTTGGATTCTAGGGCCATCCTCAGTTTCCCTCGGCAGATAGCTGCTTTGGTGAAGGCAACGAGCATCGCACATGGGGTGCAGGCTACGCAGACTATTTGTAGCATCATACCCAGGGTCGATCGCGGTCCTCTGCTTTGGAGCAGAGAGCAAGGTTTAAACAGGAGGCTATGGGACGGTATCGGATACGAATTTCTCAACGTCCGCTGTCGGGTGGAGAATTGTAGGGTTCCCCTTAATAGATCAGTAGGTCAGGCGTGCACTACGCGCAGGAGGGTGGGAGGAGGGATGCAATGTTTTTTAGGTTAGAGGAAGCCCCTTTGGGATCAGAGACGAATTCCCTGCCAAAAGCGAAGATACTTTATCCAAAATTTTCTCAGAGAATGGTCGTCTTCGCGGATCGGATACCGAACTGATTATTACGATATTACTAAACTGCAGGAGCATCTAAGGAAAGGTTCCAGAATCAGTATCGCTTATTGAAAGTTTTAACGCACAGATAGTGACATCCAACGGCTAGTCCACGTTCGTAAAGTCACTGAGCTCTCCTCATTGAACTATTCTACTGTTACTGCTTCTCTACTGCCAACACAATAATCACAGCCGCCTTTTATACTGGCTCTCATGACGTGTAGTGAACAATTTCGCATTAAATAGTGCTGTCCGCGTATTTTTAATCAGATATTGTATCATCCTCAGAAGTATATTTATATGATAGCTCCACGGCCAGTCTATCCGGAAAATACACTCCTGGAAATTGAAATAAGAACACCGTGAATTCATTGTCCCAGGAAGGGGAAACTTTATTGACACATTCCTGGGGTCAGATACATCACATGATCACACTGACAGTACCACAGGCACATAGACACAGGCAACAGAGCATGCACAATGTCGGCACTAGTACAGTGTGTATCCACCTTTCGCAGCAATGCAGGCTGCTATTCTCCCATGGAGACGATCGTAGAGATGCTGGATGTAGTCCTGTGGAACGGCTTGCCATGCCATTTCCACCTGGCGCCTCAGTTGGACCAGCGTTCGTGCTGGACGTGCAGACTGCGTGAGACGACGCTTCATCCAGTCCCAAACATGCTCAATAGGGGACAGATCCGGAGATCTTGCTGGCCAGGGTAGTTGACTTACACCTTCTGGAGCACGTTGGATGGCACGGGATACATGCGGACGTGCATTGTCCTGTTGGAACAGCAAGTTCCCTTGCCGGTCTAGGAATGGTAGAACGATGGGTTTGATGACGGTTTGGATGTACCGTGCACTATTCAGTGTCCCCTCGACGATCACCAGTGGTGTACGGCCAGTGTAGGAGATCGCTCCCCACACCATGATGCCGGGTGTTGGCCCTGTGTGCCTCGGTCGTATGCAGTCCTGATTGTGGCGCTCACCTGCACGGCGCCAAACACGCATGCGACCATCATTGGCACCAAGGCAGAAGCGACTCTCATCGCTGAAGACGACACGTCTCCATTCGTCCCTCCATTCACGCCTGTCGCGACACCACTGGAGGCGGGCTGCACGATGTTGGGGCGTGAGCGGAAGACGGCCTAACGGTGTGCGGGACCGTAGCCCAGCTTCATGGAGACGGTTTCGAATGGTCCTCGCCGATACCCCAGGAGCAACAGTGTCCCTAATTTGCTGGGAAGTGGCGGTGCGGTATGCCACGGCAAACTGGCTGACACTGACGGCGGCGGTGCACAAATGCTGCGCAGCTAGCGCCATTCGACGGCCAACACCGCGGTTCCTGGTGTGTCCGCTGTGCCGTGCGTGTGATCATTGCTTGTACAGCCCTCTCGCAGTGTCCGGAGCAAGTATGGTGGGTCTGACACACCGGTGTCAATGTGTTCTTTTTTCCATTTCCAGGAGTGTATTCCTAAAAACCTGATGATTGTGACCGATTTCAGCAAATGCTCGGCCGTTGTGTAATCAATGTATATGCGGGAGACAGAATGTTTTGCATTATTTTTATACCTTCCCCAAATATGTTTAGACACCTGTGTGTTATCTTCATTGGTTCTCGATTTATTCTCGTAAAATATTATACAAAACTATCGGTTGGTTTTCTGTTTCATGCCTGAATACTATAACTTGTGCATTTTCATTTTGTTGTGATTGATCACATGGAACTTCATTGATTTTAAAAATAGAATTTACAAATAAGCTTGCAGTTATGTGTTTAAAGACTTGAGAGCATGTCATGTACAAAGTAGTGGGAAGAATATATCTCTTTACTCAGTGTAATTATTTTTGCACGCTTTTCTGAAGAGCAACAGACGACCTGCAGAAGCTACTTTTTAAAATAGTTAAAATTTAACTTGGTCCTACAAGTTACTGATCTGCCCAATGAATACTGTTTCACCTTCTACCTAAGACGCCACTGAAGTCAAGAGGTCGGTGTTTTTCTCTTTCACGACATTTATCCATTGTTTCCTGCAAGGTAGAACAGAGCCCACTAGGATTTTCCGAGCTTCTGTACTCGGCGGCCACATTGGTTGGCACTTGTTCAAATACCACAGGTTGGGTGAACGTCGTGATGCACTCTTAGTGCTGTCTGTGAGTGAAGAGGACAAGGTTAAGCCTGCTGTAGCACATACTATTGGGTTATTCTGCGAGAGAATGTGTTCCGTGCTGTGAATCAGTTTCATAGGTCTAGGCAGTTTGACGTGAAATGATGCCCAAATGTGTAGAGACCGTTGAAACCAAGTACTGAGGCACCAAGTAAAAATGTCATATATTTGTGAATATTGCTGTTCTTTTGTAACAAAATATTCTATATAAATCTTCAGCAGATGGTTCGGAATACTCAAGAGATTGCAGCCGATTAAGAGAGAGAATAAACAATGGTTTTCTTAAAAGAGGAGAACCCAATGATACTAATTTCACTGATGATGCAGTGTACACTACAGGTAAATAACGAGTTCTTATTAACGGCGCTCCTTGTGTGTCTCGAGCATTAGTGTTTACAAATATTATTTTCTCATTCTAAAATAGAAAGAACAAAGAAAATTGAGTTCAGTACACTGGAAACATGTACTGCGCGGATCTACACAGTCTACATATTTGTGTTCCAATCTGAGAGTACACAGCTCGGCGCAAAACGTCATAGCAGATGTATAACTATACATTACAGCAGAAACCAAAACAAGCACCATCTGACGATAAACATGAAGTTACTGCTACGGAACGCCGTCTAGATTACTCCGACAAAGCAGTCAGAAAAAAAGAATGAAAAAAATAAAGCTGGAAAGAGAGACCAAAAAAGTGAATGTTAATTGTGCTCGATTTATGTTCGACTGCAAGGACATTTCGAGTTTCCTGGTGGATAACGTCCATCGCATCCTTCATATACTGCTTCACAATAAATTGAAGCTATTACTTCTTTCTGGTTTAAATACAACGGTCAATTGCAGTGGGCCACAGTTATCTCAAAGCATTTTCACAAGCGCTGTTCATTAGAAATTAAAAACTACGGAATCACAGGTAGTACCTTCTATGAACATAACCCTGACAGAGTTTCCAGAATGTAACTAACCGACAGTAATTATGTAACTTATTAAATGGCTTTGTCTTTATTTCATTTTTCGTTTGAGGATGAGCGATCTTGGCAGGAAGAGTGCCGATTAATTAAAAGTTTTGCGGTGATTAACTTGGAGCATGGCTAATTGCAATGAGACTACTACATTAACTCATCCTTGTTACGCGTTTATTAGCTTGTTTGTGGAAACGAAAATTGTGTGATATGAAGTTAAACACCTAAGTGATTCATTTACAGTAAGGTGGCGTATTGTATTTCAGTTGTAGACTAATTACAATAAATTACATTTTACCGCTAACATAAGATTGGTAGACCTTTACATACTTCAGTGTCATAATTGCGTGTTCCAAAAAGCGTATTAATGTTTAACTAACTGATATTCGATTGATCTTTGAGAACCAGCCTTCTCGAATTCGTTTAAGTTTTATCTACGTTGCCTCATTTACGTGTGGACGAATATGAACTACTGCACAACACAAAGGGTGACATCTACATATTTTACATGAGTTCTGAAACTGTTATAGAGATATAGAGGGGTTCAGTAATATGGTTTGAAGATCCCGATTTTACGAAGTACCGCCATCTTCAGGATTAGTCCTCTTGTGTACACTGAGGTGACAAAAGTCATTGGACAGCGATATCCACGCATAAAGATGGCGGCAGTATTGTGTATAAAGGGGCAGTGCATTGACGGAGCCGTCATTTGTACTCATGTGATTCAAGCCAAAAGATTTCCGTCGTGATTATGGCCGCACGACGGGAACTAACAGACTTTCAAAGTATGGGACATTCCATTTCAGAAATCGTTACGGAATTCAGTATTCCGAGGTCCAGCGTCAAGAGTGTGTCGACAATAGCAAATGTCAGACATTACCTCTTACTACGAACAACACAGTGGAAGACGGCCCTCGCTTAACGACCGAGAGCAGCGACGTTTGTGTAGTGTTGTCAGTGCTTCTCTTGTTGTTTCTGTGCCGGGAAAATGACGGGGTTGTTCACCTGTCGAAATAACAGCGATGTAGGAGACGTCACACGTCTGCTTTACTGTAAGTTGCTCGAATATTATTTGAATTTATTGAACATACCTTGTCGAGTGAGTGAGAATATAGGTAGCTCGTAAAATGCAAAAATGTCAACACCAATGAATGAATGAATGTGGTAATAAAATCTAGTCTCACAGACGTTACCTGCAGCTCTGCTGCGACCAAAGGAACAGCGGAGAAGCACCGTGTTAAACTGCATTGTAAAGAATCAGCCTTGATTCGTGATTCAAGATTACAGTCTGCATTATCTGTTGTGAAGTCATACGAGTAATATAAGTGTGTCATGACATCAATACGGAGGTTACGACACAGCAGTTGTCCAAATGTATGATTTATTTAATTCCAAAACGCAAATTTTGCAAAAACTTGATCCCTTTTCAAGTTCTCTAAAGTATTATGTCATAATATGCAATAAATAAATAAAAATGTCGTGCGACTAGGGCCTCCCGTCGGGTAGACCGTTCGCAGGGTGCAAGTCTTTCAATTTGACGCCACTTCGGCGACTTGCACGTAGATGGAGATGAAATGATGATGATTAGGACAACACAACACCCAGTCCCAGACCGGAGAAAATCTCCGACCCCGTCGGGAATCGAACCCGGTCCCTTAGGATTGGCATTCTGTCGCGCTAACCACTTCTTGTAATCTAATTTTGTTCGTTTTCGTTCGTTGTATCTGCTGGGGGCAGACGTCGGAAGACACCCGGTTCAGTTCGTCGTTGATCCATTAACTCAGTTTTTTTTATTACAGAGGGCAGCCAACCCTCTAACCGAACACGCTGAGTTATCGTGCCGGCAGCCACTCAGCTACCGGGGGCGGACATAATATGCAATAAAAATATGGCGTAATACTTTTAAGAACTTGATAATGGTATCTTGACTTTCCGTAACATGTTGTGTTTTTAAATTAAATGACTCAGGTCAACTATTGCGTCAAAGTCGCCCTACTGATAAAATCTGAAATGTATGCTTCTGTAGTGTTCTCAGTAGGTAAGTCTATTGACTGCACCATATCGCTAGCTGCTGTTGATCATTATTCTAGATCCTACTAAAGCCTCACTTAATTTACAAGACGGTCTGCATAAGCACTTCTTCCCTGAATGTTTAGTTGTGCCGTTCCTGCCGTGCTATTTTCCTAGACAACACGTTCACTACGCTCGTATAAAACTCAACAGTCTCTTTCGCGGGAGTACTATCATAATTAGAGATAATCACCTACTGCAGCGCAAACATTTCTCTAATTAATTTAATTTATATTGCAGCTGAAGTTTTAGCGTGACCTGGAAGTACTGTAGTGGCGCGAGGTACAGCTGCTTTATATACTCATCATAGCTTTGTGACTGTTTTCTACTACGCGCAAAGGAAGCTGAAACTACCATTTTTCCATAATCAAGGACATTGTAGAAATTGTAGTACAAAATAAAAACGAACTGATAAGGAAAGGGCGACAGCAATCACATCACTGTGACTTTATATCTATACATAGGCCCCTTCGAAAAACCGGATCCTTCCACGATTTCACGTTGCAGGCTTTTCACTGTCGTACAGGGATTTTTCACTCAGAAACAAAGGTAATTTGGGTAACAAACCGAATAAATGATCTGCACCATTACGCCGTAACGTGGCACCAGATACCGCGGGTAGCTTATCACAAAATACTCAGAAAATATCTGTGAATAAACAAAGAAATTTTGTCGATGGAATCGCGTTAAGTCTTGGGCGTCTACACATGATGAACCAGAACTCATGCAGTCGGGCACCACTGCACGATTCCGTGCCAACAAACATTGCAAAAATGCCTCTTACAGAATTCCACACCATTCATATTTTTGGTATAGAATAGATGCCAAAATTAAGTCAATTTGGCAACACCGTAATCATATGTCCGACAAGAATCTTCATTCAACAATTGTAGCCACGATGGCCAGTTAGAGCAGTGGGCGTAGTTTTTCGTTAAAGAACTCAATTTCACAAGTTTGATACCGAGTCTAGGTTTATTATTTTTATTTTATAATTTCGATTTGCGCAATAGTTCTGTATTCTACACTGTTTAATGAACATATCTATGTTAGAAATAGACGTCTTTAAAGTTGAACATAATAATTATTGATCAAGTTACCTGTCATTGCACAGAAATAATTACAAATCTTATCAGTGTGGAGATGTTAAGCATACTTCATACATTCAGTAAGACAAAGAAGCTGTAATACACTGATAGAAAAAAGCACAACACCAAATAACAATTATTGTAGAGTAATGAAATTTCGGGAATACTTTTGTCTAGACTACATATTTAAGTGATTAACATTGCAAGATCACAGGTTAATGTAAGCGTGAGATAAGCCATTGCAAATGTGAAATTCTGGTACATTATTGATCGATGTAACCGCCAGATTGTTTAGTGCAAGCACGCAAACGTGCATGCATTGTGTTGTACCGGTGCCGGTTTGTGGAATGGAGTTCGATGCCTGTTGCACTTGGTCGGTCAATACAGGGACGGATAATGCTGTTCGTGAATGACGCTGGAGTTGTCGACCGTTGATGTCCCATATGCGCTCGACTGGAGATAGATCTGGTGGTCGACACTTTATAGAACTTTTGGGTTACAACAGTGGTATGCGTGCGAGCGTTATCCTGTTAGAAAACCCCCATGGAAAGCTGTTCACGAATGGCAGTACAACACGTCGAATCACCAGATTGACGTACAAAGTTGCAGTCAGGGAGCGTGGGATAACCACGAGAGTGCCCCTGCTGTCATACGAGATCGCACCCCGGATCATAGCTCCAGGTGTAGGTACAGTGTACCCAGGCCGCGGTCATGAAGGTTACAGGCGCTCAGCTGGCCTCCTCCTAACCAACACACGACCATCACTGGCAGCGAGGCAGAACCGGCTTTCATCAGATATCACAACAGACCTACAACCAACCCTCCAATGAGCTCTCGCTTGACACCACAGAAGTCGCAAACGGCGGTAATTTAGGGTCAGTGGAATGCACGCTGCAGGGCGTCTGGCGTGGAGCTGTTGGCTCGTAGCTGTCCTTGATGTAACCGATTTGTAACAGTTCGTTGTGTCAATGCGGTGTCATCTGCTGCTCAAATTGCTGCTGCTGATGTAGTACGATGCGCCAACGCCATACGCAGAACAAGAAGGTCTTGCCTCTCGATAATGACACGTGGACATCCGGTGCCCTGTCATCTTCCGACCGAAGCTACATTTCTGCCAAGTCTTTCTGCAATATCGCAGACGGAACATAGAGCTTCTCATAGACGTGTTACTCGACCGCGTTCAAACACAGTGAAGTGTTGATAATGGCGACTTTGTCGCCTTAAAGACATTCTTGACTAACATCAACTCATCACTTCCAATCTCAAAGCTAACTAACGCTCACGACCTTTATAGCGTCTATTTAAAGCGATCCTCATTTGCTTCCTAATAGTGGCGCTACTAGAGCTATTTTTATACGACTGGCGCGAAATCTGAACAGACATCGTTCAGATGTAGAAACACGCCTACGAACTTCCGTTTATGTCGCACAGCTCCTTTCATATGCTCACTGTGTTATCAAATTTCCTTTCTTTCACGCCCATTTTGTACCGGAAATATACACGGGACGAAATTTTGTAAGACACATTTTTGTACTGTTAGCACGCAAGGAATCGTCATGTAGGGTGAGAGTGTTCAAATTTCGGTTCATCCTGGGTGGCTACAGAGTGTCTGTGTTACAAGAATTAACTTCTGGCGCTATGGCACCCCTTTGGCAGTAATCGTGGGCCAGTGCTTTGATTGATAATAAGCGGAACGCCTAGTAATGGACCTGGCAGCATCCACTGTGAAAAGTGGCGTTTAACGTATCACATACCGTACAAACTAACTGCCCTGCAGCAGCGTTAGCCCCCATAATTGCGATGGTTTGTAGCGAAACTGAATTACTTTTCCGGACATGGGTTCTAGTAGCCAAGTAGCTAGATTCCTCAAGGCATCATTTGCAACCGTTGAAGTTTGTCGATGTCGTTTTGTTGCATCGCGTTAACCGGGAGTCTCGCCTAACAGTCCTCGGGTGCATATTATGTATTGTTTCGTCAGAAAACTGCAGTCTTGTTTTTGCCACGTGTGGAGTCGGCCCAAAGCAAGTACTTCTCACCACTTGTTTCCTACGACGCCTCGAGTCAACGCTAAACTTAAGGGTGTTTTTCGTTGCAAGCAAACTGATTTGTTAAAGTGGAATTTTGCGCTCCTAGACGAGGCCAAAATTAGTGTAATGCGATATTCGGTTACACACCATGTATCGGTGGTAGAGTTGTAAAACTACCATAGGCTACCGTAAGTAATCATAGAACAGGTAGTTTTCCTAGCAGCTTTTGTCACTTAAGACCGTAACCGCGTTACCTTTAAGTTAGGAGTGTTGCACACCTATCACGCATTACCTCATTCCTATTGTTTTGTTTGAGTATGCTTTCAGTGTCACACAAGATTCCCCTAGAAACCGGAAGCGGTGAACCGTCTAGATAATGAGAGTGGATGTTTAAAAGACTGCATGACCTACGGAACATTTTTGTTCTACATAGTTGTCTTCCTGTCTGTTACTTACAGATAAACAGTATTTACAGCAAAATTGAAATTATCATTTATTAATTCAGGTTTATTCGAAAATTGTTGATTTGTAACGTGAAACAAAGGGATGTTGTAGTAAAAATAAAAAGAAAGAAATACGGATACCGTATGGTGCTAGAAAACGTAGCTTCCTCAAAAAAAAAATGTAAAATTAAAAAGAGCGAAACAAAAACACATCAACCATCACTTAAATACTTCGTCCAACTTATATAAAACATGTTTCTGTTACTAGTAAGTTAATTTCACTCTTAGCAGTTTCACCAGGAAACTCTTACTTTTAATCATGATGAAGAATGTTCCATCAGGTACAAAGTAGCAACACTAATTATATAGATTTTGTGTGTTTGTGCATTTACGCGATTACCTATGTTTTTTTACTTATGAAGTGCAATTTATATTTTATGGGTGTTTAAAATACACAATGGACTAACAGTTAACGATGTGCAGTTCTGGTTATGTGCAAGAAAAAAAAAAAAGAGAGAGAAGTCGTCGAATCGCAGTTTATCTCTCACACATGCATTTATATTTCTTTCACTACCAATTTTACCAATACCACCGGTAATCTTACCATTTACCAAGTCATTTATGTACTGTACCAAAACTACCGAACCGTAGTGTTGGTAGAGCGCAACTCTTAATGAAGAAACATATGAAACCACGATATATAAGCAATACGGCAGCAGCACCTAGTGGGTGTGCTGCCTTGCCGTAGCAGTGAGCGCGGCGTGGAGCGGTTCTTGAGAACAAAAGGGACAAATCGGGCAAGGAAAAGTGGAAATCTCAAACATTCAAAGTAACAGATCTCATATTTTACAGGAAAATCAAGAAACAATTATCTCTTTTTCCACGTAACTTTTTGTATCCAAAAAGTTGGAAAGTTATCTGATACAACAGAATTATGCTGTTCACCTCATCATTGGAAAAAATAATGAGATAAATTAGAAAATGATTAATTTATTAAGAACATTCTAGGTGCCATACCAGGGAAATGACTAACTCTAAGGGTGTATAAGAAAGTTTTTGTTTCAGGTACCATTGATATTGAGGAACTATGTTTTGTTTGTGACAATACAAGTGCGAAAATACAGTAGCAATTTTTTAACTAGAAGAACTGCAGCAAACAAAAGCAAAGTGAAATTCAAGAAAAATGTTTCCGTATTGGCTTCCGTTTCTTACAAATCTCCATCCTTGGGATCAAATGTTGCAAAGTTTACTGCAGAACTCCCCATGTTGTAGAGAAAGAAATGGCTTTTCATAAGACTTTCCAGACACACCGTTGTTTTGTCGGTTGGCTTCTCCAAATATGTTTACTGTTTGAGATACAAGTTATTTTCTTCCATTAAAAACATGTTTCACTGATACAAACAAAAGTTTGCACGAAATCTGATTAACACACAAATTGTGCGTCAACTAAATGGAGGAAACCTGGACGCATGGCTCTTGGAACTCCAGAGGAAAGCGTTGCTTGGCACAAAGCTCATGCGACATCTAGTAATGAATGTTTAAAACATCTTCTCGGTGATCTGTCACTTGACATAAATTCAGAGACATGCAACAGAGTACACAGTAGCACTGTAAACGTGTTTTGCTGAAAATGGCACTTACAACTTTTTGACAATTCCACTCTTCAAATATTCACAGACCATTAGGTGTCTGATGTTGTCATTAGACACTGATCGAGAGTCAGAAATGTAGAACCAGTACTAATGAAGCCCGGTGCAGCGTAACTTTCGATTCTTCTTCTTCTAACGTTATAGAGTCTCAATATCTATGTAACGGAAAGACGACTCCTCCTTATTGCTTTAATGCGTCGATATTCGACAAGAGCGGCGGCCCTATTGCTTTTGTTTCTATGAAACAGCTTTACGAGGAAAGCCCTGCTCATCTTGTCCGGACCCATGTTGACTCACTGCCTGCTATTGTAATGCACACTGCTGCTTGTGCTTCAGCCCTACACCACCTTGCCAGTGCTGGCGCCTAACGGCAAGTCATGATACTAACAGTACCAACAACGCATATCCTGCAGCGACCAGTCTGAAAATCATTCCTACAAAGTTAAATGCCCAGGCTGTAAATAGTTTTCAGTCTGCACTGGCTCAGGTAGCGAAATTTTGAAACTTCTTGGCAGATTAAAACTGTGTGCCGGACCGAGACGCGAACTCGGGACCTTTGCCATGCGCGGGCAAGTGCTCCTCCACCTGAGCTACCCAACACAGGCACACGGTTTTAATCTGCCAGGAAGTTTCATATCAGCGCACACTCAGCTGCAGACTGAAAATCTCATTCTGGAAGCGAAATTTTAGTTATAGCCACATGCTACTATTTATTCTTCATGTTTTATTTTTCTTTTAATTCATTTCGTTAAATAGAATAGACTCATTTTGGAACCGATTTATCGAATTAGCACGTAAAATTGAATTTTACAAATTTTTGTGAAGAGTAACAAACCGATGGGCGTGCGTGAAACACGGGTGACTCCATGTACATTGCCCACAGAGTGAGATCAAGTGGCACTGGTGGTGATATGTTCGCTCATTAGGAACGGTCAATTGGGTGCTTCCTTACTGCTATGCCAGGCGAGTGGCCTGTGATCCTGCACAGCGATACGCGTTACAGCAGCATCCATGGTTCCCTGTTACATACACACTGTTCAGTCACTTTAATGTGATCTTCTGCCAAAAGCCTGAATAGCCATCTTTTGTAGCGCGGACCGGAAGAAAGTCAGTGAGGTTCTGGAAGGTACCGACAAAAATGTGGAGACACGGCGAGTCCAGTGCTGTGGTAAACTGCGTTTGGTTTCTCGGTTCAGGGCCCATGGCGCGAACAGACCGATCTAGATGGACCAGCAGATTCTCCATTGGGTTTAAATCCTGGGAATTTGGTGGCCAGGGGAAGACGGTAAAGTCATCCTGGTGCTCTTCGAATCACGCAAGTACAATACTAGCTGTGCGACACGTTGCATTGTCCTGTTGGTACTAGCAGATGCCATCATGCCGAGGAAAAGCAAACTGCATGTAGGGCTCGACATGGTCCTCTAAGATAGATGCATACTTACCTTGATCAACTGTGCCTTCCAGAATGACGACATCCCCCAGGGAATGCCACGAAAATGATCCACAGTTCATAACGCTCCCTCATTCGGCATGGACCCTTTGCTTTCAGACGTTTCGCCCCGTACACGCCAACGGTCATCTGTTCGATGTCGCATAAAACATGGTTCGTCTGAAAATGCCACATGCTGCTTCTCAGTGGACGTCCAGTTGCGCTATTGGCTTGCAGGTTACAGCCTTTGTAGCCGATGAGCAACAGTCAGCACGGGTCCATGGTTCAAATGGCTCTGAGCACTATGGGATTTAACTTCTGAGGTCATCAGTCCCCTAGAACTTAGAACTACTTAAACCTAACTAACCTAAGGACATCACACACATCCATGCCCGAAGCAGGATTCGAACCTGCAACCGTAGCGGTCGCGCGGGTCCAGACTGCAGCGCCTAGAACCGCTCGGCCACTCCGTTCAGCACGGGTCCATGAATCAGGCATCTGCTGTGGAGGCCCATACGCAGCAACGTTCACTAAATGGTCGTTGATGAGACACTGTTCGTAGCCCTTTGGTCATCTGGGTAGTCATTCGCCCAGCATTTACACGTGTATTCGCATGTACACATTTTCACAGCCGCCGTTCATCCCTGCCATCTATAGCATGTGGTGCAACACAGATGCCTCGGTGCCTGTTTTGGATTTCTCCATTTTGCGGCACACGAACAGCTCACAAACTTAGCCGTTTCGTAATTGCTTCCATTCTTCATCCAAAAGCCAATGATCATAGCATTTTGGACGTCAGACACATTGCTCCGTTTGTACATCTACATCTACATCGATACTCCGCAAGCTATCTGACGGTGTGTGGCGGAGGGTACCCTGAGTACCTCTATCGGTTCTCCCTTCTATTCCCGTCTCGTATTGTTCGTGGAAAGAAGGATTGTCGGTATGCTTGTGTGTGGGCTCTAATCTCTCTGATTTTATCCTCATGATCTCTTCGCGAGATATACGTAGGAGGGAGCAATATACTGCTTGACTCCTCGGTGTAGGTATGTTCTCGAAACTTTAACAAAAGCCCGTACCGAGCTACTGAGCGTCTCTCCTGCAGAGTCTTCCACTGGAGTTTATCTATCATCTCCGTAACGCTTTCGCGATTACTAAATGATCCTGTAACGAAGCGCGCTGCTCTCCGTTGGATCTTCTCTATCTCTTCTATCAAACCTATCTGGTACGGATCCTACACTGCTGAGCAGTATTCAAGCAGTCGGCGAACAAGCGTACTGTAACCTACTTACTTTGTTTTCGGATTGCATTTCCTTAGGATTCTTCCAATGAATCTCAGTCTGGCATCTGCTTTACCGACGATCAACTTTATATGATCATTCCATTTTAAATCACTCCTAATGCGTAGTCCCAGATAATTTATGGAATTAACTGCTTCCAGTTGCAGACCTGCTATATTGTAGCTAAATGATAAGGGATCTTTCTTTCTATGTTTTCGCAGCACATTACACTTGTCTACATTGAGATTCAATTACCATTCCCTGCACCATGCGTCATTTCGCTGAAGATCCTCCTGCATTTCAGTACAATTTTCCATTGTTACAACCTCTCGATACACCACAGCATCATCTGCAAAAAGCCTCAGTGAACTTCCGATGTCATCCACAAGGTCATTTATGTATATTGTGAATAGCAACGGTCCTACGACACTCCCCTTCGGCACACCTGAAATCACTCTTACTTTGGAAGACTTCTTTCCATTGAGAATGACACGCTGCGTTCTGGTATCTAGGAGCTCCTTAATCCAATCACACAATTGGTCTGATAGTCCATATGCTCTTACTTTGTTCATTAAACGACTGTGGGGAACTGTATCGAACGCCTTGCGGAAGTCAATAAACACGGCATCTACCTGTGAACCCGTGTCTATAGCCCTCTGAGTCTCGTAGACGAATAGCGCGAGCTGGGTTTCACACGACCGTCTTTTTCGAAACCCATGCTGATTCATACAGAGTAGATTTCTAGTCTCCAGAAAAGTCATTATACTCGAACATAATACGTGTTCCAAAATTCTACAACTGATTGACGTTAGAGATATAGGTCTATAGTTCTGCACATCTGTTCGACGTCCCTTCTTGAAAACGGGGATGACCTATGCCCTTTTCACTCCTTTGGAACGCTACGCTCTTCTAGAGACCTACGGTACACCGCTGCAAGAAGGGGGGCAAGTTCCTTCGCGTACTCTGTGTAAAATCGAACTGGTATCCCATCAGGTCCAGTGGCCTTTCCTCTTTTGAGCGATTTTAATTGTATCTCTATCCCCCTGTCGCCTATTTCGATATCTACCATTTTGTCATCTGTACGACAATCTAGAGAAGGAACTACAGTGCAGTGTTTATCTGTGAAACAGCTTTGGAAAAAGACTTTCAGTATTTCGGCCTTTAGTCTGTCATCCTCTGTTTCAGTACCATTTTGGTCACAGAGTGTCTGGACATTTTGTTTTGATCCACATACCGCTTTGACATAAGACCAAAATTTCTTAGGATTTTCTGCCAAGTCAGTACATAGAACATTACTTTCGAATTCGTTGAATGCCTCTCGCATAGCCCTCCTCACACTACATTTCGCTTCGCGTAATTTTTGTTTGTGTGCAAGGCTTTGGCTATGTTTATGTTTGCTGTGAAGTTCCCTTTGCTTCCGCAGTAGTTTTCTAACTCGGTTGTTGTACCACGGTGGCTCTTTTCCATCTCTTACGATCTTGCTTGGCACATACTCATCTGACGCATATTGTACGATGGTTTTGAACTTTGTCCACTGATCCTCAACACTATCTGTACTTGAGACAAAACTTTTGTATTGAGCCGTCAGGTACTCTGTAATCTGCTTTTTGTCACTTTTGCTAAACAGAAAAATCTTCCTACCTTTTTTAATATTTCTATTTACGGCTGAAATCATCGATGCCGTAACCGCTTTATGATCGCTGATTCCCTGTTCTGCGTTAACTGTTTCAAATAGTTCGGGTCTGTTTGTCACCAGAAGGTCTAATATGTTATCGCCACGAGTCGGTTCTCTGTTTAACTGCTCAAGGTAGTTTTCAGATAAAGCACTTCAAAAAATTTCACTGGATTCTTTGTCCCTGCCACCCGTTATGAACGTTTGAGTCTCCCAGTCTATATCCGGCAAATTAAAATCTCCACCCAGAATTATAACATGGTGGGGAAATCTACTCGAAATATTTTCCAAATTATCCTTCAGGTGCTCAGCCACAACAGCTGCTGAGCCAGGGGGCCTATAGAGACATCCAATTACCATGTCTGAGCCTGCTTTAACCGTGACCTTCACCCAAATCATTTCACATTTCGGATCTCCGTCAATTTCCTTCGATACTATTGCACTTCTTATCGCTATAAACACGCCTCCCCCTTCACTGTCCAGCCTGTCTCTGCGGTATACATTCCAATCTGAGTTTAGCATTTCATTACTGTTTACGTCTGGTTTCAGCCAACTTTCTGTCCCTTGTTGTGACGGTTTATTAATGAGAGCAGTTCTGGGACCTTTCTATAGACGCTCCTGCAGTTTACTATTAGCACATTAATATTGTTATTCCCTGTTGCATTTTGCCTACTCCTACCTTGCCGCGTCTCAGGAGGCGTCTTGTCGGGCCTAGAGAGGGAATTCTCTAACCTAAAAAACCCCCATGTGCACTCCACACGTACTCCGCTACCCTTGTACCCGTTCCGGCGTGTAGTGCACGCCTGACCTATTCAGGAGGGCCCTACATTTCTCCACCCGATAGAGGAGGTAGAGAAATTTGCACCCCAGATCTTCGCATAATCGTCTGAGCCTCTGGTTTAAGCCTTCCACTCGGCTCCAAACCAGAGGACCGCGATCGGTTCTGGGAACGATACTACAAATAGTTAGCTCTGTTTCCACCCCGCGAGCGAGGCTTTCCGCCTTCACCAATTCCGCCAACCGCCTGTACGAACTGAGGATGACCTCTGAACCCAGACGGCAGGAGTCATTGGTGCCAACATGAGCAACAGTTTGCAGTCGGGTGCACCCAGTGCTCTCTATCGCCGCCGGCAGGGCCTCCTCCACATCTCGGATGAGACCCCCTGGCAAGCAGACAGAGTGAACACTGGCCTTCTTCCCCGATCTTTCCGCTATTTCCCTAAGGGGCTTCATCACCCGCCTAACGTTGGAGCTCCCAATAACTAATAAACCCCTCCCCCCGTGTGACTGCTCGGACCTTGCTGAAGGAGCAGCCACATGTCCACTCACAGGCAGAGAGGGCGATGCCACACGGCCAGCCTCCACATTGACCCTCCGCCTCGTGCGCCGCGAACGCCGCTGAACCCGCCACTCCCCTTGGGGAGAGGGTGGCCCAACCGCGTCCGGTACCCGCGAAGATGTCTCGACAGCAGGGACAGTGGGTGAAGCATGTGACACCTGGGGTGTACCATGCGACGCACCAGACTCCCCACTGCTGCTACACTCCGAGGCAGCAGCCTGAAGACGGCTTACCGTGGCCATCAACACGCTCAGCTGTTCGCGAACAGTGGCCAGCTCCTCCTGCGTCCGTACACAGCAGTCACACATCCTATCCATCCTAAGGAATCAATTTAATGTAGAGAGTTAATCAACTTTTAACTAGACTGCTAATTCACTAAAGGCGGCTGATTGTTGACTAAACTGTGATTGCTAGCCACTTCTTGTAGAAAACAATGAAAATAGCACTACCTGTCTCTGGACTGTATTGAAAACAAACACTAGCACTACTGGCACTATGGTTGACTAAAGGGACTCTCTCTGACTGTATTCAAAACAAACACGAAATATATGGAACACTATTACTAGCACTCGACAGTTAAAGCTTCCTAAAAGCAAAAACTCACGGTAGAAGAAGTGACAAGTAAGAAAAATACAGTTAATACTTAAATTAAGGTAGGTCGCTGCACAGCAGACGTGAAGCAGACGGCAGTACGAATTACCAGTTCTTCATCTCGGTTTTAATTCCGGTTTTGGTACTCCCTTTCCTACCTTGCTGTCTCGTAAATGTAATTCAGTAAAGCTTTCCGCAAAGTTTTGAATGATTTCCTGACACTATTTTCAAAGTTCGCATCCTTAGACTTTACCAAAAGCTGGCGCTTTAAGTTATGTAAACACACGCCTGTCTGTCCAATTGATTTGCAACGAAACATTCTGTTACGTCAAGTCTTTGGCTGGGCGTCTTTGATTAGGTCACCGTTTACGCGACAGAGATTTTGCAAAGTCCTGCGACAAGCAAATTTAAGTCTGACCGAATCCTCATTAGTTTATATAAACTCAATGATTGCTTGTAAGAGACGACAAACTGTGTACAGTCGCTTCAAGTTCCTTAAAAATGGTTCAAATGGCTCTGAGCACTATCAGGCTTAACATCTGAGGTCATCAGTCCCCTAGACTTAGAACTACTTAAACCTAACTACCCTAAAGACATCACACACATCCATGCCCCAGGCAGGATCCGAACCTACCACCGTAGCAGTCGCGCTGTTCCGGACTGAAGCGCCTAGAACCGCTCGGCCACAGCGGCCGGCTCAAATTTCTTATTTAGCAGTTATTATACAACTGCGAATTCGTGACCTGTTGGTCTTATAATTGTTCATAAATTAATATCGTTTAAATGCACCAAGTATAGTCAAAACAAATTAACATCTTTCAATTCACCAAGTGTGGTCAAAACTGAAATCCTAGCAATACCAAGGGAGGGAGGGGGGTTCTTTATGCCCACCTTTTAAAAATATTTTAATCAAATGAGTTACTTTATAATTTAAAATTTTGGAACATTTTTATTGTTTTTAGTGAGTTCTTCCACCATTTTCCATATATGTTTTAAATTCTTCAGTTAAATTTAACCCAAAAATTTAAGTCTCTGTGGTAGACGTCACTTTCGCTAGTAATGTTGTATTCAATATTTCCAGGTTCAGGACCTTACTTACGCGTCAACATCTATTTAAAAATATGTTGAGTGTATAAGTCAAGACCAACGAACAAAATTTGCATTTTTCATATATTTTTTGTGATGGTCATAAAGTAGGTAGCACACATTACTGAAAGTGCATTGATATTGCTAAGAGTGTGCTAAAAAGTTTTTTTGAAGGTTCCAGATCCTACTAACACATCAGTACCTCTTTAAAAAGTATGTTTTTAATAAAATTCAACAACAATCTGTTTTTCAACATGTTTAGGGCGGGCACAAAGGTCTCCCCTCCCCTCCCCCTTCCCCGCTCTTAGTAATGCACGCTATGGAAAACGTCTCAGTATTGCTAGGGTTAATACTGAATAATGAAAGTTATTATTCCGCGTCATTGGCCGCTGCTCGCGAAATTGGTAGCTGTAGCTGTCACCTGCGTAATCGTGGCCCATTAATCCTGGCTGTAACACTGATCGTAATTTTAGCCATCGCAGAAGTTAATAGTAAACCCAAAAACTTCGCCCTATCACTCACTGGAGTATCTGCATTGCATTTACTGAGGTAAATAACGATATCATTATCATCTTTCTCTATGAAATGACCTGTGTGTGTAGTAAACGTGTTGTTGGTAAACAATTAAGACGGTTGACTGCAGATTCTGAGGTAACTGATGGATGCAGGGGCTCGATCATGAAATTCACTCCCTATTACAAGAACTCTTCCTTAATCATAACACTGCGTAGCTTCAGTATTGTTTCGATACTGTGAATACATCCATCCGTTGAAAAGCCAGAGTTGCAGGTGCAGAGAAGATAAGTTGTGTCTTACCTTATTAAACCCTCCGATTATGTGCAGGTTGTTACTGTTGCCAAGCTCTGTAGAAGCTAATTTAATTTCAATTGCTTTAAAATTTACTGTTAATTTAGAAGAAAAGTAGTTAATTGTAATTTGTACTAAAAATTCTAAGTTGGCAGCAAGCCAAATAGAGCCTAATGCCACGTTCAGGCAGCCCTCAAAGACAGTTTCACTTAATTAATTATTGAAATTCGTTAACTGGGTTGTGAACTTTTAGTTAGTTAATTTACTCCAGGAAATGGAAAAACAGTGCATAGATACTTAAAATTTCTGTTTAAACAAAATACTTATTAACATTTTATTCGGAAATATTTTATTATGGCAATATTACTAAGATTCAAGAGATCGTAATTTTTATTCAGGTTATTATTTTAAATAATATGAGAAAAGGTTAAGCATAGTACATAAATTGATTTATCAAACAGAAGTTTAATCACTGTTGCCACTAAATTATAATAATGGAATTAACTATTGTAACACTTTGGCCTAACATGATTGATACTCCTTATATTATGCTACTGAACGAAATGAATATCTCGTCTTGTCGTCGTTTGCTTCGACGGAAGTATGATTGTGGTTGCCTCGTCGAAACGATGATCTGACACAGCTTCTCCACGTCCCTGGGAACTTACACGCCAAGCAGTATGACGCGCCTCTGAGCCATTGTTACAGCGGCAGCCATGGCTCGATAATTAAATTTAAATTTAAGTTCTTGTATCCGCGACTTGGTGATTGCAGATACGACTTAATCATTTGTAAGTGAAAAGCCACACCACTTTGATGAAGATTAGGCGCAATTTTTGCCCCGCAATAATTTTATATCCAGAACCATCGACATGCGTCTCCACTGCACAAAATTTTGTACATGGCTGCACGTTCAGAGACCGTGAATAGTTACAACTGATAGAGAAACAGCCCTCGGTCACTATTTTTAACAAATTAACCTGGTTTCGACACTGCTAGGAGTGTCTTCTTCAGAATTTAAAACAGAGAATGGTCTATATCCTGTAACATGATCACACAATAATGACTAAAAACGTATGATAGGGCATAAGTACGGAATCATCGTAAAAGACTGACAGTACTTATATGTCATTTATAAAATAATAAATATGCCAAAAGGGCATTAGTCACAAAGGTATTTAAGATGAAGAAAACTGTGATGGTGAGCCGAACCACTAAGGGCTGCTCGTTACTTGCGTGGTGCAGGTTGCAAAACGGACTGAGGTGCCCGCGTTAACAAATGCGGCCAGGTGAACATGGCACTGCAACGAGCGCGCCATCTAGTAGCCGTAGATACAATTAGGCTACTTCACATTGAAATATAGGCAGAAATGATTATAAATAAACAGTAATTGGTACATAATGGAAAGCAATGTTTGTTTGATAGTAGCATACAACACAACATTTTGTCTACATCAAAGCTTATAACAGTAAGATAAAACATAAAAACATCATTATGAAAATGTAGATAGGACTGAATGACAACTTGTAGAAAGCAATATTGACGTGAAATGCAGCCGAAACATTTGATAATTGAAAACCATAGGACTACCTTAGAAGGAAAAGAACATTTCGGCAACCTGCACAAGGAGACCCGAAGTCAGATACCGAGTAACGGCTTTATACCGTTGAAAAATTTTTTGTTACGTAGCTGTAGCTGTTCGTTAAGGATGAGGCTATCTTTTCGAGCACAATGCTTGAAAATCTCCAATTCTTCTAGAATATCTAGTCTACGCCATTTCTTTTCGGTGTGCAAAATGTTGCTATCGCAGATGGCTTTAGGTGAATGACCTATAATTAGAAGATGGTCGGCAAAAGACGAATTTTGGGGGATAGTGCCATTTTTTTTTAGCAAGTGTTCTTTATATCTGGTAGCGAAGGCACGTCCTGTTTGTCCTATATAGTAAGAGGAGCAAGAATCGCAGACAGTTTTGTAGACACCAGAATTTTCTAAAGGGGAAATTATGAATGAAGCTTTTTTTTAATTGTTATTAGTAGAAAAAGCAAAGTTGCAATCGTATTTCTTTCGAAGAATGCGTTGGATCTGATAAGAGATAGGCCCCACGAAAGGAATAGAAAAATATTTTTTTGAGTTAGAGTCGATAACAGAAGTGCCTAGCGTAGTAAGTCTTTTAGCAGTTTTCTTTTTAAGGACGTCATCTACTATGTTAGGTTTATACTCGTTGTTAACTGCTATTGGTTTAAGTAAATTGATTTCGTCGTTGAAGTTTTCTTTAGAAAGTGGGATGGAAATGCCAATATTTCATTGTGAAGTAGCCTAATTGTATCTACGGCTACTAGATGGCGCGCTCGTTGCAGTGCCATGTTCACCTGGCCGCATTTGTTAACGCGGGCACCTCAGTCCGTTTTGCAGCCTGCACCACGCAAGTAACGAGCAGCCCTTAGTGCCCCGCCATAACACTTTTCTTCATCTTAAATACTTTTGTGACTAATGCCCTTTTGGCATATTTATTATTTTATAAATGACATATAAGTACTGTCAGTCTTTTACGATGATTCCGTACTTATACCGTATCATATGTTTTTAATCATTATTGTGTGACCATGTTATAGAATATAGACCATTCTTTGTTTTAAATTCTGAAGAAGAGGCTCCTAGCAGTGTCGAAACCAGGTTAATTTGTTAAAAATAGTGACCGAGGGCTGTTTTTCTTTCAGTTGTTACTATACAAAGCTTCGCCACTGTCTCCTTCCTTGCCCGCATCTCGTGGTCGTGCGGTAGCGTTCTCGCTTCACACGCCCGGGTTCCCGGGTTCGATTCCCGGCGGGGTCAGGGATTTTCTCTGCCTCGTGATGGCTGGGTGTTGTGTGCTGTCCTTAGGTTAGTTAGATTTAAGTAGTTCTAAGTTCTGGGGGACTTATGACTACAGCAGTTGAGTCCCATAGTGCTCAGAGCCATTTGAATCATGTCTCCTTCCTCTACGGTTGCGCACAGCACTACTGAACGTGCCAAGTCAATTGTCCAGTCCGATTGCTAGAGTTTTGCGATTGATCAATTAAATATTGCATCATTTCATCAATTTTAAATAATACACATATAAAAAATGATAAATTTTACATGTGTTCAAATATATCTCTATTGCCAACCCCTATATACTTTCTCAAGACTAATCGATCGATATTTGTATCGAAAGCGATTTAAGAAACTTTATTGTTAGGTGTATGATTTAGTCGGCCCATTACATTGTGTAGCAGTGTTGGTATGAATATGAACGTATGGTTGCAGGGTGCGGTGGACGCGGGCACGCAGACGTCGCCGACGCTGTCGCGCAGCTCCAGCCTGACGTCGGACTGGTCCCTGGCGCTGCCGTGCAGCCGCTCCAGCGCCTCCAGTACCGCCTCCTGCTGCGAGTCCGGGCTGGGCACCGCCTCTCCGAGGCTCGCCGCCACCCGTCAGTACCAAACCTATTTGCTCCGCCCTACAAATTCACCAATCACAAGAAACTTTTTTTCTAGACGCACAAATGTACTAAAAATATGTTATCTGCTTAAGTTTGAGATTAACCCCCCCTAATAACACTGGAGTCAATATGAACCATGAGCACAGTGGAAATGTATATTTCCATCATTTGCAGATCTATTATTTTAAGATCATGACTTTCTTGCTTTGAGTCATTTGTATTCAGTTATGTTCTGTTCATTCTTATACTTATATCAGTTTAAAATTTGAAACTTCCTGGCAGGTTAAAACTGTGTGCCGGACCGAGACTCGAACTCGGGACCTTTGCCTTTCGCGGGCAAGTTTTCTATCAACTGACCTACCCAAGCACACTCCGCTGCAGAGTAAAAATCTCATTCTGCAAACATCCCATAGGCTGTGGCTAAGCCATGTCTCCGCAATATCCTTTCTTTCAGGAGTGCTAGTTCTGCAAGGTTCACAGGAGAGCTTCTGCAAAGTTTGGAAGGTAGGAGACGAGGTACTGGCAGAAGTAAAGCTGTGAGGACGGGGCGTTAGTCGTGCTAGGGTCGCTCAGTTGGTAGAGCACTTGCCCGCGAAAGGCAAAGGTCCCGACTTCGAGTGTCGGTCCGGCACACAGTTTTAATCTGCCAGGAAGTTTCATATCAGCGCACACTCCGCTGCAGACTGAAAATCTCATTCTAGTTTAAAATTTATTCGTAGTTCTTTCACTGGTTACCACTGGGGCCAATATGATACCAATGTACTCTGATCAGCCAGAACATTATCACCGCTTATCTGGTAGCTGCTATGTCCACCTTTGGTACGGATAACAGCGGCGACGCGTCGTGGCATGGGAACAACGAGGCATTGGTAGATCGCTGAAAGGAGTTGGCACCACATCTGCGCACACATGTCAGCTAATTCCCGTAAATACCGGGGAGGGGACGCCATTGGGTCTAACGCCGTGTTCAGTCACATCCCATATGTTTTCGATCAGATCCAGATTTCACGAGCTGGGGGACCAGCACATCAACTGGAACTCTCCACTGTGTTCCTCGAACCACTCCATCACACTCCTGGCCTTGTGACATGGCGCATTATCTTGCTGAAAAATGACACTGCCGTTGGGAAACATTATCGTCATGAAGGAGTGTATATGTTCTGCAACCAGTCTACGATATTCCTTGGTTGTCATGGTGCCTTGTAGGAGCTCCAATCGATCAATGGATGCCCACGTGAATATTCCCCATAGCATAATGGAGCCGCCGGTTGCTTGTCTCCGTCCCGCAGTAAAGGTGTGAAGGAGCTGTTCCCCTTGAAGACGACGGAATCGCGCCCTCCTATCGGTATGATGAAGAAAGTATCAGGATTCATCATACCATGCTACGCCGTGCTACTGCCGCTAACGTCCAACGCCGATGATCACGTGTCCATTTCAGCCGTAGTCGCCGATGTCGTGCTGTTTACATTGGCAAATGAATGGGTCGTCGGCTGCGCAGGCCCATCGTTAGTAGTGTTCGGTACTCGGTGTGTCCAGACACATTTGTACTCTGCAAGCATTAAAGTCTGATGTTAGTTCCGCCACAGTTCGACGCCTGTCCTGTTTTACTAGTCTGCCCAACCTACGACGCCCGACATCTGTAATGAAGGGTGGCAGCCCAATCCCACGACGTCTGGACATTGTTTCACCTTTTTTCGCCACGTGTTGAAGACACTTATCACAGCAGTTCTGGAACACCCGAAAAGTCGTACAGTTTCCGAAATGCTCGTGCCGAGCTTCCTGGCCATCACAATCTGCCATCGGTCAAACTCGGATAGGTCGCGCGCCTTCTCCATTCTACACACGGACAGCACTCGCCCTGCTATTACATGGACCGTGCGTGTGTCTGACTAGCAGTCACTCCTCGCCAGGTGGCACTGCTATCGCCTGGAAGGGTTCATATCGATTACAGGTCGGTGGTCATAATGTGCTGGCTGATCAGTGTAAATTGTTTTCTTTTTTCTCTTTTTAATTACTTGAATGGAACATGGTTAAAAATAGCATGATGACTGTTACATTGAACAGCTGCTATAAGAAACACCTCCAACGATGAGAATATCATTTCCCGCTTATTTTTGAACCCACTGTTAGAGTTTCTTCGATCAGCTGTTGCTGTAGCCTTTCTAGTACCACATGCGACAATATGACCCCAATCTAAATTTCTTTGTTTCTTGAATGTAACATTTATGAAAATAGACTGATGACTGTTACGTTGAACAGCTGTAATGGATGTTTTTATGTTATTTCATTAAAATATTGCCAATATATCCCGTGTAGATTACTTGGGGTCTTTATGGCTCCAGCGGCACTCAGTGAAAAACAAATCCCGGTTGTGGGAGCGTTAAGTCATTCCTTCATTTAAAAATAAATTAATTCCATTTTCCTAAAATAAAATTGGCGTTGTGAATAAGTATATTCCCTGAATATAAGTGTATAGCCGACGACTACAAGCTGTAGACTTTGTGACTGCCAGCGATTGCAGTCCAACGAGACGCGTGTGTTCGCCTCCTGCAGCTCGTCAAAGACCGGGGCAGCAGTATAGACAACCGGCCACAAGATAGCTGCTGTGCTGCATCGACGTCTTGCTGCAACAAAGCGCTGCGTCTGGGTTCAAGCAGCCGATTCGCTGTTGGCTGCGAATCACCTGCTCGAATAGCACAGGCAGCCTTCGTACCGCACCCCTCCCCACGCATCTTGAAATTGAACTGTTCAGTTAAGCACTTATGCACCAGAATATGGCGTCGATTGTCACATGACAATCAAAATAGGACATTATGTTGTAAAGACTGCCCATAGAAGTGTGCAGTTTAGTGGCCCTCAACAGGAGTTTTTGTAGTTGGGTTTACTGTCTTACAATAACGTGACTTAATACCCATTACGACTTTATTCGTATATTTTCCATGAAATATACGGAAACATGGTTCAATGCCAAACGGTTCACTGCAGAAACTGCATACATACGCACTATCGTTCAACACAAATGACAACGTCAGTACATTTCCTCCAAGACGGTCATGTTATCCATTGCTTTGTCACGTCATGCATTCTGTGCTACTACTTGATTTTTGCTCAGAAAGCTTAATGACCTCCTTTCCTGTTTCGTAAATGAAAAGCTCGCAATCAGGTGTCTCGCAAGGAACAGCTGAAAAATTGGTTGATCTGGGTTAACCTGATGTTCTTTATTCAGATTTCATAAAACTGCCAAGTCAGTTAGGAAGTAAAATGTCAGACGACACTTTTTGTACTGACATCAACCGACTGCATAACGTTCTCGAAGTTTATCGAAATTAACGACGCTATCCGTCATATCATTCTAACCAGCAACACCAAGCGAAAGTTTCATAATAGTTTTAATTAATTCCATCTTCACTTCTTTAGCTACTGAAAGGGTTGTCTATGCTATGAGAATGGTCACATGTTTGTTGTTCTTCCACAATTTGGCATGTATCCCATTTTTCCACTGAAATTAAAATTCATCCTCTGCAGTTTGCATTTCTGTTTTATGATGGAAGGAAACTTCGTACGAATGCGTGTTCAGTGGAATCAAAGAAGTTTCCTTTTTGAGCAGCACTTTCATTAAATTTAATGTGGTGAGCAAAAAACGAAATACTGCCCCACTGCCTGTGTGGTGCAGACAGTGAATAAGGCTGAGAACAACTCGTTCCCCTAGACGTATTTTGCAAAATGAGGAGTGGAAAGTGAAACCAGTTGAGGTAAGAAGCTTTACCGTGAAGACAGTTAAATTACCAAGTAGTTGGGCAGCATACTTACCGTCGCGTTGGGAAAGGCTGAATCACTTCCGACAATCTCGTATACTGACAGAGTGTTTTGAGAAACTTTGAATGAAATTATTCGCGTTTGGCTAATGCAAATGAGATCTCGTTTCATGTACATATTAGGGTGAGCCACGTAAAACTTACTACCTCTTTTATATCCTGAACCTCTGCAGATATCGATAACATGGTTTCCGGTAAGTGATACTACTTAGAGGAGCACGAAATGTAGTTGCGCGGTTAGTGCTACTTTCTCCTATATAAACCGAGATGTCGGAGCAAACACTTCAGTTATGCAACAGTATACTTAACTCTAGAAATTGGCATTTGAAATCTCTCGAAAAGGTTGAGTACAGTGGTATAACGCTTGTTGATGATGGCGGTGAAACTTTCTGCAAAAGAATCTGAGAAACTTAAAATTGAGAGACCAGCCGGACGGTACCCGCTGCTGCAGTGTAAACACAGCCTAGTGAAGCTCTGCGTCTTTATCTTACATCTCTCTCATATAAATAAACAAGATGCAATAGGTTTCGTCGCAGTATTCTCAGCCTACCGTCGTGAAGAATGTAACATAGCCTAGCATGTGAGCCTCGCTTGTCAGCGCAATGGCGGATTCTGCCCGCCTTACCATCCAGGTTTAGAACATTTATCACATACTTTTGTGAAAAGTTTCAACGTCAACATTAACAATCGTTATGTATTTCTACTCGTCTTTTCAACAACTTTCGAATGCCGTTTGCAGAAGTAAACAGTTCCACTTAAAGAGTACTATTGTTTTAATATCTCCGTTGATACAACAGTTAACATTGTTGACTGTATAAAAAAACTACATGCCCCTCTGAGCGCTATCATTTATTGGCTATTATTTATATCCCCCATGAATTTAAATACGTGGAACAACGAAGTCACAACTTCCTTAGATGTATTTATATTTTAAATCTTTCAGATCGTTGTCTCTTGTAGAGCTGCAGGTCCACAGATTTTCTTCAGATTTTAAAGTTGTTTCTACGGCCTGTGACCAATGAATAAATTAAAGATATACTTTGCGTAATATATTTGTTCATTTCTCACTTCCAATATTCAGCACGCGTTGACACTGACATAAAACGAGACATTTCATATAGCACACAAACACATAGATTGCTACGCACGTATCACACATCGTGTCCCTTTCCACGCCTTACATACACTGCCCAACTTCTGGCAGACAACTTCTTTTTAACCATTGATTTGTGACGTCATTTATAGGGCATGAAGCGTGTCTCTAATAGTGATGATATGACTATTAAATTGGGTAACGTTTCTTATATCGTTTACTTAGGCTGAAGTCCAGTGTACTCTGTGTTTTAATTATCTATAAGATAAAAGAGAGTTCCTCACAGAGTGTTAGTTCTGTACGCAAACAAATCATGTTTATTAGACAGTGATTCGACTGGACTGACGTGAGTGAAGAAATGTTAGAAATATATAAAGGAAACAGTTCTAATGTGGCAACACAGAGAACGCACTCGACAAACGAATGAACGCGCAATAATACAGCAGTGAGTGCAAAAAATTATAGGTACACTAAAATCTGTGCGAAGTCATATATAACGTAAAGTTTTAGGAAATTAAGTTTATGCCGATATGAAACCAAAATAAGGTAAAAGAAAGATGAGCTCCTGAAAGATAGGCAATACGCGTTCTGAAAGTGAATCACAGCTTTTTTCGACTGCAGCCATTGTTAACAAAAATAGGAAGAACCAGTTGTCTGCAGACATGGAAACAGTGTCAATAAAAGTTACGTGTAAAGATAACCACACTCTTTTTAACTCTATAGCAAATACATGTATTCTATATGCAAAATGTTTACAAAGTCAACACTGACTATGCTTCGCCAAAAAAGCGAAACGTGTTTGGTGAAAAACTCAGTTAATGTGGGAAATCAGATAATAGTTGCTATATGAGGATACTATGGTCAGTCACGGGTGCCACAGAAGTGACGTTCTGTTTCAGAGCTGTGGTCGGAGCATGAAGGCGCACAGTGCAGGAGCGCCGATGACCTTCTGCTCTCCAAGGTCCAGGTCAGTACCGACACTCACATTATGCATGCCTGTGTCCAGTCTCCGTATTTCTGTTTTTTCGTATTCGTTGTGTACCACTAACAAAGAATGGATGTCGTAAACTATTGTGTCAACTGACTTTTCCACTTCTCGCTGTCTCACTGAGATACAATTTAAATTTAAGTCATTTTATAGCAAACAAAGAACAGCCAAAATATCTGATAATCAAGAAACCAATTTCCCTGTAAATTTGCTCGCACGAGTGTAACCGACGTTCATACTAAGCAATAAAATGATTTCCTGCTTTCATTGCTACCTTTAGACCATATATCATAATGACGTACACAACTGTAAATTTTGTGCTATTATTTAAGATAGTCGCTCTTTAGGATCAGGAAGGGATTTTCATTCGGATGAATCACAGTAAAATACTAAAACCTGCTCCTTTCAGCCTTGTAATCGAATTGTTCAGGAGATCCGCAACAAACAATATTTATAAAAGTAAAACAAATTCAATTTTCTGCCATGTTAACATGTGAACTATAGGTTTTGCAGCCCTTCGTTAACATTGAGATACAAGGTCGATGACGACCTGTACTTAAGAGCGCACATTACGTAGATGTGTACTACCCTAATTTCAGAATATAAAATGATTGTCGCTAAAAATTCCTCTAGGGTGATACGTGTGACGAGTTTTTAACGTTGCTTAGTGATGCATATGACTATTTTCACAGCAACATATAAAGTAAATATTGATAATATTTCGTAAATTTTAGACCGAGATGTCGCAGTTCAAATCCCCGTTCTACCATCCAGATTTAGGTTTTCAGTGATTTCCCTAAACCGTTTAGTGCAAATGCCGGAGTGATTCATTTGGAAAGGGCACAGATGCTTGCATTCCCCATACTCTCTTAACCCGAGCTCATGCTCCGTCTCTAATGACCTTGTTGTCGACAGTACTTTAAGTTCTAATTTTCCTTCTTCCTTTATCCCGAAATTCAGCCAGGAAGTAAAAGAAAGCCAAAGTAGCACATTATGGGACTGTGTGGTCCCTCACAACGTTGAATGTACCAGGCATCGAAGCACATTAAGATCGCATCCAGAAAAAGTAGAGGAGGCATCACAACTTATGAAGCATAATATGACCATCACAAAATTGTGGATCATTGCACCAGAAGTGGTAGTACGGTGACTATAGGTGAAGTCCAGATCACCACGTTCCAGGTAAATTATTACAAAGATATTATGCAACATCGCGCCGCTTCTTTTATAGTCTTATCGTATTATTCTTTAACTAATGACACTCGTTTTCCCACTGCTGTGTTACAGCCCTTCTCCTCGATAGCGAGGATTTAAGGGTATAGTGTTTTCCTTCATAATACAGAGGGGCCCAAAAAATGTATCCACTGTTTAAAAGTCCATAACTTGCAAACTAATTGACGGAGTTGTCTCAGTTTTGGTGAAAGTGTAGCTTAAAGTCTAGATATCACTGTAGGTGTTCGAAATGGTCGCTATTAACTTCCACACACAAACAATGCCGCCGAACTGCAGCACGAACTACTGACTGCAGCGTGTTCAGTTGGATATTTGCACACGAATATACGATGGATTCTCGAAGTAGCTAGTAGTGGATGTCTGAAGCTTCTGAAGGACACCTCACTGGTAACTGTGTCGTCAAAGAAGAATAGCCCAATCAAGCCCCGGTAAGACAAACCACACCACACATTTACTCCTGACAAATTCACGGCTTTGTGTACATGGACGTTCGGATTTTCGGCGGCCCAGTAGATGCAATTGTGGCGATTTACTATACCATTGAATCAGAATTGTGCCTCATCAGACCACACAATCATCTCTGCAAACTCTTCATCGTTGCGCACCATGTTAGTAAACCATTCGCAGTAATCCATTCTGCGATCTGGGTCGTCCTCGTTCATTGCGTGTAGCAATCGTGGGAAGTAGCACTTCCACTTTGCTGTCTTCAAAATTCGCCGATCACTTTGGCGACACACTCCAGGTTCACGGGCACACTGTCTCACAGACTTCTGTCGTGAGCGAGAGAATTGTTGTAACACACGACGGGAGTTAGCTGGACTTGTTACTGCTATAGGTCGTCCAGATCGTTGTTTCTGTACATCTTTAACACAGCCTTCGGCTTCAGATTTGTCTCGAATGCGACGAATCGTTAAACGTGTCGGTGGCTCTGTTTGATACTCATTTCGCCATTGTCGTTGAACCGCATTAATGTTTTCCTACTTAAAATACCACTTCGAAACTGACTTCCTTTCATAGAATGTAAGACTTGCGCCAGCCATGCTTACTCGAGTAAGTAGGTGCAACTAAGAACAAAACACTGACTATCTGGCGACTGTCATCTGACAAAACAAAACAACGGAATACAACGCTTGTGTGGCGAATGCCGGAACTACAAATTATTACACTACCAAAGATGAGATAACTCCGTCAATTAGTTAGTTAAACAGTGGATACATTTTTTTGGACCCCTCTGTATATGCTCTATAAGCTCTCTTATCTGTAGAGAGTTTATTATACAGGTCTTTAGACAATTGCTACTACAGGCTTGGTGGGGGCGTGGGGGGCTTAGTAGATAGAGTTTTGATAAGAGACTCATGTTCGGAAATGTACCATATGCATGTAAAATAAGTTTGAAGGTCGAATCAATTTCAACTGTACCGCTTCGCAGTACCCACACAGCGGAGACAATGAGTTCTGACCTTTGTGTTCCACGGGAACCCATGGCATGAGCAAAGGTCCGAGTACTCGTTGTCGGGTTCTGTTCTACATTACGCGGTAGCGTTATCGCTTCCCGAGCACGGGGTCCCGGGTTCGATTCCCGGTGGGGTCAGGGATTTTCACCTGCCTCGAGATGACTGGGTGTTTGTGTTGTCCTCATCATTTCATCATCATCCAGGAAAGTGGCGAAACTGGACTGAGCAAAGATTGGGTAATTGTCCGGGCGCTGATAACCACGCAGTTGAGCGCCCCACAAACCAAACATCATCATCATCATGTTCTACATTACGAAGGATGTCGTCTTCAAAGTCGGAAGTGTAACGCGTCCGTGGAGCACCACAGTCAATTGTCCTAGCTGCGAACCTAGAAATTTTTCGCAGCCGTTGTTGCAGTAGAACGAAAATTACAGGGCTATTACAAATGATTGAAGCGATTTCATAAATTCACTGTAGCTCCATTCATTGACATATGGTCACGACACACTACAGATACGTAGAAAAACTCATAAAGTTTTGTTCGGCTGAAGCCGCACTTCAGGTTTCTGCCGCCAGAGCGCTCGAGAGCGCAGTGAGACAAAATGGTGACAGCAGCCGAGAAAGCGTATGTCGTGCTTGAAATGCACTCACATCAGTCAGTCATAACAGTGCAACGACACTTCAGGACGAAGTTCAACAAAGATCCACCAACTGCTAACTCTATTCGGCGATGGTATGCGCAGTTTACAGCTTCTGGATGCCTCTGTAAGGGGAAATCAACGGGTCGGCCTGCAGTGAGCGAAGAAACGGTTGAACGCGTGCAGGCAAGTTTCACGCGTAGCCCGCGGAAGTCGACGAATAAAGCAAGCAGGGAGATAAACGTACCACAGCCGACGGTTTGGAAAATCTTACGGAAAAGGCTAAAGCAGAAGCATTTCTTAAACAGGAGATTGGAAAACCGATGGATCAGTCGTGGTGGAGATCATGATCAACAATTCATGTCATGGTCTCCACGCTCTCCCGACTTAACCCCATGCGATTTCTTTCTGTGGGGTTATGTGAAAGATTCAGTGTTTAAACCTCCTCTACCAAGAAACGTGCCAGAACTGCGAGCTTCCATCAACGATGCTTTCGAACTCATTGATGGGGACATGCTGCGCCGAGTGTGGGAGGAACTTGACTATCGGCTTGATGTCTGCCGAATCACTAAAGGGGCACATATCGAACATTTGTGAATGCCTAAAAAAACTTTTTGAGTTTTTGTATGTGTGTGCAAAGCATTGTGAAAATATCTCAAATAATAAAGTTATTGTAGAGCTGTGAAATCGCTTCAATCATTTCTAATAACCCTGTATATGTGATTATGTGATGTAATAATTATAACAGGGACTCACAACGGCGCCCTAGACTCAGTTTTTGAGTGCACCGTGACGCGGAACATTTGAAAGTTGGGGGGTTGGGTTGTTCGGGCGGGGGGGGGGGGGGGGGGAAGAGACCAAACTGCAAGGTCATCGGTCTCATCGGATTGGGGTAGGACGGGGAAGGAAGGCGGCCGTGCCCTGTCAAAGGAACCATCCCGGCATTTGCCTGCAGCGATTTAGGGAAATCACGGAAAACCTGAATCAGGATGGCCGGACGCGGGATTGAACCGTCGTCCTCCCGAATGCGAGTCCAGTGAGATTTGAAAGTGGTCCAATTGTTAAACTTCTTTTGTATCCAAAGGTACGTTTTCAGTCATGGGTTCCTATCAAAACTCTATCTGCTACGTACCCCGTACAGCCCCTATAATCCTTTAGTAGGACCTGTGATATGCTCTGCATTAGTTATTTGTTTTAATATTACATGTACACTTTGTCTTTGCCTCTCATTTCGATAATCCTGATTTGCCAGAAATCATACGGCTTCAGCAAAATCGTATATTTCGTAACGAGTGCGAACAAACAGCTACACCACCATTATTGAACACTATACTTTGAATACTCGATGAGAAAACATATTGCAGGTGCAGCCCACGAATTTACTAGGAGAAGCAGTTTCAGCTTCGACTATATAAAGCATTTAAATAATAACATTGCACTTGGTTGTTTCGAAGACCAACAGCTGGGTCCAATTTCTGCTGTTAAGAACAGTGTAGAAAGGAAGAGCAGCTTACTACTACCTCTTTCCGTCTGCTGCCTCTGCTGCCCCCTTCAAGGCTCTGAAAACGTCAGGCATCCCTCATAGTATCTTGCGATACTTGCTCAGCCTAGATTTTAAGATGTTTGAGTGTATTCTGAATAAATTGACTGTTCGATCCCTAGATATATTCCCGTAGTGTTTGACATTTCGAAATACACTACCTGACAAAAAAGTGAAGCACCCCTTAAGAGGAAACGAAACTGCACCAGTTGAGTGAGTGTGTGATATTATTTCGGTGATTACAATAACGAGTCAAATTTACAAAGCACTTGGCAATATGAGTCCACTTATCATCATGATGTTGCACCCCTCGCGCTTCTTCGGTTGGGAATGGTGTCACAAAACCGTTGAATCCTTTCCTGAGGCAAGATGGTTTACAACTGTTGTAACTGGTCGTTGACGTCCTGGATGCTGGCGCTGGGAGGGAGTTGACGGCTGAACTGCTACTACACATGTTCTATAGGGAACAGATTTGGGGATCTTGCTGGCCACAGGAGTACCTCGACATCATTCAGACTGCTCATAGAGACACGTGTCATGTGTGCAAGAGCATTGTCCTGCTGAAAAATGGCACCACGATACTTTTGCATGGGAGTCAAAGCACGAGGACGCATGATGTCCGTGACCTGAAGTCATATTGGATGGCACCTTACTCCAGGACGCCAGGGGTAATACTACTGTCTCTTTCGAAACCAGTGGAAGACTGTGACATCTCCCCAGGGCACAGCTCCATGGTCGCCGACAGTGGACACACATAAACAGCGATTCTTGATTAACACAATGGACGCAATTCATCAGCAGCCCATGGTTCCCGGTCACGGCACCACTCCAACCCTAGCCGTTCGTGTTGTGGTGCTTTCCCTAGTCTAGCTGCTGCTAATCTCCAACCAATGGTGCAAGAAGGCACAGAAATTGTAGGGAGTCCATTACTTGTTCTCAGATGGCAGGCGGAGATGTGAAACGGCTAAGATGTACTTGGTGCACAATACGGCGATATGTGGTAGCCACACGTGGTCGAACCGAACCTTGATGGCGAGTGTTCCTGCCCTCACGTTTCCATGCATCCCAAGGTCCGGTTACTGTTACATCCGAATGCCTCACAAATGTGGATACTGCACGATTCGTACAGCCGGCCAAATCGAGAACCACAATGAGGCCTCTTCGAAAAACCTCTCAGATGTTAATAACGCTGTCTCACACGAGTAAACAGAATCCCCTCGTCCTTGACAGTGATTACTCAACATCTGACGCTGTTCGCGCTGCTTATATACCCTACCACACCTGGTAACAACACCAAACACGATCAACGGTAATGCTCTCTGGTGGTCGTTGCTTGTAACAGTTGTACAGCACATGCTGGATACTGGCAATGTTTTGCTGTCACAGTATAAATTAACATAGATTTTGAAAATATGTGTGAAGTGATATACCAACTAGCCATCAAAATGGAAGCAGACAGACGGACACTAACGGTAAAAAGCCGCCCATACCGTCGCAACGCAGCACCCGGCATTATGCTAGAAATAATTATATAACTGCCTGAAACCATCTGAAGATGAACCTGAAAAGGCTCGAAAACCGGTTCATAGAATAAAAAATAATTATTCAAAAAAGTGACTGGTTGCAGTTTTACGTATTAACATTCTTATTTTTTGCTTGAAAGCGGAGCCTGGGACTGAATATCTATTGTCTGCAGCGAGATACTTTGACACTCTGCGTCGTCTATACTAGATCAATCGGTCTGCTGTGTTACATAATCAGAATGGCGCAATACGACCTATTCCAAGCACCACATACCACGTGTGACGGATCAAAGAAACGAAACAGCCCCATCCAATCCTATTATGTCAGAGTGAACTGTTTGTCCTGTCATCCAATAAATTTTTGAATTATTTATTTTGTACTACGATAAACATAGAACTGGACGCATATATTGGATATAAATTGACAGTTGTTTACGAGTAAATGCAATTAGTGTGTCTGGCTTCAAATAAAAAATCAGAAATTTAGGAGCTAAAGCTATTGCGTTGTCAGAACTACGTTTCGTGCTATCGAAATGTAACTGAAATATTACGTTAATTTAGTTTATGAGCAAATTACATTCCAGTCTGCTGGAGTCAATCACTCATTGAGTTTGTACACGCAGTCGATCTATTAAATACGAAAGACAGCAAATAAATGTAATTATATCACAAGTGGTTACACATACCGGCGTAGACGAAGAAATTTTCCCCTAGGTTCATTGATCAGTATGGGCTGTAAAAGAAAATCAAACCTGAATCCCATAATATGTAAAGGAGGGCTTTCCAGGAAGACATAAATGTAAAACTTGCATCTGACGATGGGTTCAGGCACGAAATTAGTAATGGTATAATAAAATCATTTCAAGAAAACTTTTAGCTGGTTCTTGTGTTTCCTACAGTGGAATGTACGAAAACGGCTGCGGTGTTCTTCAACAAAACCGCATAAAATAATGTCGTTATTACCCCACCAGATAAAGAGAACCGTGCATAACTTCAGAAAGTGCAAGCTCCAGCTAATGAAAATAATACTTGCTATAGCATTTAACAGAAGGTGTCCAGCTGAAAAAGTGCTTTCAAAGCATATCAAAGTGAACATCAAGAATAATAGTAAAAGTGCACAGCTAGCAAAGATAAAGTGTGAACAGTATTGGTTACGTAATGAAATAAGAGCTCAGTGCAAACAGAAAGAGTTTCTGGACAGACAAATAAATGTGCTTCATTTAGACTTAAGTTACTCGCTGTTTCCTGTGCATTTCATATGTATTGTTGACGAAATTAGTATTTTCATTGGGACAGAACATCACATCATATCGCAAAGGCATGAGGCATCTTGTGATTAGATCATTTCATTGATCAGTGTGGATTGTAAAAGAAATCAGACCTCTGTCCTACAATATGAGAAGCAGTGCTTTTCAGGAAGACATACATGTAAAACCTGCAAAAAGTCAACGCTACCATCTGACGATGGGCTCAGACCCGAAACTAGTAATGGTATAATAAAATCATTTCAAGAAAACTTGTGCTGGCTGCAGAATTTCTTACAGTGTATTGTACACTCTTGTTTGATACAGTGGACTTAAGCATCAAATTTCGGTAAACTAGTTGGGAGTCACCCTTGTGAAATGGTGTAGGTCACTAGATGGACGAACTCCTAACGTACGTCGCAAAAATGAAATGTGTTTAAAACAATTTATTTCTTAGATTCATTAGAAGAACTGTTTCCAGATAAAATACATTACTGAGACATAAAGATAGGGTCTAAGGTTTCCATTTCCTTAGTTACTCTGAGCAGGAAAACGTTCCCAAAAACACAGTTCTTGTAAGTTATTAATTCATTTCTTTACCTGTATTAAGTTCACAGATATGTGAATACTCCAACAATTCCAGAAGTAGTGGATAAATTCTTAATATTGTGGGTATATGTTGCTAAAATCCGATATCTTCGTTACAGATGGTAGATAGTATGTAGTTTCAACTAATGCACTTACGTTTTCTGTATACTATGTACACTACTGGCCATTAAAATTGCTACACCAAGAAGAAATGCAGATGATAAACGGGTATTCATTGGAAAAATATATTATACGAGAACTGACATGTGATTAATTTTCACGCAATTTGGCTGCATTGATCCTGAGAAATCAGTACCCAGAACAACCACCTCCGGCCGTAATAACGGCCTTGATACGCCTGGGCATTGAGTCAAACAGAGCTCGGGTGGCGTGTACAGGTACAGCTGCCCGTGCAGCTTCAACACGATACCACAGTTCACCAAGAGTAGTGACTGGCGTATTGTGACGAGCCAGTTGCTCGGCCACCATTGACCAGACGTTTCCAATTGGTGAGAGATCTGGAGAATGTGCTGGTCAGGGCAGCAGTCGAACATTTTCCGTATCCAGAAATGCCTGTACAGGACCAACAACATGCGGTCGTGCATTATCCTGCTGAAATGTAGGGTTTCGCAGGGATCGAATGACGGGTAGAGCCACGGGTCGTAACACATCTGAAATGTAACGACCACCGTTCAGAGTGCCGTCAGTGCGAACAAGAGGTGACCGAGACGAATAACCAATGGCACCCCATACCATCACGCAGGGTGATACGCCAGTATGGCGATGACGAATTTACGCTTCCAATGTGCGTTCACCGCGATGTCGCCAAACACGGATGCGACCATCATGATGCTGTAAACAGAACCTGGATTCATACGAAAAAATTACGTTTTGTCATTCGTACACCAAGGTTCGTCGTTGAGTACACCATCGCAGGCCCTCCTGTCTGTGATGCAGCGTCAAGGGTAACCGCAGCCGTGGTCTCCGAGCTGATAGTTCATGCTGCTGCAAACCCCGCATCTGTTGACTCAGGGATCGAGATGTGGCTGCACGGTCCGTTACAGCCATGCGGATAAGATGCCTGTCATGTCGACTGCTAGTGACACGAGGCCGTTGGGATCCAGCACGGCGTTCCGTATTACCCTCCTGAACCCACCGAGTCCATATTCTGCTAACAGTCATTGGATCTCGACCAACGCGAGCAGCAATGTCGCGACACGATAAACCGCAATCGCGATAGGTTACAATCCGACCTTTATCGAAGTCGGAAACGATGATGGTACGCATTTCTCCTCCTTACACGACGCATCACAACAACATTTCACCAGGCAACGCCGGTCAACTGCTGTTTGTGTATGAGAAATCGGTTGGAAACTTTCCTCATGTCAGCACGTTGTAGGTGTCACCACCGGCGCCAACCTTGTGTGAATGCTCTGAAAAGCTAATAATTTGCATATCACAGCATCTTCTTCCTGTCGGTTAAATTTCGCGTCTGTAGCACCTTCGTGGTGTCGCAATTTTAATGGCCAGTAGTGTAAGTATTGCATAGATTTTATCTCTCATTCAGTTATTAATGAAAGATTATTATTTTTCCTATACCATTCACTAATTTTGACACCGATATTACAGTATTCCTTAAGATACGATGAAGTTACCTAATACTCGATAACGATACCTGAACCATTGATTCGGAATAAGAATGTCGATAAGTAATCGTAACAGTCATATCGTAACATCCCTATCGAGCAGTTGCCCTAAGCGCTCGCAGACAGATGAGAGGTGTAAGTGAGACGGTATGCTGGAGTAAAATGAAGATGTGTGCGTTGCAGGTGGCTCCGGGCCCGCTGTCGGCTTCCGCCACCAAGTGCTCCTCCGCGCCGCTGCTCGCTGGCTCCCAGGTAAGGCGTCCGCGCTGCCACCATTGCTGGAGGAGCTACCTCTAACACTTAATTTACACCGATAATAAGAATTTATTCAGCTGGAAGATCACATTACGGATTCTGTATTTTATCTGAGAGGGCATAGACCTCCTTGTTAACTCTTTGAAGCACGGTGGTATGAAAATCACGCTACCTTTCCATTTCTTTTTCAGGAATCATCGTGATGGTATGTCTTCTAGACCATCATTGTACCTCATAGTTTTCTGTTTCCTTCAGTGCTGTGATGGCCTCTCACCTTTACAGTGCCACAGGATGCGTAGGAATCACCTACGACTCTCTCCCACGTAGCGTTGTTTTGATCAGTATTTAGCTTTGGTAAATGACGCTGGTTTCTCTCGTTGTTCAGTGCGTCTGGAAAGTATTACTGAGATATGAACTGATTGTCAGATGTTCGCCGCTGTTATTAAGTGTTCTGACTTGCATTATTTCCTGTTGGTATGCTTTCTAACCCAGTTCTAAGCAAAGAAGGGAAAGCAGAAAGGTGGAAGGAGTATATAGAGGGTCTATACAGGGGCGACGTTCTTGAGGACAATATTATGGAAATGGAAGAGGAGGTAGATGAAGATGAAATGGGAGATATGATACTGCGTGAAGAGTTTGACAGAGCACTGAAAGGGCTAAGTCGAAACAAGGCCCCGGTAGTAGACAACATACCATTAGAACTACTGACAGCCTTGGAAGACCCAGTCCTGACAAAAGTCTACCATCTGGTGAGCAAGATGTATGAGACAGGCGAAATTCCCTCAAACTTCAAGAAGAATATAGTAATTCCAATCCCAAAGAAAGCAGGTGTTGACAGATGTGAAAATTACCGAACTATCAGTTTAATAAGTCACAGCTGCAAAATACTAACGCGAATTCTTTACAGACGAATGGAAAAACTGGTAGAAGCCGACCTCGGGGAAGATCAGTTTGGATTCCGTAGAAATGTTGGAACACGTGAGGCAATACTGACCCTACGACTTATCTAAGAAAATAGACTAAGGAAAGGCACACCTACGTTTCTAGCATTTGTATACTTAAGAAAAAGCTTTTGGCAATGCTGACTGGAATACTCTCTTTCAAATTCTGAAGGTGGCAGGGGTAAAATACAGGGAGTGAAAGTCTGTTTACAAATTGTACAGAAACCAGATGGCAGTTATAAGAGTCCAGGGGCACGTAAGGGAAGCAGTGGTTGGGAAGGGAGTGAGACAGGGTTGTAGCCTCTCCCCGATGTTATTCAATCTGTATATTGAGCAAGCAGTAAAGGAAATGAAAGAAAAGTTCGTAGTAGGTATTAAAATCCATGGAGAAGAAATAAAAACTTTGAGGTTCGCCTATGACATTGTAATTCTGTCAGACAGCAAAGGACTTGGAAGAGCAGTTGAACGGAATGGACAGTGTCTTGAAAGGAGGGTATAAGATGAACATCAACAAAAGCAAAACGAGGATAATGGAATGTAGTCGAATTAAGTCGGGTGATGCTGCGGGTATAAAATGTAGACTGGCAATGGCAAGGAAAGCGTTTCTGAAGAAGAGAAATTTGTTAACATCGAGTATTGATTTAAGTGTCAGGAAGTCGTTTCTGAAAGTATTTGTATGGAGTGTAGCCATGTATGGAAGTGAAACGTGGACGATAAATAGTTTAGACAACAAGAGAATAGAAGCTTTCGAAATGTGGTGCTACAGAAGAATGCTGAAGATTAGTTGGGTAGATCACATAACTAATGAGGAGGTATTGAATAGAATTGGGGAGAAGAGGAGTTTGTGACACAACTTGACTAGAAGAAGGGATGGGTTGGTAGGACATGTTCTGAGGCATCAAGGGATCACCAATTTAGTACTGGAGGGCAGGGTGGAGGGTAAAACTCGTAGAGGGAGACCAAGAGATGAATACACTAGGCAGATTCAGAAGGATGTAGGCTGCAGTAGGTACTGGGAGATGAAGAGGCTTTCACAGGATAGAGTAACATGGAGAGCTGCATCAAACCAGTTTCAGGACTGAAGACCACCACAACAACATGTTTTCTTTACCACTATGCAGCTTCATAACCTTACAACCATCGATCATGTATATTCTGAAGCTGTTAATATGTTTGTTTTTAATTTCTTCTTTGTCAATTTATAGCATTACGTTCCTCCGTTGTAGGTTACTGCATTGAAGTACGCCGAAGTCAAAAGCCAGTGTAACTGTAAAATTGCTAACTGAGACTCAGTCTACTCTCTGGTCTGTAGATTATGCACTTAGCGATGCCCATAATGGAGTCCAAGTTTGTCAAGTATGAATCACGTCTATATAAGGACGAGGCTGTCAATGACAGGGCATTCCACTACCACGTAACACCGACTTAGTGGAACGTAAGAGATTGACGCAGCCGCAAGCCAGAGAAAATATTATTAATTCAGATCGCCAAAAGACGATTTGTTTATGAAGTATATAACAAATTTTGTAATACAGTTACAGCTTCTTCGAGATGAGTTCCATTCTACCCCACCCTACGTCCATAACTTGCACGAGAACAGGGCGTATGTGCCACTCGTATTTGCAAGCAACTAAAAGAAAAAGAAATAGCTTTTATGATTACACATCGTAAATTATATACTCTTCCCACATCATTATCATCAGTGTTCTGCCAAAAGGCGGGTTTTCACATGGTAGTTCTCCAGCCTGTCCAGTCTTCTGCCATCCTCTTCAGGTCTGCATAATTTCCTCTTCCCTTTATGTCGTCTATCATCTTGTATCTCCTCTCAGTCTTCTCCCACAAACAAGCATCTGCTAGCAAGCACTCCCTTCTCAATGAATGTCCCAACCAGTTCTTTTTCTTTCTCTTACAACCTTCAGCAGACATCTTCTCTCACCAACCCTTTCCAATACTCTTTCATTACTCACTCTTTCCATTCAACTTTTTTCTCTCCATTCTCCTCCACATCCACATCTCAAATGCTTCTAACCTTTTTTCACCCTCTCGTCTCAGCGTCCATGTTTCCGCCCCATATAGTGCCACACTCCAGACAAAACATTTGCCAAACCTTTTCCTTAGACCTTTGTCTAATTTGCCACATAAGAGTCTCCTCTTTCTGTTGAATGCCTCCTTCGCTATGGCAATTTGAGTTTTCACCTCCTGGTGACATCCCGAGTCTTCAGTTATTGTGCTTCCAAGATGTTTAAATGCACTTACTTGGCTAATGGTAGATTGTCCTATTTTAATGTTGGACAGTCTGCGTCTTGTTTTGATGACCATACTCTTTGTTTTTGCTTTGTTTATTTGCATCCCATATTCCACACAAACTTCATTCAGATCTTTCAGCATGTTATTCATTGTCCGCTCATCTTCTGCCTCTAATACCATGGCATCAGCAAATCTTATACATTCTATTCTCTTTCCACCAATACATATTCCTCTTTTCCCATCTAAGCCTTTCGCAATAATCTCTTCAAGGTATGCGTTAAACAACAGTGGGGAAAAGCAACTACCTTGTCTAACATCTCGTCCACTGTTGCTTCCTGCTGACATTTCATTTCCCATTCTTATCCTTACTCTCTGGTGTAAATATAGATTCTGTATCAGTCGTCTGTCTTTCGAATCCACTCCTTTCCTCTACAAAATATCCATCAGCTTGTTCCACTGAACACTGTCAAAAGCCTTTTCTAAATTTATAAAAACAGCAAAGATTTCTCTACCTTTTTCCATATATCTTTCCCCTATAGTTCTTAACAGGCCAATAGCATCTCTTGTTCCTTTTCCTCTTCTAAATCCGAACTGCTCCTCTGCAATCCCTCCATCCAGCTTGCCATACAGCCTTCTATTCAACACTCTCAGCAAGACTTTAGCTGCATAAGAAATTAGACTGACGGTCCGATGCTCTTCACATTTTTTAGTGTTTCTCTTTTTCTCTATTGGTATCATAACTGTTGCAAGGAAGTCCTCAGGCCATTCCCCTTTGTCATATATCTCGTTACAGAGGTAGACTATTTATTTTCTTGCCTTGTTTCCCAGACTCTTCAACAGTTCTGCTGGCAAACCATAAATTCCACATGCCTTCTTATTCTTCATCTCCTTCAGCGCCTTTTCTACTTTTTTACCACAAAGTATAGTAAATATAAAACCTACACTGTAAATAGTTAATGGCTTCACGCTGACTTTGTTAACCGCAATATTCTGAAAAATATTCGTGTCGACACTTTAATTCTATTGTGTTCTCAGAAGTCATCCAGTAACACTACCTTACGAATCAAAACCTCAACTGAAATTTCGTTAAAGCGAGTCTCCAATATGGTCCCTGCATGGAAAAATAAGTTTTCTCAAACACAGCGTGAAGCTCAGGGACAAGAATCACTTCCTGATGTTATGATAATTTCTTACCATTAAGCCAGAATGCTGGAGAACAGGAAGAAATCAGTGGAACAGGAAAATTGGGTCGTTGAGGAAACAATTCGATTACAGCGGATGACACTGCCCATTATGACTAATGCAGTGTGGGATGCTGCGTTGTCCAGTGTCTACGTGCCAATAAACGTCACTTTTGATTCGATTCATCTTTCAAACGATTCAAGAATGAGGCATAGTAATCTGCAGTTATGGTTCTGCCATTTTCCGACACTACATTGAAACGTGGCTCTGGATGTGTGTTTTGTTAAGAGCCAATACTGGCAGCGCTCATCGCAATCACCAATGTTTATTTTCCACTATATGCTACGTTTCATTCGTTTGGTCAGCCTACAGTCGTAGCTACTTCGTACAATTCCTTTCAGCGGTTTGGCATTACGATATCGTGTATTTTCTTTTTCAAAATTCCCCGTCGTGATGATGTGAGCTAAGCAGGAGTGTTTTAATCTCCATTGCCTCTATGGTCACGCTTACATTTGTTAGCCCAAAAGCGGAATTGTCATCAGCAATAGTGCAAACCCAGCATGAACTTTACGTAATACAGATCTTATACTTCAGCCCTTCAAATGAAAATCTTTAATAGTAGCACAAACTGGTTTTATTTTTGTTTCTTACTCTAGTTCTTCAGTAGCTTCTTACATGGCCACTGCAAATGGTCGCTGCAGTTAACTGCCTGATAAATCTGGTTCTAACTTTGTTTGAAACAGATACAAGAGTAACGATTACGAACATCGAAACCAACTGACAAAATTCCCTGCCATTGCAGTTAAATTTACCAGAGCTATCTAACGTCTTATTATAAAGTTACACAATCACCCCTAAGGCTAACGAGTGTTTGCGCGGAGGTAAGATAGGCCACCTGAGAAACCTAACCCATTTGAATGTCTTTCAATGTCCTTTCAGTGTCGTGGAGTATCTACTATCTGAATACCCATTTTCATAGTAGTCTGTGTAACATGTGTTGCAACTGTGTTTCTTGCTATGCTGCATCGATGTGCTTTGATAAATTGGAATATATTAGCGTAATTATTTTTTGTGTGTGCTTTCACTCTACTATTATTATCAGCAGACTAATGAATGGAGTGCTTTCTGTCTCAGTAACGCTGTAATTATAGTGTCTGTGAGCGTGCCACGTGTATTACCCCATCACTTCTCCCCCCCCCCCCTCTTGTTTCCTGATACGTGCGTTCAAGCATGCAAGCCTTTCTGCTTCTTAAGAGCCTTTGATATCGACTGTGTTTTATGGCATTTGGAATATGTTTTTTAATTTTTTTTTAATTTTGCTGTTTCACTCTACTTTCTTAAAACCAAAACGTAATAGATTCATGTAGTGTAAATTCTTATAGTTTTTACGATAATTTTTATCTTATATATATGTTATAATCACAATACTGTGCATATCACGCATACAAAAATTGTTGAACTATATGCTTTTTCATTCTTAGCACGCAAAAATAGCAGCTGCTATTTATAATAACTTTTTTATTACAGAATTCAACGCTGAAGAAGTCGCGGCACGAGAGGCATATCCCAGGTAAGTGTTGCAATTATTTATAAAATCGTTATAGTAGTACAGTATGCTATTTAACAATTTAATATGGTGCATTGAATTCTGTGACTGTAAAACAGCTGAAACAGTGACATAGCACTGTTCAGGGCAAGAATGAACTCTTTCGTTTGCGGGAATTGCAATATCCAGAAGGAATTCGAACTCCAAGAATGGCTAGAACAGTTTATCGGCAAGACGTGATTAGAACTGCAGATACTTAGGGACCACAGTGAAAACAGCAATCGCTACAGCTGGAGGAGCCTAATGTACTTTGTACTCTCCCGTCCTAGAAAATCAGGCACGTTGGAATAAATATCAAGTTTCCGATGTGTGTGGTCGGAAGTTTGTTTCTCATAATTCTTCAACAATCACTGCCGGTACTTTGTGAACTTTCATACAAAATGTGTGGAGCTAGACTCTCCAGAAAAAATTTCAGCACACTTCGATCCCATATCACACGTTTGTAGGCTGCATCGTTACGTATCTCAAAATCATGACTCGTGTTGAATTGTGTAATCTTAACTGTTGTTTCTTCTTTATATGTGTCATACAGTCGCAGAAAATATTGAACCTGCTTATGCCACAGGTCTACTACATTCTTCGAAAAAACTTCGACTGAACTTACCTCCGGGTTTAGCCAGCTTTCAGTGCCTATAACGATTTGAGCATCAGTGCTTTCTGTTAGCACTTGGAGCTCTGGTACTTTTCCGAAACAGCTACGACAATTTGCAACAGTTATACCGATGGTTCCGTATCTACGTTCAGACAGAAGCCTTTTTTGTATTTCCCCGAGAACCTCTAAGCTAAAGAATCATTCAGTCCATGTCACACAGCTCCTGCTACCCGTGTAGCCTCCTCCTGCATGTGGTGGACTCCTGCCCTATTCAGCAGAATCCGAAACCCCACCACCCTATGGCGCAAGTCGAGTAATCTGTATGCACAGTCCGCCGTCTCCCTGCGCATACGTTTGTCTGAAAGGACGCATGATCATACAATCACCCAAAACCGGCTCGAAATGTTGTATGGTGTGGTTAGTGCCTGGAGGATACGTGTTTTGGCATAAACGTGCTGCCTCTCGACCGTTTCCATCTGCTTGGCGGTACACAAACACCATCTCGGCTTCTTCTCGACGTGAATACCGGACCATTCTGCTGCTTACAGTTCGCTGCGTCAGTCACACATCCTGCAACACACAAGTAACACACGGTACGTCCTCAGAGAAACTGTCATTCGTCATCGCCATCTACCGTGGCAACGATGCATTGCAGGGCACGTGTTCACTGGGCCTTTTTTCCTTCATTTCCTGTCAGAAATCTGTCCCTGTAGTTTGTCGGATTTGTTAATGTTCCCCCTGTACATGTTGTGGAAGACCATTGCGAAGCAATAATGGAGCATAGTCGGAAGAGAGTAGATGTTCCGGGATTCCTGCAGTTACAATTCTGCTGCGGCTCGAATAACAGCTGAATCACAGCGTGCGAGTGAAATGACACGGCAATTGAAAACGTACTCCATAGTTAAAGTACTCCTGACAGTATGATTTTTGCGGGGAAAACGTCTAAATTGTGACAGATTTACCGTGAAACTCTGGTGATATATTGACCAAATCCAACCGTAGCAAATCCAGCCGTAGCAAAATGGTGCCAACAATTTGACGAAGGCCGCAGAGACGTGGGTGATGCATCGTGAGATTTCCATCTTTTCGGCAAGCTGGAAGGACATCTGGGACGAAAGACATTTTCCGACGGCGAGGACGTTCACACAGCGCTTCTTCAATGGCTCCGTGACCGAGGTGCCTATTTATCTCGTATTTGAACTGAAAGATTAGTAGAACGTTCCGATACTTGTTTACAGCGATTTGGTGACTATGTTGAGAAAAAGTGTCATGTATTTGTGTCATCTTGAAGTGTAATTCGGCTTTCAGTTCCTTGACCTGCCATAATAATGTGTAACTGTGCTCATCTCATGGTCATTTTGTCACGGTAGCTGAGCGTGTTCGCTCAGGGACTGCACACCATATGTAATAAAAAAACTGTGTGAAGTTCTAAGCTACGTAATCTGAAAGATATCACGCGATATCCGCACGAAACCACTGACAAAAAACGACGAAGAGACAGTTCGAGAGAGAGATGACAAAAAGAAAAGAAAAAGAAATTGGTTTGTATTGCTGCCGCTAGCTCCTGGATTCCCAGGTTCGATTCCCGGCTGCGTCGGGCTGGGTGTTTGTGTTGTCGTCACCGTTTCATTTCATCAATCACCGACGCGAAAGTCGCCGAAGTGGCGACAAAAAGAAAGACTTGCACTAGGCAGCCGAACTATCCCTGACGGGGATTTCCTGACCAATAGTTCCATACGATCATTTCATTTCAAGTTGTAACTTATTATGTCTGATGATTTCTTTCCGTGAAGAACGACACGCTGTTTTCTTTGACGGTTACAATGCCTGTGTTTATACAGTGTCTGTAGCTTCACAATACAATGTCCTTCAGGCGTGAATGCATGTCTGATGGAACAGAAACTGTTATTGACGTTTAAAGCAGCGGTAAACATTAAGAAATAGATTCTAATTCTGCGACTATGAACTGACGCCAGCTGTTAGCGATACATGAAAATTCGTGCTGGGCCAGAACTGGAACTGGATTTTCCGCTTGTCACGAGCAGTCGCCTTTACCATTTCAGCTATCCAGGCTCGCCTCCAGCACTGATCCGAACTTCCGTAGGCCACGTGGGTACAATCCTACCTCGCACAATTCGTGATTCCCGCACGTGGAGACAAATATCATATCGCCATTTGAGTCCGCCGAGGCATGGATACATAATTGATGTCCGGCATAAATTTTCATCTGTTGCAAATGAGTAGTAGCAGAATGCGAATTTATTCCGTTACGCTGTTTTCTGTTTGCTACGAGCTCTTCTGACCAGTCCAGAGATGTTGTGATGAATCCGTACAATGGTATCTGGTTCATTTCCTCGAAATCATCGCAGAAGGCTCGTCTTAGGCTGCACGACGTGCGTTACAAATACAGTTGTGCAACACTGCAGAGATGAGTCATCAAGACAGTGTGGCGCTGTCGCTATTTTAGAAGTCTGCGACTGCAGGCGAAGCAGATGAACAGCCGGTGGCGGACGGCGACGTTTGTTTACAGCTGCAAGGGTCCGGGGCTGGCGCTGTGGCGGACAGCTTCACGGCTCCGCGACAGCCACCTGCCCTCCCACGCCTTCCTAGCCACGCCTCCCACTTTAGCGCTCTTAAATTTTCGCACGCTAAGTATAGCCGTGCACTAAATTGCTGCGAATAAACGCGAACGTGCGCCAAGAGAAACAGCTGCCGGACTGGTTAAGAGGCGTCGGGACGTGCTTCCTGCGGGGAATATTCCGGCACGGCGTGCCACTCGTCTCGAGGCTTTTATCTTCATTCACAAGCGTATTATTGCGGTGTAATACTACGTGGCACGACTAGTCAGAACTGTAGTAGGCGCTACGAAAGGAGCGTCAGCGACGAGATGATTGGAGTCTGAGCACAAGCTCGCATCGAAACAGGTGAGGGCAGATAACCGACTGTGCCCATTCAAAGGATCTTCCCCACATTGGCATTGAGCGAATCGCAAAAATTTACGGGAAATTTAAATCTGGATGGCAAGACTGGAATTTGAACCGTGATCTTCCCGAACAAGGTTCCAAGTGTCTTGCAACTGTAACCTGCATCTATTTTTTAGTTCATGCTTTGCAGTGTTGCAAAATTTCAGCCTTATAGCATTTTCAAGTAGCGGAGAATGTTGTACCTTGGAAAACATTTAAGACTTTCGCCTCTGGACAGCCCTGTAACAGGATTTTGATATATTTTCTTACTAGTATTTTCCCCACATCTTTGTCCACATATCCATTCAACGCATGCATACAACACAACCCTACTCACTCTCTCTGTTGTCCACCTCTTCCTCCCTCAATCTCTTCACATCATCCTCCCACCTCCCTTGTCTACATCCTCCTTCTCACTCTCTGAGTCTTTTCGTCTTCTCCTCCCACTCTCTTCATCCATTTGCTCCCCCCTCTCTATGACCATATCTTCCTCCTCCCCTCACCACATCCTCCTTCACCCTCTCTTTCCACCTCTACCTCCCCTCCTCCTTTTCCACATGCCCACTACGCCTCTACATCTTCCACCTGCCTGATGTATTTCTCCATCCTCCCCTCTCTCTGTCCATTTCTTCCTTGCACTCATTCTCTCTGTTACCTTCTCTATTAACCCCGACACCTCAACCTATCTGCAGCCATGGTCACTGGCATACATTTCAGTAAAGAAGGCTGCTATTGTTCTCACAATAAGCATGTCATGCAGGGCTGGCTACACATCAGGGGGGTTGAGAATCATTTATGTGCCCCTGATGTAAAGCTGCCATGCAAAGCAGGGTAGCCTACTTGTCAGGCCCAGTAAACTGTTTCTTGCTCTTGACACACAGGCTGCCCTGCAAAGCAGGTTCATTTGGCAGGCCAATACTGTTCCCATATGACATGCTTGTCATGTAGGGCAGCCTACAAGCCAGTGGCTAAAAAAAAAAAGTTTTGCCTGTATCTCCGTACCTATTGGAGCTAGGAGATTTTAAATCCCACACTGCTGTTCCTCTTGAGCCCTGTTCCTTCTGTGCCAAATTTGGTAGAAATCGATCCAAGTATATGTGAGGGACAAGGTGATGTACATTATGGAACAAATATTCTACTGAAATTTAAAAATGTTGCAGTCATCAAAATCTGATCAATACTGTGTTAAGTACTCTATCTGTTACATTATTTCTCTACTATCAACCAATAATGAGTAAGTGAAATCAAATTAAGTAGAAATGTTATCGAAAGCCAGTTACAAGTTAAACACATTTTGAAATAGAAGCCTTTGGGAATTAATATAATCTTCAATTTACAAGACAAGTAAAACTGTTAAGACATTAAAGAAATTCAAGTCATTTGCAAACATCACATGTTCCATATTAGGAGACCTCCTTCATTTTCAAGATACAAGACGGTGCACGACCAACGAAGCATAGCTTAACTGTCCCCACGTTATATAACTAGGTTTGAGCATACTGTACGTAGAATTTTAGTAACCATAAACTTCCAAAACTGAAGAATTAACAATAGCTTCAAAATAGCATTAATATACTATACAGCAGTTAAGTGTGCAGAACTCAAAATATATACAAACGCTGCATAAAGCACAGCCATATGTCTCACAACAACAAAAACAGTAGAAAATGCTGGAAGCTGTTTATGGTGCTCTGTTGTGCACACTCCTTCATGTGATTCTGAAGTCATTCACTAGAATAGGACACCGACTGGGAAACTTCAAATGTTCTTCGGTATACAATACTCAAGGTATAACACTCCACCTATTTGTCATATTGGCGTTTTGCATGTGTTGTATATGAAGCTCGTTAAATAGCCTAGTTCTTATGAGTGCATATAATACGTTCCATCTGACACCATTCGTGTGGTGGAACAATTTTCGACGCTCTTCTGCTTATTTTCTGAGACTTTTCGAAAATCTCTGGATGGCGTCGACAAAGGAATCAATATCAACGTTACACGTTGAAACAACTTTCTTTAGGCAAACGACGATGTGATACGCGCTGGAAGCTTTGTCTTTTTCTATACAGAATTAATATCAATAGCAAAGAGTTTGGAAGTAGTAGCAATTCACAAAAGGAAAACAATAATCGTTAACTAGAAGAGAATAGCCAATGGGATCATCATCTTGAATGATAACAGCCGCGAGAAAGTCAGCAAGATCAAATACTATATACAGTGCTGGCTATCAGAAAAATGGCATCACGACGTAGAGATTAAAACTATAACTGCCATTGTACTTGTAATTTAAAAAAAAATCAAGTCTCAGAAATGTAGTCGCAATCTTCAGCTTACCGGTGCTGCTGTATGGAGTAAAACCTTGGAACATTACACCTCATCCGTGAACAGCCTGAAGGCGTTTGAAATGTGGATGCATATCCTACAGATCCCGAGGAAGAATCATTTTGCTAGTGATAAGGAACTTCACGATGGCTTGAATATTACAACACCTCATGCTGTGCTTTGAAAGAATGCAATCTCCGCGAAATGGGGACGAAGAGTCACTGCCTTCAGTCAATGCCCGGTGGCAGCGAGATACTTTCTGCATTCAGTATTGTTGTGGTGATGATGATGTTTGGTTTGTGGGGCGCTCAACGGCGTGGTTATCAGCGCCCGTACAATTATCCAATCTTTGCTCAGTCCAATTTCGCCACTTTCCTGGATGGTGATGCAGTGATGAGGACAACACAAACACCCAGTCATCTCGAGGCAGGTGAAAATCCCTGACCCCGCCGGGAATCGAACCCGGGACCCCGTGCTCGGGAAGCGAGAACGCTACCGCGAGACCACGAGCGGCGGACATTGTTGTGGTTCCTGATATCTTTTTTCATTCGTAAGCTGGTCGATAAGATCGGACAACTTTCTGCGGAAAGTGAACTGTGTGTTAACAGTTGTGGTGCAAGGGTGCTGCAATGCGCAGCATTATTGGGGTCGCAACAGATGACTAAATAAATAAAGATATTGACGTACCAGTAAAGATTTCGTACGCGAAAAACGAGTGAGACTCGTAAATAAAATTATGTTGGGGTTAAAGGTAGTCTGAGTGCATCAGTCAATAAGCTATGTACACTTTTATGCTTTTGTTAAGAGATTTTATGAGACTGGGATAGCGGCCCAGCCAAGAATTTGCCTCAAGGAAAGAATAAGGCAGTGACTGGAAATAATATTGTCTTTTAACAACTGACAATCACTTACGCACAGCAATAACATGCCAATTTAAGTTTAATTAAACAGGGTAATCTGCGTGCGAGGAAAAAGTTATCACATGAAAGACATAATAGTTTCTCCTTACCTGTGAGTGTTTTTTTTCTTTATTTTCGCTGCTGTTTCGAGCTGTGTTATTTGTGAAGTGGTATCCGTACAGAGTCGTGCAGTCGGAAATGTACAATTGGTACCAACATTACTAGCCGACCGGTGTGGCCGAGCGGTTCTAGGCACTTCAGTCTGGAACCGCGCGACCGCTACGGTCGCAGGCTCGAATCCTGCCTCGGGCATAGATGTGTGTGATGTCCTTAGGTTAGTTAGGTTTAAGTAATTCTAAGTTCTAGGGGACTGATGACCTCAGTCCTATAGTGCTCACAGCCATTTGAACCATTTTTTGAACCAACATTACTACAGCCAAATTCATAGCGTTAATCTGCGTGAAAATTCCTCGTCATTATGTTAAGAAAGCATTATTCGTCAGAAATGAAGTCAGTTGACTCCTCAATAATTTTATAAATACGACTTCTACTGAGGAACGATCAATTTTGCTTGCTTTGTATGATATCAAAGCATAGATAACACGTGTTGGATTTTTATTGGAGCTTTGTGATTTTCCATTATTTGGAACTGTGTGGCTTATTTAAATGTATTTAGCAGATTTATTCAAAATTTATCGTATATCTACATATTGTAGTTCTATCTGTAAACGTAGGATGGTGTTTGGTTTTTTACCACGTTTCTGTGTATACAACAACACTCTGACTCTTAAAAACATATGATTTTCATCGGAGTTACATCTTATACTAATCGTGTTGTTGTGCACCCACACAAACATATCATCATCATATGTCGTGATGCTACAATTCAATATAAAAAAATACGTTGCATTTTTTACTGTTTTATAGAGATAGAAAACTTACAAATATAATTTTCTTTACTTTAGCACGATGATGTTGGCGCGAATGAAAATTGGTGCTTCTAATTTCCTTAGGAAGCATAACTACTGTTCTGTGTGTACTTAAACGAATCCAGTGAATGCTACGTTTATTTTTACTGCTAAACAACACCTTGTGTAAAGAAAGATAGTTACGCAAGTCAGATCCGCCTCACCTACAGTAAGCTTTTAATTTGTATTGCTTTGAAAGAACGTTGCAGAAAGCAGGTTCGATGGCGACAGTCACATTTCTGTCTAAACACACGATTTGGCTGGCGTGAAGCAAGAAAGTGTTTGCAAAAAGCAGGCGTCGTGGAAACAGTTTCTCAAAGGGACGGTATACTCAAAAGTGTTCTAGCGAGATGGCCGGATGTTTATAACCTGATTTATAGAAGAAACAGGAACAGGCTGCTTCCCGGATTCATGGCACAAATGCTTAAATATTCCATCTCTCCGCGTTTCAGAAAAAGGTGAAGTATCTTCGGCTGCAAGTAACTAAGGGCAGCTGTAAGGGTTACAAACAGTTTGTCGGTAGGAAGCATCGAAATTCTTGGATGTATGTCTGTCTACAACCTAGTTTTAATGCAATGGCCGTCATTATGCAGCATCAGGCAGTGATCTGTTTCTCACATGGAGAGGCCACAGCCCGAGACCCGTCGATTAGGACAAGATTGCGCTTACTAGTCGAGAGCAACTAGAAATAACTACGATGCATGGGTTTACTTCACAAAGCTCCTTACACCAAGCGAGGCATCGTTTGTCATTTACCGGCGTGTTGTGTGCCTTATGGGCAGCCGCTCCACCATGAAATCCAAGTTTTCTCACCTCCCGCCTAATAGTCATAGTACTTGCAGTGGATCCTGATGTAGTTTGGAATTTCTGCGTGATGGTCTGGATAGTCTGTCAGCGGTCGCTGCCGGTCAACAGACGAGGTCGGCCTGCACGCTTTTGTGCTGTACGTGTCCCTTCACGTTTCCACTTCACGATCACATCGGAAACAGTCGACCTATAAATGTTTAGGTGTGTGGAAATCTCGCGTACAAACGTATGACACACCCAATCACCTGACCACGTTCGAAGTCCGTGAGTTCCGCGGAGCGACCCATTCTGCTCTCTCTCAATGTCTAGTGACTACTGAGGTCGCTCATATGGAGCACCAGGCAGTAGGTGGCAGCACAATACAAGTATTATAAAAAACGTATGTTTTTTAGGGTGTCCGGATACTTTTGATCACATTGTGTATCAGACCGTATCGAAGAAATCAAAGAGTTTCTGATGATCCGTTTTGGACCATATGGAATCTTTAGAACACAAGAAAATAAGGAAATTATACCTTGTACGTATCAGACCCAAAAGTAACCGTTTCGAAGAAATCAATGAATTTGTGATTTCCATCCATTGAAGATGTACTTGATGAGGACAGCTGTTGCAATATCATATTAATCCGCCGACACCGGTTCAAAAATGGCTCTGAGCACTATGGGACTTAACATCTGAGGTCATCAGTCCCCTGGAACTTAGAACTACTTAAACCTCACTAACCTAAGGACATCACACACATCAATGCCCGAGGCAGGATTCGTACCTGCGACCGTAGCGGTCGCGCGGTTCCAGACTGAAGCGCCTAGAACCGCTGGGCACACCGGCCGGCTAAGAGGTAAAGTCTTGCGTACAGATCAGTCAGTCACCTTCGGTGCACGTGAACTGCACCTTCTGCAATATTTTTTACTTTTTTGTAACGGAATGAAAGCTGTCGTGACAATTTCATTTCAGAAAATCTTATGTTACGTACATTAGATACCTATTTAATAGTCTATTGATAATGATAGTTAAATTAAAAAAATAAGAAATTGATGATAATATACAGAAGAAGAAATGAAGAGTTATTGCTTTCCGTAATATAAAATTGATAAGAGCATAAATCATGTAAGCTGTGTTTACGAGAGGAAGAATTCACAAAAAAATCAAAGAAAGAACACGAAAGTGTTATGTCCATTATTTATATCGAAGAATCTTTTCAGAAACTTGTTCTACTAATCGTCAGAAATACTATACGTAGAGAATTACTTATGTAGTCATATTCCTGTCTCCAACATCTGTAGTGGGTTTATTTTAGAGATCATCGCAGCATTCTCAAAAAAATGAAATCTTAAATCAAGTTGGCTGGTGGGGATCTAAGTTGGGTTGGGATGTTTTGGGGAAGGAGACCAGACAGCGAGGTCATCGGTCTCATCGGATCATGGAAGGACGGAGAAGGAAGTCGGCCGTGCCCTTTGAAAGGAACCATCCCGGCATTTGCCTGGAGTGATTTAGGGAAATCACGGTAAACCTAAATCAGGATGGCCGGACGCGGGATTGAACCGTCGTCCTCCCGAATGCGAGTCCAGGGGGATCTAAGTCCTCCGTGTCTTGGATACATTGCGAAGAAGGCAAACAGCTGTAGCTAACAATTGCAAGACTTCCACGATTAAAATCTTGCACAGAAGATGCACGTATTAGAGACGGTATCTGTATCCCTTTATCGTGATGACGTCCATAAGTAGCGAAATAGTGTCGGACAGGTAAGGAACGACAGGAGGCTAGAGTTTAAAGTATCTTCGATACTGAATTCAATACAGACTGGCTCGGCAGTATTTATAGAAATAACCTTTCAGAACAGCAGAAATAACGTGCACCATAAGGGAAAACACAACCATTGGAAGTAAAATTTATTTTCACGTATGTTTCCAGGAAGCTCCTATAAAAAGAATATCACCATTGCATTCATCTGCCTAGACATCTACGTCTATGCTCTTCAAGCCGTTTCTGGTGAGTGGTGGAAGGTACTTGTATCACTGTCACTTTTCCTTTTCTATTCCACTCGGAAATACCTTCCTGGTAATTTGGTGAGAAATTTATGTAGGAGGAAGCAATTAGGAGACGTACTTTACTGGGAACGTACGCTCTCGAAATGGTAGCAGTAAATCACCCCGTGATGCACAACGCCTGTCTTTGTAGGGTCTGCCACTCTATTTGTATGAGCAACTTTGTGATTCTTTCGCGCTCACTATAAAATGCGCTGCTCATCATTTCGTCTTCTCTATTTACTGTATCAATCCCACGTGATAAGAGATCCAAACTGAGCAGCAGTGCTTAGGTATCGGTCGAACAAGGCTTTTGTAAGATGCTACTTTCACGGGGGAACTACACTTCCTGAGCGTTCTTCCAGTGACTCTCAGCATAACATCTGGCTTTCGTATTTTTATGTGGATGCCTATTTTATATTGCTCCTACCCATACTCCCAGATATATGATTGATGTAGCTGTATCCATTGACGTTTTGGCCATCAGAATATATCGGGACTCTCCGCCTGTTTATGTGTAGTACGTCACGTTTGTTTATCTTGAAGATCAACTGCGAATCTTTGCACCAAGCGTCGATCCTCTGAAGGTATTCTCCATTTTGCTGCAGTTTTCTAGCGTTGTGGCTTCTATAAATGCAGTAGAGTTATACCCTGACTCTGATGTAAATTCCGACGTTACCCATCAGGTCATTTACATACACTGAAAAAAGAACTGTTGCTATAACCCTGCATGGCGTACGCCCGATGTTACCTTAAAGGCAGTGCTAATACTTTTCAATCCAATTATAAAGCTGGTCTGTGGTTCCGAACGCTCACATTTTGTTCATTATAAATCTGTTGTAACTTTACTGACGCGGGATAGACCAAAAACGCATATAATTCGATAATCACAGTCCACTCTGCAGTATGGAATTTTCTGTTTCACAGAAAACGGATATTTAGGGGGTCGCGCGTGAGTGCGCCGTGTTTGACCCAGTTCTGGCTTCTGGCAGAAGCGCCGACGCCCGTCCTTGAACCAACCTGCATGTCTGACGTCATAACGTCTGTCCACTGAAACATGCGCGCAGGTTTACTGTCTGGCGGGAAAGGGGCTTCTGTACAGAACTGTTTGCTGTTTTACGAGTAGTAACATAGTGCTTGAGCGAAGTCCGTGCGCCGCACCTAAATTGCTATTAAATGTATTTCTGCGGTTCCCTGGAAAATAAATATTCAGAAATACATTCTTCATGATGATGAAAAACACGTATATATTATGAAGATTTCGGAAAGCGATATACTATGAAGACTTTCAGTTATAAAGAATGACTTTTTCTGTCTATCCAAGGATCAGCTTGCCGAGACTGTATACTACATAATAATACTGTGGTTAACTGATAGTGTCAGCCGGAGATCGATCTCTGAACTAGAAAAATGTAATCTTCTTAGTTTATACATCAACTAGATGACAGTCCACTACGTGGAGTGCCACAATGATAGATGTATGTAAATAATCTGAAGATGGCAATTTAAACTGTCGGAACTAGCCGTCTATAAATGAATTTATTGTGATATGGGCAATTAAAACTTTTCATTTTTCACATAATCGTATGTTTTTCAGGCAACAATTACAAGGAACCATTAGTCGGCACTGTTCCACAAGCATCATTGTAGCCAAAAATGCACGCAGATAGATACTTTTTGCGTACTTATCGTAATTTCACACGAGTTTAATAAACTCAGCTTAATTCTTACATACGCTTAAAATAAAAAGTGCGGTGTTCTTTGAAGTCTTCACTGCATAGAAAAGATAGTCGTATGGCATTATTGGCTCCGGCCGGAGTGGCCGTGCGGTTCTAGGCGCTACAGTCTGGAGCCGGGCGACCGCTACGGTCGCAGGTTCGAATCCTGCCTCGGGCATGGATGTGTGTGATGTCCTTAGGTTAGTTAGGTTTAATTAGTTCTAAGTTCTAGGCGACTGATGACCTCAGAAGTTTAGTCGCATAGTGCTCAGAGCCATTTGAACCATTATTGGCTGGGGGAACTCAAAAGGTAGATCCCGCCAAAGGATAGGAAAGCCTTTTACTTCTCCGTGCACATGGCGCCTTTCCTCGCAGCGTATGAGAGTTGCAGCTTCAGCAAATCTATTGAACGTACACTGACGAGCCCAAACACTATGATCAACTGCTTAATGACATGTTGGTCCACCTTTAGCACGCAATACAGCAGCGATTATGAGAGGATATGGCAGGTTCCTTGTAGTTTGTACAAGTCATGAAATTACCGTAAGTTACGGGGTTGGTAGCTTTTGGACACGAATCTGGCGCCAGATAGGTTCCTACGTGTATTCAATCGGATTCAGATCAGGTGAATTTGGTGGACTGTACTCTGTATCAGTACGCTGTCATTCTTCTCAAACCATTACAGTACAATTCTAGCCTTGTAACACTGACAGTTATCCTGCTGGAATATTCTATCGCCGCCGGCCGAAGTGGCCGAGCTGTTCTAGGCGCTACGGCCTGGAACCGCGCGACCGCTCCGGGCACAGGTTCGAATCCTGCCTCGGGCATGGATGTGTGTTAGGTTAGTTAGGTTTAAGTAGTTCTAAGTTCTAGGGGACTGATGGCCTCAGAAGTTAAGTCCCATAGTGCTCAGAGCCATTTGCACCATTTTTTTTTATTTTATCGCCGTCATGGAGGGCACCAAATATGAAGGATGCATAAGGACTCTGACAATATTCACATAGTCCACAGCAGCAATAGTGTCTTTGATTCATTATTACCACAGGTCCCATGGAAACCTAGGCGAATTTTCCTCATAGCATAATACTGTCCTCACCGACCTAGGTCTGTCACGCGATGTATTTTTTGAGCTGCCGTTGCCTGGATGACGGCGTATCCAGACACGACCGTCCCTCAATCGCTTTTCGTAGATGCTCACGACAGCAAAACGCGAACAGCCAGCTAGCCCTGCCGTTTACGAGACGTTCGTTCGCAGGTGCCGGGCCATAACGTTCTCCCCTTTGTCAAAATCGCCTATGCCAGTGGTGTTCCCCATTGGGGGCCCGTGTAGTATGATTCCCCATTCATCTCTGTTCGGCTTATATACTTTCCTTACCACGTCACGTATTCGCAACGCCACCCAGAGGTATTCGGTTTCGCGCTGGGCAGTGGTCATAATGTTGTGGCTCAGTCAGTATAGGTGACTGTTTTGGGAGTGTTTATAGTGTGGTGCCATTTTCGTGTTGTACGATGATAAAAAAATGGAGAGGGTGAAACCCCCTACCGGCATATAGCCTACTCCCCTCGAATGCCACTGATAGACGGATCGCCGTCAACAATGTCATAAGACCACAATGCGTCAGGCATTGCCGAAAGATTTAAATATAATTTAGGATATTAATGCATTTGCTCCGGGTGCATCCGAGTTGAACGCCACAGTTCTCAAAAGTAAACATAATTTTATTGATGAAGCGCAAGTTTCCTTTAGAAAATTTAGTGAAAAAAATTTGTGATTTACCTCTTAAAATTAATTATTTTCCGATGAAGCTACAAGCAATAAGGATTCCTCTCATTATAAGCACACAACATACAAAAACTGCTCACCCTCACAAGGCATAATGCTAATACTGTGTAACATCGCCTCTAGCGCTGATAACAGCCTCAGTTCGGCAAGGAAGACAGTTCGCAGGTATGTTCAGGTGTGCTACATCCAGCTGAAGATAACTGTTAATTACTTCCGATAGAGCCACCAAATTACGGGGATGTTGACTGCAACGTTTTACTTTTGTTTCAAATAATCCCAGATATTTTCTGGGGGCTGAAATACTGCAGTGCAGTATATAAGACACTACGTTGACGATCAACAGCCGAATTCAATTAAGAATAAACTCGCAAACTCCTATTATTATCCCATATCAGCTGTAGAATTTTTCAGAACGAATGAAAATTTGTGCCGTGTACGGGAGTAGACACCAAGACAAATGGGGATTTGGGCCGCTCCCGAAAGCGTGCTCGGAGAGCCGAAGTCTTTGAGGTACCCGCTTGCAACAAGGGGAAAATCCGGGTTCGAGTTCTGGCCAGAACATATTTTCATTTGTTCTGAAATATCCTACAGATGGTGCGGAACAATAATTGCAATTTGCGAGTTCATTCTAAATTTTCTGTGGGATTGAGATCAAGCGATTTAGCAAGCCACCCTAGGAGCGACAGCGAGCCTGAGTCTTCGTCATACTAGAATCGTAGGTGTGCAGTCGTGCCAATACGGCTGTTTTCATTTTGTAAAACAAGAAGCTCACTGCACTCTCATGAAAATGCGCAACAAAAGAGAGAATAACGGAATAAAATTTCTGTGAATAAGGGGACCGAAGTCTTGATACGAATAACACCCCCAAAACAACACGGAACCATCTCCGGCCTGAGCTACTCCTTCCTCACACTGCAGGTTAAACGCTTCTTTATGCCTTCGGCGAATTAGACGCCTTGCATCATCCGAAAATACGCAAAATGACAACTCGTCATACGACACTCGACACCTACACCAGGTACTGTCCAGTTTCTATGTTGTTTGGGCCACTGAAGACTTGAAGCTTTATTAGCCGCTCTGAGCAACGACTTTTTCCGACGTATCCGCCCCCAAATGGCAATTAAATGCAGATTCCTTCGTAGTATTTGCTCTGAAACTGAGGTGGATCTGCGTTCACTGACAGTACCAGTTCCTGTTGGGTTTGAAACCGACTTGCATCGACAAGGCGTGACAATTGAGTCAGGTCCCTGTCAGTTAGGACCTATTTAGGATGACTGTTGTTACGCCGTGTTACATGGCTGCAAGTGATATACCATCTCTTGTAGACACCTTGGACTAATTGCATTGATACCCCAAGAAATCTGGCAACAATATTCCCCATCTGCTCATGGGCACATGCAATCACGATAGCTGTTTCCTAGCATTTTGTGATGTCTCGACGTTGTCCTACTACCTTCCCTGATTTCACACAAGCGACTGTCATATACATAGCATTTCACTGCCATTACTTAAGTCAACGGTGGTCAGTCACATGACCATGCTGTATCATTTCTACTGCATCTAAAGCTCTGAAACGCGACCAGAGTGCTCTTTTAAGGTGATGACTAGCCTTTTATCAGGTGATCGTTTTATTTCTATCGACTGCATTTTTGAGGACAGTAGTACACACTAGAAGTTATTTTTTGTAACGATCCTTTATTATGAGAATGCAGCAAATAATGCCTAAATTGAATATAGCCAATAATCCACACAATAGGATATCTTCGTTCATGTTGACATCTAGAATGCAATGCCTGCGTATGATATTTTATGAAGAGAGAGAGGGAGAGACAGAGAGAGAGAGAGAGAGAGAGAGAGAGAGAGAGAGCGGGACATTTTTCAGACACGTTTTTGGTCTGGAATCTCATTGACTGGAATAGAATTGTCCTCAGTGACGAGTCCCGATTCGAACTGAGCTCTGATGAGCAGCGAAGACGTGTCTGGAGACGCCAAGGAAAGCGGTGGCATACCAACCTGACTGTCACCTGACATACGGCCCGACAACCAGGAGTAACGATCTTGGATGCAATTTCATTTCCTACCATGACCACTTTCGTTATCATCTGCGGCACTCTTAGAACACATACGTACGTCTACGATGCTCTACGCCCCGTTTTGTTGCCCACCATGGCAAGCCCTGCTGGCGTTACATTTCGGCGAGACAATGCCCACCCGCGCAGGGGAGAGTTTCTAATGCTTGTCTTCGTGCTTGCTAAACCCTACCCTGGTCAGCAAGGTCGCCGGAACTCTCCCCAGTTGAGAACGTTTGGAGCATTATGGGCAGGGCCCTCCAACCAGCTCGGGATTTTGACGATCTAACTCGTTAGTTACGCAGAATTTGGCACTTTATCCCTCAAGAGGGCATCCAACAACTCTGTCACGCCAAGCCGAATAACTGTTCGCTTAAACCAATCAACACCTTATTAACTTTCTCAATTTGTGAAGCTCTTTCTTTACAATAAATCATCCAATTTTTCTCAAATTGTAATCATTTGTTTGTCTCCAGAATGAGATTTTCACTCTGCAGCGGAGTGTGCGCTGATACGAAACTTCCTGGCAGATTAAAACTGTGAACCGGACCAAGACTCGAATTCGGGACCTTTGTCTTTCGCGGGCAAGTGCTCTACCATCTGAGCTACCCAAGCACGACTCACCCCCCCCGTCCTCACCGATTTACTTCTGCCAATACCTCGTCTCCTACCTTCTAAACTTTACGGAAGCTCTCCTGCTAACCTTGCAGAACTAGCACTCCTGAAAGAAAGGATATAGCGGAGACATGGCTTAGCCACAGCCTGGGGATGTTTCCAGAATGAGATTTTCACTCTGCAGCGGAGTGTGCGCTGATATGAAACTTCCTGGCAGATTAAAACTGTGTGCCGGACCGAGACTCGAACTCGGGACCTCCCGAGTTCGAGTCTAGTTCTGGCACACAGTTTTAATCTGCCAGTAAGTTTCATTTATTTGTCTGTCCATCACATTACATCTACTGATTTCTCTTCCGTTCGAATAATTCCTTTTTTCGGCTTAGAGCGTGTATAGAATGTTTTATCTGTGCTGTACAAGTATACATGTAAACGCAAATATTCATATCCATGTAACATAATGATTTTTTCTCGCCTTATAATCCTTTTCAGCACCACGGATTATCCAGAAAAGTCTGCATGCAAAAATTCTATCTCGGGTTGACTTTAGACGAGTCTACAAAACGATGAAGGAATAATCCTTCAAAATACGTTGTGTGAAATAAATTGAATGGGTTTCAGATATTTACTCATTTCATGTTACCGTCGTCAACCTCAATCTATAATGTTCCCATTAAAACGGCGACTGACATTAGTGCAGAGTCTGTACTTGCATGCATATCCGAAGAATCTAGCATCGAACTATACAGACATTCTCAAAAACGAACATTGCACTGACATATTTCATGCCAAAGCCAAGGTAACCTGACAAGAAAAATTAACAAGACATACCTGTGCGAGCACTGTGTGAAGCAGCCACTGGGATGTACGGTGATTTGGGTGAGTCGTGGAAGCGTGCTCGGATAGGCAAGGTGGTCCGGGTGATCGCCGTCACTAGTGGCAAATTCGGGTTAGAGTCCCGGTCGGGCACAAATTTTCATATGTTTCCAGTAAATTATATACCTATTACGGTACCGTATTTGTAATTTGCAAATACATTTTATTATACTAGAAGACATTAGTCAGTCTACAGCTCATAAAAAGTTTTATAGATTTTCTTTATTCGAAGGGCTCGTATTTCTGAAGCAGTCTACTCTTCGAAACGCTAGCGGTCGTTGTGCGTTTTATAATAAAATGCACGTTATCAATATAGCCTTCCACAGTTGGCTGATAAATATTTACTTTATCCGGAGACAGTTGTCTTCCTTTAATGTATGTCATGTTCACGAGCTCAGACATGAATATTTTCAAGCGTATTGTCAGGCACACTGAAGTACTCTTTTTCCGTCATTACAAGGTTTCAGTTGTCTGTTTATGTTGGTGTCGTTAAGACTGGTTTTGGCAACGAGTCACACAGTACGATTTTAGAATGCTTTAAAGTATGAAAAATACATGCATACGGAATAAAAATACTCTTCAGTGGTACGGTTTCGTGTTTACTAAATTATTTTCCCAATAATTGATTGAGGTACAGAGTTTTAGAAATTGACAGCACTAACTGTTCTGTCTCTGATACACTAAGGGACTTAAGAGCTTACCAAATGCTTGTTTCACTATTCTCTGTGGCTCTCCTTGTACAGATCAACAACATCATCATCAAAATCACCATGAATTAAGTCCTATACTTGTTCCACCCAAATTCTCTTGGTCTCCCCACTGCAATTTCCACTAAAGTCTGTAGTTAGAGAATTGTAATGGTAATCCGTCGTTTTTCATTCGTTTACCACGTTCCAACAATTTTTCGCTGTAATTTGTTTAAAGTCTCCACCTGTCCAATCAGATTTAGGTTTCCCGTGGTTTCTGTAAATCCCTTTGGTCCAACCCGTGATACTTCCTTGGAAAAGAGCACAGTCTATTACTTCTCCCGATATGAGCTTGGGGTCTGTCTCTAACTGCTTTGCCGTAGACGGGATGTTAAACCCTAACCTTCATTCTTTCTTTATGGTACTTCGTTAATGTAGCATTAATTGCTGTTGTATGGAGTTTTTTCTGATGTCTTCGTTTCTCTGTTGGTCAAGTTTACTTATACGTTTGATCCATCTTTGGAATCCTATTTAAGACGTCATTTCATCTTATTCGTGACTTTCTAAGATTCTGTTCCATACGCCAATGCAGTATGGCATTGTGTAGTAAAATCTGAATTTCATCTGCAGTTTCACCAATGAGTACTGAGTTGTTGGTAAATAAGAAGGCGTCAACAAAATAATTGTTATTAATTTTTGTGTTTTCTATTCTTTAACCAGAGAATCGATGTATAAATTAAAAAGTATTGGTGATAAACTACACCCACGTATAACACCTCTATTTGTTTAAATGTACATTATTCCGTCTTTTATTCTTATTCTAATCCAATGACATGGTGTTTTAATAACTAAGATGAAATTATTGTTACTCCAGTTATTGCCACTTTTTATAACGTGGTTCTATTAACATGTCAACAAATGTAGTGTGAGTTTCTAGCTGGTATTCTCTTCTATTTTGAATGAATTACTGGAGAATGAACATTACTGGAGAATAAGCATCTACGCAAGAACACCCTCCCTTAAAACCATACTGTTCTGCTAAAACTGGATCTAATATTCTCTGCAGTACGCTTGGTATCTGTTCCTGAGCGATAGTAGAAGATTAGGAAGGCTAAAGCTAGTTTAGGTTGTTATGTGTATAACCATGTGTTTCGGCTGTTATTATTCATACAACTAAACCAGTTGTGGAGTAAAGAACATATCAGCAACTTATCACGTCTTTCATGTGACTCCCAGTGTCGATGGAAAGCGTCAGTTTGTTTCTCGTTACCAAGAAATTATTTTTGAAGCGAGATTTTTCGCGCCTATTAGATAAAGCGGTCTCAGATTGGTTGAGCACGATTTTCGTTCTATCGCTATGTATTAGCAGGAACAGTAAAACGCAATGAATACCAGTATTCGAGCAGCGACCGCACCGCCTTGGCGTGAGCAGAATTCTGCCGCCGTGCACCAGCGGTGCTCAGTCGCTTTTGGAGTTCTGGTTATTCTTAGAGGTTTACTGTTCCTTTTAATACAAATCGATAAAAGAAATATAGCACTAGAGTAATTTGGGACTGATCTATCGAATAGGCAAGTAAAATTCCGCTTTAAAAATCATTGCCGCGTGGGATTAGCCGAGCGGTCTAGGGCGCTGCAGTCATGGACTGCGCGGCTGGTCCCGGCGGAGGTTCGAGTCCTCCCTCGGGCATGGGTGTGTGTGTTTGTCCTTAGGATAATTTAGGTTAAGTAGTGTGTAAGCTTAGGGGCTGATGACCTTAGTTGTTAAGTCCCATAAGATTTCACACACAGTTGAACTTCTTTTTTTCAAAAATCGTTCTTTTTAGCGAGAAACAAACCACCGCTTTCCGTCGACACCGAGCTCATGAAGGATGTGATGAGCAGTATTTGTTTGGGATGAGTCCAGCTACACATTGCAGAAACGGAAGTGCAAACAGATGCGAAACGTCAGAAATCATGTGCCGGACGCTATTATCTAAAAAGCATTTGCGGTATTGAAAAATATATTTCTTGAGAAAATGTTCCAAGTTAGCTGTTACAAAAAAGTATCGGCTTAACTTGTCAAACGACAAGAATGTAGCGTGTCATTAGTAAAAAAAAGAATAAATAAAAAATAAAAGAAACAAAGTTTCGGAATAAAGAGGAACGTGCAAACGAGAAAAGAGATGAACTAGAAAATAAAGTAGTTCACAGAACGGCAGCTAATGATTGCTTCGGAAACACCAGGAGGTATCGACAGTCCGCATCGTGGACTGAATTAGGAACGTCCGTAGCAGAACTCTTCCTCACGACAGTCTCTTGTACGAGTTTCTTGTGTTTTGTCCTGATAATGGCAACCTGTCAATTAATCTAAAACGGTAAATTACGAACCTTGTCTCTAGAACTGTCAAATAATTTTTGTCATTGGAAACAGATACATTATCCCTTGGGGCGTATTATTCCTCTCTCATCACAACACGAAACGTCAAAGGCGGCAAACTGTAACTGAGTCACATGTTACTTACGAATCCATACGTAAAGTGGAAAGGTCAGTCCCAAGAATCCATCTTCAGCGAACAGCTCCAAAGTGACAGAACGCACTGATAATTATCGCAGACCTAACGCAAAAGTGACAGGCAATTCAGGCCTTTTAAAGATGGACTCATTACGGTAATTCAGAGACGTCTCCAGGTAGGGACTGAATGCTTCGTGAGCTGTGTCAATTTATGCAGTCCTCCTGCTATTCATATCTCTCGTAACTCGAAGGGGCTTCGCGAAACGCTTCTGTGAAGTGTGGGCGGGTGCGGCGTACCGGGAAGAGTTTATTATATTATCTCGCATGTTTCGCTCTAAAAGGGAATACCCACATCACTTCCTCTCTCACGTAATGTATCCTGTACCGTTATATTCATCGGTGCGTAGTTTCTACGTGCCGACTCTGGTGTGCCATATGATTTGAAACACGAATATCATGTGCACATCTTTCCCTTTACAGTTCTCAATAAGTTATTTGCCTATGTATTTGACGAAATATGTCTGTTATCAATGAAATAGCTGTTAGTTATTTGCACGTTTCGTGCATCAAAATTACTATCTCTTGGTATGATGTGAAATGAGTCAGTCAATTTATAATTTAATACACTTTTTCAGTGAAAAATGTGGCAACATGATGACCATTTATAGTATTTTCATTTACATTAACCATAGCTATCTTTGTTCGTTTACATATAATGATTTATAATTCTCTCTCTCTCTCTCTGTGTGTGTGTGTGTGTGTGTGTGTGTGTGTGTGTGTGTGTGTGTGTGTGTGTGTAAGGAGTAGAAAAGGAATGTGAACCAGACACAATTTCAGTTTATGTCTACTAGGTTAACTCGACAATTCTTCACAATTGCTAAATGTGTATGGGAATTGGATATACGTCCGAATCTGGGGTACCCTTGTGAACTGTGTCTGGACGCAAGTTTTGGCTTCTCGTTCCGACTTTGTCCACTTTGAAGGTATAGAACTCATAAATATAATAAATCATAAACAATATGAATCAAAAAGTCTTGTTTGTTTTGGTTTGGTTCTTATTGTTTTTAGGGTTCTTTATATTTTGTGTACACAATAAAAAAACAAAAGTTCTGACTTTACAACATTTTTCGTTGTTTGGATACTTTGTGATGATAGTATGAACTGGTTTTCTAAACTACCAGCAATAGGGCGCATTCAGTTGACCATGGTAAAAGCACTCTGACCGTAAATCACACAATTTATTGTGTACACAATAAAAAAAAAAAGTTCAGACTTTACAACATTTTATGTTGTTTGAGTATTTTGTGATAATAGTATGAACTGTTTTTCGTAACTACCCGGAAAAGGGCGCATACAATTGACCATGGTAAAAACACTTTGATCGTAAATCAAATAACAGACCGTGAGCCTTATTTGTTGTTAATCCCAACGAAACGATGATTCGCTTAAACTGAATGGGAAAATTGGCTGGGATCGTTGGTATACGAGTATGAGAGAGACCTCATCAGCAGCTGACTATATGAGAATGGTAGCTTCAGTGACATTACTTCGCATAGTTTTAATCCGCGAACGGGTAGCATTTAAAACGTTCGGACGATTCAGACTGCGTATTAGTATTTTAACAATAAGCCGATAAGACATAAATGCAATTTTCTGACCTACAGGTTGACCGTTAAACTGTCTAATTATCTAATTAATGGCATAAACGCATAGAGTTGAAAGTACAAGATACCTGAAGCAAAAAAAGTCTCAGTAAACATAGGTTCGAAAATTCATACCTTAAGAGCTACGAGCAATTTTTCATCTTCGATGTTGTGAAACAAATCTCATCTACTGCAAGCTCTTTGCTTTCGATTAAGTTTATAGTTTTTTTTTTTACTTGATAGCAAATAGAGAAATTTTAACAACTGTTTTGCAAGACATATAATTGCTAGTGAAATTTTATATAAATAACATATTTCAGTTTGAGAAGATAAGTAATATCCATAGCTGCAACACTATAAGAAGAAAATTCGTTTCTCACTTGTTACTAAAGCTGGCAGTGTTTCAATACGCAGCCATAAACATAAAATGTTGAAACGTAACAAAGCAAAGTTTAAATCTTGCCTAAATTCATTTCTGCTGGACAACGCCTTCTATATCTAGAGAAATTAACAAAAAACTGGTAGCATGTGTTGGTAAAAATCTATCTAACTTCGCTGCATAACTAGTTAAATGAATAGAATTAAAAATTAATATGTTCAGTGTTACTAAATTTAAGGCAGTGTGCTATTTAGTATCGTGTGAGTAACCAGCAAGTACTCAGAAATATGTCATGTGTATGGAGCCTGTAAACTGACTCGTTCAACATCATTTCCATAAAACCGTGCAGATAATCTACGAAACATGTAAGTAACTAATACGAGTTTCAGAAACACTTTTCTTTCATATTAACTGGCGTTGAGGAAGAGACATATTTGTACACGGTGAACAAAAAGTCAGTCAAACCCCACTGAGACTGATTTCCAAAGGGGAAGATGGCACTAAACAAACGCCCCATCGACGTGCGGGTTGTTAGAGATGGAAATCTCTCGTTGGTTTCAGAAAGAAACAGAGTGTGCTCTTAATTTGGGATCCACATCCCATCTTCGCTAGTAAGTAAAAAAAAAAAAAAAATAAACACACACACAGCAAAACTAGAATTGCCGCCTACGTGGTGGTGCGTTGGCTGTTATTTCCCACGGTAGCGCTTTCCTGTTACAAGCTTCTGCAAAGAAATATGCGTAAGAAAAGACAGGAAAGTTATTCTAAGTTGTTCATGTCTCATGAACGTCTGTGTTAATTACTACGATATAAGCTTAACTGTCGAAGAAAAAAAATCTTTTTTAAATAAGCGTATTCTGCATCAAGAAAGATTAAGAATCTGTTGGGAGAAAAGCCTTTAAATTTTATTGTAAAAGTGGAATTATTTCTCAGAATAATAAGGTATTCTTGTTTCGATTTTAAAACTCTCTCTTCCGCAACTCAGATTGTCGTTAAAACGAAGGGAAAACCCGAAAACTTGGTACTGTTTCAATTTAGTCGCTGCTTCCATCTTGGCGCAAATAAGTTTCTGTTTCATTAAGACGGAAAGATCGTCCGAGAGATCCGCCATCAGTCCGCACCAGCAGAGAAACCGACTGAGATGAAGTCACCTGTGCCGGCCAGAGTGGCCGAGCGGTTCTAGGCGCTACAGTCTGGAACCGCGCGACCGCTACGGTCGCAAGTTCGAATCCTGCCTCGTGCATCGATGTGTGTGATGTCCTTAGGTTAGTTAGACTTAAGTAGTTCTAAGTTCTAGGGGACTGATGACCTCAGAAGTTAAGTATCATAGTGCTCAGAGCCATTTGAACATCTTGAAGTCACCTGCGGCCTGCCGTCAGTCGCCACATCTCCACAGGTAAGTGTGCTCCATTCTGGCAGACGGAGACGTAATTCTTTTGAGCACACAATACGTACCGTTCTCCTCATTTACACAGTGCACACTCCTTTTGTTAGCTGATTTTTTTTTTAACCGGCCTGCCAGTGTAACCTCTCTGCTGAAGAATATGCTGCTATATTTGCTGTTTGACAAAGAAACTGCACAGTTCTGTCACTGTTTCTCTGTATCACGCACGCTGCATCTGTTGAAGTTCAGTTGGCGATATTTATTGTTTCTAGTCTCGTAGAAACACTGTGCAGTCCATTATCCGACCTAATGCTCGCGAACATTTCAAGCAATTACAAAACTGTTAATTAGTGATAGTCCGAGACTATTCCTGATGGACAACGCCCTTAAATCCCTAAAGATATACAGCATCATACTAGTTACGCAACTTCATAAGATCCACATTTGGTGGAATGGAAACGATTTTTTGGATACTTTGCTTTCTTTCTGTGCCTGTATCATAGCTGTCTCTAGATTGCTTTGCTATGGTTTCAGTCACCTAAAGAAACCTTAATTACGTGCTTGTTAGCTGCGTAACTTCCGTTTTGTTAATCATATTGTGGAAAATTGTGAGGAATTATGGCACCCATTTTACCTCACTTTGTGAAGGAATAGCTGTTTTTTTTTTTTTTTTTTTTTTTTTGTTTGAGCTGTCTTCTTCTTCTTCTTCTTCTCCTCCTTTTTCCTCAACGATTGACGTTGTGATGAGACACAAGATCCATATTCGGGGGGACGGGGGTTCAAATACCCCCCCCCCCCCCGACCTCCAGACATAGGTTTTTCATGTGTCCTTAAGTCGGTTAAGGATAATGCTGTTATGGCTTCTGTGAAAGGATACTGCACATTAACCGCCCCCCCCCCCCTCAATTCTTCCTCAGTCTGTGCTTGTCCTCTGAGGGTAGCAACCATTGACAACCCTATTTTCCTTCTTTTGTGATGTTTTCAGAGAACATAGGCGTCAACAGCCGCAAGAACGGCTTGTAATTGCTATTTAAACTCGGATGCTATCTCACTGGATGCTGTTTCCATACTCTTAATTTGTGTATAGGGGCAACAATTTTTATACGTGATTTCTTTTTCTGCCAGTTGTCATCCGTAAGGTTTTTTACACCGTTTCTCACAAATGACTTCTAACCAAATAGAACACCAACGAATTAGCGTCACAGTTATGCGACTGCCTTCGTGATGTCCTGTTAGAAAGATAGTAACTGATGGAAAGTCATCGAGTAAAATACACACATCAATGAAAGTTTTGTATGACTTTGGTTCCGAGAGTTCCCGAACCTGTACAGAAAACTGGAATAGAGATCAACATAAACATCATTTCCGCCCTTTTTATTGCTCATGAAAACCACACATTTTATGTTGTACTACAATATAGCGAGATCTTCAGAGGTGGTAGTCCAGATTGCAGTACACACCGGTACTTCTGATACCCAGTAGCACGTCCTCTTGCATTGATGCAAGCCTGTATTCGTCGTGGCATACTATCCACAAGTTCATCAAGGCACTGTTGGTCCAGATTGTCCCACTCCTCAACGGCGATTCGACGTAGACCCCTCACAGTGATACGTGGGTCACGTCGTCCATAAACAGCCCTTTTCAATCTGTTCCAGGCATGTTCGATAGGGTTCATGCCTAGAGGACATGCTGGCCAATCTAGTTGAGCGATGTCGTTACCCTGAAGGAAGTCATTCACAAGATGTGCACGATGGGGGTCCGAATTGTCGTCCTTGAAGACGATGGCCTCGCCAATATGCTGCCGATATGGTTGCATTATCGGTCGGAAGAAGGCATTCACATATCGTACAGCCGTTACAGCGCCTTCCATGACTACCAGCGGCGTACGTCGGCCCCACACAATGCCACCTCAGAACAGCAGGGAACCTCCAACTTGCTGCACTCGCTGGACAGTGTGTCTAAGGCGTTCAGCCTGAGCGGGTTGCCTCCAAACACATCTACGACGATTGTCTGGTTGAAGCCATATGCGACACACATCGGTGAAGAGAACGTGATGCCAATGCCAATCCCGAGCGGTCCATTCTGCATGTTGTCGGGCCCATCTGTACCACGCTGCATGGTGCGTGGTTGCAAAGATGGACCTCGCCATGGACGTCGGGAGTGAAGTTGCGCATCATGCAGCCTATTGCACACAGTTTGAGTCGTAACACGACGTCCTGTGGCTGCACGAAAAGCATTATTCAACATGTTGGCGTTACTGTCAGGGTTCCTCCGAGCCATAATCCGTAGGTAGCGGTCATCCACTGCAGTAGTAACCCTTGGGCGGCCTGAGCGAGGCATATAATCGACAGTTCCTGTCTCTCTGTGTCTCCTCCATGTCCGAATAACATCGCTTTGGTTCAGTCCGAGACGCCTGGCAACTTCCATTGTTAAGAGCCCTTCCTGGCACAAAGTAACAATGCCGACGCAATAGAACCGCGGTATTGACCGTCTAGGTACGGTTGAACTACAGACAAACGAGCCGTGTACCCTCTTCCTGGTGGAATGACTGGAACTGATCGGCTGTCTGACCCCCTCTGTGTAATAGGCGCTGCTCATACATGGTTGTTTACATCTTTGGGCGGGTTTAGTGACATCTCTGGACGGTCAGAGGGACTGTGTCTGTGATACAGTACCCACAGTCAATGTCTATCTTCAGAAGTTCTGGGAACCGGGGTGATGCAAAACTTATTTTGAAGTGTGTAGAAGTAATACGTGGTGTCCCCCAAGGAAGTGTTATAGGGCCTCTGCTGTTCCTGATCTATCTAGGAAATTGGAAATTTGTGGTAAGTTCTTATGGAACCAAACTGCTAAGGTCATCGGTACCTAGACTTACACACTACTTAATCTTATTTAAACTAACTTACGCTAAGGACAACCCACACATCATGCCCGATGGAGGACTCGAACCTCCGACGGGATAGCCGCGCCAACCGTGGCAAGGTGCTGCAGACCGCACGGATATCCCGCGCGGCGATCTATCTAGGAGACAATCTGAGCAGGTTTTCTGCAGATGATCAAAACGAATTGCAAAATTATTTAGACATGATGTGTGTATGGTGCAAAAAGTGGCAACTGATTCTAAACAATGAAAAGTGTTAGGTCATCCATCCGAGTGCTAAAAGGAATTCGTCAGACTTCGGTTACACGATAAGACACACAAATCTAAAGGCCGTATGCTCAACTAAGTACTTCAGGATAACAATTACAAATAATGGAAAGATCACATAGATAATTTTGTGGGGCCAGCGAACCAAAGACTGTGATTCATTGACAAAATACTTACAAAATACAATAGGTCTACTAAAGAGACTGGCTACAGTACACTTGTCTATCCTCTTCTGGAATATTGCTGCGTGCTGCGCGTGGTGGGATCCGCACCAGGTAGGACTAAGGGAGGACACCGAAAAACTTCAAAGAAGGGCAGCTGGTTTTGTATTATCGCGAAATAGATGGGGAAAGTGCGACGGATATGATAAACGAATTGGGTGGAACCATTAAAAAAAGGCTTTTTCGTGGCTACAGGATTTTCTCCTGAAGTTTCAGTCCCTAAATTTCTCTCTTTTTTTTTTTTTTTTTATTTGGCGTTGATTTGACAATCACATCCCTATAAGGTATTATCGAATTCCACTCCGTCTACAGGCCACAAGTGGCCTATCGGGACCATCCGACCGCCGTGTCATCCTCAGAGGAGGATACGGATAGGAGGGACGTGGGGTGAGCACACCGCTCTCCCGGTCGTAATGATGATATTCTTGACCAAAGCCGCTACTATTCGGTCTAGTAGCTCCTCAGTTGGCATCACGAGGCTGAGTGCACCCCGAAAAGTGGCAACAGCGCATGGTGGCCTGGATGGTCACCATCCAAGTGCCGACCATGCCCGACAGCGCTTAACTTCGGTGATCGCCCGGGAACGGTGTAACCACTGCGGTAAGGCCGTTGCCCCTGTTATGCAATTACCACTATTTTTACGTCATGTATTCACAAAATTGTCATTCAATAATTACATTCTTTCCACATACAAAAATACATAATTCCCCTCCGCATCCCACACACACACACACACACACACACACACACACACACACACACAAATACATACACACACTGCTAGTATAGTTCTTAATTTTGCACTTGTTAAGTATAGATCGTCACAAGTTTATGTACCTGTTTTAAGGATTGACTGAGTCACCTATCGTCACATTTCCACACTGTCTTGAATGGGATTCCGAAATATGAATACGTGACCTTATTGTTTTCCTGCCCCAGCATAGTGATCTTTTGCTAACTCATTGGGTATTTCATTCCCGTGATTGCCGCTGTGGTGTTTAACCCATACAAAAATAGCTCCTCTCCTGCAAGCACTGCACATGTTGAATATATTATACACCAAGGTGCGTCATTTGAGGTGTATACCAATATCTGCAGTGCTGCTTGACAGCCAGACAGTATAACCGTTATCAAATCATCGTTTAGCGAAGCGTTACTAGGTACCGCTAAAGCTGTTTGCAATTCTGGTGTAATAGTTGATGTTTATGGGATAATTTATACCGTCCTGCGTCTACCGTGGTAATGTCTACGTTTACATGTACGGTAACCATAGCGAGTTTTTATCCGTATATTCATATTATTCCAGCAAGGACTGCCACTGCTATGTGCTGTAAATTTTCCACTGACATTGTCTTATGTATTGTTATACCGCCAGGTAACGTCCAGATATTTTTTTCGATGATAGGCCAAAATTGTACTCATAGCAGTATATGAAGTGGAAAGGGGGTAGAAAAGTCCCACCATGGTTTAGAAACAGAATTGGGAGAATGCTGAGGAAGCGAAGGTTGTTGCAGTCCCGGTTCAAAGGGGAATGCACAAATGACGACAATTGAAGGTTAGTACAGATTCGTGCGTCTGTGAAAAGATCTATGCGTGAAGCACACAACTACCATCGTCACACATGAGCAAAAGATCTGGCAGAGAACCCGAGAAAATTTTGGTCTTATGTAAAATCGATAACCGAGTCTAAGGCTTCCATTCAGTCCCTAATTGACCAGTCTAGTGTGGCAGTTGTAGATAGTAAAACGAAAACGGAAGTTCTAAATTTCAGATTCAAGAAATCGTTCACATAGGAGACCATCGCACAGAGTCCCATGTAGACTATGTAGTAATAATCATCACTGGCGTGGAGAAGCAACTGAACTTCTGTTTGCTGCAGAATCCTTGAACATATACTTAGTTCGAATGTAATAAACACTCTTGAGACTGAGCATATTTTTAGAAAGTATGGCTAGTCAGAAACTCAGCTTGTCGTTTTCTGACATGATATACTCCGAACAATAGATGAACGGCAACAGGCAGATTCCATATTTCAGTATTTCCGGAAGGCGTTCGACACTGTGTCCCATTACAGGCTATTAACGAAAGTACGAGCATATGGATTAAGCTTACAGATATGTGAGTGGCTTGAAGGCTTCTTAAATAATAGAACCCAATCTACTGTCCTCGACGGCGAGTGTTCATCAGAGAGAAAGGTATCGTCAGGAGTGCCTACTCTGTAGGAATCAACATGGATTCCGGATACAGCGATCGTGTGAGACCCAACTCGCTTTATTTCTTCATGAGACCCAGAAAATATTAGATACAGGCTCCCAGGTAGATGCTATTTTCCTTGACTTCCGGAAGGCGTTCGATACAGTTCCGCACTGTCGCCTGATAAACAAAGTAAGAGCCTACCGAATATCATAGCAAACAGAACACAGCATGTTGTTCTCAATGGAGAGACGTCTACAGACGTTAAAGTAACCTCTGGCGTGCCACAGGGGAGTGTTATAGGACCATTGCTTTTCACAGTATATATAAATGACCTAGTAGATAGTGTCGGAAGTTCCATGCGGCTTTTCGCGGATGATGCTGTAGTATACACAGAAGTTGAAGTATTAGAAAATTACCGCGAAATGCAGGAAGATCTGCAGTGGATAGGCACTTGGTGGAGGGAGTGGCAACTGACCCTTAACATAGACAAATGTAACGTATTGCGAATACATAGAAAGAAGGATCCTTTATTGTATGATTATATGATAGCGGAACAAACACTGGTAGCAGTTACTTCTGTAAAATATCTGGGAGTGTGCGTACGGAACGATTTGAAGTGGAATGATCATATAAAATTAATTGTTGGTAAGGCGGGTGCCAGGTTGAGATTTATTGGGAGAGTCCTTAGAAAATGTAGTGCATCAACAAAGGAGGTGGCTTACAAAACACTCGTTCGACCTATACTTGAGTATTGCTCATCAGTGTGGGATCCGTACCAGGTCGGGTTGACAGAAGAAATAGAGAAGATCCAAAGAAGAGCGGCGCGTTTCGTCACAGGGTTATTTGGTGAGCGTGATAGCGTTACGGAGATGTTTAGCAAACTCAAGTGGCAGACTCTGCAAGAGAGGCGCTCTGCATCGCGGTGTAGCTTGCTGTCCAGGTTTCGAGAGGGTGCGTTTCTGGATGAGGTATCGAATATATTGCTTTCGCCTACTTATACCTCCCGAGGAGATCACGAATGTAAAATTAGAGAGAATCGAGCGTGCACGGAGGCTTTCCGGCAGTCGTTCTTCCCACGAACCATACGCGACTGGAACAGGAAAGGGAGGTAATGACAGTGGCACGTAAAGTGCCCGCCGCCACACACCGTTGGATGGCTTGCGGAGTATAAATGTAGATGCAGATGTGGAAAGTGTGATAGGACCGCTGTTGTTCTCTATATACAGAAATGATTTGGCCGGCAGGGTGGGCAGCAATCTGCGGTTGTTTGCTGATGTTGCTGTGGTGTATGGTAAGATGTCGACGTTGAGTAAATGTAGGAAGGTACACGACGACTTACACAAAATTTTATGTTGGTGTGATGAATGGCAGCTAGCCCTAAATGTGTAAAAATGTTAGTTAATGTGGATGAGTGGGAATATCAAACCAGTAACATTCGAATACAGTGTTACTAGTGTCCTGCCTGACACAGTCAAGTCGTAAAGTTGCAAATCGATATGTGATGGATAACTGTGGTAGGGAAGGCGAATAGTCGACTCCGGTTTATTGGGAGAACTTTAGGAAATAGTGGTTCACCTTTAAAGGAGACCTGTTCTTGAGTACCGCTCGGGTGTTTGGGATCCGTACTAGGTCGGATTGAGGGAAGACATCGAAGAGATTCAGAGGTGGGCTGCTAGATTTGTTACTGATAGGTTGGAGCAATACGTAAGTGTTACGGAGAACTCAAATGAGAATCCATGGAGTGAAAGCGACGTCCTTTTCGATAAACACTACTGAGAAAATTTAGAGAACCGGAATTTGAAGCTGGCTGCCGAAAGATTCTACTGCCGCCAATATACATTGCGCGTACGGACCACAATGATAAGATACGAGGAATTAAGGCTGATACGGAGGAATATAGACAATCGTTTTACCCTGGCTTTATTTGCGATTAGAACAGGAAAGTAAACGACTAGTAGTGGCGCAGGGTACCCTCCGCTACACACCATACGGCAGCTTGCGAAGTAGATGCATATGTTTATATGTTTGTTAGGATTATCACAGTCTTAGAAGACTACACTGGTCGCTTTGGGGCACTGCGGATGGTATAGAAATGGTAGCAGGCTGTTGTATGGAATTAGCGGTGTAAGATGTTTCGAGGTGGAGACGTGACAGAATAGCAGAAAGGAGTTGCCGTCTTTCAACGTGCCCATGACAACACCGTCAGTGAATTTGCCCGTTTTGCTGACGTATCAACAAGAACCGTCCTACGTTTATGTTGTAACATGGCGTAAGAACAGTGCTCATTGAGAGAGCCTAACCTACAGGTCACGAGTGCCACGCGTTATGAAACTCAACCGGCTTGAAATCTTACAGGATTTGCTGCTGTCGGTGAATGCCCGTCCATCTCAACCAGATTCCGGTCAAAAATTATAAAGGGAACAACAGTCACTGGACATGTACCTCCAACAAGATCATTGCTGACAGCGGCACATAAAGCTTTATGTCTTCGGTGGACCAAACAACGCAGAAACCGGACATTACCTGACTGGAAATAGGTAACGTGGTCCGATGAGTCGCAATTTCACGTCTTTTGAAATGTTGCAAGGTCTCACGCCCCAACTTTTCATTTAACCCTTTGACAACCAAAATCTTTTTCGAAGATATAAAGGTACGGTAATTTTAATTAATTTCAGTAGTCAGAAATAACAATGTGAAAAGAATATTTCCCGCTGCTTCATTTCCAACAAGGGAGGGGAAACTGGACATGCAGGGTTATTCACAACTACGTACTCCGTACATCAGAAAGAGCATCTCTGCAAGTTTGTAACTCACACTATAGGTGCTCAATATAGGCTTCGTTTGTTATGTGGCAAGCGTCAATTCTTGCGTTCAATTCGTTGACACGATAAGTCAGGACAAGCGCGAAGGCAGCCCGCTTTGCGAATCGGGTAACTGCATTGCTTACCTGAAGCAGTGAGGACGAGGGGTAACAATGTAACTACAGGACAACACAACCTATGGGTGCAACCTGTAATTACAATAATTGTGCAAACCATTACCAGTCTTCCGTAAGAATGAGACAATGATACTTAGCAATAACATGCAGCAAACTCAAACCTGTTGTAGGATAACCTACTGAGCGACACATACATCCCGATTGTAAGCAAAGGGTTAATTCACAGCGTGTGGAGGGTGTAGTTCAGACCACAAGTGGTTCCCTTGTTGTGTGTTGGTTCCATGACTTGGTCAGCTCATTCAGTTTACCGCTTCAATCATTGTGTTACTCCACAATTCTCGTTGACAAAGTGTTACCCTTCTACACTACGCAACAGAATTAACGGATTACTTTTTCGAAACCAGAGAATTGTTCCCAGTGCGACGCCTAAGTTTGAAATTTGGCTCAAAGGTGCCTACCATCTTCCTCTGTAATGGTGCAAAGGCGTGGCGCCCTGCGACGTCGCCCTCGAGGTCGACGACCCGTTAAAGCCCGCAAGGTGTCGAGACACACGAAAAAAAGGCCACAGTTTAGAAATTCATGTGACGTGTAGCGTGGGTAAATCGTGTCACATTGACACTAAATTTCATCACAACTCTACCCACAACAACCGTGACTCGTTACGCGATGAGAAGGTTGTCACAGCCTCTCTTACCCATATTTCATCCCTTCTTTTGACGCCTCTGCGATGGAGGTAAGAACCGCGACCCCCAGCGATGAAATCAGGCGGTTTTCTTACGGGTAACCGAGGAAAACATTCGAGGCGCACCGGAGCTCAGAATCGACACGACAAGGCCTCAGTGTGACATAAATGGAGTCAATGAAACTACCCCTTCATGTGGGGCTTTGATTCCCACACATTTCGCAGTTGAAAACGACAGTCTGCAGTGAGATGATCAACAGGGAAATGTTCTTGACAACCTTTGACTGCTTTGCCGTTGAGCGTGGTGGCACCCCCTTAGAGTACAATTATTGTTCTCGTGTACAGATTGGAACCATTAGGGACCGTTAAAAGCCATTCGACGAAATTTGAACGTGATCCGAAGCAGGAAAGGGTACTTATTCTTTTTCAACCCTCCTATTTTCCGCCCTCCTTTGGCGTTATCACGCGGGAATATAGCATTAACATGTACGTGAATAAAATGGCTAAGGGTCCCTCTAGGACCCCAGTTCGACAAACAGAAATTTCGACACGGAATCAACCTATCGGCTGCTATAGCTCCTAACAATTACGCAACCCCTTCGGCATCACGTGGGAACGGTTTAACTTCCTTCTGGCCCAGGAGCAGCCGCGATCCTGAATCGATCTCGAAGTCCGCCTGAGTAGTTGCGCAATCAGCGCGGCGGATTACTAAGCAAAAGGGCCCAGGTTAGATTCCCTGCCGGGTCGAAGATTTTCTCCGTTCGGAGACGGAGGGTTGCGTTTTCCTTATATTCGTATCGTCACAACTGACATTACGTTATTGAGATGTATGTACGGAAAAAATGTTTCATGATGTGTACATGTGTAACGTGCTCAACAAAGTTGCGACGGTAGCACCGAGGGTGACTAATTTGTATCCACTGTGCTTATTTTATGCTATTTTTGCTGATGGTTTACATAATTTTTACATTACTAAGAATTTTGGAGGAATGTACCGTCGATGAAGATGCGAAGTAGGACCCAGCGCTTACTACATTAGTTGCTCTTGATCTCATTGTACCTAACCATCATGCAACAATGTGTACTTTCTTTTGTCAAGTGTCGTAATGATACCCGTGTAGCCCAAGCCATAACATGAGTTTCAAGATTGCAGGCGGAGTAATGCGCGATAAAGGCGCAACCACGGTACGTTAAACTTTGATCTTCCTGCTTCCTAACGGCCCTTGGGGAGAATGAAGCGGTTTTTAAGCTTTCCGCGTGTCGGATACTATGGCGCCGTCCATTTGGCGCTCAGCTTTGACTCGTGAAGCGTCGTTACACACGTCGCATAGGGAGGACCGATCTACCGCCCCTCTCCACTGTAATAAATAACGAGAGGGTGAGGGTGGTGGTGGGGAGCGGACACTTGTTGTCGGGGGCGGTGGCGGGGGCGGCGGCGACGGCGCGAAGCCAACAAGTGTGCGCGCGCACGCGGCGGCGTCCCGGCGTCGGAAGCGTCGCGGCGCTGGGGCCGCAATCGGCCGGCGGCCGGCCACCATGTCGCACTTCAGGGACTACAAGTTCTTCCGCAGCTTCAGCGCCAAGGTGGAGGGCTGGCCGCTGCGCAAGGCCGAGCAGCTCTGGCGCCGCCTGCGCGAGCATAAGATCGCAGGTCAGTCCAGCACCACCCAGCCTTTCGTATTTCTTCACAGCATTACTTTGCAGCCTCCTAGAACCGTCACTTAGAGTTAGAGCTTTCTGTATTACATAGGGCGTCATACGAGCTTTTGATATTTTCACAAGATAGCTCGTAATTTATATTGCGACTATCGTCAGTCGCTTTATAATGTTTTTAGAAAAAAATTTTCCTGTCAGTCAGCTTTCGAGCCAGTGTACGCTTGTCATTAAGTTTCGTTTCTTACACACACACACACACACACACACACACACACACACACACACACATATATATATATATATATATATATAATATTTTGTTCGGCGTGCAATTAGTCGTCGGTATCCTCGCGACGTCATTTCACTCCGGAAGTCGTGAATATGGCATTTAGAATATCGCACACACAATAATGAATCTTTTTAAAGTGCCATACTTCCAACTTCCGGGACTACATGACGTTCCCATGATCAGCACACATATCTTTCTACTACTGTATTCAGTTTCCAAATACTCTCCAGTAACATTAAAAATATAAAGTTCCATTAAAAAAGACTCAGTTGCACCAGTATATTAAAAACTTAACGAACATTGACCATACAGATACATACGAGCCCCTTTGCTTGCGCCTTCTGTGACTCACCATATATGCCTCAGGTGTGTACCTGCGAATAATATTTTAGTAGGAGCAGAACACTGATCCTAAAAAAATGTATAGAGATATACCGATGAAAATCCATGTCCAAAAATGCTGATGCGGTTGTATGTGCGCTGTGTGCTTTGCCGCTCTTGTAAATTATTACGTTTGACTGTCGACGATTCCGTTTTATTCCACATGATAAAAGTTTTGCCAATCATTTTTTTCTCTCAGATTACGTCGCACAATTGGCACGGTCAGTGTCTCTGGAGAATAAAGTTGTATGCAAAATTCTGTTTGTAACATAACAAAGATATATGTAATGACCCCAGGAGGTCTAGTAACAAATGATATCGTCCCTGAAGAATGCAGGAGACTATAACATTATGTTTAGATCATGACAAAATTACATGCAGTCTCTTTCAACCTCCTGCCAGCCCAGGTAAGACATATTCCTAGCACTTCTGTTATCTTTTTACTGCATTTAAACGCATTGATTCGTTGCAACTTGCTTCATGTCATCATTAGAAGTCATTCACCGACAGCGACAAAGGAACTGAAACAACCACAATACGAAAAACTATGACGGTGTTAGACTGTCGATCTAGAATGTACGTGTCACACCCTGCGCCACATTTTGTAAAGGTAAGTTCCTAGGCGAACGTTCAAATTTTGTTTTCAATGATTTCGTCTCTTGATTTGTTACCAACACTGAATGTGATTCGTTGTTTGTTCAACTAGTTCTGATTTTACACTGTGCCAGTCTTACATAAAACTCTATATACTAATTAGGCAACGATTATCGTATCATGAATTATGAAGAACCTTTGTTTTATTTTGTGGTACCTGTTCATGACAGTATTATATAGTCGTTCCCGTATCGCTTGCGATACGTCGCAAAATATAATTTCGTTTTGTGTAAACTGGATTAATTTCAGTCTTCTGAAGATAGGTGAGCACTGTTGATGATTTAGCCTTTACGAACATTCCACGATTACATAGCCTTCCTTTTAGAGTGTAATTCATAAATATTGTTCTGATTGAGCCTGATGTGTTGTTATTGTACAGCTTCTTACCTTTAGCGCTTTATCTACTTATTAGAAATGGAATTACTGCTAGCATGAGACGCGAAATGAACTTTTTATCCATGGCGTTCTGAGCAACAATTGTGAACTGCCCTTTCAGAAATATCTCGACGCTACGAAGTAATATCCTTTTTAGTGTGCTGTGAATAACGATGTAACACAGGCGTTTTAGTTCAGTTCAGCGCCCAATTCTCTTTCGGGCAGTACATGCGTGGTATCGCAGCCAACGCCCTCTAGCCACGCAGCTTAACGTATATTCTGTGTATACGCACATACACACATTCCTATGACTTTTTCTTTGTTGCGTCTTCCAACTCCACTAATTTTGGTTTGACTGATAATTTCAGTTAAGTTGTAGGTTTTCTAATTAAAGAAACTCTGACTGATGATCTGAAGAACCGTGTATATTGTCATTTTTACTTTTAGTCTGAATTAATCAATAAAATATACATTACTAGAGGCAGTTCATAAACATGGTCTGCATTGGGCCATGATTTCTACAAGACTGTATTTGTCTCTGTCGGATGTGTTGTTAAGTTCTCTATCTTGCTTGCATTTGGCCAGCTGCTCCGTAGGTGAAGGTTAAAATTCTTCTGGGTGCTGTACCGCGTCGTTATATCAAATACTTTAATTATAAACTTAAAACGAACGTTTCGACCGTATCACAACGGCCTTCCGCAGGGCAAGACTAGTTTTGTATAGGGAATGTGGCTCTGATTATTGCAGACGATCGGTGTCATGACTAGCCTGTTATATTCTGGAGCCAATAAAGTCTCAAAAATGTGGCTGTTGACACCGATCGACTGCAATAAATAGTGCCACCTTTCCTCCAGCAAAACCAGTTGTGCCATGAGGAAGGCCGTTGTAATACGGTCGAAACGTTGGTTTTAATTTTATGATTATAGTATTTTATACAATGACGCGGTATAAAGCAGAAGAATTTTAATCTTCAAGACATCGGCCACGGAAGCCTACGTAGTTATGTGCTCCGTAGGTCTTTGGAAACACAGTTTTTCTGTGTTAGCCAAACAAATTGTGTTTAACTATATGGTCAACTTTTAATTTTGTTGACGCCATTTGCTTGCCCAGTGTGCTAAGGTGTTTGAAAATTCCATTAATCTGTTGTTTATGGCGTATTAGAAACTCCGATGTACAGAAACTACCTTCCGTTTTTTTCACTCGCGAATCATTGTAGAAACATCATCAGTAAAACGCTCTCTGCGTAGTTGTGGATGCCCAATATCTTTCTGTGTTAATATTCACAAATTCTGTAAACTTTGTAGATGTAACCGCTGTGCAACCGTCAACAGCTTCCTCTCTTTGATCACGCAAACAGGCGTTTTATTTCCGCACATGCTGCTGCTAAACAACTGAATTAAAATATTTGTGTAAATTTATTTTGCAGTTTTTAGGTCGCAGATACGAAATCCGGAACCATTACCACGCTGCAGTTATGATCACGAGAGTGGTTAACGCACTAACATCGAACTCTTGACAACTCTACTTTGCAAAAAAGAAAAAAAAAAAATAGCTGTTATTTACGAACATCTTATTTTTCTACAAGTTCTTCTAAAACGTTACTACGTATCACGTTCTGGCATTTCATGTTTTTATTTTTGACGTTATACATTCCGCTTATCGCTGTCAGTATATTTATTAGTTTCTCATTGCTATTTGCATGGTTTCTCATTTTCAGACGCAGATCTGGCTTACATAAGCAATATTACAAGCCAGAAACATTGACAGATCACATTTCGTGGCAACAGAAACAATTATTACGCACGAAAGAACATTAAGACGTCTGAAACTTGTCTCTTCAATTGCTTCAAGACAAATTTCAGTCTGTTCTTTTTTCCGTCTGTAACAGTTGTTTCTGCCGAATTGAAATAGGATTCGGCGATTCGTTTCTCACATTGCTAGTGCGTTCCACGGCATTCGATGTATATGCTCGTTAATGTCAAATCGTCGAAACTACAATCGCAACTACTAAATATATTGACAGCCGTAAGCGACATTCCATACGTTCAAGAATTTTACAAAGGCTGTGGATCTTCCCTTCATCGAATTATTATTGTTTTTCTATTTCTTTCTTTACTGCTTTACCCTTTTCCGAATATTTTGTCGTTAAATATCGTGACGATGTTGATACAAGGGAAGCAGTGTTCGTCTCTTAAATCTTTGCATAATTCACAAATGTGACAGTGCCCCTCCTTTTCGGTATTATCCCGGCGATTACTCCACGCTCTCGGAAATACGATACGGCGTGAGATGGTAATCGAGCGTAGAAGTGAATGCTATCATGACTCTCAGCCCATTATGTTTGCTTACGAGAATTTCAGTTACACAAAAAAGTGATTTCGATGGCAAACGAAGAGATCGCCTAGGGCCTAGACAGCAGCAGAGCGAAGCTCGGAGGAGGAGACCCCCGGCTGCCGGTGCGAGCGCGTCCGCGTTCGCGTGCGCTGAACGCATTCGACACATGTTTATTAGTGGAAAAACCAAAAATAACGAGGCCGACCTCGCGCACGCCGTGTCACGGGACGGCCTTCTGCGAGGACGTCTTGCTCACCCCGCTCTCCTCCCAGTTTCCGGCGGCAGCATTCTAGGGACGGGGCCTGCGAAGCGGCATCCGAGCTCAGTCGTACATCGAGCTTCTCACACCTAACAGAGACGTGCTGCTCCATCCCTATTGTTAGAATCGACTGGGAAATTAATACACCAGTATTAAGTTTTACTACTTACAAATGAAGGCACAGCTGTGCTGATTGTTCTACGAGATATTACTTGTTCACTCGCAAAATTTCTTCCACTCCGTTAGGTCGTCTGGTACAGCAACCGTATGTAGAATATTCGAATTAAAAACTGTCTTGATTGCAGTTTGTTCTTTTACTAACAACGCATTTCGTTTTCGTGGGGCATCTTCAGATTATCTCAAAACTTTCCTTTAACAACATATTAAAAACAATAAAACGGCTCTGTGCTGCGCTGAAACACGCATTGAATCAGATTGACCCGCCGAGACGTTCTCCTTGTCAAGAAACCATAAAACGGCTCTGCGCTAGATTGAAGCAGTGTCGAATCAAATGAACCCGCTGAAGTCTGCTGCTACGACGAATTTATTGAGATCTCTGTCGGTTCATCTTATTCTACACGTGCTTCAGTCTAGCACAGAGCCGTTTTATGATTTTTTTAATGTTGGACAATGAAAAGTTCTCGCCGAATCAATCTGATTCGAAGTATGCTTCAGTCTAGGACAGAGCCGTTTTATTGTTTTTAATGCTTTGTTAAAGGAAAGATTTAAGATAATCTGAAGATGCCTCACGAAGGTGAAACGCGTTATTAATAAAATAATAAATTTCAACCAAGACTGTTTCTAATTCAAAAACTTACTTACTAACTCGAGCTCCATCACCTCACACGGGAGAACGATAATGCACCAATTTTGGTTACAGTTCTTTTAAAAAAAAGTCCGTATTGAAAGAGCACGTGAACATTAATTTGAAACAAGAATCATTAAATGCAAGGCATAGTAACAAGCATCGACTATACTTAATGCATTAAAATGTAGAATAACAACAGATATTGACTAATATAACCAATGTACATTTTTCTGAACCAATTTAATTAACTCATTTCTGAGTAAGGGTTAAAAAGCCCGCCCGGTTGGCCGTGCGGTCGAACGCACGGCTTTCCGGGCGGGAAGGAGCGCCTGGTTCCCGGCACTAATCAGCCCGGCGGGCTTGCGTCGAGGTCCGGTGAACCGGCCAGTCTGTGGATGATTTTTAGGCGGTTTTCCATCTGCCTCGGCGAATGTGGGCTGGTTCCCCTTTTCCGCCTCAGTTACACTATGTCGGCGATTGCTGCGCAAACAAGTTCTCCAAGTACGCGTACACCACCATTACTCTACCACGCAAACATAGGGGCTACACTCGTCTGGTGTGAGACGTTCCCTGGGGTGTCCACCTGGGGCCGAACCGCACAATAACCCTGGGTTCTGTGTGGGGCGGCGGAGGGATGAAGTGGACTGCGGTAGTCGTCGTGGGGTTGTGGACCACTGCGGCTGCGGCGGGGACGGAGCCTCTCCGTCGTTTCTAGGTGCCCGGTTAACATACAGTACAATACAGTATAAGGGTTAAAAATGGTTCAAATGTCTCTAAGCACTATGGGACTGAACATCTGAGGTCATCAGACTTAGGACTACTTAAACCTAACTAATCTAAGGAAATCACACGCATCCATGGCCGAGGTAAGATTCGAACCTGCGACCGTAGCAGCAGCGCGGTTCCGGACTGAAGGTAAGGACTAAGAAACAATTATTTGAAACACAGCTAAACAGAAACATTCCCGTAAATATCCGTATACATTATCATTATTACTTGAGATTTCCTAAGTACAGAGGTTTTTTCTCGAATATAATAATAGCTCAGAAATTTGAAGATATTAGCACGCACTATTTAATATATATAGCGGCTGAAGAAAAATTTACGCACTCAGACTTCACACCATGATTCCTTGGATTCTAGCAACATAAAAATGCCTGTAACAAAGTTTCATCCTGTGCTTATTGTCGGTGCAAAATTGACGTCAAAAAATGACAGTATGGTAACACTGTAATCTCATCTGCAATTACATTCAGTCAAGAAATTATGACACTGCTATCCAATTGGTGCACTGGGTAGAGTGCGGGTTCGAAGACTGAAGATGCAAGGCCCGATTCGAGTTATGTACATATATTTTTGTTTGTTAACAATAATAACACAAAAATGAGAGTGCAATTGCTTTCATCATTCTATTGTAAACGTATCTCTGTTTCACTCATCCACTCAATTCTCATAACGTGCACTAAACTACACCACGATTTACGTCGATTTTCTGCTTTGCTTTGCACATCCCAAGACGTAAAAAAACCATTAACGCCATCGATATTCTGTATGATACCTTTTGTACATGTTATTACAGACTTACCAAATGCATAAAAATATGCACAAACGAAATTTGTTTACAGACTTTCATGTGCCGCTAGTATCTAAGGAATCTCTCTGTTAAATCCACGTGCTGAATTTTTCTTTTTACTGTAACACTATTTCACATACATGTAATTTGTAGATTTTTTAAATTACTTGGTGCGGTACAGCTACGGAAGGGTGCGTTTGTAACTACAGTAGAGTGATGGCATGGAAGATTCTTTAATATTAATCAGGAACTGCGCAGAAACCGAAAACTAACGAATACTGATATATTTTCGAGGTTACTAGGGCAGCAGAACATTTATTGGAAAGATGCCGTTGGAAACTTGATACTGATAATTAAAATTTGCCTATACATTTGTTTGCACGTATGACAGAACGATGACTTCAGTACCAGGTGGATAGTTCTCTCTCATCTCTACATGTCGAGGATATGCACTACTAAAGACGGGCGAGCGATGTTGTACAGCGTAAACTACCGTCGCCAGCCGTGAACCTACATCAGAGTATACTACGTAGAATGCAGTCTCGCTGCAACATTAAAATTTATCGCTAAATCGCTTCAGACAAATGCCGGGATGATTGCTTTGAAAGGGCGGCTTATACTCAGCCTCTAATGACCCCGTTGCCGTCGCGACGTTAAACACTAATCTCCTACTCCTTCAAACATTTATTTACGACTGCTTGAAGATGGCAAATATTCATTATCAAATTTCAAATAATAATGAAGCTACCACCATTGTGACGGGGTGGTAGCTTCTTTACTTTTTGGAACTTGGTAAAGGATGCTTACCATCCGCAATCGGTTGACAATAAACTGTAGTGTGAAATGAGATTGTGTACTACGTATTAATCGCGCAAAGTTGACACTCGGCGCTCTGGCTGATGGGAGCGGCTGTAAATGGGAAATGCCTTTGCAGTCGCTCCCATCAGCCACCGCGGCGAGTGTCAACTTTGTTTCCGCGTACAATACTACATTCTGACCACTCGCTGTTGCTCCATGCCACAATGATAAATATTATCTGCATGAAAGTTTCAACTTCACTGCTGAGCTCCACAGTCGTGCTTCTTACGTGCGAGATCACAACTCATATCAGACAATGCAGCGAGAGATAGTTGCATCGGTGGTAGTAATTGTGTAAATATGTTCTGCTACTGGTTGAGTGTTAATGACACTGAGAAGGTGAAGTATATTACGCCGTTATGCGTTGCTCAAGGGTCTACGGAATATACTGAATCGCGGAGGCTTAATACATCCGTTTCTTCGAGAACGCTTCCAAACGTAGGAATAAGATTTTCTGACATGGTTAATGCTCTTAACTCTTGTATCATTCGAGATACTGAAGCACTTATTTTTAATGGCACGATATACTTCTGTGACGACATTTGAAAACACTTGAAAAGACGAGTGCAGCGATATGAATCTTGTTAATAATAACATTGAAATGTTTAGAAAAATTGTCTGAGAAGCATGCTAAAATTTTGAAGCAAGGCGTGGGAAATCTGCTATTACGGTGTAACACTGCTGAGCAGTGTCTCTTTGCTGGTTTAGTCTTTATATGCAGGATGAAGAAAAGCGGAGACTACTTAGACAATGCTGATTTCTGTTTTGGCCTTATTTCTTATAGCAGTGATACGCCTTGATGACTGCGATATCTGTGAGAAGGACCCTGTGCAGAAATGTATTATGCAACACGATTTCCAACATTTGTATCATGTTTAAGGAATTATTTTTTGGGAGGTATCTACATTTTCGAAACGTAGTTTTCCATTAACGACGGGCCATATCGTGAGTCACTCTTGTCCTTTTTTGCAATGCAACAGCGAATTTCGGCCATCTTTCCGCAAAATTTCTGCGTACTTAGAAAATTTTGCGAAAAGTTTTATCGCCGTCATTAACAATCTTCATGTTGACCCACCACTATAGCACCACGCATTAGCACTTCACTTTCGGGATTCGAGGAGATACGCTGGGCCAGGATTGAATCCGCCAGGCGGAATAACGAGCATGGCTAATATGCCGACAAGCCTGGATGTTGCTTTTAGGTGGTTTCCCGCGTCCGACTAGGTGAATACTGGGCTGATATCCACTTCCCGCCTCTGTTACACAATTCACAAGCGTTTCGAAAAAGATCTCACAGTTTCACTTGCATAACAGACATAGACAGATGGGGTACATAAATTCCGTTCCGTGCTGGTAGGTGGGGAGGAGAGGGGGGGGGGGGGAAGAGGCGTGGCTACAGGAAGGGCATCCGCCCACCCTCTGCCACTAACAAGGCAAATCCAGATTAATATGCCGACCCCGTGAAGAAACACGATAAGGTCAGATAGAAGAACAAGAGGAGAAGACTAACAATCGTTATATGACACTTGTCTTTTTAAGAGCCTTCGAATGCAATTTGAGAAAGTACACTGTTCCACAAAAACTAACACTTGCTTCAATATCTCGACTCCTAGAAGAGTTATGAGTATTAATCATACTCCAAAGCGACGTGCCCATTTCCCCTTATCATTTGCCAAATATCTCTGCTCGATATCTGGAACCATTCACGAAATACGCGACTATAGAAGTTGATCATTGTGCGACGAAGCACGGGTAAAATTGTAACAGAGTCTTGGCGAAGTGAGAGGGACAATAAAAATACTTGCCCAGTGATTGTATTGAACGATGACTGCACACGACGTCAATGAAGCCTTTCAATTTGGTACGCCTCCTGATCGAAGTTGCAATAAGAGTACAGTAAAGTTAATATATCTATATGCCGTATTTTAAGTTACATTTTAGTTCAGTAAAATGAGAAATCCGGAATTTTGTGCGAGTCATAAGAATTAGTGTGGGCTCTTTACGAAGACAGAGATTCTATTAAATTTACTAACTATCAAGCGTGAACTCATTGTAAATAATTTGGACCGAATTCAATTGTAGATAATAATTTATTGCCTTATGAGCTTCAATTAAGTATCTGATAAAATTTGAGGATCTCCTTACTGCAGTGTTACAGGTCGTTTACGTAATTTGATAAAAAGTAACATACACTATGTAATCAAAAGTATCCTGACACCCCCAAAAACATACGTTTTTTAATATTAGGTGCGTTGTGCTGCCACCTACTGCCAGGTACTCCATATCAGCGAACTCAGTAGTCATTAGGACATCGTGAGAGAGCAGACTGGGACGCTCCGCGGCACTCACGGACTTCGCCGGCCGGTGTGGCCGTGCGGTTCTAGGCGTTTCAGTCTGGAACCGTGCGACCGCTACGGGAGCAGGTTCGAATCCTGCCTTGGGCATGGATGTGTATGATGTCCTTAGGTTTGTTAGGTTTAAGTAGTTCTAAGTTCTAGAGGACTGATGACCTCAGATGTTAAGTTCCATAGTGCTCAGAGCCATTTCAACCATTTGAACTCACGGTCTTCGAACGTCGTCAGGTGATTGGGTGTCACTTGTGTCATACGTCTGTACGCGGGAATTCCACACGCCTAAACATTCCTAGGTCGACTGTTTCCGATGTGATAGTGAAGTGGAAACGTTAGGGGACACGTACAGCACAAAAGCGTACAGGCCGACCTCAATTCTCCCGCAAACCTTCCAGCACCTGATTGAACGTATACCTGCGAGAGTGGAAGCTGTCATCAAGGCTAAGGGTGGCCAACACCATACTGAATTCCACATTATCGATGTAGGGCGCCACGAAGTCGTAAGTCATTTTCAGCCAGGTGTCCGGATACTTTTGATCACATAGTGTACGTACGTTTTCATTTCGTGTACCAAACAGTTTGCAGTGCCTGGAAGGAGATCTACAGCCACATATGACTACTCTGCAGTTCACACTTAAGTGCCTGGCAATGGTTTCATCGAACCACCTTCAGACTACCTCTTTGCCGGTGCACTCCCGAATAGCGCGCGGGAAAACCAAACACTTAAATCTATCCGCACGAGCTCTGATTTCTCCTGTTTTATTATGATGATCATTTCCCCCTATGAAGGTGGACGTCAAAAAAATAGTCTTGCATCCGGAGCAGAAACTATATGACTGAAATTTCGTGAAAAGATCTCTAGGCAGTCCAAATATCATATCCTTGACACTCTTGGTTCAAATGGTTCTGAGCACTATGGGACTTAACTACTGAGGTCATCAGTCCTTGACACTCTCTCCCCTGTTTCACGATAATAAAAGAACGAGCTGCCCCTTGGATTTTTTCAATGTCTTCCTTCAATCCTATCTAATAACGATCCCATACCACGCAGCAATACACCGGAAGTGTACGGACAAGCGTAGTGTGGGCCGTCTCTTTGGTAGATCTGTTGCACACTAAGTGTTCTGGCAATAAAACGCAGACTTTGGCTTGCCTTACCAACAACATTTTCTACGTGATCGTTCCAATTTAATTTATTCGTAATTGTAATCCCTACGTATTTAGTGGAAGTGACAGCCTTTGGATTTGAATGATTTATCGTGTAACCGAAATTTAGCGAGTATCTTTTAGTACTGTTGTGGATTACCTCACACTTTTCATTATTTAGAGTCAATTTCCTCTTTCCGCACCGTACAGATATCTTGTCTAAATCATTTTGCAACTGCTTTTGAATTCCTGATAACTTTACCACAAGTGATCCGACTGCATGACGTACAAACTATCTAAGAAGGCTCTTCAGGTTGTCCCCTAAATCATTTACATAGATTAAGAACAGCAAATGGCATATAAGACTTCCTCGGGGAACGAAAGATATCATTTTTGTTTCAGTCGATGATTTTGCGTCAGTTGTTACAAAATCTTGAAGAGAATAGAGCAAAAGATGTCAGTTACTAAATTATGTCTGTTCTCGACTCGAAGATTCGTTTAAACATCGGAGGTAGTATTTTTTTTTTTTTTTCACCGAAGTGACGTACCACCGGTTAAGTGGTGTACAGTTTAACGTGGACTTTTGATTTATATTTCTATTGAGTGGAGATGTGGGTCCTGTAAAATAGCTCTAACTTGTTAGAAATGAATCAGTACCCTGTCCCTATATACATAATTGCTGACTGCGGTTACAGGTTAATGAAGAAATGAAGACAGACCGAACTTGGGCGGTCGCAAGAAGGCTATGTTTGCGTTTTCCTTTTACGAATTAATGTAGTCTCGACGCCTAAGATGGTCCATTTCTACTGACGCTAAAGGATAACTGAATACTTCGGTGTGGCTCAGTAGGTAAGTCTCAGACTACAGATCTAGTGGTCCGAGACTTTTATCTCTCTCTTCTTTCGACTCTTACCATGACAAGCTGCACCGATAGAGCGTGTTCCTAACTATCCTTGCTTTGATAGACCGCAGAATCAGGGTGGTCTCACCGGAAATCGATCACGGCCCTCCCACATACTTTCACCTGTAAAACTAGCTAACAATTGGAAATCGATGCTTCGACCGACTACTTACAGGCTTTGCTTTCCTGCTGTCGCTCTGTACGTTCACCTGGTAAAATTTTTCTCCTCGTAAAAGCATTCGTGGTGAAACGCGTGTCGTGTACACTAGTGACATATTTCGCCGATTGACGGCCTCCTGTGGAGTCGCATTTCCAGGAACATTTCAGATGTTGACAGAGTGCGGGGTAAGCCAGTGTGGTGGTAATTACGGTCCTTGATCCTGTCATTCGGGTCAAAGCGTTACACAGTACAAAGCAATTTATCGGCAAGTATTTTTAATACGTCAGTCACGCAGGCCCGTGAACGCGACAGTAGCACACGTCTGTATCATGACCGTTACTTAACACACACAGGCACACACACACACACACACATACACACACACACACACACACACACACACACACACACACACACACTATTTCACCCAAAGAGAGAGACTGAGAAAGAGAAAGGGGGGAGGGTGGGATGGATGGAGAAAGGAGAACCATAGCGCAGAAGTCTGGTACGGATTTGATTCAAACACGCCAGTTGTAGAGTCTGAAGGTTTCATATGCACTGATAAGTCAAAACATTATGACCACCTACTTAAAAGCGTGTTGGTCCACCTCTGGAATGCAATTCAGCAGTGATTCTGTGTGCCAAGTACTTGATAGGTTTCCAGAGGTTTGTGGCACTAAATACCTGTGCACAGGTCACATACTTCCCGTAATTTACAGGCAGTTGGTTTGTGTACGCGCAGCTGGCGCCCGATAGCGTGACAGTTGGATTGCATCGGATTCAGGTAAGCAGAATTTGATGGAGAAGACATGAACGTGAGTTCACTATCATGTTACTCAGACCATTGCAGCACTGTCTGGCTTTGTGACACGGACAGTTATCCCGCTGGAAGACGTCGTCGCTGTTGGGGAAGACATCAAGCGTAAGGGGTTACAGGTGGTCCTTAATAATGTTGACGTCGTCCACAGCTGTCATGGAGCCTTCGATTACTACCGCAAGTCCCATGGAAGACGAGGTGAATGTTTCCCATAACATAATACTGCTCCCACCGGCCTCAGTCCGTGGCGCGCAGCAAATGTAGAGTAGCCGTAATCCTGGATGACTGCATATCTGGTCACGACTATCGACTTGGTTTAACAATAAACGGCATTCATGCGACCAGGAGACACAATTCCATTAACATGCGGTCCAATCTCGATGATTCTGTGCCCACTGTAATCATAACTGACGATGTTGTTGGGCCAACAAGGGTATACGCAGGGGTCTACTGCCACGGAACACAATGTTCAACAGTGTGCGCTGAACGGTGTGCTCCAAAACACTTGTGTCTGCGCCATTACTGTACTCTGTCATCAGATCTGCCACAGATCGCCGTCTATCCTGCTTTAGAGAGCGGGTAAGCCTCTGACCTCCACGTTCTGTCATCGGGTATGGACGTCCAACTTCTTGTAGCATACTAGTGGTTTCAGCATTCTTCAACCACTCTCCATACATATTCACGACAGTAGTACGACCAGCTTCGCCGTTTCCGAGATGCTCCCTCTTAGGCACTGGGCCATAATCTCCCGAACAGGCCCAACGGTACCGACCGGCCGCCATGTCATCCTCAGCCCATAGGCGTCACTGAATGCGGATATGGAGGGGCATGTGGTCAGCACACCACTCTTCAGTTTTCGAGACCGGAGCCGCTACTTCTCAACTATGTAGCTCCTCTGTTTGCCTTACAATGGCTGAGTGCACCCCGCTTGCCAACAGCGCTCGGCAGACTGGATGGTCACCCATCCAAGTGCTAACCAGCCCGACAGCACTTAACTTCGGTGATCTGACGGTACCCGGTGTTACCATTGCGGCAAGGCCGAAGGCTCCCATTCATCTATGCTGCGCTCATATACTTCTCTTGCCGCGTCACGACCCTCAGGGCCACCAGACAGCATACAACCTCGCGCTCGGCAGTGGTCATAATGTTTTGGCTCATCAGTGAATGTTTGCTCGAGTAAAACTACCTTCCTTGTGACTCACTTATCTATAAATTGATTCGTTGTAGAACAGCAAATACACTCTATTATTATTGTCTCACGATGAGTCCTTCTCCCTAGCTGACTGGTCAGTGCGACTGACTGCTATTCAGCGGGCCCGGCTTCGATTCACGGCCAGAACGGAGATTTTCTGTGCCGCTCGGGGACTGAGTGTTGTGTTGTCCTCATCATCATCGACACCCAAGTCGCCCACTGTGACGTCAACTGAAAAGACTTACAACCCGGCAGCCGAACTTTCCCAGTGGGAACTCCTGGTCCCGGCGGAGGTTCGAGTCCTCCCTCGGGCATGGGTGTGTGTGTTTGTCCTTAGGATAATTTAGGTTAAGTAGTGTGTAAGCTTAGGGACTGATAACCTTAGCAGTTAAGTCCCATAGGATTTCACACACATTTGAACATTTGAACCTTTTTGAACTCCTGGCCATCAGTGCCATACGATCATTTCATTTTATGTCAAGATGACGCAATAGAAATATTTTGTTAGAATTTTTTGCCTAATTTAATTCCTAAATAGTAACAAAGTTATTTACAGTAACGTTTCAGTTTCCTTCTGTAGTTCTGAGATTTCTGGCTAGCTATGTTTGCATACATTCGACATCGCACAAATATAAGTAGTTTGCAAAATTAGATTACGGCAATACCGCATTTTAGCTGTAAAGGCGTGAAGTAACAAAAGAGTTCGTGGGTGAAAAATCATGCTGAAAGGAAGATTAGTTGGAACGTCTGGGATATTGAACAAATTTCGAGAGTCATTTAGAACTCGAGAAGTTCAGGAGTCGACTGTGGACTCTCGCAGAGGACAGATGACGTACGTGACAGCCCAGGATGTGGAGTGGAATTAGAATTTTCCAGGTTTAATTCAACGAGCTTTTTCAGAAGAGGATTGCGTGTGAGAATGCTGACGCTTCTACTTCATGGCAGCCCTGCATTGCATCGCGGAGCTGATAGTTACCATGTGCTTGTCAAAGAAACGTTCTTGACGTGCTTTATTAATATTGAAATAAACTGTATTGTTTCTGTGGAAACTGAAGTGTGATTTTAGTATGACTAATTGACCTTCGTTGCTTCTAAATGTTATCCTGAGATTTTTTATTTGATACAGTTGCTGAGGACGATGCCAGGAGCCAGTTACACGTTAAAAGACGGTTTTTAGCGCTGTGTATTTCTAGTCCAGATGTGGGGTCTTGGAATTTCTGAAATTTCAGTCGGACTGCTATACAAGACAATGATCAGTAGCGGCAGATTTGTGGCATTTCGATGTTACTCTGGGACCAAGGCGAGGCTGAGGAATCTTAGAAGAAAAGGATATTTCTCTATTATAGCACAGGCAGAATTAACAATTCTCTTGTCTACAGTACTGCAATGACGCCATGTAGCCGGCTCACGTACTTCGCAAACGAATGGCGTGGTGTCATGATTTAGTACAATTAACAGGAGAAGGAGACTTGATCAATGGGAACTAGAAAACGATTCTACGTTCTAAAAAGTAAGTTTGTAAATGAGTAGAACTTATTATAAGTCCAGTAGAAACAGAATATCTTATTTACGCATCTTCGAAGACAGACTGCAGTTTAACATCCCATCGACAGAGCGATCGATAGAGGTGGAGCATAAGCTCATATTACAAGAGGAGGAACCATTTGCCTGGAGCGATTTAGAAAAATCAAGCAAAACCTAGATATGGATGGTCGGACTTGGATTTGAACCGTCGTCCTTCCGAATGCGAGTCCATTGCGCCAACTACTGCGTCACCTCGCTCGTTACGCAGCTTCGAAACTTTTAGTGTATACGTTGTCAGAAATTCTAAGATACGTAACACAACTGGGGAAAAGAAGTCTTCTTTCAGGTAGGTGTCAGGAGAATTTACTTAGGAAACAAGATGTGCCAACTGCGTCGGCTGACTCTGACAGGAGGTAGGTTTGAATTTATTTCTCGATGTTCTAGTTTAACTTTTGTGCAGTTCCCGTGTATCGCTCGAAATGGTGGGAATTTTTCGTCGTTGAATCCATCGGCTATGTAGTTCTTTCTGCTTGTGCAACTGAACTACCCATATACCCTCCACAAATAAAATATGTGCAATAACTTCGGATTGCGTCCAGCAACGTGACTCGATTCGTGATATCCTGTCACAAAGGGCTCAGTTCTTAGCCGTCGACAGTAACTCGTCTAGTGAAACGGATGTTATATCTGACGTTCCCCATGGAAGAGTGATATAACCCTTACTGTTCTTAATCTATGTAAATGATTTACAAGGGGTGACCAAAAAGTTTCCGTTAGAAGGTGGTACAGTCCAGAATCGGTATGCCAATCAGGCGATATCGTAGTGAGCAATGAGGCAATCATCTCACTGACGCATCTTGTTGAAGATACTATTTTGGTAAAACACTGTGGCCCTCTGCGTGAAGAAGTTCGTGGCTGCATGCTACATATCATCACGCGACAGGCATCGTCAACCCTTCACGGCCTTTATTAACAGATGGAAGGGATGATAATCGCATGCGGAGAGATCAGCCCTATAGGGCGGGTGCTCGAATGTCTCCCACTTGAGTCTTCACAGCTGCTGCTGGCCTCCCAGCGGCCAGCATGGCACATGGTACACCATTCCACAACAGTGGGTTTCGAAAGACATGCTGCCCTATACACAATCTCTAATCGGTGTCTACCGCTGTTTGTCCTTTGACAACCAAGAAAAGTATAACAGCACGGTGGCCCTGTTTGGACGCATTTGGTAATAACGTCATCACGTTTCAAATGGTTCAAATGGCTCTGAGCACTATGGGACTTAACATCTGAGGTCATCAGTCCCCTAGAACTTAGAACTATTTAAACCTAACTAACCTAAGGACATCACACACATCCATTCCCAAGATAGGATTAAGCCTGCGACCGTAGCAGTCGCGCGGTTCCAGACTGAAGCACCTGGAACCACTCGGCCACAGCGGCCGGCCATGGTGTGAAAAGTTGCAATTCGCTGTAAGCTATTAAGAGTGTGATGTCCTTCACGTGAGTACTAAGTAAAGTCCACTAAGTTCTATTACTTGATAAGTGACACATTTAGAGGCTGTCGAGTCATCGACATATCTAGATACTACAGTTAGAAACAATTTAAAATGGAACGACCACATAGAGACTGTTGTATGGAAGGCGAACCGAAAATCAAGTTGAGTTAGAAGAACACTTAGAAGATGTAACAAATATACATCTACATCTGCATCCATACTCCGCAAGTCACCTGACGGTGTGTGGCGGAGGGTACCTTGAGTACCTCTACCGGTTCTCCCTTCTACTCCAGTCTCGTATTGTTCGTGGAAAGGAAAATTTTCGGTATGCCTCTGTGTGGGTTCTAATCTCTCTGATTTTATCCTCATGGTCTCTTCGCGAGATATACGTAGGAGGGAGCAATATACTGCTTGACTCCTCGGTGAAGGTATGTTCTCGAAACTTCAACAAATGCCCGTACCGAGCTACTGAGTGTCTCTCTTGCAGAGTCTTCCACTGGAGTTTATCTATCATCTCCGTAACGCTTTCGCGATTACTAAATGATCCTGTAACGAAGCGCGCTGCTCTCCGTTGGATCGTCTCTATCTCTTCTATCACCCCTATGTAATACGGATCCCACACCGGTGAGCAGTATTCAAGCAGTGGGCGAACAAGTGTACTGTAACCTACTTCTTCTGTTTTCGGACTGCATTTCCTTAGGATTCTTCCAATGAATCTCAGTCTGGCATCTGCCTTACCGACGATTAATTTTATATGGCCATTCCATTTTAAATCACTCCTAATGCCTACTCCCAGATAATTTATGGGATTAACTACTTCCAGTTGCTGACCTGTTATATTGTAGCTAAATGATAAAGGATCTTTCTTTCTATGAATTCACAGCACATTACACTTGTCTACATTGAGATTCAATTGCCATTCCCTGCACCGTGCGTCAATTCGCTGCAGATCCTCCTGCATTTCACTACAATTTTCCATTGTTACAGCCTTTCAATATACTACAGCATCATCCGCAAAAAGCCTCAGTGAACTTCCGACGTTATCCACAAGTTCATTTGCATATATTGTGAATAGCAACGGTCCTACGACACTCCCCTGCGGCACACCTGAAATCATTCTTACTTCTGAAGACTTCTTTCCATTGAGAATGACATCTGCTAAAGAAACTGTATACAGTACGGTTCCCCGACTGCCAGTACAGTGCTGCTGCGCAAATGTAATTGTTTCCGGATACGATTGACAGATTGCACCGAAAAACTTCAAAGAGGGGCTACTCGTTTTTTGATATCACGGAATGATCTAGTGCGTGTTACGCATATTGCAGACGAGTTGGGATGGCAATCTTTGAAACGGTTTTTCATTGTGACGAAATATTTTCACAAGGTTTTAATCAGTAACTATTTCTTCCAAGCGTCAAAATATTTTATCCGCCTCTCACTTTCATTGCATGTGATAACTCTCATGGTAAAAGAAAAGAAATCGCACCTCACAATGACAGATTTAAAAGTTCATGTTTTCCATTGTCCAGAGTTGAACTTTTGTGATGCAGCATGAAATAGGTGTCTTGCTTCCTCTGTCAGGTACTTGAATCTGCATTAGGGACACCATGTAGAAGTAGACGTGACCTGACCATGCCAAAAAATGTATATCCATATATAAATTCGAATCGCACTGAGTGTTACCTACATGTGTAGGAAAACGGAGGAACCGGAATCTGCAGAGAGTGCCGATCACTAGTGTAAGTATTCGCCGCGCGCAACTACATAAACCACACGTGCATGTGAAACGCATTCAATGACGGAGTGAATGATCGCCCACGCTATTTCGCATCCACTACTCTAAAGTCCCTCCGCGCTGACTAGCGTCTGCTCTATGTTCCACATACCAGCGTGCGTTTGGAATCCGTTCGTGAACTGAACCGCGACTCATCAGATAAAGGCACAGTACGGGTCATTGGTGGATAAGACCACGTGTACACGACCACTGAGGGACTGCCTGCCTGAAGCAATTTGCGCTGATTCAGCTTCGTTAGTGACAAACGCAATCCTGATGAGGAATCGTGATGCTTTGCCGAAGTGGTACTATTCGCCGACAGACGCTTCTAGTGCTTTGACTCTCTGTGTGCCACGTTCAGTATCTGGGCATTTCCAAACTGTCAATTACTCTTCAACTCGTGGCCCAAATTGTGCCCCTGTGGCATTTTCCAACCAAAAGCACCTCTGTCGTTAAAGCGTGCACTGTCTCGTGTGGTGTACTATTATCAAGCGTGTGACGATCTTTTAATGATAGTATCACCAGCAATCCGTTTTTAAGCCCACGGTACTTAAAACACGAAAGGGGACTATAATCTAGATCGCAGGAATATAGTGCAAATTTTCCAGTAGGTATATAAACCTTAGCAAGTGGGCGTTTACTGAGCACATGGCAGGTTTAGCATTCAGTGGCCAGTCGAATTCACCTTCCACTCACTAGAGACCACACAGCAATCTGATTTTTGTAATTTTTTGTATTTATGGTACGTGAAGTTCAGAACTCAAAATTTATCGATCCGCCAGAACAGTTTATTCACCTCTCGACAATTCTCAGGAAAATCGACTTTAAAACTTTTCGAGCACCTTAATTCGCTAAAGCAAGGACGATTTTTTAATGAGTGGCAAAACGTTTGCAGCCTGAAATCGATTCCTGCTCAATGTAAATTTTTAAATAAAGATGTATGTTCTAAGAGCATTTACGTAAAGCGTAAAATACGTAAGGTTGAAAAATTCAACTTGTTACATTTTTTAATTCAAACGTTCTTCATTAATAATATCTCATAAAATATCGGTAATTAAGGATTTATGTTCGCAATTTAAACTGGAAATTTCTGTGCATATGAGAAGACCTGCATTTCTCATAAAAATTACAATTATGAGTTAATTAGCAAATATTGATAATTTTGTATTGAGTTAATGCAGATATTCGAACTGAACGGAAAAAACGAAAAAGTTGTGTCGAACACAAGACTCGAACCAGCGATTACCAGTCTCGAGCGGTACCGATTTATTCATTTTTATGGTTTTCTACGCTTCACGGCAATGCTCGAAGAACATGTACTTTTGTTAGAAAATTTTCATCGGCCGAAAAGCCAACCCAGGTCGCTCACATGGCATGCGAGCGTTCTACCATCCCCGTGGCCAATCGAAAAATCGTTCTACCTTTAGGAAACTATTGATGCTCGGGAAACTTCAAAGTCAATTTTCTCGAGAATTTTTATTGTTGCATTGCACTGTTTTGAGAGATAAGTATTTGAGTTCTGGATTTCAAATACCATAAATATAAAAAATTACAAAAACCCTATTGCCGTGTGGTCTCTCTTCGGGCATTCGCCATGTAAAATGAATTGCAGACATGACAGAGTCTCTAACAGCAATTGCTGTCATTCGCACACTTTCTCCAAAATTTATTGCCAAACACTTTTGGCCACATCTGTATAACTGTCTCTCTTAAGCTCTGTCGCCTCCAGTGATATCGTTGTCGACGAGAAATTACGATTCAAAATTTTTTTTATTAAAATGTTCGAGTAATAAAAAGAGGGACATCATCAGAATGGGGAAAAGTCACAATGGGCCTACCGTAGAGCTCGATCATGGTCCCGATCCAGTTCGATCTCTAAGTTAATGATTTGAAAATTTGAATCAGGAGGCACAATTAGTCCTTTTTGCACGTGATACGAAGATTATTGCCAAGTCAAACAAAGAAGCAATAACAAGAAAACTTCTAAATGCTGTTTTTGTTATTAAGTTCAAAATGGCTCTGAGCACTGTGGGACTCAACTGCTGAGTTCATAAGTCCCCTAGAACTTAGAACTACTTAAACCTAACTAACCTAAGGACATGACACACATCCATGCCCCAGGCACGATTCGAACCTGCGACCGTAGCGGTCGCGCGATTCCAGACTGTAGCGCCTAGAACCGCTCGACCACTCCGGCCGGCTGTTATTAAGTAACTAGTCTGCACGCTTGCGCTACTTTTAAATGTTTTTAAAACCACCTCACCACTAATTAACATAATGCATCAACATTAAATCATAAGGGAAGAAAGTTCAATGTTTTCCTACATCTGCATATACATGGATACTCGGCAAATCACACTGAAGTACCAGGCAGAGGTTTCATCGAATCACCTTCACACTAATTCTCTATTATTCCACTCTGGAACAGCACGCGGAAAAAACGACCATCTATACCACTCCGTGGGAGCTCTGGTTTCCCTTACTTTATTATGATAATCGTTTCTCCCATCGGCGTCAACAAAATATTTTCGCATTCGGAGGAGGAAGTTGGTGATTGAAATTTCGTGAGAAGATACCGCCGCAACGAGAAACGCCTTGGTTTTAATGATGTTCTTTTCGGGATCGTTTGCCGTTTCAGTTGAAGGGACTCCTGTGCATGTGCAAATGCGACTGTTTGATCTGTAAGGTAAATTCCCGTTTTAAAGACAAATGCCTTTAACTTAAAACTGTCTACGACGTCTACATGGCTTTCCTCAGGTGGTTTCAACGGCTTCCTAAGGAGATTGCAAAAGTGCTACGGTATTTCAACCAACATTGTGTGTGAGAGATATTTTTTCGAGTATGAAACCAATAAGTCACGACTGCGTGACAACCTGAATGCGAAAATGTGTGAAATTGTCTGTGTCTTTCCGTATTCTGTATCAGAAAAAATTATACACTCCTGGAAATTGAAATAAGAACACCGTGAATTCATTGTCCCAGGAAGGGGAAACTTTATTGACACATTCCTGGGGTCAGATACATCACATGATCACACTGACAAAACCACAGGCACATAGACACAGGCAACAGAGCATGCACAATGTCGGCACTAGTACAGTGTATATCCACCTTTCGCAGCAATGCAGGCTGCTATTCTCCCATGGAGACGATCGTAGAGATGCTGGATGTCGTCCTGTGGAACAGCTTGCCATGCCATTTCCACCTGGCGCCTCAGTTGGACCAGCGTTCGTGCTGGACGTGCAGACCGCGTGAGACGACGCTTCATCCAGTCCCAAACATGCTCAATGGGGGACAGATCCGGAGATCTTGCTGGCCAGGGTAGTTGCCTTACACCTTCTAGAGCACGTTGGGTGGCACGGGATACATGCGGACGTGCATTGTCCTGTTGGAACAGCAAGTTCCCTTGCCGGTCTAGGAATGGTAGAACGATGGGTTCAATGACGGTTTGGATGTACCGTGCACTATTCAGTGTCCCCTCGACGATCACCAGTGGTGTACGGCCAGTGTAGGAGATCGCTCCCCACACCATGATGGCGGGTGTTGGCCCTGTGTGCCTCGGTCGTATGCAGTCCTGATTGTGGCGCTCACCTGCACGGCGCCAAACACGCATACGACCATCACTGGCACCAAGGCAGAAGCGACTCTCATCGCTGAAGACGACACGTCTCCATTCGTCCCTCCATTCACGCCTGTCGCGACACCACTGGAGGCGGGCTGCACGATGTTGGGGCGTGAGCGGAAGACGGCCTAACGGTGTGCGGGACCGTAGCCCAGCTTCATGGAGACGGTTGCGAATGGTCCTCGCCGATACCCCAGGAGCAACAGTGTCCCTAATTTGCTGGGAAGTGGCGGTGCGGTCCCTTACGGCACTGCGTAGGATCCTACGGTCTTGGCGTGCATCCGTGCGTCGCTGCGGTCCGGTCCCAGGTCGACGGGCACGTGCACCTTCCGCCGACCACTGGCGACAACATCGATGTACTTTGGAGACCTCACGCCCCACGTGTTGAGCAATTCGGCGGTACGTCCACCCGGCCTCCCGCATGCCCACTATACGCCCTCGCTCAAAGTCCGTCAACTGCACATACGGTTCACGTCCACGCTGTCGCGGCATGCTACCAGTGTTAAAGACTGCAATGGAGCTCCGTATGCCACGGCAAACTGGGTGACACTGACGGCGGCGGTGCACAAATGCTGCGCAGCTAGCGCCATTCGACGGCCAACACCGCGGTTCCTGGTGTGTCCGCTGTGCCGTGCGTGTGATCATTGCTTGTACAGCCCTCTCGCAGTGTCCGGAGCAAGTATGGTGGGTCTGACACACCGGTGTCAATGTGTTCTTTTTTCCATTTCCAGGAGTGTATTATGGCTTCATCGTGCCAAAAATAACTAAATAATACCGGAACTTTCTTTTGTTTTTGATCTGTTTTGGTGATAAATGTGAATTTCTCGGTTGTAAGTGTTTGTGATGTCAAGCACGTGTTTCCGCTCTGCGTTCTGATGAAGACTTATTCAGAACAGCTCTTCTCTTACCACATATCACACTAATTCGGATATAGACTACAGAAAACTAGTTTAGCACAACGACGGGAGCAGCACTGATTCCATTTGAAGCCTCATATCAATTAGATTTATCTGATCGAGGAAGAAGATCGAAAAACCAAATATCCCTTGACTTAGACGTTTATTACATACACAATCATATTTAGAGCTGTATGAGGTGCGGTCTCAAAATTCCGTTACGTCACAATCACTTTGTGTTCGATGAACCTACTAAGAAATCAGTTTTGCGTACAAACATAACGAAGGTATAAGAATATCTGTTGACTGATTCAAGAATGGAAAGAAAACCTTACAGTCTAAAATTTTTTCGTGACAGAAGTTAAAACACGTATACTGTAATATTTCAAAACAAGTAAATAGTGCATTTCTTTAAATTACACACAAATGAATTAGAAAATGTAGCGAGTTAGGTGCTCGCATCACAAAGCAATAGGTTCATCTCGCCATTAGTGGTAAATGGAGCCCACCACGGTACATACCTTAAATTTCCACTGAGTAGTATATTTTTACGACTATAAACTTGCCAGCTTGCTTTAGGTTCATCTCATTTGTTACATTTCCTACACACTATTTTGTTTTTTTTTCCACTGAGCGCGCAACTTTGCAATAATTTCATACTGACTAAATCGCCCTTGAAACCCTAGCAGGTCGTCTTCGAATTATTTCTGTGTCCGGTATCATGTTTCCTACGAGAGCGAGCTGAAAAGTAAAGCCTTCAAATTTTTTAAGTGAAAACTCTTAAAACTTTTTAAATAAAAGACACATTATTAACATTCTACATCTTTATTCTTCATGTCTACATATTTGCAGCCCTCTGTTGCTTGAGGGCTCCAAACTGTAACATGTAACGTGGTGGTATGTAACGTAACTATGTCGGTGAGTGAGAAATAGCGTTCTGCAATCGAGTTTCGAATTCGAAGAGTTCGGCCACACACGGAGCACCCTCTCCTTCAGAATGACAGTGCCAGACCACAGCGCTTCGACATCTGCAACTATCAAACGCCTTGAGTTCTCTGTCATCGATAATCCTCCATGTAGTCCCGACTTGACCCCATTCGATTTTCACCTGTTTCCAAGGCTTAAAGAACACCTTCGAGGACTTCTCTTCCATAGTGATGAGGCGGTACAAGCAGAGATCAAGCTGTGGCTCCGTCAACAAAGTCAAACATTCTACAGTGCCGATATCAACAAATTGACCTCACGTTGGGAGATATGTGTTCGTCACCAGAGTAAGTGTTGAGAAGTAAATATGTAGACATGAAGAATAAAGATTTAATCGTTTGTTTTATTCAGAAAGATTTAAGAGCCTTCTTATATACAGTATATGCGAGATATACCTCATCCACAACTTCTTTCATTATATACACTGGTGTCCAAAATTAAAGCAACAAACCCCTGTTTCTCCGTCCTGTGTCTGATTCACGATATAATCACACAAACTGTCAACCAGATGTCCGTACGATTGTGTTCTGCACGGTCAACGGACAACCATGCCAACGACGACGTCAGGGCACCTATGAAACAAGGTAGTGTTATCCGCGTAGCCCCACAACCACAATGGTTCTGTACACAGTCACAGACGGTGCAGTATGACACAGAGAAGATCCCTGCGGTGGAGGGCCATAGAAAGAAAGGAAGCAGAATAGTCGCAGGCTAGATGGCTTAATATGAATCGTTGTGTTGTTTCTCGGACGAGGCGACAGTTTATAGAGACAGAAATTGTATCCTGAAGACCAGGGCAGGGCCGAACACGTGTGACTTCAGAACAGAAGACCGTTCTTTGGCTGTAAGGGCACGACAGTACCGCCTTAGTATTGCACGGCAACTTGCATGTGAGCTCTTAGCATCCACTGGACGAGTTGTATCGAGGCAAACAGTGTGCAGAAGGCTTCGGCAGAATGGCCCAAATTGTCGGAGACCTGCTGTATGTCTACCTCTGACGCGTCTTTACAGAAGGTGACGTCTAGAGTAGAGTCATCAACTCGCCAACTGGACAGTCGAACAGTGGGCCAATGTTGTTTACACAGGTGAGCCCCGGTTTAGTATGGAGAGTGATTCTCAATGGATTCGCATGTGCAGAGAACGTGGAACACAACTCCGGAACCCGAACATGATGGAAAAAGACCGACATCGAGGAGGATCGCTAATGGTGTGGTCAGGGATTATGTTTACCAATCGAACCCCTCTTCATGAAATTGTACGGGTGAATCGGCAAGGTTTAACTGCTGTGAGTTGTCGTGACGAGATCTTGTACCTCATATGCGGTTGTTGCGAAGTGCTGTGGGCCCCGACTTCGTACTAATGAACGATAATGCTCAACCTCATTGAGGACGCCTGGTTGATGTTTTCATGGCTCTGAGCACTATGCGACTTAACTTCTGAGGTTCAAAAAAATGGCCCTGAGCACTATGGGACTTAACATCTGTGGTCATCAGTCCCCTAGAACTTAGAACTACTTAAACCTAACTAACCTAAGAACATCACACACATCCATGCCCGAGGCAGGATTCGAACCTGCGACCGTAGCAGTCGCGCGGTTCCGGACTGAGCGCCTAGAACTGCTAGACCACCGCGGCCGGCTTAACTTCTGAGGTCATCAGTCGCCTAGAACTTAGAACTAATTAAATCTAACTAACCTAAGGGCATCACACACATCCATGCCCGAGGCAGGATTCGAACCTGCGACCGTAGCGGTCGCTCGGCTCCAGACTGTAGCGCCTAGAACCGCACGGCCACTCCGGCTGGCGATGTTTTCATGGAAACGGAAGATATTGCGACGATGGCGTGTCCTGCTCGCTCTCCCGATTTGAATCTGATAGAGGATGTAAGAAATGCACTAGGGAGATGGCTTGCATCACGTCATCATCCACCAAACACTCTCCAAGGCTTCGAGCATCTCTGCAGGAAGAATAGATGTTACTGCCTCAACATGAGATAGATGATATCATTCACAGCATGTCCGCGTCGTTGTCAGGTCTGTATTACTATCAGAGATGGTCACACCCCATATTGAGCACATTGACCAGTTGTCGGAAAAAGCGTGCAAATCCGTTAAGTTAGAAAAAACGGCCATTTTTGTCTACCGTTATGCATGTCGCAGTTTTTTACGTTTTATATTCTTTACATTGTTTCTACTTTACTATTACCTGTTTACACTGTTTTATGGTAAAATAAACCCAATCTTGCAAGATTTCGATTTGTTGCTTTAGTTTTGGACACCAGTGTATTTTGAAATTTTCTCTTATTTCGAACTGTGGCGTTGACCCTAATAAATAACAGCGCACAAATGAAATTTGGGTAGCTTACCTTTAAATAAGGAGAAACTAGAGTGATTGATTATCGCCAAAGGTACCACTACGAAGTAATAAATAAGAAGAGAGGTAAATTGTCGGAACAGCTCCCCCATTATAAACAACAGGGAGCGCAGAAAATTAATCGTAATTGGCCTGGCGATTGCTTCAATGTAATTCAGGAAAGCGCTACATTTAATGAAGCTGCCCGACTGACATTAAATTATTCTCGCACGTGCCCGAGCGAAATGAAATGGATTTCCCTCCGTGGCGCAGTACTCTCTGAGTTTAGTTTTGAGTCGCAGCTCCGAGCTCTTTTACGTGCTCCAGACATTTAGTGGTACAACAACTACATTTCACTTCCATACTTAATTTCTTTTGGAGAAAAGTCGTTGACGTAAACGCTTGATCTGCTTAAGAGAGGGAGAATATAGTCCATCGATAACGTTCGCACGGGCCCTAACATTTTTTTTTCCTGTCGCTTATCGATTTTTTTCATCCCTAAAAACAGCTTCACTAACATCTTGTCAGATCCTGATAATATTTACAAGTCGAGGAGAGAGTGCTTCAAATGTTCAGAAATGTATAATTGGGCCCTGCACAAAACGCGAGAACGTAGTATCCAGTGACTTCCAGATCTATGAATCATTGACATCAACAATGAACTCGCAAACTGCGATCATGTTTTCGCATCAGCTGTAGAATATTTCAGATCACATGAAAATTCTTACCGGAATGGGAATGGAATCCGGATTTCCCGCTTGTCGCGCGCGGTAAACCTAATCACGTCGGCCGTCTACAACGCTTCCAGGAGCGGCCCAAATCGCCATTTGTCCTGGTGTCTATACTCTCCTCTGCGCTTGTACTGTATTATGGTAATTCCCGCACAATGTGAGATACAATTTCCTCTCGTCATTGCCTTGCTATGGTATGAAATACTGCAGTGCACTGTCTGAGACACTGTGATGACGATCAAGAGTCGCAGTTCGCGACTATGGTTCCGCTTTAGCTGTAGAATATTTGAGAACAAATGAAAATGTGTACCTGATCGGGACTCGAAGGAAACAGTGTCTCGCCCTGTGCGGGAATCACGTTAATATAGTGCGAGCACGAGGGAGAGTAGACACCAGGACAAATGGAGATTCGGGGAACTCCTGGAAGCGTGCTCAAGTAGCCGAACTCGTTAAGATGACCTCTCATGCTAAGCCGGAAATCCTGGTTCGAGTTTTTGTCCGGCATACATTTCCATTTCTTCCGAAATATTCTACAGCTGATGCGGAATCATAATGGCAGTTCGCGTGTTCATTCTTACTTGAATGCTGCTGTTGATCGCCAACGCAGTGTCTCAGACACTGCATTTTAGGAATCAGTCAACTTATACAAATTCATAGATGTAATAATTTGAGGGAATATGGAATGGTTGGCCATCTATGCTCAGCTGTACATACCGTGTGACAGACGTCATTTCATTTATAAGAAACTGAAAAAATGCAGTCAGTCTGCAAAGAAGATAGTTTAAAAACACTCGTACGACCCATTCTAGAATGTTGCTCAAGTGTCTGGGACACATACCACATATGACTGGCAGGGGATATTGAACGTATGGAAAGATGGTTGGTACTACTGGTCAAAAGTTTGTTTGCTTCATGGAAGAGCGTCACGGAAATGCTGATAAACCTGACGCTTGAAGAAAACTGCGAAATATCCCGCGGTAGCCTACTTACAAAATTTCAAGAGCAAACATAAAATGAAATATTTTGGAATATCTGCCGTAGGACCACGATGATAGGGTCAGAATAATTATAGCGCGCATGGAGGCTTTCAGGTAGTCACTCCTCTCGCTCTGCATTTGCAACTGGAATGGGAAGAAACCTTCAGATGCGGTAGAATTGGAAGTCTGAGGCAAACGAGTTACGTGCTGGCGTTGAAGATGATAATACAGAATGAGACACTTGATAAAACGGACTTCGACTCTGTGTTTGACTTAAAAGAGAGCTGAAAAAGGAGAATATGTTCACAGGTGAAATAGCACCGCTTGTGGACTCTGTGTAAGTTGAAGATAATGAGAGCTGATACCAGAAAGTGTGTGCGAGTGACGAAATTGTAGGACGAACGTTGTCACTGATGTAGCGTAAAGACACTGTTCTGCTACAAACGTGAATACTGCTTGAATGGTCAGAAAACAGATTTGATGCCTTCTTATGCCTTGTACGCTCAGGCTCCTACCTACTTTTTTGTACGTAGCTCCATAAAAAGGAAGTAGCGCAATTGGTGGATCGTCTTTCGATTATGGAATATCTTCACGTTTCCGTTTCTTGCAGAGAATTGATTTAATATTTCGATCCACATAGCCGTTGATTCAGAATTTGTGGGTTAGTTGTAGACACATGTTAACAGTGTAATGAGGTGACTCCATCTAGTGTACAGCTTTATTTCTTCCCGTGAAGATGCTTGCTACGACCGAAACAGGTAGAAAATAAATAATAAATTCGTACAGCTGATGGCAAACATACAGTTCTTCGTAATGACATGCGGTCTGCTGGTTTACCACCAGAAAAAGGAAGTATGAAGAGCGTTAGATGGTACGAGTGCACTACGTGTGACTGTTTACAGAGTACACATGAAGATGTAGGAGAGGTAGTCCATACCTGCCCGCGCTTGGCGACTGCGGCTAGTTGAAGCAAACGGATCTCACGTACACAGGCCAGGCCACTACCATTTGATAAGTCTCTGCTTGAAACGCTAAATACAGGAATTTTATTACATCTGTCAAATATTTTAGCAAATACTGTAATACGTATTTGGTATCAACCCTGCAGAAAGCTTTTCAGTTTTGGCTCGTGAGGTTACTTGTAACCTTTCTAGTTTTTTTTTTTTTTTTTTTTTTTTTTTTTTTTACGCTGGTCCTTAAGCCTTTTCTCAAAACTTCGGCGAATTTACACAACGTTTCGTTGTTAAACAGGGAAATATATGTCGGAAAAAACTGCAGTGATGACAGTCGAAAAGCGTTAGATTTGCAGTACGAAGCTGTATTGCAAGTAGATGAAGTTCGCTCACGAATATTGTTTCTCTTATCAAGTACGTTAATGATCAACAGATGCCGTCACATACGAAATATTTTCAAAAACGTACTTAAAAATTACTTTAATCGTACAGGCACTTAGTCGTCTGGAATGAATAATGAATTCCATATCACGGTGGACGATTTTGTTCGTTTCGTACTTGAATTAATTGCCAGTTGGGAAATGGAGTAAATTATTTATTTCAAGCCCAGCGTACACTGCACGCAAACAAAACGTTGAGAATTCTGCTCCTACTAAACCTCCATACCGCGCAGTTGTGACGTCTGTCATTATAATCTGCTACCACGTCTAGTGATGACAAACGATCTCCAAAATTCCCTTAGCACACCATGAGTTTGATGCGGTAACCAAGTTTCCTAAGAAGTGCGTCTGCCCAGCACACGAGCTACGAGCGCTCGCTGGCGGTCTGCCCCATGGGACACCGTGATGGAGGTGTCTTATGTTGCCACATTTGTTTCACAAACTTGCTTCCGTCACTTCCCACAAGTTTTGTGCGGCGAACGCGAAATTTAAGAAGTTATAGCTTAATTCGATACACATGCTCCGTGCTTGACATCAGCAGATTTATTTTGTTGAAGCAACTTTATATGACCTAAGTTTCTTTGTGGCCGCGCGGAGTGGCCGCGCGGTTAGAGGCACAATGTCACGGATTGCGCGGCCCCTCCCTCGGGCATGGGTGTGTGTGTGTGCTTGTGCTGTTCTTAGCATAAGTTAGTTTACGTAGTGTGTAAGTCTAGGGACCGATGACCTCAGCAGTTTGGTCTCTTAGGAATTCACATACATTTGAACACTTTGTGTCTTTCTTGCACGTACCTACCTGTGTGACGCAGCTTCCTTTAGTTGTCTATCTTCAGTTCGTGTAGCGCATCTCCGCTGCGTGCTGTTTATCATTATGTCAGTCTTTCTTTTTATTTACTGTGAAGGATACCTACAGGCATAAGATTAATTTTTGAGTCACTGACCTGGCAAGACCCTTTCTTCAACTGCTATTAATTCTTAGAGTAATAACTTTACAGCCTGTAGGCTCTATTATTCCCGCTGCTAATGAAATCAGTATCGCTGTACGAGGGGCATTCAGTAACTAAAGCTACACAATTTTTTCTCGGCTAGTTTCTGTTGAAAAAATGCGAAATTTGTTGTCTGACATTGGAATATTCCCACTTCATCCCCAACAGTTTCATGAAGTTCCCATAGGTGGCAGCACTAAATGTTGCCTTCAAAATGACATCTGCAACGGAAGTGCGTTCCAGGCAGAGAGCTGTCATTGAGTTTATTTTGGTGGAAAACTAGGGCAGCACAGAGATCCATAGGCGCTTTCAGAATGTCTACGGAGACCTGGCAGTGAACAAAAGCACGGTGAGTCGTCGAGCGAGGCGTCTGTTATCATCGCAACAAGGTCACGCAAACATGCCCGATCTCGCGAGAATCGGCCGGCCGCTTACAGCTGTGACTCCTGCAATGTTTGAACGTGTAGACCCTCTCATTCGAGGTGATTGACAGATCAAAATCAAATACCTTGCTGCTCAGCAGGACATCTCTGTTGGTCATTGGCGCAGCAAGACGTGGGCTCCGACGTCGACCAGAATGCGGGCATACAAGCATTCCCAGTAAGCTTGCGTAAAGACGTCACATTGAACGATGATTATGTTGAAAAATAATGTTTTGTGGCCAAAAGAGTGGGGGTAATATGGTGTATTGGAATCCTGAATAAAATCAACCTGCTTTCAGAAAAGAAATGTGTTGCATTACTTATTGAACTTCCAACGTAATTTGTGGAACAGATGACACACATGTTTGAATTCACAGTTGTGACAATATTTATAACTAATTCTTTTAAATCATCATACAGAAATATAGTTACAACAATTACCAGTACTTATTATACTAATGTTCCATCTTTCCCGGTGTTTCTGTGTTTCATTTGGTTGTCCCAAAGCTAACTACATTAGGTTTCTTGTTCATTCTGTATAGTAATTCTTGTGGAACTTGCTTACTTTCAGCCAAATTGCATTACCGTCGGAGAAAAATAATTTATGATCGTCCATTGAGCAATTTCACTTTTTCTCCATTCGTTTTCGAATTTTGTAGTTTCTTATTTTTTTATTATCTAAGTTCATCTCTATGGGTAACGACAATCTCTCTCTGTCTTGGTACCTTCCAATAAATTCCTGGTTCAAATGGCTGTGAGCACTATGGGACTTAACATCTATGGTCATCAGTCTCCTAGAACTTAGAACTACTTAAACCTAACTAACCTAAGGACAGCACACAACACCCAGCCATCACGAGGCAGAGAAAATCCCTGACCCCGCCGGGAATCGAACCCGGGAACCCGGGCGTGGGAAGCGAGAACGCAACCGCACGACCACGAGATGCGGGCATAAATTCCTGCTTAATACGATCTTCCATTTGCTTATCACCTTCTCATCTGTTTGTATAATTAATCCCAACATCCCTTTATATTTTATTCCATTTTGCACTGTCTCTGATGTTTTTTTTTTTTTACTGTAGAAGTGCGCCAATTATCTGAAATACTGCCTCCGTTAATACTAGTACGGCCATAAGCTTATTGTTTCTAAGCGGCTTTCCGGCGGTCTTCCCATTTTTCTGCCCGCTACTCAGAGTACAGAGGCCATTAATTCTATGGTTCTGACGCGCATATCTTCGGGCTTTCCTCGGAAACGTTAAGATGAGGCCGTTCTGGGAATTTGGTGACACGCCTACCATTTATGGGATTCATTTTAAATGCAGGTAAGAGGTACTGCGAACCTTTAAGATATACTCGTGCTCTCTAGCATTCTTGTGATAACTTTCATTCCGGGCAACGGTAGTTACACGTTTCTTTTACACGTGGCAATAGTGGTGCTGGTCGCTCTTTTAGATTCTATTGAATCCACCTTATCCGCAAAGTACGTTTGGTTTTTACTTTCAGAACGTCATTACTTTGAATGGAAACATCACTTAACTTTAGCAGATAGGCGATATGAAACGGCCCCGTCTATTAATTTTGAATGTCCATTTTTTAATGTTCTTAATTTTCTGAAGCCATTTCTTAATTCATAGGTGCAGCGTATTTACAGAACCAGTTCCCTGGCGGTAAAACTACTGCGAGACCGAAGACTTTGCTTGCTTTCACATGTGGGCAGGTGTACTAGAACACTTAACGTCTGAGATTTCTCTTGATGCAGGAAGTTGTCTCATGACTCAGTCTGGGTCGTTGGTGTGGAAAACGTTGAATATGGACGTCCTGCTCACGTGTGACTCACTATAATGATTTAAGCGAACCATGACCTGATTTTAAGTTTTTGTTAGCCGAATATTATCATTTCGTTTAGCACCCCCTGCGACTTTCCCCTACGCGACCCGTTAGTTCCTTTCGTATCACAGTGCTTTCCTTTTCAGATATATCACATATCCCATATACGAAACAATATCTTGCATGCTCTCTAGGCAAGGTCTTCATCTCTTATTTGTTCTTTTTCTGGAGCCTTGTAATTTTGTTGTCAAGATGATATGGAGAAATAATGGCCCAAGTTATCACTCATCAGATTACATCTTCGGGGTATTTTTGATACCTCTGCGCGTTCAGACGCGTTTTCATATATACTTTACCCATGCAGCTCGTTATGAGAATCCAGCGGTCACACAAAGCCTTTAATACTTTCAACATCCTCTTCATGTGAACTTGAATAAAAAGTAGGTTTGCTTTCCTCTAATTTGACAAATTATTTCAGTTCTTCTTCAGCAATGTTTGACGACAGTGTTTCATTCCACAGTCATTCCTCATCTCTCCTAGGAATGGGTTCTTTTGTGTCTTTAACTTCGCATTCACAGTAAACATTACTATGTAGAAAAACTCATTTGAGTAATAGATATATAGCTAAAAGTAAAAATCTGGTTATTTAAAAACGTTATTCTAATTACTTACTTTTTTGCAAGTATTCATTCACTGCTGGAAGGGATTTTTTATAGATACTAACATAAATTAGCTGTTAAAGTGGTTTATCCTGTCCGCCAACTTTTTCCTTCCCATTAGAAGAAAACTAGTTTTATAACTGTACACTTCATTTCTCTTTGAGCAATTGCAGAATTTTTTTCCTATATAGGATATCACAGTCTCTTCGGGTCAAAATTTTGCCGATGGTAGAGGATGCTAAACTGAATCTTTTGAGATGAGGAACCGGTAGTGGGAAATTATTTGAGGGAGCACCATGTCCTGAATGAGCAAGGCGAGTGAAGCAAGCGTTTGCAGTCTGCTTATGTTTCGTAAGCAGCAACTGCTCGTTGCAGCGACATTGATGACACAACTTCTAGAAGCAATACACGATCATCTGTAATGTATCAACCACGAAATTTATCACTGTTTACTATTCATGACATGATGGCACGTATAAAAGTTTCTCTATCAAACAATTTTCTATTTTTGACAGAGGATCATCAACTGTCAACAGTGGTTAGTTCTATGGTGGATACATCAGTGACAATCGCGTATTGTTTTGTAAGGTAGCGCCACCAATGTTGATGCGGTATTTGCAAGATGACTTCAGAAAGTAGATTACACATAATTACGTAGGTCAAGTAACGTTTATTGAATGGTGCTCTGCACTTCATAATGACACAGATATATGGCGCTGTTTTTCAGCATGGTCACCAAGTCTCTGTAAACAGCAGTGGAAACTTTCTGCAAAACGCTCAAGTCTTCGACTATAGAAATCTGCTTCTTGGTCACGGAGCACTTCCAGAACTGCTGTGTGAACGTCCTCATTGTCGGAAAATCTGCAATGCCCCAACGCACCGTCCTCTCTCCTCTTCTTTGCCGCCTCTACACTGTTAATATGCCCAAACCGCCCAAACCACATGCATCAGTCCACCTCCTTCAGTATGCCGAGGGCACCGCCCTCTACCCTACACTCCAGAAATTCCAATTATACCTGCAAACCCACGGCAGTCAGTTTACCTCCTAGTGTAACCATGGCTGCTCAAGATAAACTCATTTAAAACCCAAGCAATTATCATAGCATGAACCACTTGCACCTTCCGTCTTTATGACTTCTACCTTACCATTTTCGATAGTCTTACAAGTCCCTCCAATTTCTCGAACGCCATGTCCCCCGCCACGCTTTCCGCATCCATTTACCTTTCCCCACGCGGATCCTCTACAATCTCATCAAGTCCCTCCACCCCTCACTCATGTCGAATACCTCTTGCATAGCCTATACTATCCGGAAACTGAATACCAATAACCCTATTCTTTCCCCTATGACCATCATCCATGGAATGCTACCGCCCATTTACAATCAAATCCCACCGTCCCTACACCTAAACACGCTCCATATCCTATCACAATGCAACTTCAACTGACTCCCTCACCTCGACAATGAAATCTGCGTCGATATTTATCCTTCCTACCAGTTATAACTTTCGCCATCTATTTCCACTCCACATCAGGGCTACCCCCACCGTCCTTCCTCTCCATTTCACACCATCCGTTCCTCTCCTAATATCATGACACTAACCACCCACAAAACGCGTGCTTCTTCCCAATATCGACCATACTACCTACCTTTGTTCCACTGGCACCACCCAACGGATTATAAATTTACACCCGCAACTATCCCGCCTACAGATTATTCAACGTTTACTCGCCTCACTACTTTTCTACCCAACACAAGTCCTTCAATCTTTTAGTGAAACTGCAGTGCTTCTCTTTATTGAACGGGGACAGCCTTTTTAATGTTTTAATGGTCTATTTCTCTTTTCATCTAAACCTGCCATACTTTTTTATTTCCTTATTTTAAACTTTAGACGAAGAAAACAATGCTATATTTCTAATCACCTCTTCATTAGATTTTAAAAAGTTTTTTTTTTTAATTTTGCATACATAAATATTATTTCTAACGTCTCCATTCATATTTTGTAAAAACTCTAGGCTGAAGACCAGGATATTATACTACAGGTAACCCACCCTCCAGTCATATGCGGCGAGGGGGATGTGAACCAATAAAGAAAAAAAAAAAAAAAGATGTCAGACACCTATCATCTTGATTAAGGGAAATTTCAGAGCTTTTCAGTAGGGGTTCAGGAGCCACAAACCTATTCCTCACCCCTACAGTCAACATTTTGGCGATGGTTGCATCTTTCAGTCGATAACACTCAAGTACACAGCGCTCACGCCATAGACACCTTCATTCAAGATGGAGGAATCAACAGAATGGAATGGCTTGTAATAGCTGCTGACATGAACCTGATTCAGCATACTTGGACCAACTGGAACTTACTGTGTATCGTCGAGTTAACTGTCTTCACACACTGGATGGTAAAATGAGGATCGTCGCCGAAGAGTGGGCATGGTTGTGCGCCAACGTCGGCTCGACATTGTTTGCTGCATGCCAAGGTATATTCGATAATGTTCCTATGCACAGAGTCGAACAACACGATATCGAATATTAAACGCGATGTCGAATGTTACCCAGCTGTATATTGCGATTTCATAGCAGTGTAGAGATGCACACTTTCGAATGTAGCCTTTATTTTCGTTATTATTTTATTCTTGTTTTACAGTTTAGTTACTTCTAGTTTCTTGAGTCTTATTCTTTCATTCCCTGCTCCCCCTGAATGTAAGTCTACGCACACTCGCAGATATGCTTATGGCTTTTTAATTTTTGTTAGCCGTTTATATTTTGACATTGGGTTCCTCATCCCATAAATATTCAGTTTATGGTTCTCTACTGTGTGTGTAGTGGCTCTAAAGTTTTGGGACACCCTGTGTAGGCTTCTCTGTCATACCTTCCTTGACTTCCAAAGAGTGTAAACATTTTTCCTGGAACACTCTGTGTGTGTGTGTGTGTGTGTGTGTGTGTGTGTGTGTGTGTGTGTGTGTGTTGATGCACAACACCTAGAAAGCGAGGAGTAGCCTCGATCGACTGCAGCACCCTGTTCCATCCGAAGCATTGATTGACGCTTTGTGCCAGTGGAGGGCAGCACGCTTAGCGCTCTCCGGTAAAAGTGTGTCAAGTTACTTTGTGCGGTAATAGGGACCGGGCGCGTGGGCGGCAGTTATTGGGGAGTGGCCAGCGATAGCCCGGGGCCAGTGTAGCGCGGAGCAGCGACTGCCTGGGGCCGCGACACACGCCAAATGAGACAAGCACCCGTAGTCGCGCGAGCGCAGCTTTTAATGAATTTTTTTAAAACTTATTTCCAGCGCAAAAATCCGGCGAAATAAGCTAGTGTCGTGAAACAAGAGGTAATTTTTTAGCTGCGATATCGAACTTTATTACTATTTCCAGAATGAAATTTGCACCCTGCAGTGGAGTGTGCACTGATGCGAAACTTCCTCGCAGATTAAAACTCTATGCCGGACCGGGACACGAACCCTGGACCTTTGCCTATTACTTATTCATTAACCTTGCTAGCTTACGTACTGATGTGCTGTGACGCGTCGGTCGCCCTATTGCAGCAAACGGTTTAACTGACGCGTGCGCCTTAATTTTTGTAATTTCTCATGAACCGCTAGTGACGTAGCTTGTCCATTGACTGGCCTACCGGAAAATGAAACGTTGGCTACTGCCGTAATTAGTAATTAACGTTGCAATAATTCGAAGTCATGAAATAGTGTCAAATTTAGATTGAAATAGCGAAAAATTTATTGCCTTCTGGAAACATGTGGCTAAGTTACGCGCGTGAGTGATATTAAGTTTTCAAAGTGAAAGACTTCTTTTTATATTTCTTTTTGTTTTGCGAAATGGATCACAGACACGATGCATACCTGTCTGATCTTAGCCTCTGTTTTGAAGAGGCAGATAGGAAACCGTGAGAGCGGAGAAGTCACAAAACTTTCTTTCGTGTCTCCGAAATACGAATAAAAGGCCTCCTCGATCTATAACCGAGTGCTATATAGCCTTTCGTTTCGGAATTACAAATACAGATGAAAGTCCGAAAGCGCGGGAACGTAAATAATATCTACATTATTAGAAAAACGGTGCTCCTCATATAATACACTGATCTGCTGATAACGTCGTCATTGAGCGAAACTACAAATGATGCAGTATATGACTTCTCTTTTTCCTTGCAGTTTGGGTTTGCCATCAGGGTAATATAAATGATCTCGCATTGCTTCTTCCTGTTTCTGTTCTGCATATGGTAGTTATTTTCTTCACTTAATTGCTTGTTCTCATGGGAAGTGTAAAGCTATTTTGTAGTGTTTTCAAAATTTTGATTTTCAGCGAGCCTTAACTTTTACTCAATAGTTAGCGCTTAATTTTTTCGGTTAAGACACCTTCAAAATTCTGATTTAATGTCCTGTCCTCAATCTTGTAACACGCTACACAGTTGTACTTCTGTATTATTCACCTAAATTATTACGTCATTCTAACAATAAAATATTCAACTTCTCCACAACTTTTCCAGTTGTTACGATATTATTTTTTCGTCCATATTTAGTTTTATTTGATTTACAATCAACATAAGAAATTTGTTAACAGTCTATTCTTTTTCTTTGAAAGTCATCCGTATTTCTAAACTATAATGAGTGATATCATGTTTACAATAGTCCCGAAATTACCAAAATTCTTCTCGCATGGCTGCGTAAGGCTGCCGTAAGGGTGGTCTAGAAGCAGGCATTATCCTTCTAGCGCCGGTTCTCCGTAGCATCGTTGGATGACATTTCTCGTCAGCGGTTCCTGTCTCTCAATAGCCATTCAAAATTTTTCGGTAAAATTTTGTTTCAATCTGTCTATGCTAATAACGTAAAATAAGATTCGAGTTAAAATTACGCTTCGAAATTAGTCAGTCATTCTGATATTTCAAGATGAAAAGCAGGCAAAACGAGGTAAATTTTCGTTGCTTGCAGTGACTGGTGATGTGAGAGCAAGTAGTAGTCGCTGGGCCAGCTTCCAGGCACACGCTGGTTAAATCATTAGCCCGCTGTGAGTCAGCTGTCGCCAGCAGCCGACCCGAGACGGTCCAGAACTGGTCAGACGACAGCTTCGCTTTATCGCGAAAATAGGCTGAGGCGCGAAGCGTAATCAACGGCAGTTTGTTTTCGCTGCACGTGCGCTGCTGCGTTGGACACCCCTGGCGCGGTTATTGCGGGAGCGAGCGGCATAGCGCGCCGCCATTGTGGCCACCCCTTCAAGAGACTGGCCTAGACTGCAGAAGCGGTCACTCCGGAACACGTGCTGCTAGCACGACCTCATCAGTCCCGGAGGATGCTTCCCTCCGTTCTATAAAACAGCGTGAGTTCCCAGACGAAGTGCAGATCCAGAAAACGAGGATTCGGTAACTGGTGCACGGAGATTGCAGCGAAGAGGTACGAACTACTCATCTTCCTGCTGGCCTGATTATTTATTTGCTGCAGAAGCCCAACGGTCATCCCCATAAGACGTGTTTGCTAAATCCATTGAGTCATGTCAACGAGAAAGCGAAACTATGTTCCACACGAAGCACATCGCCGAGTCCATCTCCATATTGTTGGTGTGGCTGGATGTCATGTTCTCATTATTCAACATCTAGGAAAATATAAAACTGTAACTGGTGGATATTCCTCGAATCGAATGGGCTAAATTAGTTGAAAACTATGCAAGTAAGGCCTGCTGGGAAAAACAAAAGAATCAGTTTTGGTAGGGACGATTCGCTTGTCCAAAAAGGTAATTTGATAGTGGAGAAACGGAAGGGCTGTTGGAATATCGCACTCTTACTTCCACATCATCCCATCTATTGTTGGTAAGCTTTTTGAGTTCAGTGAAAAGATTATAACATGTCCTCGCTAGGATGGTTCATTTTATTAATATACTGCGTTATAACAGTCCCATGCAAGCACATGCTCCATCTGAAATTTTGTCTTCGATTTTCTATTATTCCCTTTTATGGTATTCTGTTTCCTAGCCCTAATTATCTATCTTACAGAAAAACAGCTTACAACTAAACTTTTGTTGATAAATAAGCGAAGGTATGCGGAAGTAGAGCACTGGTAGGAGTGTTCAGTTAATTGTGAAGTACAATTGTCTACCGACAATAAGAAAAATCCAAAGAAGTTTTGGATTGACTTAATGTCAATAAATGGATTAATGTTATCTACCTACTTCTGTGATCATACTCGTACCGAAACTGTTGATGAGACAGAGAACAAAGAAATAGTGTGTTTCATCTTCCGAAACTGATTCACTGAGGTTCGTCCTATGGATCCAACTTTCAATTGCGCTACGAATGGCGAATTTATAAGTATTGGTATAAGTGATATTGCAATAGAAAATCAAGTAAAGCAGCTGAAAAAAATCGGTGGCAGCTAATGGGATACCATTATTATTTTTGTGTCAGCTGTGTGAGAGAACTTGCCCCTCTACTAACAGCAGTTTGTAGTTCCTCATGTGGCTTAACGTTATTGAGAACTATAGTCGAACAGACACATATAACTACAGACCTGTACCGCTGACGTCAGTCCGTTGTAGCATTATGGAACACGTTTTGTGCTCACATATTACAGTCCTCTTAGCGAAAGAAGATCTTCTACTTACGAATCAACGTGTACTCCGCAAATAGCGATATTTCAAAATTCAGCTCGCATTGTTCACCCAAGGGATCCGGAAGCCAGCAGTTAACAGAGCTCAGATAGATGCTGCAATCCTTAACTTTGGTAAGTCGTTCGATAAAGCTATGCACTCTTGCTTAAGGAATAAAGTAAGAGCATATAGAATATCAGACCTCTGGGTTCAGAGTTCATAGCGGATAGAACACAACACGTCGTCTTTAAGGTGGCAAAATCGTAGTAGTAGTTTAGGGCGTATCGCCTGGAATATATAAATAATCTGGTAGGTTGTTCACTTATGATGGTTTTCTATAGACTGTAGTGACAGCAACAAGGGGAAAACAAACAGGTGGTTTTTCAAAAACTGTTCTGTTACACTGAAACGTTTGGTGTCGTTCAATCTTTTGTGTATGGAGTGGACCCTACTTCCTTATAACAACTAAAATTGCACTTCCTGTCTTTTTCATAGCATTTTTCGATATACTGATATTTTATTTATGAGACCATGACCACTTCATGTCATGTGTGTTTTTTATTTAAGACATATGCTGACTTCATGTTAGATATCGCGGACGCGGTACTGTGATTAGACCTACATATAAATTGTATGTTTTCGTTCTAGATATAGAACCTGACGTCATTGAATGTACGCTATTAAGCCATTCTAAGAGAATATGGCATGGCGTTACATGTTGATCTACTCCACATAACTATGGTGGATCATAGCATGGAGATAAAATTATTATTTGTGTGGTGTTATTGATTACGCACAAGGGGATGAAACTACAAAAAAGTAAAGTGTTTGCTCTAAATAATTCTTTTTTAAAAAGTCGATCAAATTCTTTATGAAATGATTTGTCACAAAGTAAGAAACAAAACAGATTAAAGAAACATTTGACGCACCTCATTTGCTCTATATGACTTCGGTTATCATTCAAAGGCGCGTTAAATATTGCTCTAATCTGTTTTATTTCTTCCTTTAGTCAAATCATTTCACGAAAAATCTGATCGATTTTTTCACTTTTTTTAAATTTTCAAATTTTGGTCAGAAGCCATTATCTTATCGATTCCTCATTTGCTTTCCCTGCGTCGTGTGTTCTCGAAATGTCCTTAATTTAATATCCGATTCGAAGGAAACCACTTTGACGATTAAATATCACACCAATGCAACTTTTTCACGCAAACTAGCTAGGCCTTGGGGAGATGAACTTTTGACATTTCATTTACATAGTTAACAATAGTTGTTCCTGAAATATTTCAATTTTCCCTCACATCACTAGTTAAATTCTTCTTAATTATCCTGATTACTTTCAACCGATTAAGTATTATTTGCTTAACTTGACTTCACACTTTTCAGTTTTATACCCCGTTCGTCCATTTCCCACTCCTCGTTTGGCTACGAGAATTCGGACATGAGTTGATTGTATAATTTTCTCTCAAATCACAAATTAAGTTTTTCTTAACTAGCGTGATTACTTTAGAGTAATTGTTTTTCATGCTTGTCAATTTGATATCGCACTTGTTCGTTTCCCACTATTCGATCGGCTATGAAAATTTGGACAACCCGTTGCGTAATTTATAAGGAGTCTTGTTTTTTCTCCGCTCAAACATTAGGGAAAAAAACATAGGAAAAAGACCTACTTGAAGGTATCTAATGATTATATGGATCGAAGCATAAGAAACCTTTCCCCATGGATTCTGCAGTGCGGGTGTTACACTTAAGAATGGGATCAAAAGTTCGATCACATTTTGGCGTGCTTGTGCTTCGTTGTTAAATATTTCTCTCTTTCAGCGTTAGCGTGATTTCGATTTCGGTTTTAAAACATCAGTCTCAGTTTAGATCTGTGCGACTTGCACCGTTTTCGTCTTTGAGCAAGAGATCGCCGTTATGTATCACCTCCTTGAGAACGTTCAGTGTTTGGACTCTCAGCAACCGGCTTAAAACGGTTGTTCCCAGCAAATATTTGTGGATTAGTTTACACTGTTCCATTTGAATCCCGATTAATTTGCAATAATTGTGATGCATTTTCGCCTTTTTCACACTGGAAACGTTGGTATCACAGACAGACCTTGAGTTGAGCGCCCCACAAACCAAACATCATCATCACCCCACAGACAGACCTTCGTCTAACATTTCACGACTTGGATGTCCCATTTTCGTGGAAACGGTGTATTGTTTCTTTGCCAGCGTTTGCTGTTCTGTATGAGTAATGGAGAGGGAGCTGTCGTAAATTGGCGTTTTGTGCTTTTTAGAGCTCAGTGTCCTACTTAGATGTGCATCAGTACTGGAAGACTGAAAGCAGACTAAATGGCTAACCCTGTTCATGGTACCCAGAAACACTTTCAGGTTGCGTATCTAACAGCTTCCAGGAGCAATCAGATTTTTGGTTTTCAGCATTTCATATAATTGTTGACAGAACTGAAAAATTGTAAATGCTGTCATAATTTACTGATTAAGAAGTATAATCTCATGTTAAAGGCTTAACACAGTAACACGGGTATCACAGTCAAAACCCGTGTATACTAATATATCTTGGGGCAGAGTAACTAACGAGGCACAAATACCCGTACTATTTTCATCCAGTATTTGCGAATGAGAGCGCTTAGTGACTTGTAACAAATCTTAGACACAATTTTCAACATTTACGAAACTTTTTCTCGCTGAAACCTCACAAAATGAAGAAGGGAAAAAAGTGTATCGCTTACTATATTTTCGCTATTCATGCAGTAAAACTGCCGCATCTGGCATGATGTTTTAATTTGTCACATATTTACTACTAAATATATTCGCAACAAATTTTGCAGACATTATTCACATGTAACACGAAACGTACCTGAAAAATTATATCATTGTGCGACATGTAGTTCAGTAGATATTACGTCTTAAACAATCAGACTCGTAACAAATTAGGTATAACTTAAAACTGGCCGTAAGTTACCCTTACTGTACTCATCCAGTGTTTGATAATGAGATCACTTAGCGACGCTGAACAATCTTTGAACATTATTTCAAACCTTTTCTAAACTAGTTGTCGGTTACGTACTTAAGGTTAAATATTTAACACGTTAACTCAAATACAGCAATCAGCTGTTTGAAGTTGCTTTATACACAGAAGGTCGATTATTTAAAGAAGTGGATTTACTGGTAACTAGCTACTCCGAGAAACTGTCGTAGAAATCTTGAACTATTATTTTACTTTATTTAGAGCATTACGAGTGTTTTGGGATGTGCCATTAATAACATTACGTGAGCTTCTGACGGCTGTTTCGAAAACCAGTCCCATGTTAAGTGCACAGCATCACAGTCTGGGGGGCATGTCCGGCGATGGTAACGTATAATAATTATATTTCGCAGCTGAGCGTTTCTTCGTTGTTAAAATTCTATAGCGTCTAGGATGTTACATTTATCTTTTTGCTGCAATGTTTTTAGATCTCTGACCACGACACGACTATGTCGAAAGAGCCACTCTCGCATTCACACAAAGCTTGTGGTCAACATTTCGAAGTTTTCCTACATTTAGCCTATTAACTCTGCTTCGCAAATGTTTCAAGTAGTTTTGTAGATACCTGAGTGCATGAGAGTTTGTGCTGCTCTGTTGTGCGTAGCGAATATTAGATGGTTACCGTAATGCTTGAGATTATTTTTCAAACTACCTAGTAAGCCGCTGACATATGGTATAGAAGCAGCTTTGCGTTCTCAGCTTTCTGTAGTAAGCTTTTTGGCTTTTTATGCTATCTTATGTTTTTAGTAGATTACCGTAGCTATCTAAAATTCAAGAAAATCAGTACCAACGTTACTTTCATCCTGTTAAACAAACTGCGCATTTATCCGTAAAGTTTTGAAATCATTGACAGGCCTGCTCATATTACAGATGTCACCATCCACCAGCAGCAGATGAACGCAGGTCGTCCTTTAAACAGCAGTGTGCAAATAACAAGTTGAAAGTGGCTGTTATAAATAATTATGCGTAACAATTGACGGAAGGACTTGAAGAGCGCATCCAGAAACTGTGAGGACTCCTACATCTGCCGTAGGTACTATACGGCTGAGTATGTGTGCCTTGTCAAATTTCACCATACTCAGAGTGGAAGTAGGTCTCAATGGAACATGCTGTATCATTACAAGCTGTCTGTGGCCACCTCTCTGAAGAAGCTTTGACGCCATCAGAGAAGTTGCAGTATACCGAGAAGTTGCAGCATTAGAAAATTGCAGCGAAATGCAGGAAGATCTGCAGCGGATAGGCACTTGGTGCAGGGAGTGGCAACTCACCCTTAACATACACAAATGTAATGTATTGCGAATACATAGAAAGAAGGATCCTTAATTGTATGATTATATGATAGCGGAACAAACACTGGTAGCAGTTACTTCTGTAAGATATCTGGGAATTTGCGTACGGAACGATTTGAAGTGGAATGATCATATAAAATTAATTGTTGGTAATACTTGAGTATTGCTCATCAGTGTGGGATCCGTACCAGGTCGGGTTGACAGAGGAGGTAGAGAAGATCCAAAGAAGAGCGGCGCGTTTCGTCACAGGGTTATTTGGTAAGCGTAATAGCGTTACGGAGATGTTTAGCAAGCTCAAGTGGCAGACTCTGCAAGAGAGGCGCTTTGCATCGCGGTGTAGCTTGCTGTCCAGTTTTCGAGAGGGTGCGTTTCTGGATGAGGTACCGAATACATTGCTTCCCCCTACTTATACCTCCTGAGGAGATCACGTATGTAAAATTAGAGAGAATCGAGCGCGCACGGAGGCTTTCCGACAGTCGTTCTTCCCTCGAACCATACGCGACTGGAACAGGAAAGGGAGGTAATGACAGTGGCACGTAAAGTGCCCGCCGCCACACACCGTTGGGTGGCTTGCGGAGTATAAATGTAGATGTAGAACGAGTTCCCTTCAAATAAATGACGCACCCACAAAATGTGACTTAAAATTTGCCGGGTTAGGTGTCCAGCGTCTTGAAAGGTAGACAATACCTCAAGGAAAAACCCTTGTTGGTAGTCCCACAACGAACAAAACACATCATCAGCGTGGAGTCTGCTTATCGTGAATATGGGGATGAAAAACCTTATCCGTTATTATTTAGTGCATTGGTTTAGAGCAGCACTACTTTGAAATTTCTCAGGCTGTGTAACCATGAATAATTAGTGCACTGATTTGGAACGGATAGGAAGAATACGCCAAAAGCAAACCAGATACACATGTCAGAACGAACTGTTTGCAGCCATAAGTGGAGTAATAATGACTGTTAAAACCTGTCAGCACTTTCCTGGTCCGATGACGTTCTTACGCTGGGCTCCAACTGGTGTGGCATAGTTACTCTTTTTATTAAGCCAACAATTCGGGAAGAGGGTCGTAAACACGTGCAATGGCAGAAATACACTTATGTCCTCCACTTAGTTTGGTGTACAGTAGTAACAAAACAAAAGCAAAGATACAACTGCCACGCACCAGAATTCCCGGAGGCTATACGGCAGCCACTAATTCTGACTGATAAGAACACTTTTAAATTTATCTCACTAGTGACTCCCGTCCCACTCCAGAATAATATTGTTGTCACACGGGACGTTGAACTGTAAACGCCACGATAGTGCTGAATCTGCTTGGAAATTATGCCGTACTTTTCAAGACGCAAAAAAATTGACACCCACAGTCGCGACCAAAATGCTGATCAGCGAATATTCAACATAACACTGAGAAAGCTCATAACCAGATAACAATCATCAACTTACTTACCATCAGCAAAGTTAGAGATGACATAACGATGTGAAATAAGATTTCTTCATTTAAGGATTTTTACTTTGCCAACATAATATGAACGATCCACTGACGTGGAACTGCTATCAGCTACACGGTCGTCCTTAGTGAACATCTGTGACGTTCTACTTCCAACAAGGACCTGCGACCCCTATTTATCAGTTTTTAATCACTTGTGATGTCAGACGCGTTACATTCCATAATATATACAATTTAGCTGTGATAATGCTACGCATTCGTTCTTACAGTAACACTGCTTGAAAGAGTTGCACGATCGTGCTATATCCTTAAAAACTTGTTTTTATGGATGGATTACTTTTGCTTCTGCCACCCGTCAGGGCTTGAACCAACTTCAGCTGCCTGTTGCTAACGGGTTCTGTCCCCGCAAACTGAGTCTTACTTTCAGATTTTCCTGTAATATCCCAGCGCCAAGACTCCAGAATCCTCCCAAGGCCACGCTCCAACCCACCATGGGTGATTTCGTTTTTATCGGGCGCCCTGTGGTCCTCAGCGCTACAGTGGTCGAATGCGGCCGTCGCTCATTCCAGCGAATTTTGATGCGCGCGCTCAATTAAACTCGAAATACCTATCGATCCAAACATCTGATTGACATTGCTTCTCGCAATAAGCAATATTAAATTAATCAGAGCACATACTGAGGGTATGTTCAACTATTATTTCTTCTCTCATTCCACTATCTCGGAATAGGAATAGAACGTGTTCAGTGAAACAGCAGATCACTGCCACGTCTCAACTTGAGCCGATTTCTTATACAGTCCAGCCTCGTATCCCATGCAGGCCTTAACAAAAACTAACATTAATACTCTCTTAAAAATGAAGATCGTACAGAAATAAGCGAAATTAGCAATTATTTAACAAATAATTTATGCAAACATCAAAAGATGCCCAGCTACAAAAAGGAAAAGAAAATAAAGTCTTAAATGAAGCAAGGAAGATACTGAATACGAGGCGAGAGTTTCAACTTAATGATATTAGCAACATGATAGAATCTGCTGAATTAAACAATATTGCTTTTAATTATCTTCGAGGTGATGTGAGAAAATAGAATTAAATGTGAGAAACAACTGAAAATTGTAATGGTGTGAATAAGACGAAAACAGAATCTTATGTTGCGTAGATACCATATTTCAGCAGTTGAGGTGACAGATGGCACAGTAACTAGGAAATGAGACCCGAAACGAACATGCAAAATTGATTAGTGAATGTTTGCCGCAGAGGACAACTGGGAGAATTCTGTAGTTGCTGTATTTCACAAGAAAGGAGATGGACAAGTCGGAAGTATCTACAGATCTACCAGCCTCATATCCGTAATGTACAAGAAATTCACTAAAGTTATCAGCAGCCGCATAGGAAAAAACATTAATCAGGCAAAGGAACAAGCTGGATGCAGAGGCTGATATAACACAAAGGACCATATGCCCTCAGTCTTATTGCTTATCATCGACTATTTGGAAATCTGCGATAATCTTATGAAATTGAATACCAAAGTAAATCAATAGTTCTCAGAATCCAAAATGATTGTTACGAATGAACAACATATTTAAGGCGACGTAAGTTTCTCGTTGTCGTTCTAGTAGGCTAGGAACATATCTGCGGTCGAAGCGTGAAATTCCGCTGGAATACCGGCTGCATGCCGGCGAGAGAGAAGCACTGAGCAGCGAACCAAGTGCACCGCAGCCGCCTTCATTCCGTCGCTCATACGGCTTAGCTGTTGTCCCACGGGGCAGTCTCGAGATGAGGACCGGCAGTGATCCACGCCAAATCAGATCTGCAAGAGAAGCGTTCCGTCTTCAGCAATATCAGTCCTCGTTCTGGAGCCAAGGGTGGCTGCTTTTACTGCAAATATGTTTGCGAGCCCGAAGGAATCCCTGTCACATTCTATACAGGATTTCCATCTGAGATAGCTGCCCTCTCAACAACAATATACCATATAACTCCCGAACAAATAAACTGAGCTTAGTGAATGGAGGAATCCCTCGCAGGTCACACCCATCCACAAGAAGAAGAACAAAAAGTAATCCATAAATCCACCGCCCAGTGTCACTGGCATCTATCTGCTGTAGTATCTTAGAAAATACGAGGTGCATTCAAGTTCTAAGGCCTCCGATTTTTTTACTCCGGACTGGAAAGGGATAGAAACATGCACATTGTTTTAAAATGAGGCCGCGTTCATTGTCAATACGTCCCAGAGACGGCAGCACCGTACAGCAGATGGAATTTTACCGCCAGCGGCGAGAATGAGAACTGTTCTAAATACTTAAAATGGTGATGTTTTCCTTACTTGAACAGCGTGCAATCATTCGTTTTCTGAATTTGCGTGGTGTGAAACCAATTGAAATTCATCGACAGTTGAAGGAGACAAGTGGTGATGGAGTTATGGATGTGTCGAAAGTGCGTTCGTGGCTGCGACAGTTTAATGAAGGAAGAACATCGTGTGACAACAAACCGAAACAACCTCGGGCTCGCACAAGCCGGTCTGACGACATCACCGAGAAAGTGGAGAGAGTTGTTTTGGGGGATCGCCGAATGACTGTTGAACAGATCGCCTCCAGAGTTGGCATTTCTGTGGGTTCTGTGCACACAATCCTGCATGACGACCTGAAAATGCAAAAAGTGTCATCCAGGTGGGTGCCACGAATGCTGACGGACGACCACATGGCTGCCCATGTGGCATGTTACCAAGCAATGTTGACGCGCAATGACAGCACGAATAGGACTTTCTTTTCGTCGGTTGTGAAAATGGATGAGACGTGGATGCCATTGTTCAATCCAGAAACAAAGCGCCAGTCAGCTCAATGGAAGCACACAGATTCACCGCCACCAAAAAAATTTCGGGTAACCGCCAGTGCTGAAAAAATGATGGTGCCCATGTTCTGGGACAGCGAGGGCGTAATCCTTACCCATTGCGTTCCAAAGGGCACTACAGTAACAGGTGCATCCTACGAAAATGTTTTGAAGAACAAATTCCTTCCTGCACTGCAACAAAAACGTCCGGGAAGGGCTGCGCATGTGCTGTTTCACCAAGACAACGCACCCGCACATCGAGCTAACGTTACGCAACAGTTTCTTCGTGATAACAACTTTGAAGTGATTCCTCATGCTCCCTACTCACCTGACCTGGCTCCTAGTGACTTTTGGCTTTTTCCAACAATGAAAGACACTCTCCGTGGCCGCACATTCACCAGCCGTGCTGCTATTGCCTCAGCGATTTTCCAGTGGTCAAAACAGACTCCTAAAGAAGCCTTCGCCGCTGCCATGGAATCATGGCGTCAGCGTTGTGAAAAATGTGTACGTCTGCAGGGCGATTACGTCGAAAAGTAACGCCAGTTTCATCGATTTTGGGTGAGTAGTTAATTAGAAAAAAATCGGAGGCCTTAGAACTTGAATGCACATCGTATTATGAACTCAATCGTAATTAGTTACCCAAACACAATGGGCTCCATATCAACCTGCATGTGTTCCGAAATCTTAGTTCCCACAAAACCCAGCCCGCACTTTTCTATCGTGATATCCTGAAAGCCAAAGATCAAAGAAAGACAAAGGTCAGGGCAAGCAGGTGGATGCAGTATTTCTAGATTTTCAGGAAGCTTTTGACTCACTATTACACCAACTATTAGTAACGAAAGAATGATACTATGAGATATCAAAATAAATTTGTGACTGGATTGAGGATTTATTGATAGGAAGCATGTTATCTCGTATAGAGAGTCATCGACAGACACAGTTATCTATGACGAGGACTTATCTGAAAAAAAGCTGCACGAATATCCAGTCACATCTTGATATCATTTCAAAGTGCTGCAAAGTGTGACAACTTGTTCTAAATGTTCGGAAATGTAAAAATGTAGACTTCAGAAAACGCAGTAATGTAGTATCGTACAACATCAGTGAGTAACAGTCTGAGCCAATAAACTCATACAGATTTTTGTAAGAAAAAATTTGTGGTGATGTCAAAAGGAACGTTCATCTAGGCTCACCTGTAGGTACAGCAGGTGGCAGACGTCGATTAATTGGTAGTACACTGAGAACATGCAGTCAGTCTACAAGAAAGATTGCGAAGCAGCACAATTGTGTTAGTTAATGTTTATTATTTGAATACTGCTATGCTCCTCCAGCCACACCTTCAGCATTAGTTGCACCGATAGAAGGCTAATAATAATTTCATTAAGTCATTAACTGAAGTAAAAACGTAAATGAGAAGAACATTTTAACTTCGTCGTTATTGGTGGAAGACGATGGGCCAATCAGAAGCGCGCACTGAGTAAACACACGCCATATCAGTACTGTAACTCACTACGAGTCTTCTACAGGGTACGAGAGAGGCAACACGCGTCGGAGAGGTCAAGTGGATACGATGCCGATAATTACTCGTCGCAGTTAACAGTGCTTTGGAAACGTATGTGTGTAACAACTCACTAGAAGTTTTATATCAGGTATGAACGAATGCAATATGCGCATTGGATGGTAAAGTGTAACAACTTACCGAAAATCATCTGTCGTGTTGTGCCTTGGTTAACGGTAGTGTGAAGCTTTGAACATCTTGTGATACTGTAAATGATAATATTGTGTCTTTTTGTGGTGCTCTTTACATAGTTTCCTTCCGGAGAATTTGATTTAATGAATGAACGTAATCATGCTGTTACTTCCGTTTCTTGATTACCTTTAAACATTAATGAATAATCAAGTGGCATCGTATATTTCGATAATATTATTTCGTAGAATTGGATTTTCTCCCACACTGCCACTTCAGCTTAACACAGTTCGTTGTTTGCACGTCGAATCCTGCGCCTAAACGGAGAATAAGCCAATCCGGATGAGATCTGCGAGACAACTTTAGAAGATATGAGGTAAGTAAATCAAAGTCAGTGTTGCTAGGATAGTGAAGAGACATACCCTCATAAACCGTAGTACTGATGGCACCTTGCGTTTCTGCAAGGTGGGTAGGGCATTTTGTGAAACCCACCGTGTAACGGATAGGTAGGCGAACATAATAATGATAATTAATCCACCGTCGCAGTCCCTCAGTTTTCTAAGAACATTAAAATACGCAATGAAAAGACAGACTGCGGGTACACTGGAATCCTAACAACTTCTAGGAAACATTGGCTTAAAAGAATCCCACTCACTGTAGGTTCCTGTTTCACGTTTTACGTACACTGATTAGCCAGAGCATTGTGATCACCAACCTAATAGCCGGTATGGCCACCTCTGGCACGGATAACAGCGGTGACGAATCATGGCATGGAAGCAATAAGGCCTATGAAACGTCCCCTTAGAAAAATTTATGAATGACTGTGCTGATAAACCCCTTACGTTATTTGATTTTCAAACAGCTGAGCAGAACTGAACGTACTCAGACATTTCGCTCTTTACTTATTCTGATCAACACTAAACTGACACACAATATTTTTAGCGCAACGCAATCTAACTTTCAATAATCCCCACAAAAGAATGGCCCTGACTAACAATAACCTATACCTTTCATGAATCACTTACCTCACAAAAATTTTCGTTACTCAAACTACTGCAATACAGCGAGCGCCACAACTGCCAGCTAAATGAAAGATTCTAACTACTGAAGGCACTAACTACTGATAGGCATAGTTAGCAAATGAAAGATTTTGATAGAGAACAAACAATGTATTTACCTTAATAATGTTCAAAAGTCATCATTATATATATATATAATCAGTTCATGATATCCAGTGTTATAAGTTTACTCTTTCTGATGGACACACGTCCAGATCGTCCGCTCTCAAAATTCTGCCATCTCTCTCCCCACATCCACCACTGTTGGCGGCTCACCTCCAACTGCGCAACGCTACGCGCTGTTCATATCCAACTGCCCAACACTACAATAGCGAATATTACAACAATGCCAACCAGCCACAGACTGCACACGGCACAGCCAGTGATTTTCATTCAGAGCGCTACGTGGCGTTACCAATATAAAAACCGAAACAGCCTACTTACAGGTTCAAATGGCTCTGAGCACTATGGGACTTAACATCGATGGTCATCAGTCCCCTAGAACTTAGAACTACTTAAACCTAACTAACCTAAGGACAGCACACAACACCCAGCCATCACGAGGCAGAGAAAATCCCTGACCCCGCCGGGAATCGAACCCGGGAAACCCGGGCGTGGGAAGCGAGAACGCTACCGCACGACCACGAGATGCGGGCCCTACTTACAGGCCTTCGTACGTCTCTGGAGGCAGCTGGCACAGCATCTAAACACACAAGTCACCTAATTCCCGTGAATTTCGGGGAGGATGGCGATGAGCTCTGACGCCAGGTTCAATCACATCCCAGATGTGTTCCACTGGGTTCAGATCTGGCGAGTTGGGGGTTCAGCACATCAACTGGAAATGGCCACTGTGTTCCTCGAGGCACTCCATTACACTCCTGGCCTTGTAATGTGGCACATTATCTTGATGAAAAATGCCACTGCCGTCGGGAAACATGGTTCTCATATAGGGGTGTACGTTGTCGGCAACCAGTGTACGATACTCCTTGCACCTATGGATGCCTTCCTGAGCAAAATGGAGTCGCCACCAGCTTGTTTTCGTCCCGCAGTTCAAGTGTCAAGGAACTGTTCGCCTGGAAGACGATGGATTCGCCCTGTCCCATTGGCACGATAAAGAAGGTATTGAAAGTCATCAGACCATGCAACACCCTGCCACTACGCCCCCTCCCACTGGCGGTAGTCACGTGCCCATCTCCGTGCCTTTGGTCACGTATCCAATTCAGTCGTAGTTGCGATGTCGTGATTTTAACATTGGCACGGACATGTTTCGTCGGCTGTGGATGCCCATCGATCGGAGAGTTCGGTGCCCTGTGTGTTCATACACACCTGTACTCTGCCCAGAATTAAAGTCTGATGTTAGTTCCTCCACAGTTCGCCGCCTGTACTGTTTTACCTATACACCCAGTCCAAGACGTTCGACATTTGTAATGATGAGTGGCCACCCAACCCCACGTTTGGGCTTTCGCCACGCGTTGAAGACACGATAGCACTTCAGGAACACCTGACAAGTCGTTCAATTTCAGAATCATTCGTGCGGAGCCTCCGTACCATAATAATCAGCCCTCGGTCAAACTCAGATACATTGCGCGCCTTCCTCATTTCACGCACGAACAGTACGCTCAGTGATACTACACGCACAGTGCATGTGTTCGTTCGATAGCAGTCATTCTTCGCCGGGTGATGCTGCTATCGCCTGGACGGTCTATATTGATAGGAAGTCGGTGGTCATAATGTTCTGGTTGATCAGTGTATATTCTTCTGTTCCTTCCAATATCAAGTAGTCAATACTTTTTATAAAAAAAAAATGGTTCAAATGGCTCTGAGCACTATGGGACTTAACATCTGAGGTCATCAGTTCCCTAGAACTTAGAACTACTTAAACCTAACTAACCTAAGGAAATCACACACAACCATGCCCGAGGCAGGATTCGAACCTGCGACCGTAGCGGTCGCGCGGTTCCAGACTGAAGCGTCTAGAACCGATCCGCCACACAAGCCGGCACTTTTTATAAAAGAACTTGCGCAAGAATACCTCAGCGTTTCGATCCATTATGATTTACCCGTAGTTGTAAGAAACTTCTAGAGTCTTTGAAAGCAATGCTATTTCTCCAGCGTAGTATAGATGTATAAGTAGAATAACATTGAATCCAAACTGTACGTGAGGCCAGATTTTTCACATATCTGTTTCCAATTTTTTTCACATATCAGTTTGTTGTGGCGATATGTCTGCGGGGTGTAACTAAATTCCCTTTACAGACTTTGAAGACAGATTCATTATACCAAAACAAGAAAAGAAGTCTGCTAAACATGGGCTCTTAAAATGCATTCATTAAGATCCACTGTGAATAACATCTCGTCTATTGGACAACTGCTCATAACTCTGAAGGTATGTATTTTAGAGTCCATGTTTACTGAACATTTTTTCCTTGTTTCGGTGTAATGAACCTGTCATCGAAGTCTGTCAGGGAATTTAGTTTCACCCTGTATAATAGAGGAGGAACTTCACCATGCACTAACAGGGATGCACATTCTCGCAATTGTCAACTATTTTATTGTACTATAGTTTGGTTTTCACTGGGGCTCAGATGTCTTTCCCGGTTAGTGTACAACATAAGCTTTCTCAGATCGAGACGCCTCGATTGGAACCAAGTAAACCCCAGAGGTGGAGCTTTCGCTGCGAAATATGCAAAAACAAAATAACTAATACAAACAGTTAATCGACTTTATTCATAAAAACTACAGGAATTTCTGCTTTTTTGTTCAATCCGAATATAAAGGTAGCATTAGTTTTACCATTCGGGCGAACCGCATTCCGTGTTCTATACCTTTTCAATTAATGAGTATTAGCCACAAATTAATAATCCCTACATTTTCGGATTATTCTCACGGAGTTCATTGCTGCTCATAATCGCTCCTCGAAGACGCGAGTGAAACGCCAGTCAGGTTTTTGCAGGTAGGGGCTGGCTGAAGATTGGAATGTGAAATGTGTTATTGATTTAGTGGTCCGGAACTGGTGAAATGGTGGCCGGCAGCAGGCAAACAATACGCGTCCTAACAAAGCCGAGGCAGGAAGCAATCGGCGCCGGCATGGCCGTCGCCTTGGCGAATGGAGAAGCGCGGCGGAGGGCCACGGACCCCGCGATACGCCCGCCGTGCCAAAAGATTCCAACTTCACATTCTACACTACATTGGAGAAATTCCTACAGCTTGCGGTGTTCTTGTTCTCGAAAAGCCTTAGATGTAGGTCACACCCGCCATTTGTTAAGGCGAATTCATTAATTGCTCGAAAGAAATGATCAGTTTCGTGTTGCGTCAGACTGACAGAGACCAGAGCATGCAACTCATAACGTCGACGAATTTCGGTACTAATCGGTGCCCTCCCCCCCCCCCCCTCCTCCCGGAAATTAAATCCTGTGAATAGTTTCAAATCTCTACGCTTTAGTTTTCGGATAAAATCTAGATCTAAGATCATATCGCAGGGTGCAATTCGAATCGTTAGCATACGCGAAAACTTGGAAGTGTTAGTTATATGTAGCTGGCACACACTCTAATGATTTACGAGAAATCGAATAATTTAGAATTTAAATATAAAAATGATATACTCCGCACTTCATAAAGCCCCCCCCCCCCCCGTCCCCCTACCACTTCCGCTCCCAGTAGGTTATATCGTCAAAGCTTTGAACTTTTGACAGCCAGAGTGGCCGAGCGGTTCTAGGCGCTACAGCCTGGATCTGCGCGACTGCTACGATCGCAGGTTCGAATCCTGCCTCAGGCATGGATGTGTGTCATGTCCTTAGGTTAGTTAGGTTTAAGTAGGGGACTGATGACCTCAGAAGTTAAGTCCCATAGTGCTCAGAGCAATTTTTTTGAACTTTTATGTGCATTTCTGCACTTCCTCGTTTTGTTGTAGACTCATATTAATAACACAGTCTCTTCCCCAATCATGATTTTTTCACAGAAAAGTATTTTCCTCGTTTTGCATTCCAATTAAGTCGCAGCAGGCGTCCACGCGTGGCTGTTGTGGTTCAAAATGGTTCAAATGGCTCTGAGCACTATGCGCTAAGATCATTAGTCCCCTAGAACTTAGAACTACTTAAACCTAACTAACCTAAGGACATCACACATATCCATGCCCGAGGCAGGATTCGAACCTGCGACCGTAGCGGTCACGCTGTTCCAGACTGTAGCGCCTAGAACCGCTCGGCCACAACGGCCGGCTGGCTGTTGTGTCCGGGAAGCATGGCGTGCAGGTAAAACTTTGCACACACTTTTCTCTTCTTCAAAGCGTTCTGGGGAATGTCTTGAACAGTTGATTTAGAGATGTTGCTCCATTGCGATATGTGACACAACGAAGTTGACACACTACGGTCGCACGTCCACTACTTAATACTGCCTGCTCACAACTGACTGGTCGAATGCGCAGCCGTTGTTTACAGCTCTTAAACTGCCACCATAGTAACTGCTCAAAACGTCGCTTATACACTCCGAACTTTTTGGACCGACGGTGTACTTGAGGACGAAAGCGCTTTCCAACTGTACTGTTTGTGGTGTCACCGCCAGACACCACACTTGCTAGGTGGTAGCCTTTAAATCGGCCGCGGTCCGTTAGTATACGTCGGACCCACGTGTCGCCACTATCAGTGATTGCAGACCGAGCGCCGCCACACAGCAGGTGTAGAGAGACTTCCTAGCACTCACCCCAGTTGTACAACCGACTTTGCTAGCGATGGTTCACTGATAAAATACGCTCTCATTTGCCGAGACGATAGTTAGCATAGCCTTCAGCTACGTCATTTGCTACGACCTAGCAAGGTGCCATTACCAGTTACTATTGATACTGTAATCATGTACCCTCAAGAGCGACGTTCATCATTAATGGATTAAAGTTAAGTATTCCATCAGCTACGTCCCTTTTTTCTCTAAAGTCTAATTTCCTTGTCCTGTTCCAGACCTCACGCCAGCCTGCGTGAGCTAAAACGCGTGCCTTTCGGCTTCCTCTAGTCACACGGTGTTGACTCTCCTGCCAACCCACAACACTGTTCTATTTTATAAAATGATTAGTACTTAAAATTGGCGAGTTACACTTTCAGACGATACACTCAGATCTGTAGATGGTTCGAAGGAACGGAAAGAAATCATAACATTACAAATACACTGACGTGACAGAGGTCATGGGATACCTCCTAATATCGTGTCGGACTTCTCTTTGCCGGGCGTAGTGCAGAAATTCGGCGTGGCGTGAACTCATCAAGTCGCTGGAAGTTACCTGCAGAAATATTGAGCCAAGCTGCCTCTATAGGCGTCCATAATTGCGAAAGTGTGGGCGGTGCAGGAGATAATGCACGAACTGACCTCTCGATTATGTCTCATAAATGTTCTATGGGATTCACTGTGGGCGATTCGGATGGCCAAATCATTCGCTTGAATTGTCGGGAATGTTCTTCAAACTAATCGCGAACAATTGTGGCCTTGCATCGTTTGTTTGGGAATATGAAGTCCATGAATGGCTACAAATGGTCTACAAGTAGCCGAACATAACCATTTACATTCAGTGATCCGTTCAGTTGAACCAGAAGACCCATTCCATTCTATATACACTTAGCCTACACCATTATGGAGCCTCCACCAGCTTCCAGAGTGCCCTGTTGCAGCTTGGATCCATGGCTTCGTGGGGTGTGCGCCACACTCGAACCCTATCATCAGCTCTCACCAGGTGAAATGGGGCTCATCTGACTATGCCACGGTTTTCCAGTCTTCTATGGTCCAAACAATACGATAACGAGCCCCGGAGAAGCACTTCAAGCGATGTCGTACTGTAAGCAAAGACACTCGCGTCGGTCGTCTGCTGCCATAGCACATTGAAGCATCTCGTGGTCGTGCGGTAGCGATCTCGCTTCCTACGCCCGGGTTCCCGGGTTCCCGGGTTCGATTCCCGGCGGGGTCAGGGATTTTCTCTGCCTCGTGATGGCTGGGTGTTGTGTGATGTCCTTAGGTTAGTTAGGTTTAAGTAGTTCTAAGTTCTAGGGGACTGATGACCTAAGATGTTAAGTCCCATAGTGCTCAGTGTCATTTGAACCATTTTTGAACACTGAAGCAAATTTCGCGGCACTGTGTTCGTCGTACGTTCCACATTGATTTCTGCGATTATTTCACGCAGTGTTGCTTCTCTGTTAGCACTGACAACTCTACGGAAACGCCGCTGCTCTCGGTCGTTAAGTGATCGAAGGCCGTCGACCACTGCATTGGCGTGGTGAGAGGTAATGCCTGAAATACGGTATTCGCGGCACACTCTTGACTCTGTGGATATCGGAATGTTGAATACCCTAAAAATTTCCGAAATGGAATGTCCTAAGCGTATTGCTCCAAATACTATTCCGCGTAAAAATTCTGTTAATTTCCGTCGTGCGGCCTCATTCATGTCTGAAACCTTTCCACATGAATCGCAGAAGCACTGCCCTTTTATACCTTATGTGCGCCATCTGACGCCATCTGTACAAATGCATACTGCTATCCTATGACTTTCGTCACATCATTGTATATACATCCTAGACGTTCAACAAAATGTGTTGTTTCCTTATATAAATTGAAGCAAACATTGTAATGGCTCATTAGTTAAGGACACGACCAATTTGCATCCGCGTTCTTCTCCAGTCCGAACATGTACTCCTTCTCTAACGACATGGTCTTCGAAAGCAAGTCAAATCTTAATTTTTTTGCCTCTATTAATCCTGCCTAGTCACGTCCCATGAACCTCGGTGTTGGATATGCCGTTCCTTCAACTACTTTTATGTAGTCGTTCTACTTTCAGCGCTCCACTCTAATACCCCTAGATATTTCCACGTTATTACTGTTTCCAGTGACGTATCGACAATGGCTAATCGAAAAATGATGAATATTTCCTCCAATTAATGTGCAGTAGCCTACATTTTCTATTTTGCTAGTTATTCCGTCAATCTTCGATCTTCCACAGCAGGGGTGGACAAGAATTTGGCTCATGAACCGCGCCCTGACACGAGTGTCATAGCGCTCAGCCTGGCTGCACATTTCTCCCGCCGCCATGGGACGCTTTCTGAGTCTGAGGAAGTGGAAGAGAGGGAAACTGCAAACGCGCACATTTAAATGGCAATTCAGTCGCACTGCATACGACTTTGTTTTATATTGTGCATTCCCCAACAACATAGACCACAAATAAAACAAATTTTTAATATTAATTAATTGATTTTTGCCCGCTGAAGACATAGAATAAATTTTATCTGCTGCAAACTGTCAGCATACGGACAGACGCAGACAATTTCACATATTTTCACATTCAGTTTGCCACGGAATCGTGACTTATTTAGTCTTATAATAGAAAAAAGGTCATTCACACACAAATATATTGGTCGAAATATTGTAGCAATCTCATTATGGGGACATGGAAACTCTACCTGAGGAAAACAATGCAGAAGACAGTTTTAACGTAAAATAATTTGTCTCTAAAACGGGAAATATCTTGCGGATCAATAACCTACATTTGCTCATTCACAGGGGCGGTTTCAACTAAAACGGCAAACGATCTTGAAAACAGCTCGAACACATATGTAAGATTGGCTGTGTCCTCAAAACATTTTGAAATTTTTCCTTGTAATTCTTTCATGGCCACGATGAATTCTTCAGACCTTGCGTTTTCTTTAACGTCAGTGATGGTTCAAATGGCTCTGAGCACTATGGGACTCAACTGCTGAGGTCATTAGTCCCCTAGAACTTAGAACTACTTAAACCTAACTAACCTAAGGACATCACAAACATCCATGCCCAAGGCAGGATTCGAACCTGCGACCGTAGCGGTCTTGCGGTTCCAGGCTGCAGCGCCTTTAACCGCACGGCCACTTCGGCCGGCTAAACGTCAGTGATCTCAGGATAATAGATTGTGCTTTTCGTCGAAATTTGTCCCTTCTGCAATGTGATTTTCTTTTTAAATGCATCCCCATCTGATCAAAAATAACTTGTTTCTCACCTTGTAATGTCTTACTGTGGGCACTGTGCATCCAAGTCCACTTAAAATGCAAGATCTGCAATTCATTCCAGATGTTCTAATTTTCGTTCTTTCATTTGTTTCTGCGTCATCAATTTAACAACATCGGGCTTTAAATCGAAAAATTGTGCCAGGCATGCGCCTTGAGTTACTCACCGTCCTTTGCAGCAGTACATAAACTGTCCAATTTCTTCGTTCAATTCCATCGAAAAATATTGCAATTGAGAGTGGGAAAATGCATGTGATTTTAGAAAATTTACTATTTGTCCCACCAATGTCATCACGTCCCGTGGTGTCCGAGCGGTTCTAGGCGCTTCAGTCTGGAACCGCGTGACCGCTACGGTCGCAGGTTCGAATCCTGCCTCGGGCATGGATGTGTGTGCTGTCCTTAGGTTAGTTAGGTTTAAGTAGTTCTAAGTTCTAGGGGACTGATGACCTCAGATGTTAAGTCCCATAGTGCTCAGAGCCATTTGAACCATTTCTTTTTTTCATCACGTCCTTCACGCCTGCATATTTAGCTCAGAGTGCCTCTTGACATAGATAACGCTGAATCCCATCTGTCGATCGTTGTTTTTTTTCAGTTTTTCATTGCGAACTAATTCTTTAAATTCTTTCTGCATGGTATTGTAACATCGTTTCATAGTAAATTTTCAGTACTCGTCGATTACGTCATTGTATAACAGGTATTAAGAATTCTCATCACTCTCTTCTTTAATTCCCATTCATTTTTAAGGCTAATGACAGTAGATCGCTAGACCGCCTCTTTTCATGCATGCAACCACTGGACCTGTAAACTTCCTTCATACCATGAAGAAATAGTGAAGAGTAAGGAGCTCTGGCACCACGTTTCTGCTGAACTGGAAATAGTTGTGCCGGCCGAAAGATGCCATACCACAACACTAACTGAAATGTCACGCTGTACCGGCTACTTGCGAGAAGTCGGCTCGCACACGGCCCGCACACCCGGCCCGCATGCGGTTTGGCCCACCGTGACCGACCCTACCCCACAGGGCGTCCTTTACTTCGCTATAGCAGTTTCGACGAAACGTTGAATTCCAATTTACCTTCCTGCTTTTTTCAGTTGTATCATGCTCATGATAACATAAGTTGCATAAAAATTTAAAAAACATAACGCAGTAGTAGCGACGTCATTGTTCAACTATCGGTCCCACTACACATGCATCAAATATTGTGGGCAGCAGCAGTTGCTTGTCTCCTGAAATCTGTCACTTCATTACAGCCGCCGATCGAAGCCGTTGTGCCACAAACGGGCGCACAGCCTTTTACACTTATCCCGCAGATTAGTTTCAACCGCCAGCCCGCTGCCAGCTGTCAACTGATGCCTGCGCTCGGTTCATTTTACGCAATGTTCCACTTCTCGATCAGTATCGGAACCTAAGTCGGGAAGCGTCACTTTGTAGCCAGACCGGCACTGTAGAGTGATCGTTTGATGTGCCGAAGACGTGGAAGTCATTGCAGATAGTTTACTAACGCATTGCTGTTCAATTGAACTATTGGCCAGTTGGCCATAAATCACTAGAAACAGTAAAAAACATAAAATATTTTGTATTGAGTATACAGAGTGACCTACAATGAAAGGGCCACATGGAGCTAGTACTAAAGAAAGATGCAAGGCTGATATTCGTTGAAAGAATCCTGAGGAAGTGTAATTCACGCACGAAACAAGTAACTTACAAAACACTTATATCGCACAGACTTGAGCGTTGCTCCTCGGTGCTGGACTATTACCAGTTGAGACTAAGAGAGTACACTAAAAAAAAAATAAAAAAAAGCAACTCTTGTCCTATCGAGTTTGTTTCAAATGGTTCAAATCGCTCTAAGCACTATGGGACTTAAAATCTGAGGTCGTGAGTCCCCTACACTTAGAACTACTTAAACCTAACTAACTTAAGGACATCACACACGCCCATGCCCGAGGCAGGATTCGAACCTGCGACCGTAGCAGCAGCGCGGTTCCGGACTGAAGCCCCTACAACCGCTCGGCCACAGCGGCCGGCCTCGAGTAGTCAGTGCTAATCGAACCTTGAGATGGTGTGAAGAACGACGCGACTGGACAGTGGATGACTGGAAACGAGTGATATGAGCTGTACACTGTGGAATTTTTGAAAACTTGCAATACATACCGACATCTAAAATGTTGCAGGTGTATTTGTTTTGCAAATAAAAACGCCTTCTCTTGCTGCAATGTATTTTATTCTCCCAGACGCGTTTCGCCTTTCCTTCACTTTAAGGCATCATCAGTGGGATCTATAGTGATGCACTTATGATACACTTTTGTTCTGATGAAAGAGTATGGCTCTGTAAATCTCTGGAGAAAGTTACCTGCCATCCGCCCGGTGTAGCCGCGTGGTTTAAGGCGCCTGGTCACGGTTCGCGCGACTCCCTCCGTCGGAATTTGGAGTACTTCGGGCATGGGTGTGTGTATGTTGTCCTTAGCGCAAGATCGTTTAAGTTAGATTAAGTAGTGTGTAAGCTTAGGGACCGGATTACCGATATGATACACTTTTGTTCTGATATGTATTATTCGTAGATTATAAAACAGTTCACTTCTCGCATTTTATATGAATAAGTGATTACTTACCGTTCTTCATATTTTTAGTTGGCATCGGCGTTTCCTTTCATCTGGCCACATGGAGTTCACACTACCGCTCTTGTTTTGTTTGCAAACAAAATGAAAAGAGGGAAGAAAAACGTTCGAAACACAAAAACATGCTTAGGTTTCATAAATAGAGCCGTAGATCGACCTCTATGTGACCAGATGGGAGGAAACACCGATGCCAACTAAAACCATGAAGAACCGTGAGTAATCACTTATTTACATAAAAAGCGAGAAGTGAACTGTTTTATAATCTACGAATAATTCATATCAAAACAAAAGTGTATCATATCGGTATCATTATAGATCCCATTGACGATGCCTTCAAGTGAAAAAAGGCGAAACGCGCCTGGGAGAATAAAATACAGTGCAGCAAGAGAAGGTGTTTTTCATTTACAAAACAAATATTTCTGTGCTTGCTGCAGAGGAGGCCACGCAAAGAAGTGCTGCAGATGTAATCGTTACACAAGTGACTAACAGAATAAAAAAAAATCAAGGCAGAGCATGATATTGTGGCCTAAGACTGGTACCCCCTTCTCTCTAACTCCTTATGCACAGTATGTTAGCTGGACTGCTGGTAGCACTTTGGAACTCATGAGTAATTGCCGGCCGCTGTGGCCGAGCGGTTCTAGGCGCTTCAGTCCAGAACCGCGCTGCTGCTACGGTCGCAGGTTCGAATCCTGCCTCGGGCATGGATGTGTGTGACGTCCTTAGGTTAGTTAGGTTTTTAAGTAGTTCTCAGTTCTAGGGGACTGATGGACCTCAGAAGTTAAGTCCCATAGTGCTCAGAGCCATTTGAACCATTTGCTTCTTGTTATACCCTAAAATGCTGCGTACAAAGGCAATCAGTCAGGTTTCGTGCAAGAACTGCATACAAACCGCGCATTATCATTTCGGGTGAAGTTTCTAGTACAAGCTTGAAGAACAAGCGAGATTCATATCTATCTTCAGCAAAATCTGGAAAATGGGAGAGAGTAACTTTCAATACTACATCCAAAACCTCTTCTTACCAATTGGAAAAAAGTAATTCATTGCTTTTGTTGGACTCTTGGTCTGAACATGACAATAACTGTGTCATTAGGAGAACGGCAAAAGACAGTTAATATAACTCGGATACTATCCGGAATTAATAGTGTGATACATTCTCTCCATAAAGAAATTTTTCAACAGTGTAAAGGATTTTTCAGTAAATCTTCGTCTATATAATTTCTGATAGCTTTTTGTCATTTCAGGTTTATCAGCGGAACAATATTGTTAAATTTTAGTATTTTGTGCATGGTCACTTTGTGTCACCACGTTTTACGAATTTTATCAAGTATGCCTGGTAAACAGCACTATATACAGAACAATGACCGCGTCGATTTCTTACCCTGCCCCATTTCTGTCTATATAAAACTAGTAATTATTGCGAAGTGCCTGGATGCATTCGTTTTTCTTTTATCAGGTGTGCCTGGTATAAGGAAATTGTTAATTTTCATCAACAAATATACACTTCATATACTTGTGACGACTAGGAAATACAGGAATTAGTAAATTATACATTATTCAAAAATTATCATAGAACCGTGCTACAGGAATCGTTATAAAGTATCTCATGTCAACAAATTGAATTCCCGATTGATGCAAGGCGTCCGTTTTGTAATATCATGCTCTGCCTTGATTTTTTTTTATTCTGTTAGTCACTTGTGTAACGATTACATCTGCAGCACTTCTTTGCGTAGCCTCCTCTGCAGCAAGCACAGAAATATTTGTTTTGTAAATGAAAAACACCTTCTCTTGCTGCACTGTATTTTATTCTCCCAGGCGCGTTTCGCCTTTTTTCACTTGAAGGCATCGTCAATGGGATCTATAATGATACCGATATGATACACTTTTGTTTTGATATGAATTATTCGTAGATTATAAAACAGTTCACTTCTCGCTTTTTATGTAAATAAGTGATTACTCACGGTTCTTCATGGTTTTAGTTGGCATCGGTGTTTCCTCCCATCTGGTCACATAGAGGTCGATCTACGGCTCTATTTATGAAACCTAAGCATGTTTTTGTGTTTCGAACGTTTTTCTTCCCTCTTTTCATTTTGTTTGCAAACAAAACAAGAGCGGTAGTGTGAACTCCATGTGGCCAGATGAAAGGAAACGCCGATGCCAACTAAAAATATGAAGAACGGTAAGTAATCACTTATTCATATAAAATGCGAGAAGTGAACTGTTTTATAATCTACGAATAATACATATCAGAACAAAAGTGTATCATAAGTGCATCACTATAGATCCCACTGATGATGCCTTAAAGTGAAGGAAAGGCGAAACGCATCTGGGAGAATAAAATACATTGCAGCAAGAGAAGGCGTTTTTATTTGCAAAACAAATACACCTGCAACATTTTAGATGTCGGTATGTATTGCAAGTTTTCAAAAAAATTAATGATTTGAGACATTTATGGGAAGGTGTAAGTGCTTAAAAATCATGTGTATGCGCTGCGGACTTCGCGTTATGCCACGCTACGCTCTTTTGTCACGGCTGTCTGTTTACTCTTAGATTCCGCGAAAGGCAGGAAGGACTGTACAAACCGCTGTTATTAGCCATTCTTTGTGCGGCAAAAATGAGTAACTTTAATTTTTTTTAATACTTTCAATATGCCTTAGCGGCTAAGATTTTGACAGTGCATTTCTTTTGGTGTATTCTTCCCGTGTGAAAAAATTCGGAATAGGTTTCGTCATGTCAGATTCGACCAATCCCTTGTCAAATCTGCTTGTCGAGTTCGTCAAGGTGCAAGCGCTCTTAACTGTTTTCACAATACTACTGCGTACTACTGCGAAATAAAGTTTTATTTCATGAATGAAGTTTGAAAAATAGTAGAACGGGAGGCGTGTATGTAGGCCGAACCGAATTCAGTCGTAAGGCTGCTTGTACGTAGGTGAAAAAAGTCACGAAGTCACTGCGTCTGCAGCAGCGGTATGTTCACTAGAACCCACAGACAGAACGACTCTTTTTTGCCGACTCTGTGATATATCGCCAGCGGCAAACGTCAATTACTCCATAATATGTCATCAATTACTCTTGCCGGCAACACTCTCTCTGCCGTAATTTTATCTTTGGCTCGAAATACGCAGCCCTTATTCCACAGCATATGCACAGCTTTATCCTATGCAAAGTATACATTTATAATCTTTCATAACTTGTCTTTTTTCTGTCGAACAAAGTCTCTATCTTTGTACGCTTGATTCCGTGATCCCGCAACAATATAAGTGTTTTTATTCATTCATTATCATATGGTAGGAATAGGAAAACAAGCTGTATAATGAACTTTTACGTGATCATATCCATATGTTCGTTATGATTTGTATGATGGTTATGTATTTTGGAAGAGAGAGAATTGTCCCGAAGAATGAACTTTAATCAGTAACTAGCCATTTCTTTTTGATTTTGTAGATTCCTTATATCCCTGTTGACTTAGCGGAAAAGCTTGTAGCCGTGTACTTCAGTCTGCTTCAAACTTAGATGCCGAAGCTGATAATCGCAATGATCGTGCCTGCTAATACTGAAATGTTTGAAGTTATTTGGAATCGTGAATGCACTATTTCTCATAGTGCTCAGAGCCATTTTTGCACTATTTCTAAGCTATTCTGTCAAGGACTAAATGTACTTTGATGCATTTACATGTATTCTTAATTGTTCAGAAAGTTGCTGGAAGCATTAAAAGATCTCCGCACAGTTGAAGAGTTTTCTGTTTCTTACAAAAAAATTAATGCACTGTCGTGCAAAATTAAAGCACGAAAGTCAGTTTCGCAGCATGTACCTCCGCCAAGTAACATAGCTCGATGAAACTTGGACCGTAAATATAAAGAGCTACTGCAATATAATTCAGAAGCTAACTGAAAGAAATACGGAATGAGACGAACAGAAACGAGACTTTTATTCAAAGACAATAATTACCCCGAAGTCGCAGCGTTTTATGATGGTCCCTTGGATAATACGAAAGGCGGGACATGGTTCATAACCCTTTGAGTACCAGCTGTTTCTGCCTGAAACAACCATTTTATTAATTTTTGTTTTAAGTACCAGCACCTTTCGCGCGAAACTACCGATGCTATTGCAAGACAGAGACAATTAGTGGTAAACCGAGGTACTTACGAATGTAGTGCATCGTACCACTCACTCACAGCGTTCAAAACAACAGTCGGCACGGGGAGTGCATTTCTCGATTGCAGGAGATTGTGGCATGGTTTATTTTTCTTTAATAGTGATCATATTGAGGAGACCATTAGTAGTGAAAGTAAGTATATCTAAGGTTATTGTGACGTAAATTTGAGTTTGTTCTACTGCTCTTATGAGGGAGGGGTTCAAAGGGCTCTAAGCACTATGGCACTTAACATCTGAGGCCATCAGTCCCCTAGACTTAGAACTACAACCTAACTAACCTATGGACATCACACATATCTATGCCCGAGACATGATTCGAACCTGCGACCGTAGCAGTCGCGAGGTTCCGGACTGTAGCGCCTACAACCGCTCGTCCACAGCGGCCGGCTTCTTATGAGGGATTTCGAAATGAAACCACTGGTGCGGTATCTACTTTTGATACAAAGTTATTAAATTTTAGGGGTATTTTGCTTGTTATTTAGGACTGTAATTTGTTTGGGGCATTATGAGTTCATGGACGTTTCGAGATGTGGTATATTGTCTAGGAAAAACGCGAAATTGCTTTCACATATACCTCATGAACTGATGAGTGGTTGGAATTTGTAGGTCTCAGTGGTTCCAACGTAAAACCACAACTTTAAAACAATAGACTGTTTACTTTCTGCCAATTTCTTCTAGTAATCGTTGTTTACTATGATGATGAAGATCAATTTTATGAGAAATGTTAAAATTAACTTTTTGTACGCTACTGGCCATTAAAATTGCTACACCAAGAAGAAATGCAGATGATAAACGGGTATTCATTGAACAAATATATTATACTAGAACTGACATGTGATTACATTTTCACGCAATTTGGGTGCATAGATCCTGAGAAATTAGTACCCAGAACAACCACCTCAGGCCGTAATAACGGCCTTGATACGCCGGGGCATTGATTCAAACAGAGCTTGGACGGTGTGTACAGGTACAGCTGCCCATGCAGCTTCAAATGGTTCAAATGCCTCTGAGCACTAAGGGACTTAACATCTATGGTCATCAGTCCCCTAGAACTTAGAACTACTTAAACCTAGCTAACCTAAGGACATCACACAGCACCGAGTCATCACGAGGCAGAGAAAATCCCTGATCCCGCCGGGAATCGAACCCGGGAACCCGGGCCATACAGCTTCAACACGATACCACAGTTCATCAAGAGTAGTGACTGGCGTATTGTGACGAGCCAGTTGCTCGGCCACCATTGACCAGACGTTTTCAGTTGGTGAGAGATCTGGAGAATGTGCTGGCCAGGGCAGCAGTCGAACATTTTCTGTATCGAGAAAGGCCTGTACAGGACCTGCAACATGCGGTCGTGCATTATCCTGCTGAAATGTAGGGTTTCGCAGGGATCGAATGAAGGGTGCAGCCACGGCTCGTAACACATTTGAAATGTAACGTCCACTGTTCAAAGTGCCGTCAATGCGAACAAGAGGTGACCGAGACGTGTAACCAGTAGCACCCCATATCATCACGCCGGGTGATACGCCAATATGGCAATGACGAATACACGCTTCAAAATGTTCAAATGCGTATGGAATCTTATGGGACTTAACTGCTAAGGTCATCAGTTCCGAAGCTTACACACTACTTAACCTAAATTATCCTAAGGACAAACACACACACCCATACCCGAGGGAGGACTCGAACCTCCACCGGGACAAGCCGCACAGCCCATGACTGCAGCGCCTGAGACCGCTCGGCTAATCCCGCGCGGCAATACACGCTTCCAATGTGCGTTCACCGCGATGTCGCTAAACACGGATGCGACCATCTTGATGCTGTAAACAGAACCTGGATTCATCCGAAGAAATGACGTTTTGCCATACGTGCACCCAGGTTCGCCGATGAGTACACCATCGCAGGCGCTCCTGTCTGTGATGCAGCGTCAAGGGTAACCGCAACCATTGTCTCTGAGCTGATAGTCCATGCTGCTGCAAACGTCGTCGAACTGTTCGTGGAGATGGTTGTTGTCTTGCAAACGTCCCCATCTGTTTCTCAGGGATCGAGACGTGGCTGCACGATCCGTTACGATGCCTGTCATCTCGACTGCTAGTGATACGAGGCCGTTGGGATCCAGCACGGCGTTCCGTATTACCCTCCTGAACCCACCGACTCCAGAGTCCACTAACAGTCATTGTATCTCGAACAACGTGAGCAGCAATGTCGCGATACGATAAACCGCAACCGCGATAAGCTACAATCCGACCTTTATCAAAGTCGGAAACGTGATAGTAGCATTACTCCTCCCTACACGAGGCATCACAACAACATTTCACCAGGCAACGCGGGTCAACTGCTGCTTGTGTATGAGAAATCGGTTGGAAACTTTCCTCGTTTCAGCACGTTGTAGGTGTCGCTACCGGCGCCAACCTTGTGTGAATGCTCTGAAAAGTTAATCATTTGCATATCACAGCATCTTCTTCCTGTCGGTTAAATTTCGCGTCTGTAGCACATCATCTTCGGGGTGTGGCAATTTTAATGGCCAGTAGTGTATTATTGCGGCCTAAACGGTTAATACGAAGTGCGCTCACCACGGATGGTAGTGCATGCTCTGCAGCGTGCTCAAATGCAGCTCAGTCCATTCCCCGAATATCCTTTCGTTCAGAGCTCCCCCACCTGCGCAGTTCCTTGAGGTCGTGCATTGCCATCCATAAAAATGAAGCCGAATACACCACTGAAAGACGCACATGGGGAAAGAGTCAAGTGCAGCAATAAAGATTACTGATGCGTGTACTGCTTTCAAAGATCTGTAGGTCAGTAATCCCAAGCATATTATGCCTCCCTACACCATAACTCCTGGACCACCAAAACGATCATGCTCGACAATATCCTGTATACATTACGAACCCTCATATGGCAATAGGTGGCAGCACTATTCCACATATTTGTTAATTTTTTAGGCTCTTTAATGGATTATGGAGCAATAATTTTGACAAAAGGTCTGTGTTACTTCACGTTATGTCGTATAAGTATAGAAATAAGTGGATGGCAATCACCTCACATTAGAAAAGCATTTCGGATGTTGGGTATATTCATAGTGTGATTTAGCTATTTCCAGCTTCTCATATAATGTAACACATATCATTCTACTGTAGCAGAGCTGTGTACATAATAGATAATAAAACACATAAAACAGATTTCTTTTCTTATTTGTTGACAAATCTCTCAAGTATATCTTTAAAGTTTAATAGATGAGAGAAAACTGACTTCATAGCAAGTACTTCTAATGCATTTTTGGTAACACCGGTTCCCATCAGATCACCGAAGCTAAGCGCTGTCGGGCTTGGCTAACACTTGTATGGGTGACCGTCTGGTTCTGCCGGGCGCCATTGGCAACCGGAATGCACTCAGCCCTTGTGAAGCAAATTGAGGAGCTACTTGATTGAGAAATAGCGACTCCGGTCTCGTAAACTGACAATGGCCGGGAGAGCGGTGTGCTGACCACGTGCCCCTGCACATCCTCATCCAGTGGCTCCAAATGCTGAGGATAACACGGCAGTCGCTCAGTACCTTTGGGCCTTCCAATAGCTGTTCGGAAGGAATTTAGCTTTGTTACTTTTCCAATTTGTTAAAAAATATCAGCTCAGCCAAGGATACTGGCGGAGAACAAAATATTCTTAGAATAGATGTTTGGGAAAAAGTTACTGTATTAAGGAGCTGAAGTGGAATCAGTCAGACACTGAACCTCGCACCTTGAATTGGTTTCAGACAGTTCAATTCTTCTACTACTATTTGACATACCAGTGCTATGCATTTTAGACCTTTTTTTATAGAGATCTGTGAAGTGCGCAGTTACAGAGTCGTTCGATTCCTGCCTCGGGCATGGATGTGTGTGATGTCCTTAGGTTAGTTAGGTTTAAGTAGTTCTAAGTTCTAGGGGACTGATGACCTCAGATGTTGAGTCCCATAGTGCTCAGAGCCATTTTTTAGGCTCTCGTCGGTCCTGACTAGTATCCAACAGGAATCTCGCTGCAAGGGATGCAGTCACAGTCCACCAATCTCATTAAATTCATTATACAGCCATTGCATTGCCTCCTTTTTTATGTTTAGGATAATTGAGGTTCGTGTTAAACTTTTTCAAAATTGTCTGTATGGAAGTCCAGTCTGTAGCAACCAGCTACTGCTCTCTGCGGGTATGGTTAAGATTGCAAACACAAACACATTTGACATGTACTGCCCGTGATCGACAGACTAATGCTCCTACCAGGAAGGGCACACTTCAAAAAAGAGCTTATATTTGTACTCCGGAGGGTTTGTGCTCCTTAAATAAAGTGGATCTTCCCTGCTATATATAGCATTCATTTGCCACAGAGATAATTACGCACCTTATCAATTAATTTTGTTATCCGCTTTCCTCTTTGTTAGCGCGCATATCTCATTCTCAGAAAAGCTAAGGTTTTTTATAACTTTTTTCTGCATCTTCTCTAGCTTATTGTTTATCCCTCTACTTTCTCATAAATGCCAAGGCTTCTCACGGCCGTTTGGTTTCCATCAGAACACAGGTGCCCCCCTTATAAGCCGTTCTTTCAGTTCATTCAATACTCTTTGTGATTTTTCTCTGGACATGTGTTTTAACTTAATCCTTAATTAATGTAATGGGAAATATTTCCGGGTATTCTTCGGTGTGTGTGTGTTTGTTTGTTGGAGGAGGGCAAGTAGGGGGTGCGGGAGGCAGGCAATTACTCGTATTGTGTGGCAGGATCATTGAGATGGCACTGACCACGAGAGACTAGCGATGCTTTTTTTGAACGGGAGAGAAGGATGGGATTATTGTTTCTCAGAATTAGTTACGATATTTTTAATTCAGAGTACATGGACTTATCTCCCTTTGCCATGAAATTCTGGCATTATCACAAACAATCCTGACAGAGAAACGTCCGCAACTGAGCATTATAGTAGAGGTTGAAAATACCTCTTCAGATGTAAGGTTCTTTTTATTTTGCAGGGCTTTAACCCCAACCGGTTTTAGACAGTGCGGACTTTAACGTTTAGCTACTTTCCATTTGTTTATTAGCGAGATGCTTTTTAATAGAAGTGGCACACAGGTATGTTCTTTTAACTCATGACTGTGGCACGTTATTCCACGTCGCCTTATGCGTCCCTACTAAATTAAAAACTTGATGCCACCCATTGAAAGGGGAGAAAAATTTTATTGTGTTTTACGGTTTATACATAAGGCTTAAGTCGCCGGCTTCTAGTTACGAGTTTTACTACAGTTCTGTACTGCCTCTATTCAGTATGTTCCTTTACCACTCGTAATGTACTTTTAACACTTTTCATGCAACTTCCCCGTGTACTTTTGTCAATCTAGTTTACCAGTTTGCTTCCTCTTTCGAGTACACTACTCCGTGCTTTGCGCTCGCCAGTGGTACACAAAGTCCTACATCCGTCCAGCGCGACGCTCGGGGTCACAGCACGAAGTGTAAGTGTCCTGGAGTTCATTGTGTATTTCTTTACCCAGACAGTAGTCCGTTGTATTGTCTGGCCTCGCTTTGGCATTGACTTATGTTTTATAGCACCTAGTCCGACCGCTGTTTTCTAAAATATTATGAGGAAATTCTTGTTTGGTCATAAGTACTACTGCGGGTAAGGGGCGCGATGGGCTTGTAAGAGACCAAAACCGGTCGTGGTTTGAACATTGGAAAATAAAAAGAACTGAAGAGTATTTTCAGTCTCTCCTCTGGCATAATTCATAATATTTAGATTTCCTCAGTGTTTACCTACAGCAGCAAAACTGTACTTCGAGTCTTTGATTTCACTGTTAGTTGTGAAACCGACCCTGGCTCGTATTAACCGGCACTTTGCTAGGACAGTAGATCTCCATAAAGAGAGAGAGAAAGACAGAATATGAAGATGGAAGGCGAAGTACGTGAGACTACAGATGCATGCTAATAAGTGGTGGGAGGGGTGAGAATAGTCTTATCTTTCGGTATCACGCTAATACACTTGTAATCGAATTTAACTTCGCCTGATTCTACAGTTCCTACCACAGTCGGCAATTGTAGGATCACCTAACCAGGAATAAAGGAAATCGGGGATGAAGTAAAGTTATAATACCACAGCAGGAAGATGTTTAGATCCGCAGAGTAGCCAACATAATTAGAATTTTCCTTGCATCTCAGTAACCGCTTTTGGCGAACGCAGGGGTGGTTCCTTTGATCTGATTGCCACCGATTTTCGATTTGTTGTGTTAGTCATGTAGCCACTGGGATCAACCATGGTCGTTTCCCTTCCTAATGAAAATGCCCTGCTCAAAGGAGATTAGGTGAAACTGTCTTGGAGTATACTAATACAGATATCTTTATATTACATTGTTAACACGCCTGGGACTTCCAACGGATGATCCGAAAGACACGGGTCCCAGCTTTTACTTATTGTTAACAAGATATTGTCTATCATTACATCATATAAGAGAGTAACGTGGAGCTGAATTTACCAACTTGTATACTTAAAAAGCGTCTGCTGAGATGAAAGTAAAGCAGCTAACCTATAGAGGAAGATTTAGCTGCCTCTGTCGATGTTGTCTTACGCAACCCACTTGTCCATAAACCACGCGCGAGATGGTCATATTCTCTCGATCGATATGCGCTAACTATTAGTCCTACAGATAAAATCAACAGGACATTTTTGCAGAAAATTTAATGTAATTAAATTTTGTACTGGCATACGTTTTCGCTAGGGGCCGTAGTTTTCGACCTATTCAAAAAAAGAAAAGTACGAAACTGACTTCCAAACGCATCCCACACCCACATACAGCCGCATCGGTCATGATTTCTAAAGTCTTTTTCGTGATACTCCCTCCTACCACTGCACAAAAATTTGCGGCTGCACGAATTATTTCCCACTTCGACCTCTTTTTGTCGTCGCTGACTAGCCCTATTACGCCACCAGCTTGGTCTAGCACTTGTAAATTGTAAAACTAATGTTGCGTAAATTTGATCTAACAGTTTTGTGAATTTTAACGGCTTAAAATAAACAATTAAATCGTTGTATTTATCATGTCTCCTGATTACGAAACTACTGTGCTTGTAAGAGTTAAGTCTGGATCGATCTGTGAGCGTAGTAAGTTTTAACGTATCGTTTACAAACGTCGTTTTTCTTTCATTGCCCTCACGGGCATGTTTAAGTTAACATTATTAACCAAATAGCCGGCTATCCTGGTGGCGTAATGGCCCTGTCCGCGGAGGCAAAAAAATATCGAAGGTCGGGAATAGTTCGTGCAGTCGGAAATTTGTGTACGGTGGTAGGAGGGAGTGCCATGAACAACATACTGAAAATCCTGACTAGTGAGGGGTGAGCGTATGGATGGAGGTGCGTTTGAAAATGGCTCTGAGCACTATGGGACTCAACATTTGAGGTCATTAGTCCCCTAGACTTAGAACTACTTAAACCTAACTAACCTAAGGACATCACACACATCCATGACCGAGGCAGAAATCGAACCTGCGACCGTAGCAGCTGCACGGATCCGGACTGAAACGCCTAGAACCGCTCGGCCACCGCGGCCGTCTGAGGTGTGTTTGAAGGTCACTTTTGTAAGTTTTTCTTGAGTAACTCGAAAACCTTGGCCTACAGCGAAAATGCATTCCAGTACAAAATTTAACCACATTAAATTTACTACAAAAAGGTCTTGTTCATTTTTTCTGTGTGAATAATAATTTGCTCGTAGCGAGCGAGGAATATGGTTTATGAAGGGCAGATTTAACATTGCGCGTTGCTTAAAGTGACATCGGTAGGAGCAACTGAATCACACTATATAAAAGGTTAGATACTTTATTGCAACGGTTGCCAAGTGCTGCTGTTTCAGTTCACGCAATATGAAGTCACGGTTTATGTCTTTAAAGAGCTCTTCATACCTTTCCAGCTATAATTAGTGTGAAAGCTTATTACATCCACCGCACAATTTGTGAAAAGTGGTCTTACAATGTACCTTAGCCTTTAATAAAAATTTGTTTTCGTTTCATGAAGCTTGCGTAACAAGATGTTGTCCTATTCTGAACTTATATTATTTTCATATCCCGGTAACAGATTTACTATAACCTCAAGGTCTTGGTTACATTCCTGAAGTTCCGGAATCCGTCTGATCTAATTTAAAGCAGTCTCGGAAACCTAAATGATTTCATCTAAAGGTAGTGATTGAATACAGTAATCTGTATTTTTCTGTAGAAGAGAAACATGTTGTACGTGGAAAGTCTGGATTAATGCTCGGCAGGCCGGAGTGGCCGAGCGGTTCTAGGCGCTACGGTCTGGAACCGCGTGACCGCTACGTCGCAGGTTCGAATCTTGCCTCGGGATTGGATGTGTGTGATGTCCTTAGGTTAGTTAGGTTTAAGTAGTTCTAAGTTCTAGGGGACTGATGATCTTAGAATTTAAGTCCCATAGTGCTCAGAGCCATTTGAACGATTTGATTAATGTTCTACTTACCTTTACCATTGTTCTCACTGAATTAAGTGTCACGTTAAACTTAAAATTTACCGAATCATCTATGATGTGAATTAGTCAAACACTCTCGAACTACACTGACGATTTTCTGATTCTTTTAACGCTGACTACGTCTAGAAATATGGTTTTACTTGTCAGCTCTTATATCGGAAGAAGACGGAACGTTCTAATGTGCGCTAGGCTTTCGAATACCATCTGTTTGGTTAGTGTAATAGGAAGGTTAGAATTGAGCGTCATAGCGACGTAGAGATAATGAGGACAGTGCGATAGCTCAGCTGCAGAGAGAGACAGAAAGAGAGACTTTGTTTCACGGGAACGTTCACAGGAAATTATATCAAACGCATGAACCCCAGACGTGATATAGCCGGTTTAATATTCACTTACGCGGACTGGTGCTGGATGACTACCTAATTGCAGTGCACGTGTCGATGCAATTATCGTTAGGGCATAGCAAACAGAAACTGGTTTATCTGGCGTCAGATGCACGCGGCAGCATATAGCGGGCGTTCTCGTTCTGTTGGCTAATGTGATCAGGCGGGTTTACCCACCTACTAATTTGAGGATTAAATATCGGCTTATTAGCGGTGAAATACTTCATTAAGAGGCATTAGTTCCATCCTTTGCATAAGTTCTTCCACATTAATAGCACAGGATAACCACAGTGGGGTAATAATAAATCTGTTCGCGTCAGTAAGACGTTCGCGCATCCACTGCAGGTAGTGCTCGGTCCGTCTCAGAGGTCGTCGGTAGTACTGAAAGAGGAGGCGGGCGGCCAAGCTGTGGTGACTAATCGCTTAGAAATTCGATGGTATGACACATCCTCAGCAACATCACTTCTGCTCACTTCCCCGTCAATCTGGACAATGAGGATACTGGGCGTGTTTCCGTGTCCATATCAACCCAAAGCCCCTGGTGTCCATATAATACATGCATACAGTCTACGACGTATATCAGAACGAAACAGCAGAGACTGCAGCCGTTTCAAGACTCGTCGTCGGACAGTGAACATAAATATATAAGACTATGTCACTGATGTGGATCTCGTGTGGATTTGTGGAACGTATTACTTCCTCCTACAAACATCTCGCGAAATAGCCTCGCCTGATCATCCAGAGAAATTAAATCTCACATGGTACGGCAAAGGTGTGAAACAATAGTGGTACGAGAACCACACTCCGTTACGCTCAGTAAGGAGGTTTGCGGGATATAGATGTACCAGTTGATGTACGTGAATATTTTTCATGTGTGACACCAAAACACTCAGCTAACAGCGATTCTTATGATGGGCTGACTATTTTTCCTTGCAGACCCTACTAATCTGGGTCAAGGCGGAAGTCGATCAAAATCGATCGTAAGGACGTATGTCATAGGATGATGTTTTACGACCTAGCTCACTAAACTTAACATTAGGAATACAGAATGAGGCAGCTAATGCATGCCAACAAAAATATATCCAAGATGATTAAACATATCTAAGATGATTAAAAATATCAACTGCTGCTTTCAATAAGTTATAGTGGATAACATGGCAGCGTGCTCGTACAGAGCAACATGCAACGCAGTAGCTTGGAAGACAGCTAAGTAGACCAGACAAGGATCGAATCCGAGAGGCGGATTAACGACAGTGGCTGGTGCATCGGCCAGCGCGTGTGGTTTTTAGACGGTTTGCCACGCACGTTTAGGCGGAAGCTTAGCCAGTCCCCAATATCCGCTTCAGAAAATACGATTCACAAACAATTAAAAGACGTTCATATACAGAACAAGGTTCACACAGTTCACATATAGGTGGTGTACACGATTTCCCTCCATCAAGTAACTAACTACTGCGGCGACAGGAAGCGCTTCATGCCGCAAAGTAAATAAAATTAAACTGCCAGATTTTGAGCACAGCTGTCCAAATCCTAAACGGGATTACCACATCGCAAAGAAAAAAAATAGTGGACAATATGGCGAATTTTCGAAAGTACGCAAGAAATTTTTAACGTTTATAGCTGTCTCACTATGACACCGATTTCGTTCACTTTTTTCTGTCACACTTTGAAGAAGACTTCAGAGACATAACATGTGTGGAATGTGATTTAAATGGTAATAAGATATCGCCATCGCTGCAAAGCACTGTTCGCCCGTCTGTAGAAGAAAACCACTGCCCCCCGAGCACACGCCGTACTGTCCAAAAATAAGCGAATACGTAAATAAATCAGGTACATTTTACGTGTTTATTGTTATGTCAGTCGTATAAAGTGCTGGAAACGCCGAGCTTCAGCAGTGATACGTTCTATAAAGCGATTTAGTACATATTTATGCGAAAGACCTTGCTCTTCTTCTAGCAGCGGTTTATCGTAGAACGCTGGAACAACGAAAGATTCCTACCGACTAGGAAAAAGTACAGGCCATTACCGTTTTCAAGAAAGGTCACAGTAAAGATGCACAGAAATATAGGTCTATATCGTTGACCTCAGTCTGTTGCAGAATTATGGAACATGTCTTATGCTCAAGAATTACAACGTTTTTGTAGAAGAACAGAGGATATACATTGTAGACTGGCAATGGCAAGAAAAGCGTTACTGAAGAAGAGAAATTTGTTAATAAGGAATATATATTTAATTATTAGGAAGTCTTTTCTGAAGATATTCGTCTGGAGTTTAGGCATGTATGGAAGTAAAACATCGACGATAAACGGTTTATACAAGAAGAGAAAGAGGCTTATGAAATGTGATGTTACAGAAGAATGCTGAATATTAGATAGGTATATCGTGTAACTAATGAGGAGGTACTGAATAGCATTGAGGCGACGAGAAATTTGTGTCACAAGTTGACTAAGAGAAGGGATCGATTGATACGACGCATTCTGAGACATCAAGGGATCATGAGTTTAGTATTGGAGAAAATTGTACGGGGTAAAAGTCGTAGAGGAAGACCAAGCGATGAATATAGTAAGCAGATTCAGAAGGATGTAGGTTTCAGCACTTATTCAGAGATGAAGAGGATTGCACAGGATAGACTAGCATAGAGAGCTGCATCAAACAAGTCTTCGGATTGAAGACCACTAAAACACAATCTCCACCCTGCTGGGGGTAGCACTACAAGTGGCATGCAACTCTTTCAGGTGAAATGCTTGGAGAGAGGACACAGCAAGTCACTGATGGTGTATGCCGAAAGCGCAGGCATAGCATTTCGAGAATTTAGGGTCGTTCAAAAAATAATGCACCACAACTTTTTCTCAAAACATATTTATTTTTAAGAATTATAATTTGTTGACGATATCAGTCAATAATTCTTTTACATGTGCTGTTTTTCTGTATTGTCTCCATAAGTCTATAGCATTGCCAGTATTGTGTAAGGGTGTAACAGCAGAAAGACAACATGAATAAATTTACAAGTGATTAGGTGTGTACAGGGTGAAAAATTTAGTACGGAGATCTGCCATCTCTGACAGCACCTATGCTCTAGCCCGACTGGGAGCAAAACTGAGCATGGTTGACTGATAAGTTTGCGTCATTTCATGCTGCTTCTGTTCCACGATAGAACTCACCAATCGTAATGGCTAGGAAGTAGTGGCGCGCTAGTCTTTCTGCAACCCATAAGTAGATGTTATAAATGGGTGATAGAGCTTATAGAACGTGCTGGTCAGGTCCAAAGATGAACACTTTCTGTATCAAGATAGGTCAGTAAACTATGGGCGGCATGAGGTCTTTCGTTATCTTGTTGAAAGATAACGCCTTGTACACCTCAAAGGTACGGCACAGCCAGCGGCCTTAACAGAATCACGACAGAAATTTAACGGCTGCTGCCTAAATTACCTGCTATGGAACCATAAGTGATCGTGTTGTGTAGCCAATGGCATCCCCATCACAGCGGCAGGTGCTATGCCCATATGACGATGACGATCACAATCTGGCAACGTTTGCTCCCCTCGAATATTCCACACACGGATACATCCAAAAAAATGGTTCAAATGGCTCTGAGCACTATGCGACTTAACTTCTGAGGTCATCAGTTGCCTAGAACTTAGAACTAATTAAACCTAACTAACCTAAGGATTCGAACCTGCGACCGTAGCGGTCGCTCGGCTCCAGACTGTAGCGCCTAGAACCGCACGGCCACTCCGGCCGGCGGATACATCCATCGTGATGCTGTACGCAGATACAGGATTCGTCTGAAAACCGAAGTGATGCCATTCCACTGTACTGTGTTGTCGTTGGGCTCACCACTGTCGGTGCGACTCCCTCTGCTGCCAGTTAATGGAAAGTTGTAACAATGGTTACCATGCTGATAGTCCGTGATGTTCCAGACGCCGTCATACTGTCAGTGTGGTTAATTGTCAGATTGTACATAACAGGTTCCTGACTCATGTTGCGTGACGTGGCTGTACGGTTCTGCACGGCCGAGGGGACACTATTTCTGTCCTCCCATGCGCTAGCGCGGTGCCGTTGAGATCATGTAACGTTGAATTCTGTCCTCCTGAACCCATTAGTTTCTTATTCGCTCCAGAGTCACGGCACTCCTGCCTTCGCGAACAGCAATGTCGCATAATGATAAACCTGAGTCGCAGCAGGCCACAATTTTGCGACTATAGAGTATCAAAAAAATGGTTCAAATGGCTCTGAGCACTATGCGACTTAACTTCTGAGGTCATCAGTCGCCTAGAACTTAGAACTAATTAAACCTAACTAACCTAAGGACATCACACACATCCATGCCCGAGGCAGGATTCGAACCTGCGACCGTAGCGGTCGCGCGGTTCCAGACTGTAGTGCCTAGAACCGCTCGGCCACCCCGGCCGGCTATCGAGTATCGACATTCGGTTGTAGCCGTTTCTTCTTCTTACACGAAGCATCACGATCTCCTCACAAACAAACAACATTTAAAGTAGATTTATGAATGCGATACCCGATGGGTTATCTTGTCTTATTATTGCACTTACTCTGTGCGGTTGTGCTCAAATGCTAATCATTTACTTATCCACTATGTGGTACAAAGTTGCCAGTTTGATGTCTGCTGTATGCTGCCTTCATGCTGTTGCAATTTTCGTGGCCAGCAGTGAAGTTCTTTCACAAAAAAGTCACACTGTCCGCTATAGCTCAGCGTGCAACAGCCTAGCAACAATAGTGTGCGCAGCCACCAGCCCAATAGGGCACTCGGCGGATCTCATCAGACGAGTCCGCGCCCGGGTGAGAGACAGCAATAGTTAACACGTAACACTCAATCTGAACTCTGTGTTTCAAATCATATAATAAATTGAACAACGAAGACTGAAAAGTAAATAACAATTAAAAGCATGCACAAAGCAGTGTTCTACTCTCGATAAAGTAATGCCTCACCAGGTGGACTTGGACTCGAGCATAAACATAATTATTAAAATAAAAATACGTGTTTAAAATCAGACTGAAAAGTATAAAACAATTTCCCCTAGCGTTATACAGATTCGTAATCTCATACAGATAGTCTTGAAAATTATTTATAGTGAATTTTTTATAGATATGAAAATACTTGTAAGATTTAAGAAAACGTGGAATACGTAATTGTAGCATGAATAGTTTACCTACTTACTACTGCCCTACGTACGTAATTGATGCATTAATCGTTCACCTCCTTACGCTTATGTATTTCATGTATCCCACGTTTTTCGTGTTAAACCTAACATGTATTTTAATAGGTATAAACAGTTCAGTCGCAAAACTTCAGGACTGTCTGTACAGAGTTATGAATCTGTACAGGGCAAGGAGACATTGTTCTTATACTTCGTAGTCCAATTTGAAAACGTGGTATATTAAAAATCTATTTTTATTTAAATTATCATATTCTGCTTTTTTGTCTTTGTGTTAAAATTTTCAGTGGATTTTAAACATATTGATGAGTTTATAAGACAGACATCGTTAAATTTCAGGTTTATTTTGATATCTTTTCACCTGATAGTACCTGAAATACAATGGTGTTATACCCTCCTATTAATAATATATCAATCTATTTCATTGTTATTTTCCTAAGAAATAAAATAAAGAAGAAACCAAATTAAATTAATATGATTTTTATAAGATTTATATATATGCTTATGTCACATTTATTGCAACCATCTCCTCCTCCCCTCTCTTTCTGTCCAATTCCTTCCCCACATCTCTGTTCATCTCCTTCTCTGCACTCTCTGTATTCACCTCCTTTTCTCTCTGTCCATCGCCTCCTCCCATCTCTGTCTGTCCATTGTCTCCTACATGCTTTTTCTCTGTCCATAGCTTCCTCCCATCTCTGTCTGTCCATCTCCTCCTCCCACCTCAGTCCATTCATCTCCTCCTCCTACCTCTGTCTATCCATCTTATACTCACCCTCTCACTATCCAGCTCCTGCAGACATGCAGGTTGTGCAGGGCAGCCTAGATGTCAGGCTTTTTCAGCCTTCTTCATCCCCACATCTACCCTGCACCTCTACCAAACAACCTGACAAGAAAGCGAGTTAATATTGCAATTGCATCCAGTTCTCAGAGTTTTGTTTAAAATTTCATGTGTCTTGTTCATTGGGAAGTTGCTTTAAAATCAATTGTAAATTTTTTACCAAAGTAATAGACAAGAAAGTGACCTTATAAAAATTGGTAACATTACTGTAAAAATTATACTAAGAATTGCACTATTTAAATGGACATACAGAACAAAATGCATATAACAATACTGATAGAACCAACATCGTACAACAATACACATGCTGCTACAGGATGAGGACCAGGGGTGCTAGTGGAACCAATTTCAGAATAGTTATTTTAAATTACGAATAACTTGGCCACTGTTTCAGCGATTTAATGGCCGATAACACCTTGTTCCATCGAGCCATAATCTACCACTTACTCTTGTTCGTAGCTGTGTCATTCAATACAATCTGTGCCGTACACAGCCAGCTTGCTACTCTCGGGATGAATAAAGGGCAGGAGGTGCACTCCTTTAATATCGCCGGCAGATTGTACACACCGCCGACTTTCACAGCCACACTTTGCCCACACAGAATGATTCATCCACACAGGATGAGAGCCAACTGAGCTCCATGGGCTGACAAGCAGTTCTCCCACTAGACGCAGAGTCAATGAGCCACTGAGTGAACAAGCAAGTGAAACACACAAGGGACCGGTAAAGGGTAACACGCATTTGTACAATATACAACCAAAAATGAGTCGTACGAAATGCTCAATTCAGCTTTCGTCCAGAACAGATCCCCGGCAGATGTGAAAGCAATCACAGGTGGCTATAAAGATAATAAATCCACAACAGTAATATATCTAGAGAAGCTCAATCATTTGACAGTGTATGGCGTAACGGTTCATTATACTACATAATAAAACTGCATTATAATGTTAAATATTTCCTATCTTAGAGACTATACTTTGAATATGTATGTTGGTGGTACTCGTATTACGGTATATTGATAATTTTTACTTTTTGTACCGTCTGCCTACAACTAAATGAGATAATTTTCGTGCCATACGCGTTTCGCCTTTATTTTCTGCAAGGCATCTTCAGTGGCAGGTTGTGCGGACGATTTTCCCATAAATTACGTAAAAAATCGTCGCCATGCAGGACTAGCCGAGCGGCCTAAGGCGCTGCAGTCATGGACTGTGCGGCTGCTCCCGGCGGAGGTTCGAGTCCTCCCTCGGGCATGGGTGTGTGTGTTTGTCCTTAGGATAATTTAGGTTAAGTAGTGTGTAAGCTTAGGGACTGATGACCTTAGCAGTTAAGTACCATAAGATTTCACACACACACACATTTTAAAAAATCGTCCTCGCATCTGGTCGTTCAAATATTTTTTTTTTATTTTAAAAAGGACATATAAGTAAGCTAGATCCTTTATATGATGTTTCCATGACAGCCACAGACACCTGCCACGTGAAGGATGTCGAATATTACCCGATGACGTTTTGCCTTAAAGAGAAGAGTAAGTGCACTTTTTTTAAGCAGGAAAATATGTACAACCTTGCAGGTTATGTCACTGCATTCGTCAACCTTGCGACATTTATCCGAATAATATACAAATTTCCCGAAGATATTCCGCAATGTAAAACACTTCTGACCGTAAGTGATCCCTCGTATGCAAATTAAACTGTGATTCTCCGGTCAAATAAAACAATTCCCAGAGGTATGAGAAAAATATTTTTTCACTCTATATCTGAATGCTCTGTTTTAATGAATTCTGTTGATGAAACAGCTTTCAGACATCAACAAAATGTTTTCCGTAGCCAACATATTGGACATCTTGAAACAGAAGGTTGATGCGGAATTAGGGGACGAACACATGTTTCTGCTTACATAATATATCGAAGACATACTAGTTGCGGAAGCAAATTTGAAGTTATTGACCATATTCTTAGTGTTCCTTATTGTGTTCTCGTGTTCCTGTGTGTCTGGTTACTTGGATACTGGCTGCTATCCGTGACGCCTTTAAATTAAATGCTTTATTTATGAGGAACCGCATCCACCTACTCTTCTTCTCTGCTTTTTCTCTGCCATTAAGGCGACCGCTAAAATGAATCTTTAACGAAGACCATTGATGGTTTCTTCCACGTGTCTCCTGAAGATTATACATCGTTGCTTTAAGTGAGATCGTCTTGGCCTCTTTATAACAGCGGTATTGTCACCTACGTGAACTATGTAAAAATCATTCAGCTGTCATCTTAGTAAGATATTTTTTGTTAAACTAAAGTTTCATACCATCTAAAATTAAGCATGGGTGAATGTCACTTATACGAGTCACAAAACATTCGTAAACGAATGCCGACGAGGTGTTGTGTGGTGTCAGACAACGCGAGAGGCTGAGTTTTATTGCTTCACGTCCTTCAGAGATATCACGCATGTGAACTTTATAGGTAATCATTTTAGTGAACGCTGTGCATGTAATTGTATGTTAAATTAGTAACTATTGACTTCCCAACAGATTGTTAATACCTCTGGTTCCGTTGCCTCATTTTTCGTTATTAATTGTTTCTCGAAATATAATTGTAAGCTTTGAAGGAAGTGAATTCTGTACCACAGACGTAATTTAAACCAACATAAGTCTACGTGACGAATGCCTTTCATTTTGTTTCCGCACACGCAAAAGCGATGGACTTGAGGTTAGCAACAACATGGTATGCCTTCATTATCTGCATGAAAAGGTCCTTGTCTGCTTTCTGTATTGATTAATGTCCTGGTTAATGTTTCGTAAATCCGTAAGAGAAATTAAGTTATCATGTCTGTCTCAGTACAGATCCACTCAAACAAGGAGTAGAAATCTCTGACGACGAAAAATTCTGTCACACGGGCTGTATAGTGGTACATATACAGAGAACGAACAGAAAACTTCAAGAAAAATGTCATTGAAATCATAGATCGATATTTAGAGTTGATTTTGCTCAGCCGTATCTTCAGTTAACATCGTAATGGTATACAATTGTTTCAGATATTTATTGTAACCGTCGCTTAAATGTTAGTTCAGAGCTCACACATTGTGAACGTAGCAACATATATCTGATGCTTGGCTGTCTATCATCAAATGAAGGACGCTGAATGACTAAGCTTGTTGGTCTTGCAGAGCTCAGTTATATGAATTACGACATACGGAAATAATGTGAGTCGCGAGGTGTTTTAACCATCTCGTCAGGCCAGAACTACTGATCCCTGTCACATCAGCAACCTGTGTACCATCTGTAATTACACAGGTCCGTTTCTTCCCAAATAGTGATACCATGAACCATAGTTACTTGATTGCTATCATAAAATCCGTGACATTTAAAATGAAACTAAAGAAAATTACTTTGTTATTTTCTATTAAAGTTATGAGTGAGGCCATATGCATAAACTAATATTAAATATATGAACATTGTCGGAAATATCTTGAATTTTTTTGTTTACGGGCGAACGCCCCAAAAAGAACTGAAATTTCCCTATGATAGCTCGCGCTATAAAATATGTAGATGGACATTTATTTAAGGCCAACAACAACATCGATGTCACGCAGGATAATAAGCGATACTGTTTCTGCCAAAAATTTTGTATCTAAACCCAATCCCTTTTTGCTCCCGCTCAGTTTCCAGATGACAACAACGCCGGTGCTGGCTCCCCTGACGTACTTCACTGTCAGTTTCGGACGGACGGGCGTTCTTTGTTCAGCTGAAGAGCTATTTCGGGGAAAGAGGTAATTTGCAGCGAGAGACACGTTTGTCGCGCTGATTTATTCTGCCAGCCGTGGCTGCAGCAGTAGCAGCAGCGGACGCAATGGCAGGGGGCGTTTCCTAAATAACTGGGGGCGTTACTCAATTCAGTACGCTGCCGATACCGATATCCGGCAGACAGCTGCAAGCTGCAAGCGGGTCACGTCCCGGCACACTATAAGCCAGCCGCCAGGGGCTTCTGCTTCCAGCTCTCAGAGAAGTCACCGCCTTTCAGCTTTTTGTTTTTATGGAAGAAGGGAGCGCCGATCACCTCATTGAATATCGTCCATGTGAAATCAGTCTCTACATCGGCGAGTTTGTTAGCCGTCCTGACGGAGGCGCTGAAAACTGACGCGCACGTGGAGCGCATCGAGCTTTGTCATATCAATATATGAAATTTTACGTTGCGAAGCTCTCACGTGCACTATGAAAGAACAGAACCCTATCGCATTTCTGCAAAGCGCTTTGAAATATTAACCAGTACGATACAAAATCGTTTTCTACTTCAAAGGCTGCACTGAGGAGGCGCCATGTTGGAATGTATGTTACAAAGTATAAATACAGTATATGGTAAGTTAACGTGTCAGAACATAAAAACTATGATAACTTGCTGTTTGAAGGAACCGGAAAATAAATATATTGGAAATTACTTAAATAAAACTAAATTTTAATATGACACGTTTTTAAATCGATCTAAAAAATAGAAAATAATTAATATAAAATAATTTCTCCCAGCCCCATAAAGATTCCTTACCTCATACAAATAGTCCTGAAAATTAATGGTGGTGTATTTTATTAGCTATGACAATAGTTCCAAGATTTAAAACGAAAAACGTCGGGTGCATGCAGTATATATAACTGATGCATGGATAGTTTACCTAACTATTATCTATTGCATCCGCCCCTTCTTTTCCGTTGCATATCATTTATCAGTCTCGCAGTCTCCGCTGATTTATTGCAAAATACAGCTCAGCGAAAACCCACCGGATTGTGTCACAAGCTTCCGACGTTGTAAATGACCTACGTTTTCATTACTAAATAATGTCCGTGAACAAAACAGGAGGAGACAAAAGGAAAGAAACGTAAAATAAGAACACCTTTTCCTTGGTTACACCGAGGACAGTAATTTTGTAACTTCTGTGTTTACGTCAGAGCACATTTATAAAAGGTGTTCGAAATTTGGATCTTTTGTCGGAAAGCAGGTATTCCATCACTCAGTCACCCCTTCATGCCCAAGCCCAACCGCTGCACTTGCGGCGAAGTACGTCATCTGCTGGCGTCACATGTTCAATATTTCTCATCCGCTTTTGGGGTATCTCCCGATAGCTGCGGCCCCATGTGTCTTATGTTAACTAACTTGTCTCAGCGTCATCTACGTCGCTTTTTCTTGCCTATGGCTTCGCCCGTGCACATTTACGTCACAATATATTGCCCACACCTCCTTCCCTTCTCTCTTTCTTCATGCTAAGGCATCCTGGGCTTACATATTAGCAAGACATACCCGCCCACACATGGCGAATTAGAATGTTTGGAGAATTATGGGGAGGCCCCTCCTACCAGCCCGGGATTTCGATGATCTAATGCACCAACTGGACAGAATTTGGCACGATATCCCTCAGAACGACATCTGATGACTCCGTTCGCATACCCGATGGAACACATTTCGATACTAGCCGCATATCATACGGGTCCTGCAGGGCGTTACCACGCGTTACCAACCTTTTTGATCCGCACCCCCACCCCTGAGAAAGCGAGTTAATATTGCATTCTCATCAACTCCTGAGCTATGTTTAAAATTTCAAGTCTCTAGCTCTTCGGGACGTTAATTTCAAATCAGTTGCAAAATTTGCACCGACCAGATGGGCAGGCAGATAAGAAAGTGATCAAATAATGCGTGCCAACAACGCGGTTTTTGGCACAGGTTGTTACGGAGAACCGCAACAAACTCCAGCAGCAAATGATATAAGAGAGGCGTTATTTTTCAAGGAGAGGTTTGTTGTTGAAACTACGGTGCGTACACTCCAAGGAGAGTGGGGGAACATATTGTTTCCTACCGTATACGTCCTGCAAAATGGGCACGACGAAAAATCTAAGGAAATTAGAGATCATACGGAGATCTGACAACAATTCTTCTCCCTTTCCACCGTTCACGAATAAGCAGGGAAGGGAGTACAATGATAATGGTAACAGAAGTATCCCCTGCCAGATACTGTTAGGTGATTTGTGGGAGATCGATGTAAATGTAGATGAAAAATAAAAGTTTGGAAATTGTGCGTCGGAGGCTAAAGTGGTACCATACATCTAAGTGCAACGTTAGTAGGATGGGAATATAGTCCTCTCCCAGTGTCTCACTCAACCAATGTCTGCATATACCTCCACGAGTATGTGAAAATGAAAACTTTGTTTTGAACGAGGAAATATGGAAGCAGACAAGTTATAAATACAAACTTTGATGAAATTTTAGTTATGTGTGTAGACAACATTTCGGTAGCACGCTGCGTACCCAATTCGAGGATCTACACTATGTGATCAAAAGTATCCGGACACCCCCAAAAACATTCGTTTTTCATATTAGGTGCATTGTGATGCCACCTACTGCCACCGTCCGCAGCTCGTGGTCATGCGATAGCGTTCTCGCCTCCCGCGCCCAGGTTCCCGGGTTCGATTCCCGGCGAGGTCAGGGATTTTCTCTGCCTCGTGATGACTGGGTGTTGTGTGATGTCCTTAGGTTAGTTAGGTTTAAGTATTTCTAAGTTCTAGGGGACTGATGACCATAGATGTTAAGTCTCAGAGCCATTTGAACAATTTTTTGGACTGAATTAAATTCCCCAGCCCCCCCCCCCCTCCCTCCGGTGCTATTCAAACTTAGTCCACTGATGACTTCATTCAAAGATACAGCTCGTGATAAGCTGGAATTCTGGGTTCGAGTCTCGATATGGCATAAATTTTCAGTTGTCGCTATAGATATGTTATTTCGTACATTCGTTTTATTGCAGTTCTTAATAATATGAACATATACGTTTTGTACAACCACAAAAATGTTTTGGTACACTTTTAAGATATCGTAACGGTATTCGAAAAGTTGCATTCAATGGAACCTATTTGCACCTCTAGAACAAGGTGTATCTTAACCCATTATGGTGGAAATCGTGTCACGAATACTTGTGTTTGAAATTAAATGCCACATCGCATGGTGAATAGTGTGGTGTCACCGCCAGACACCACACTTGCTAGGTGGTAGCCTTTAAATCGGCCGCGGTCCATTAGTATACGACGGACCCGCGTGTCGCCACTGTCAGTGATTGCAGACCGAGCGCCGCCACACGGCAGGTCTAGAGAGACGTCCTACCACTCAGCCCAGTTGTACAGCCGACTTTGCTAGCGAAGCTACACTGACAAATACGCTCTCATTTGCCGAGACGATAGTAAGCATAGCCTTCAGCTACATCATTTGCTACGACCTAGCAAGGCGCCATTACCAGTTTATATTGAGATTGTAAAACATGTACCGTCAATAGCGATGTACACCAATTATGGATTAAAGTTAAGTATTCCAGCAGCAACGTACCTTATTGGCTACATTAATTACATTGTCCTGTTCCAGACCTCACGCCAGTTTGCGTGAGCTTAAACGCGTGGATTTCGGCCTCCTCTAGCTACACGGTGTTGGCTCTTCTGCCAACACAGCAAATAGTTTGTATACAAATTTCCGGAAAAAAATGAGCATGTTTAGTCCCATGCCGAAACTCTCTCTCTTTATCTCCCACAGCAAGTCAGCAAGTGGATGACATTGCCACTAGTTTGCATGTAAGTGATGGGCTTTCCGTTCTTTCCATTCTTTAGGTGACAATATGAGCAGCTCACACGGAGTGTTTCGGTGATGATGTCAGCTATTTAGGAAACATATGTGGATGGTGCGAAAAGTGGCAATTGACCTGAACAATAAAAATGTTAAGAAAATTCCGTTGAATTGCTGTTATATAAAAATGGTATAAATCGAGAGGTTGTCATTTAAACAAAATGCATAGGGACTATATCATTTAGAAAATGTTGTAAGGGCGAAGTAAGTAAAGCTGCAGTTTTTTGGGAGAACGCTCAGAAGTTGCAACAGATCCATTACAGAAACTCTTTACCTTACGTTTGTCCGTTGTCTAAGAGTATTCTGTCCTTGACTGCACTGTCGACAGTCTCTTAAGCTCAAATCTGCCTTCTTTCCTTCTAAGAGTATTGCTGCGCAACGTGCGATCGTTCCCATATAGGACTGACGAAGGATATTTTAAAAGTTCAGAGAAGACCGAATAATTTTTTTACTGTCACGAAATAGGGGAGAGAATGATACAAATGTGATAAAGTAGTTGAAATAGCAGTCATTGAAACAAGGCTTTTTTCATTGCGGCGAAAACTTTTCGCGTAATTTCAGTAGACAGCATTCTTCTTCTAATGCCAAAATATTTTGTTTTCTTCCACTTACCCAGGGAGGACTTACCATCGAGATTAAATAAGTGAATTCAGAGATCGTACGGAAAATTTTAGATGTTCGTCTTTCCAAAGTGATGATTCGAGATTGGAACGGTAGAGATTTACCTTGAAAATGTGTTGCTCCCTCTGCCAAACATTTAAGTATAAACTGCAAAGTAATGATGTACATGTAGGTGGATTTTATAGGAACCTATGAACAGGACTGAAATTTGAACTGAAATGCAGGCACGTGTTGAGGGTATGCAAACGTGACACAAGATGAACGGTAGAGGCAGCCAGCCTCTGTGAGCTCGGCACGTGTGGCGCGTCGTTTGCTGAGCGGGCAATATCGCAGGCCGCAGAGCCCGTCTGCCAATTACACCACCTCAGCAAATATATGCGCACTACACGACAAGGTAGCCTGCTGGACAGCCACGCTGTTTACACTGCACGTGTCCTCGTAACTGCGTAGTTGCAAGGGTAGAAGTGGCTAGTCGTATCTTCACTATTTCGTGCAGTGGGACACTGATGGGTCAGGCGTGCTCATTCTAGCGGGCAGAAATGAAATGCTGGTCTTAAATAGAAGAAATTCGAAAACTCAGGACGCTAGAGTCAGGGTATTTATGAGGAGAGAGAACATCTCCTGCAAGCGAGAATGCTGTTTTGTTGTGAGATGCAGTCAGCCACTAGAAATCCTGTGTAGCAACGAGAGAGGTGGGGCAGCGGTTAGCACACTGGACTCGCATTCCGGAGGACGACGGTTCAAACCCGCGTCTGGCCATCCTGATTTAGGTTTTCCGTGATTTCTCTAAATCGTTTCAGGCAATTGCTGGAATCGTTCCTTTGAAAGAGCACGGCCGACTTCCTTCCCCATCTTTCCCTAATCGGATGGGACAGATGTCCTCGCTGTTACGTCCCCTCCCCCGAATCAACCAACCTGTGTAGCATCTGGACGTGACGTAGTAAATGAATGAAAGACGCTGCGACCATTTACCATCTTACGAATAAATAAAAATCTCACCCTCTGGTTTTCACAGCAAGTCCCATCACTATCACAAAATCTGCCGCAACCCAAAATCACCTCTCAGCTCTACCCTTGCAATGGGAACCACACCACATACTTCCGCCATTACAAAACCCAAACTGCTTCCTAAGAAAACTCGAAAGCTCCTTTCCGATAGTACCAGTTAATAGACCATGGCATCCCACTGATCTTCTATATTCCTTTCCAATTGCCAAAGACATAATTTGTTTCTTTAAAAGAGATTTTAAAAAAATGGCACATTGGACCTTCCTGAAAACTACACTAACTCTCGACTTCAAAATAATATCTAATGCTCGCATAAACAGACTCACTTCGTGAATAAATGCTTCACGGAGTTCTTGCCTCGTCAGATTTATCAGTCTCGAGGTTTCGACGCCCCCTTCGTCGTCATCGTCAGGAAAGTAGATTTCAGTAGGCCGTTAGGTACGTAAGTCGGCCGAATTACGCCAAGGAGACTTCACGGAGTAATGGAACTTCCATATGACACAAGAGATTACGTTTATGTCTGTGAGTGAAGAACATTGGTAGCTATACTGTTTCGCTAGATGGTGGACGACACACTTATTTCTCTTTTTGCCTTTTCAGAATCGAGCGCCCATTTACATGCACCACCAAGGGTTTGGACGCTGTCCTGGTTAAAGCTGTTGTTATACATTATGATTTCAAAGGATTCTTTGATGGCAAAATCCCAGTAGGTAAACGCGTGGGCTATTTCCGCTCCGCCAAAAATAATCGTATGTTGGTTCATGAGGCTGTGTTTGGCAAAAGCAGACTTGTCGAAATCGTGATATTTATTGTGGGGTCGACACGGGACTCGCATTCGGGAGGACGACGGTTCAATTCTGCGTCCGGCCATGCTGATTTAGGTTTTCTGTGATTTCCCTCAATTGCTCCAGGCAAATGCCGGGATGGTTTCTTTCAAAGGGCACGGCCGACTTCCTTCCCCGTCCTTCCCTAATCCGATGAGACCGATGACCTCACTGTCTGGTCTCCTCCCCAAATACAACCCAACCATATTGTGAGGTCGATGTTCTGTGCAGAGTTCTGAAATCATTCGTATTGTCTGACCGATGTAGCTGCTACCACATTAGCAATGTATTTTATAAATTCCGGATACGCCGAGATCAAGGCCGTGCTTTAATAGCCGCAGCATCTCTCTAAGTTTCTTGAATGATGGAAAAAGGATTGGATACTCTCTCTGCCCAGGACTCTGCCTATTTTATTTGTTATAGTTCCAAAGAAGGGAAGGAATACCATGTTCTGATCGCCTTCTGATGACTAAGTATCTCTGAATTTTTGTTTCTTAGAGATGACTAACTTAATAACTCGATGGCTAAAGCCGTTTCGTAGCTATTTGATCCCGCAGTCCGTGTGTTTCTTGTGACAAGTAGTTTTACCTCTGTGTGTCCGCGTAATTTAAAACTGCTTACTTATGGGCTGGATGATGAAAGTTTTGTACACTGAGATATAGGTAAGCAAATGTTGGTTTTCGGTAAACAGAGTGCTCTAGTATAAGTAGTACATCCAAAAACGATAATTTTCCTATTCTCTTTATCTCAGCTTCGATCATAAAGTATCGTCAGCATGGCGAAAGAACCAAGGTGGACGGAGAGCACATGAATTTAACCCATGTTCTTTGAAAGGAATTAGACACTATCGGAGACAAGAATTCATGGCTATTCCGTCAGTCATGTCAAAAATTTTCCACTATAAAAAAATAGGTGATTGTCACAGTATGACGAAATATTTGGGTAATCTCGGGAGGGACGCGATCTCCTAATAACTTTAATGTACCTTCCATAGGGGCTTTTATGAACAAAGCGACCACATCCAAACTGACCATAATTTAGTCTGGATTGATTATGACGCAGCAATACCTCCGTGAAGCATTTGTTCAGGAATGAAGCCGCGAGAAACTACGACTGTTAAAAATATCTATCTATAACAGCTATTGCTACAGGTTGCGTTTAGAATCTCGTCTTCAGAATCATGCCTAAAAATTGTAAAACTATACGAAAGACGATTGGCTATCAAGAAATGGCAAGAAAGGACTTTCAATTAACACAGCACATAAAGACAATTGTAGTAAACATTACGCATTAAATTTTTATCCGCCCGTCTCAAATGAATTCTTTGTATGAGTAGCTGTAAGGTTATTGGGAAGAAATTGAACTTTTCTAAGGGAATATACCACCCGCTTTCAACAATTTACAGCCTTAATTAACTAACGTATCTGCAGAGTATAGGTTTTGTATTAACATGAAGCTGTTATTTCTCTGTATACTCTAATAACTAAGAAATTATTACAGAGTTTAAAATTAAGAGTATTAAAAGTCTGACCAGTTTGTAAATTACTTTTCATTCACTTGATGTGATTTCCAATTTACGCAAGAACAAGGCACCTGAATATCGGTCCGTGAATTTTCGGTGCTTTCTTCTATAACGTACTTGGTGGTTCGAGGGTATGGTATGAATATAAATAAAAGGAGCTTCTATCCACCCTTATTGTAACTGCTACTATGCGACGTTCCAGCAGTTGTTCCAGGTCGCAATAGAAACTCAGTTTCTCTCTCCATCTTTTCTGAAGTTGCTTTCTCTCTCCACACTACATACAGTTATTAGTACGAGTATTGAATTCGTAACATAACTTACCGGCAACATGTATACGAAGAAATCTAGAAACCACATTAACATTTCTACCTACCATTTTTCCGTCTCACGTGAATTCAAATGGTTCAAATGGCTCTGAGCACTATGGGACTTAACATCTGAGGTCATCAGTCCCCTAGAACTTAGAACTGCTTAAACCTAACTAACCTAAGGACATCACACACATCCATACCCGAGGCAGGATTAGAACCTGCGACCGTAGCGGTCGCGCGATTCCAGACTGTAGCGCCTAGAACCGCTCGGCCACATGGGCCGGCTAACGTGAATTGAAAATCTTTATGTGTACCCTAAGCTTTATCTTGAAGGTATATTGACGGTTTCCTTTTAACAATTCTGTCAGAAAGCTATGATTCTGTAAAAACAAAGTCAGCTGTTTAACCTAGGAAACTAAACTATTGTTTCAAGACGTAGGCGGACTCTCAAGGAAGATTATTTGGCATATTTCTTGATATTCGTATGCTCTGGTCTGTGAATTTCATCAGTATTTCCAATTTTTGGCTTCGCAAGACTTCATGAAACTTTCGTCCGCAACTTCGACACTATCTTACAATATTCCATTGAACTTTGTCTATTACGTCCCGTGCTACAGAGAAAAATCAAATAGGTTTATATACAGTTCATCGCGTTTGTTTGTTCCTGATCAATCCTAATTCCTGATCTTGTACGTGGTCCAGTCACGTCAATGTGACCACCACCTATGTTCAAAGTCAACGAACAATAACCATTCACAGTCGGTAAGTGGCAGCACTTCCAGTGAAGGGTATATAAAGTGTGTCGCGGGGACGCAGGAAAAAGCGCAGTGGTTGTAGGTAATGTGGAAATGGAGCGATTTATCTGACGTTCAAAAGGACATAATCCTTTGTTTTCGGGTCAAGGGTGGAAGAATTTTCGAAACGCCTAAGTTTGTTTACTCTTCGCGTGCCACCGTAGTTAAAGGGCACCGGACATGGCAATATGGTGCTGTCCGAAACTGACGCCGGCGCAACTGTGGTGCACGACGATCCACAGATGACATTGGTGACAGGGGCGAATGACGGCAGCAGAGATGTGTACGGGCGAACTGACGCGCAGCTGTTGAGCAACTGACGGCACAGTTTAAACAAGGGACTGCTAACAATGTTTCCTCAGCGACTGTTCAGCAAACGATGCTGCGTATGGATCTCCACAAGCAGCTGGTTCATGCACCAATGCTGACTGCTGTTCATGTGCGACAAAGGTTGGAATCTGCACGCCACTGACAGGCAACAGGTGGCGTTTTCAGATGACTCACGTTTTATGCTCCATCGGACAGGTACCCTTGGCATGTAGCCTGTAACAGTCGCCAGAAGGGCCCATGCCGGAAGAAGGGCCGTTATGGTCTGGGGAATGTTTTCGTGGTGTTCCTTGGGTGATCTCGCCATTCTGGAAGGCGCAATGGATCGACACAAGTATGCACCTCTCGTTGGGTACCACATTCAGGCTGATGACAGTTTATCACATTAATGTGACTGGGCAGTGTATATATTGGCGTGGGATGATTTGAATACGAAGTGGTAAGAAGCGGTAATATGTATGAACGCTATTCTAATTCTGTCTAAAGAGTCCGCAGAGATGAGAGGGTAAACACCCATATGAGCTTTAGTCTTCTTATGCACATATATGTACTTGTGGACCCAATGAAGCTCGTTTACAATTTAGTCATCACTTCTTTAGAAACTATGGCTGGAAATACTAAACGAATCCAATAACACAGACACATAATGACCATTACATCCGGCTATTTTTCAGCGAAGTGTAACTCTCAGCAAAATATGAAAAGCTCTAATTAATAAAAATAATTGTTTAGATGACATCATATTCAGAAAAGTGTGTCTGCATCAAAAAACTGTATTTTCGAACTGGATATTGTTCGTACCAAAGACAGTTTTTTAACAATGGTCCTATTCAAGAGAATAGAAATCACAGTACCGGATTAAACACAGATATAAATGAAAACATCGATGGCAGAAAAACTTAAATGGTGAAATATAGACATGAGAACACACGTTAGTTTGCTGACCTTTCGAGTATGTCGCAGATAAGTACATTTAAAGAAGCTCTCATAATGGAAGGTACGAACAACTGCCTAGATTTGTACCCTAAGTTTCTTACTTGCCCATTAAACCTCTTACCTACGCAAGGACAATCCGCACATTCGTCAATGTAACATGCACTGACGAGCCAAAAATTGTGACCGATACCCACCGCGAAACTGAATGCCGCATGATGGTACTGCGGTCACGTGATGCGGTAAGAAAAGTATATGAGCGAAGCAGAATGGGGAATCGTTCTGGAAATCAACTAGACACACCGCGTCAAGTACCTCGGTGTGCATTTCGACAGCAAGTTCCCCCTCAAACTCCACCTAACTGAGAATAGTACGGCAGTGCTTGGATTGATCCTCCAACTCTTTTCAATCTTGGCCAGCACGAGTATGAACGTCCGTAGAAAACTACACCCCTATAGAGCCACAGTTCTTCTGGGCATGTTTATGTGTGACTCCACATGGCGGACACCGTGTGCATCGAACAACAAACTATTGCAGGTTTTACAACATCGCTGGTTTCGGCTCGTCCTTGGGGAATCCAGGTGGGCCAGCGTCCATGACTTGCCCCATGAACTCGACGTGCTGACTGTCTAGGAACTTATCATTTCCCACACACGCAAACCTTTGGACAAAGTGGACACGCTGAGGCCGTCGACAAAACACTTACACTACACGACGACAGTCGCCTCTGCACACTGGTACCGCATCCAGGTAGCTCGATCCATCGTCGAGGGGTCACAATAAAACTTTAAATAAAGTCAAATGAAATCAACCTCCAGCTCACACTGTCTCAACATCCATCACAGAAGGGTTCATGGACCACTCCGAGCCCACAGCCTTTCTTACGCTTCAATGAAGAGTGAATTTCCCATTTACCTGTCACCCAGAATGTCCAGCCACCAGTCTGGTAGCACTTCAGCACACAAACACTCAAAAAAATTTCGCATACCACTGTCTTGAGCATCATTATAATGTAGTTGAAGTGTAGTGAAACCACGAGTAGGGGTCATGATGTTGGACACCCATGCGTAATGGAAGTCGGAGGTTGTTCGCTCTATAAAGCAGGACAGGTGGCGATCTGTGGCAGATCTAACGACAGAAAGCAGTGCTGGTGCAGGCACAAGTGTTGCGGAGCACACCGTTCAGCGCACGTTGTCCAACATTGGGCTCCACAGCAAACAACTTTTGCGTCTTCCCATGTCGACCGAACGACTTCGTCGGTTGCGATTGCAGTGGGCACGGGATCATAGAGACTACACCGTGGATCAATGGAAAGGTGTCGTCTTGTCGGATAAATCACTTTTGTTGCTACACCAAGTCGATCTCCGGACACTCCTTCATCCAGCCAAACGGCTGCTCGAAACGTGCACCGCGCCATAGACGCTTGCCAATTAGGGGAGTATTATGCTTTGTGGGTCATTCATCTGGGTTACCTAGGACCCGTCGCAGTAATCAAAGTCACCTTGAGACCCGTGGGCTACGTGAACATTATTGCGGACCACCTGTATCCGTTCATACCTGATGTCTTCCCTTATGGCGATGGTATCTTCCAGCGGGTTAACTGCCCGCTTCACAAGGCCAGAGTCGTGCTACTCTGGTTTGACGTCCGTGATACTGAATTCACGTTGATGTCTTGGTCACCGAACTCGCTGATCCGAATCCGATGGCACAAATCTGGGTCGCAAAAGGTCAACAGCTCTGCACCCACAAATCACCAGCCCGTACTTCACGAGAACTGCATGTGGATGGGTGGTGCCACATACCATACCCCCGAAAACCTACTAAGGACTTGCCGAATCCATGCCACGTAATGTGGCTGCTGTATTGCTGTCCAAAGGTAGACCAAAGTGCTAGTAAGTGGGTTTTCCTGATGCTTTTATGTGTGTGTGTGTGTGAGACAGAGAGAGAGAGAGAGAGTATGTATGCGTATTAGTAGTAGTTTTGTTTGTCCTCGCTAATCCTATGTTTCTGTAACTTCCTACCAACCCATTCAGTCGTCTGTATTCCTTTCTGTTGAATTTTCCCGCCCCGTTTTCGACGAATTCGTTTCCACGAGACACTGACTTAAATTTAACAATTACAGCTTGAATAATTACCTGCAGCCCATTGTAAGGAAAAATACTACTAAATATCTAGCAAGACGTCACAACGGCACAGCCACCTCGTTATGGTACAGCACTTTATTGCTCATTTCTTCGACTGATTTTAGAGTGAAATCCAACATTTTTTGTGGCCATATAACAGGTTTTAGTATTTCATTTTGTTCCTTCCGATTTTTTCCAGACGTAATCGATACCTAACCCGAGAAACAAAATTTTCTGCACTGATGTTGTTGTTGTTATGGTCTTCAGTCCAGAGACTGGTTTGATGCAGCTCTCCATGCTACTCTATCCTGTGCAAGCTTCTTCATCTCCCAGTAACTAATGCAACCTACATCCTACTGAATCTGATTAGTGTATTCATCTCTTGGTCTCCCTCTACGATTTTTACCCTCCGCGCTGCCCTCCAATACTAAGCTGGTGATCCCTTGATGCCTCGGAATATATCCTACCAACCGATCCCTTCTTCTAGTCAAATTCTGCCACAAATTCCTCTTCTCCCCAATTCTGTTCAAAACCTCCTCATTAGTTATGTGATCTACACATCTAATCTTCAGCATTCTTCTGTAGCACCACATTTCGAAAGCTTCTGTTCTCTTGTTGTCTAAACTATTTATCGTCCATGTTTCACTTCCATACATGGCTACACTCCATACAAATACTTTCAGAAACGACTTCCTGACACTTAAATCTATACTCGATGTTAACAAATTTCTCTTCTTCAGAAACGTTTTCCTTGCCATTGCCACTCTACATTTTGTATCCTCTCTTCTTCGACCATCGTCAGTTATATTGCTCCCCAAATAGCAAAACTCATTTACTACTTTAAGCGTCTCATTTCCCAATCTAATTCCCGCAGCATCACCCGATTTAATTCGACTACATTCCATTATCCTCGTTTTGCTTTTGTTGATGTTCATCTTATATCCTCCTTTCAAGACACTGTCCATTCCATTCAACTGCCCTTACAAGTCCTTTGCTCTCTGACAGAATTACAATGTCATCGGCGAACCTCGAAGTTTTTATTTCTTCTCCATGGATTTTAATTCCTACTCCGAATTTTTCTTTTGTTTCCTTTACTGCTTGCTCAATATATAGATTGAATAAAATCGGGGATAGCCTACAACCCTGTCTCACTCCCTTCCCGACCACTGCTTCCCTTTCATGCCCCTCGAGTCTTATAACTGCCATCTGGTTTCTGTACAAATTGTAAATAGCCTTTCGCTCCCTGTATTTTACCCCTGCCACCTTCAGAATATGAAAGAGAGTATTCCAATCAACATTGTCAAAAGCTTTCTCTAAGTCTACAAATCCTAGAAACGTAGACTTGCCTTTCCTTACTCTAGCTTCTAAGATAAGTCGTAGGGTCAGTATTGCCTCATGTGTTCCAACATTTCTACGGAATCCAAACTGATCTTCCCCGATGTCGGCTTCTACCAGTTTTTCCATTCGCCTGTAAAGAATTCGTGTTAGTATTTTGCAGCCGTGGCTTATTAAACTGATAGTTCGGTAATTTTCACATCTGCAGCACCTGCTTTCTTTGGGATTGGAATTATTATATTCTTCTTAACGTCTGAGGGTATTCCGCCTGTCTCGTACATCTTGCTCACCAGATGATATTTGTAACATATTAAAAGATTTTGTGTCTTTTGATATTACAGTGTAAAACTTCCTTATGGATTGTTATCAGTTAATCGACTTCTGCCGATGCTCGAGTAATGCTTCATTTTAACATTTTAGTAGATGATGTAGGATCACTAATTTAAGAAATTTACTGTGGAGACTCGGTTGATATCGCTTTCGGGCAGTGGTGGAACGAAGTTCCTCTCCGTTGTGCGTACGCTGGCTTAAGATGGCAACGGCGTCGATGTAAAGCTGGCAGGCGACGTGTTGATATATTGATCCCGCGAGTCGCATCTGAGTTGATTCTGTCGCCACAAAGTGACGTCGCCGCCGCCTGCCCGGCCTTTGGGCGTTTGTTTGTTCGCCGGCGTGACGACAGCACAGGGTCACACACCGCTAAGATTAGACACTCCGATATTTAGCATAAAGCTTACGCGGCCGTGTCACCTGTCGTGCCTACCCCAAGCCTGTATCGTGCTCGTCGCGGGTTGTGGCAGCAACGCGTGGTCTTCCGTGTGACAAGCCGTATATTGATGGGGAGGTGTGCTGCACGTTTCTCAGCCTATGTAGCGAACGTTCACGCTGGAGTTAGGCGCTGGAATGTCCTCCTGCGTTTGAGTGGCGTGAGCTCCCGGGGCAGAATTCCTGGCAGCGCCATCGCTTCCGTGCTCTGTTCCGCATGTTCCGTCGGGGGCGCTCTGTTACTCAGCTGATCTTTCGGTTGAGAGTGTTGGAATTATTGCAAAGGTACTTTTTCTTCTTATGATGTATTTTTCCACTGATTCTTCATCATCTGTGTCTATACCAGTCGTCCCGAACCCTTCTGAGATATCCGATATCAGAGCTTAGACAACAGCCCCAACAAAGTTAATAACTTAACTAAACTTTATAATGAAAAAACACATTAAAATTTCTATTTCTAAAGTGGCGAATGTTGAATAATCCCAGTGTCTTACGTTTCTCTTATTATAGCAAGGAATAACGAGACAGCCCGCATCTCGTGGTCGTGCGGTAGCGTTCTCGCTTCCCACGCCCTGGTTCCCGGGTTCGATTCCCGGCGGGGTCAGGTATTTTCTCTGCCTCGTGATGGCTGGGTGTTGTGTGATGTCCTTAGGTTAGTTAGGTTTAAGTAGTTCTAAGCTCTAGGGGACTGATGACCATAGATGTTAAGTCCCATAGTGCTCAGAGCCAATAACGAGACAATGAGACGGTTTGTGTTGCCTGTTTCTAGCAATGATTTTTTTTTTTTTTAATATTTGGCTTGTAGACACTAAACCAACCACCAAGGCACATCTAGAATCAGATTCGTAAGTTCATTCGGTTCCTCGCTGTTGTTTTCATTAAGGCTGCACCTATATGTTGCCGGCCGGAGCGGCCGTGCGGTTCTAGGCGCTACAGTCTGGAGCCGAGCGACCGCTACGGTCGCAGGTTCGAATCCTGCCTCGGGCATGGATGTGTGTGATGTCCTTAGGTTAGTTAGGTTTAAGTAGTTCTAAGTTCTAGGCGACTGATGACCTCAGACGTTAAGTCGCATAGCGCTCAAAGCCATTTGAACCATTTTGAACCTATAAGTTAGGGCAAGTGGAATCGGTATTCTTAAGAATATTTCCGATGATAATTCGTACTGCGAAGCTTCTGATGCCTGGAACTGTGCGTATTACCAGCACTGACTTACGAGAGTGAGACATGGACTTTTAAAACGAAAACCGTCAAAACCCGAGCCTCACTCAGCGACTAATGGAGAGCACGGTTTGCGATTTGGTAGGAGAGACGAGAAAACATCAGGGAGCAGACCAAAGTGGAAGACTTAATTATAATGAAAATGAAATGGTGAAGGATGAGACATCCAATTAGCAGGTTGCCGGTCGCTGGGCGGAGGAAGTTCTTTACAGGATTTCAAGAAATAATAAAAGACCGAGCTGTCGATCTAATGGAGGACGGGTAGATCGCATTAGAAAAAAAAATGCAGCTTATCCTTGAAGACTGTAATGCATGGAAAAGACTATAGGAGGGCTGCATCCAACAACAGATATCAAATAGCTTATCATGATTATTATTGTCCATTAAATATTAGAGGCTACCCAATCAGTGAAAACTGGGAATATTTCTTTCAAAAATTATTTACAGTGGTCACAAAATTATAATTATATCTATTGTTTTTACCCCACAATCATATTAACATTACCCCCAGGGCTAATTACTTCCAGTTTATGAAGCGCTTATCATTAGCCTGTGGATCACAGTAAAGCTCGAGGCAGATAAAATTTTAATGACTTATGTTTTAGGGTTTCCTCCCGTTCCACTCACAAGTGTAGTATTGAAAGAATGAGTGGCTGTATTTCACTGTGCAAACCGCTTATTACTTTTCTCCTCACGCTCCTTGCATGAGCGCTCCATCGGCAAAAGGCTACATAACTACAGAACAGTTCTTCGTATTTTCGTAGTAGATTTTTGCGAATTATGTCATCCTTATCTTCAAATGTTTCTCAGATCGGAACATCGTAGCATTTTTGTCATACTACCCAAGAGTCAAACAAACCTCGACAAATCATATTGCACATCTCTGTACAGACCATGCTAGACCATGCAAATGTTAGACAATATTTAATCGCAGAATTTTGTAATCATTGTGTTTTTTTCGTGTTTTCGAAATAAATACGGTGTCTGGACACAGCCGTATGACAAACACATAGTATTTTTATTTCTTTCTTACTCAAACATATTTCTACACCCGTGTTCCATCTTCAGACGGTATCCCTTTATTTCGGAAATAATCTCTACAAAACATAATTTCTTTTGAGAAAAATAGAAAAAAATTACTGTTGCTCGTTGTTTTGCAGATGACATACCGCCAGGCTGCAAAATATATAACGACATGCCATCTTGGTAAATTCAAGTCTTAAACGTAGCTGAAGTAATTAGGCACTTGAGAAGTAGGTGAAAGTATTTTTTAGGCCTACAATAGTAACAATGTGCATAATAATAATGTACCGCATTTATCATAAGAATAAATCAGAAGTCACATCGTTTCTGAAATATGTCTGGGTAAAAAGGAACGGACAACATTTTGTGCTGCCCGCATCTCGTGGTCGTGCGGTAGCGTTCTCGCTTCCCACTCACGGGTTCCCGGGTTCGATTCCCGGCGGGGTCAGGGATTTTCTCTGCCTCGTGATGGCTGGGTGTTGTGTGCTGTCCTTAGGTTAGTTAGGTTTAAGTAGTTCTAAGTTCTAGGGGACTGATGACCATAGATGTTAAGTCCCATAGTGCTCAGAGCCATTTGAACCATTTGAACCATTTCGTGCTTTTCAGAGAGTGGTGGTAAGGAAACAGAGATTTTTGTGCATTCTCTTTCGCGGGAAATGTTTACTCATCCAGTACGCTGTCAATTAACCTGCAACTGATTATGTTGCCTTTCCTCTTCATACCCTCATATATTGTTGCGTTTCACGATGTATAGAACTTTACATTTATCAAGTTCTTTCCAGTAGATTGACTTTTTTCTAAATGTGACCTGGTGCAATTATAATTTTTCAAGTAAGAGCGTCGTCTGCGAAATGATTGGGACTGCAAATACTTGCGTCCACGAAGCCCTGTTCCGTTTGTCTCCATAAAGCAACTAATCAAATAGCAGGCTATTCGAACAAGACCACGATCGAGTTCATTATTCATGTTTGTCCACCACGAGCTAGTAGTCTGTGTTTTACGTCTACCAGTGAACAGAACGTTACATTGCTGTTTTGTTCTTTTAACATCAAAAGTAGCTCTCACATTTGGTAGGGCGCATGCGAAATATGATCATAAATCCTTTCGCATGCTAACTTAAGACTAACAATCTTCAGTTTACCCGTTAAAGCGCTGCCCGAACTTAAAACAGATAATATTTCACAAATTTTGATTCTATCGCTTCGAATTAACTACACAGAGCAGCAGTATTGTGTCTTGCAAGATGAAGCTCTAGTCTCGGTAAACCCAAGGCGTGGTGCTGTACTTATGACACCGGACTCTTTCAGAAGATACGGGCTGTGGTGTCACCGCCAGACACCACACTTGCTAGGTGGTAGCTTTAAATCGGCCGCGGTCCATTAGTACATGTCGGACCCGCGTGTCGCCACTGTCAGTATTTGCAGACCGAGCGCCACCACACGACAGGTCTAGAGAGGCGGACTAGCGCTCGCCCCAGTTGTACGACGACTTTGCTAGCGACTACACTGACGAAGCCTTTCTCTCATTTGCCGAGAGACAGTTAGAATAGCCTTCAGCTAAGTCCATGACTACGACCTAGCAAGGCGCCATTAACCATATCTGAGAGTCTCACTTGTATCATCAAGAATGCTGTATACAAATGATGGATTAAAGTTAAGTAAACAGACGCTACGTACTTTTCTTTAGTGCATTAATTACGTATCCTGTTCCAGAAATCACGCCAGTCGGCGTGTGTGTACGCGTGCCTTTCGGTTACCCGTCACTGTGGACTGGCTGTCTTGTCAGCCCACTACACGGGCTGTAAGTTCCATTCCAGCCACCAGTATTTAAATCTTGCATGCATTCCGTAAATTAATGAAGCCAGATTTATTGCCTCCTTTATCACTGTCCTACTAAGCTACTGCACCGAAATTTCCTGGCAATCGAACTGTGAACCTCGCCTTTCGGGGACAATGCTCTTACCATCTCAGCTATCCAGACATGACTGACAACTGGCTCTCACTCCCTCAATTCCCTCTCTCCTCTGTTCTACATTTCACAAGGTTCTACTGCATACCTGGCTGGAACACCATTCGTGAAAGAACAGATACTGTGGAGAAATGACGTACCCACAACGTAAGGGATTTCCAGAATAAATCTTTCACTGTGCAGAGGAATGTGCGCTGTTACACTCTCCGCAACAGAGTGAAAAATTCAGTCAGGAATTTACTGTTCTCCGTCCCTCGTAACCGCGATGCCGTAGGGACCTTAATCTTTAACCTCTGCGTTCTTCCTGCATTTCAGCTTCCAAGTGTGAAATAGGGTACAATGCCAGTAGAAAGTTGACAGGCTTCAAGTATTAAAATGGAATGTCTCCCATTGTCTGCCCATTTATAGCTATTTTGAAGTTCTTAATGCTCTGGGAAATAGATAAATATCGGTGCCTCCTATTGAAAGATAGGTAGTAAAACTGGTATATGAGCTTCCCCACTGAAAACGATGATAATTTCGGATGCGAAGTCTTTCGCGATGGCATTTTTCTATAAACTATTGTCGTCATTCTTGACAGGTCAAATTATAATAAAACTCAAACTTTGAACGATAATATTCTCCGTCTTCGCCAGGAACAAATGACTAGTCATGCTGTCAGAACACAGTTGGTTGAGGTCTGTCGTTACTGCTATTCGTTCTCCCAACTACAGACCAGTTCAATGCCGACCAAATTAATTAACCCCTCTAACTGACCTTGCAAACATCATTTCTTAAGATCTGAAATGTTAACTGAGGTAATCAGGTCGATCAGAGTTAACCCAAATGATATTATGATCAGACTGGATGTGCTCTATCGGTTTTTCAAAAGCTCCTGTGGAAGATACGCTGAACCTGTTAATGGATCAGTTTTCTCATGAGACTATAAAGTTGTTATGTCACAATTTTCTCACCACCTACCGTCTGCATCTTATGGTGTAACTGATAGAATTTCAACAGGCTTTCCACTAGTTCCAGCAGTGCCTAAATTCTTTATGGAATATTGGCTCCTATTCGCCAGTCTTCGTTCTACCGCTATGTCGACAAATTTGTGATGTGAATCGCTGCAGCAGTTTCTCGATCATATGAATACCATAATCCCCTAAAAACGAGTTCACTGCTGAGGTGAAGACAGAACACAATTTGAAATTTTTAGATGTTTTAATAGAACAAATCCAAATGGTCGTCTCGGCCACTCCGTATACTGCAGTCTGACACACACAAACATCTAGCTGTCTAGCCACATTAATGTGGCTACCTTTCAAAAGCATGAATAACCGTCTTTTGCATCGCAGACCGCTGCAACACTAGCAGGAAGAGATTCAATGTGGTCCTGGAAGCCCGCGCGGGATTAGCCGAGCGGTCTCAGGCGCTGCAGTCATGGACTGTGCGGCTGGTCCCGGCGGAGGTTCGAGTCCTCCTTCGGGCATGTGTGTGTGTGTGTGTGTGTGTGTGTGTGTGTGTGTGTGTGTGTGTGTGTGTGTGTTTGTCCTTAGGATAATTTAGGTTAAGTAGTGTGTAAACTTAGGGACTGATGACCTTAGCAGTTAAGTCCCATAAGATTTCACACACATTTTTTGGTCCTGGAAGGTACGCAGGGATGGGGCCAGCCGTGCTAGGTTTCTTGGTTGAGGATCTACAACCGAACAGCCCGATCGAGGTTGTCCCACATATACTCGACTGAGTTCAAATCCGGTGAGTTTGGCAGACAGGGGAGTGCGGTAAAGTTATCGCGGTGCTCTTCTAACCACGCAAGTACGCTGCGAGCTGTTTGACACGTTGGATTGTTCTGGTGGCAGATGGCATCGTGCCGAGGAAAAACAATCTGTGTGTAGGGGTGGACATGGTCCCCAAGGATAGATGCATACTTGTGCTGATCGGTTGTGCCTTTCTGAATGGCTTGATCATCCAGGGACTGCCACAAAAACATTCTCCAGTCTATAATAATGCTCCCTCCTCCTGCATGGACCCTTCCAACAATTGTTATGCAGAGTTGCTTCCAGACGTTTCGCGCCCTGCACGCTAGCGGCCATCTGTCCGATGGAGCATAAACCGTGAGTCATCTAAAAGGGGCACGCGTTGCCACTCAGTGGACGTCCAGTTGTGGTATTAGCGTGCAAATTCTAGTCTTCACCAACGATGGACAGTAGTCAGCATGGGTGCAAGAACCAGGCGCCGGCTACGGAAGCCAAAAACACGCTTAACGGTCATTGAGGGGACGCTGTTAGTAGTCCCCTGGACGTTCTATTACTTAAGAGATGCACATCTGTTCGCCCGCATACATCTCCGCAACCGTCTTTTACCCCTGTCGTCTATGGTCCGTGATGCAACACAGTTGACTCGGCGCTGGTTTTGGATAGCACCATTTTCCCATGCGCTGTATATTTTAACCACGGCGGCACGCAACAGTTTACAAACTTAGTAGTTTGGGAAATGCTTCCACCCTTTGCCCGTAATCCAGTGACGATGCCTGTCAGATAAATCACTCCGTTTCCGCATTACGACAAGGAATGCACTGTTCACTGCCTACCGCACCTTCCCCCGCTCCCCCACGCCGACACGCTTTATCTACTTTTACTGCCAGTGCTGCCAACTGCCGTCTATGATTGTTTATTGCACGCTAACGTTGAACATTGACGGTGGTCAAATTAATGTGACTGGACCGTGTACATCAGAGTGCACAATTGCCAACATTCAGCCCGAAGAGAACTGTTCTAAAAAGAAAGTTATATGCAGAGCCAGAACGGTTTCTGCCAAGGGTTATTTGAATTACGAGATAAACGAATTGAAGCATCCCAGCAATAATTTTCACATCGACAGAAACTGAAGCGGGCTCATGAAGTTCGGAAGCTACAGAGAAATAAACTACTGGCTATCAAAATTGCTACACCATGAAGAAATGCAGATGATAAACGGGTATTCATTGGACAAATATATTATACTAGAACTGACATGTGATTACATTTTGCAATTTGGGTGCATAGATCCTGAGAAATCAGTACCCAGAACAACCACCTCTGGGCGTAATAACGGCCTTGATACTCCTGGGCATTGAGTCAAACAGAGCTTCGATGGCGTGTATAGGTACAGCTGCCCATGCAGCTTCAACACGGTACCACAGTTCATCAAGAGTAGTGACTGGCGTATTGTGACGAGCCAGTTGCTCGGCCACCATTGACCAGACGTTTTCAATTGGTGAGAGATCTGGAGAATGTGTTGGCCAGGGCAGCAGTCGAACATTTTGTGTATCCAGAAAGGCCCGTACAGGACCTGCAACATGCGGTCGTGTATTATACTGCTGAAATGTAGGGTTTCGCAGGGATCGAAAGAAGGATAGACCCACGGGTCGTAACACATCTGAAATGTAACGTCCACTGTTCAAAGTGCCGTCGACGCGAACAAGTGGTGACCGAGACGTGTAACCAATGGCCCCGCATACCGTCACGCCAGGTGATACGCCAGTATGACGATGACGAATACACACTTCCAATGTGCGTTCACCGCGATGTCGCCAAACACGGATGCGACCATCAGGATGCTGTAAACAGAACCTGGATTCATCCGAAGAAATGACGTTTTGCCATACGTGCACCCAAGTTCGTCGTCGAGTACACCATCGCAGGTGCTCCTGTCTGTGATGCAGCGTCAAGGGTAATCGCAGACATGGTCTCCGAGCTGACAGTCCATGCTGCTGCAAACGTCGTCGAACTGTTCGTGCAGATGGTTGTTGTCTTGCAAACGTCCCCATCTGTTGACTCAGGGATCAAGACGTGGCTGCACGATCCGTTACAGCCATGCGGATAAGATGCCTGTCATCTCGACTGCTAGTGATACGAGGCCGTTGGGATCCAGCACGGCGTTCCGTATTACCCTCGTGAACTCACCAATTCCATATTCTGCTAACAGCCATTGGATCTCGACCAACGCGAGCAGCAATGTCCCGATACGACAAACCGCAATCGCGATAGGCTACAATCCGATCTTTATCAAAGTCGGAAACGTGATGGTGCACATTTCTCCTCCTTACACGAGACATTACAACAACGTTTCACCAGGCAGCGCCGTCAACTGCTGTTTGTGTATGTAAGAAACCGATTGGAAACTTTCCTCGTGTCAGCACGCTGTAGGTGTCGCCACCGGCGCTAATCTTGTGTGAATGCTCTGAAAAGCTAATCATTTGCATATCACAGCATCTTCTTCCTGTCGGTTAAATTTCGCGTCTGTAGCACGTCATCTTCGTAGTGTAGCAATTTTAATCGCCAGTAGTGTAGCTAAATTGTTCACGTTCCAACTGGTGCTACTAGTATCACAGAAATCGACGGTTCAGTCTCTAGCAGCATGAAGATTGCTCGAGTATACTTTATTGTAATTTCACACGGCAAGAAACGGAGACTATTACGTACGCGGAAGAATTTCCTGTGCGTGAATTCAGAAACATCTAGGAAACATCGAAGTGAGGTGCAGAGATTCGGCGTATAAGATAGTTGCAATTCCTTGAACTGCAGTCACAGAATGGCCGCCGACTGGCGCGTAAGGAACAGGCTGTGAATTTTTAAACAGTGTCAGTGGTGGCCTGGCAGGCGCGGCCGCCACAATGGGGTACGTTAACGTCAGGAGGCGCGTGTCCGACGTATCTGCGCCGCTTTGTCGCCGCGGCGCGCGCCGCCTAAATGAAAAGTTGATGAGTTGTTGGTTAAGCTGCAGATACGAGCCACAAAGCGTACCCACTGTCAGCGTTCGCAACCCAGTTTCTTGCCGCACCAGGTCATACACCTGCTGCGGTTTTCTAAGTATTTCCTATCGAAATTTTGCACATCCCCCCAAACAAGATCGGAGAAATTAAGAAAAATATTCGTGTGAAACGCGGTGTTAAGAACAGTATTCATTCTTACCACTAGAATGAATCACAACGGCAGACACAGCTATAATCCTCCATAGAGTGAAATGCTTCGCTAACTACAGGTAATCCGTCTTACGCATCGTACTCCGTTACATTCATAGTAGTGAAAACTGCAACGCATTGAATTACCCAACAGACTATAATCAAATTGAAAAAAACTAGTGGATCAGGGATTTGGCCCTTGTTTTACCTTTCTTACAGCCTCCACTGTCCCAGCAATGGTACGCATCAGGTGTCCAAAAAATGGTTGTAGGATGACCGCAAGCATTTAGAAAAAGGTACAAAGTGGATTATTTACGATGTGGATTCTTTCGATTTGAATTGTGCGTTTCGTAATCATTGTCATCATCATCATCATCATCATCATCATCATCAGGCACCTGACATATACTGCAGGATAAAATACCCCTCTTTACTTCTCCATGCCTTACTGTATTTAGATATATGTGCCCATGTTGTCGTGCGCGTTTACTAATGCCGTATACCCACCTTCTAATAGACGTTGGCTCAGCATTTTCAAGCCTCTTGAAATGCAGCAAATTCCATCCTTGGTCCATTAGCCATCGATTTGTCTTATTACCTGTCCACCAGCCTCCATTGCATCCTCATTACAGTAATAATTACGTCTCCCAATCCAATAGCGATTTATTTATTTGTTTCCTCGTTTCTCTAACTAATTCCCAATATGCACATTTCTATAGCTCCCTGAGCAACCCCAAGTTTCTCAGTGGTTTTCGCATTAAAGTTCCATATCTTACTGCCATCCTTTACAGAAACATTGTAAACTTGGTTCTGACAAAGCTACCTAAATGCTTGTCTCACATTTTGGTTCTGAATTGTCTCTGTCCTAAAGATTTGTTTTGCAAGCTTTTGCACTGATATATATATACAGGGCATAGTCGATAATTATTTACAATGTACGATAGTGGTGTAGTTGAAGTTGAGTCGAATATTTTGATACAGGACGCTTAAAGTCTATCAAGTCAAAGTTACGTAAGTTACAGCGCATGCGCGGCGTGCTAGATTCTCAATATTCTCTCGCTCTCTCACTCTCTTCGCGCTAACTATTAGTGCTAGAGAAAAATGATCAGGACCTTTTTTGTAGGACATCTAAAGTAATTTAGTTTCATACTGTCATACGACTTCGCTAGAGGCCCCGTTTTCGAGTTAGTCTAGAAAAACGTACAAAATTGACCTTCAAAAGCAGCACTACCCCACCGATCAGGATTTTTATTATGGTGTTCATGGCACTCCCTCCCGTCACTGTTCAAATGGCTCTGAGCACTATGGGACTTAACTTCTGAGGTCATCAGTCCCCTAGAACTTAGAACTACTTAAACCTAACTAACCTAAGGACATCACACACATCCATGCCCAAGGCAGGATTCGAACCTGCGACCGTAGCGGCCACGCGGTTCCAGACTGAAGCGCCTAGAACCGCACGGCCACACCGGCCGGCCCCGTCACTGTACAAAAATTTGCGACTACGCGAATTATTTCCCATATTCGACATTTTTGGTCTTTATCGACTGGACTCTTACGCCACCGCCTGTGTGTGCTATTTCGTTTGCATTATAAGTTACCACTTTCCCGTGAGGTTTGTGAAAGGAAAAAGACTTTTGTAAACGTTATGAAGAATGGAATCACGTATAAAATTCGACGTACACTTCACCGTTGCAAGTTCAATAGTTTCCTATTAAGGAGGCCACACAAACGAAATGATTTAATGTTTTTTATTTTATACTGTTCAAATTCACAAAACTGTAGGATAAAATTTACACAAACTCCACGTTTTCAATTTGTAAGTGCACGCCGGTGGCGTACTGTGGTCGTACGGTAAAATGCCGACTTCGTCGATACCTCGAAGATGCTGTGTCCCATCGCTCCTGCGCCGACTTTTACACCACGTTCAGACTAACTCAAATTTTGATAACCTGCCATTGTAGCATCATTAACCGATCTATCAACAGCGCCAGACACTTGTCTAACACTATGTGATCAAAAGCATCGGGACACCAGGCTGAAAATGACTTACAAGTTCCTCGCACCCTCCGTCGGTAATGCTGGAATTCAGTATGGTGTTGGCCCACCCTTAGCCTTCATGACAGCTTCCACTCTCGCAAGCATACGTTCAGTCAGCTGGTGGAAGGTTTCTTGGGGAATGGCAGCCAGTTCTTCACGGAGTACTGCACGCAGGAGAGGTATCGATGTCGGTCGGTGAGGCCTGGCACGAAGTCGGCGTTCCAAAACATCCCAAAGGTGTTCTATAGGATTCAGATCAGGACTGTGTGCAGGCCAGTCCATTACAGGGATGTTATTGTCGCGTAATCACTCCGCCACAGACCGTGTATTATGAACAGGTGCCTGATCGTGTTGAAAGATGCAGTCGCCATCCCCCAACTGCTCTTCAACAGTACGAAGCAAGAAGGTGCTTAAAACATCGTGTAGGCCTGTGCTGTGATAGTGCCACGCAAAACAACAAGGGGTGCAAGCCCCCTCCATGTAAAACACGAACACATCATAACACCATCGCCTCCAAATTTTTCTTCTTGGAACTACACACGCTGGCAGATGACGTTCACCGGGCATTTCCTATACCCACACCCTCCCAACGGATCGCCACATTGTGTACCGTGATTCGTCACTTCACACAATGTTTTTCCACTGTTCAATCGTCCAATGTTTACGTTCCTTACACCAAGCGAGGCAAAGTTTGGTACTTACCGGTGTGATGTGTGGCTTATGAACAGCCGCTCGACCATGAAATCCAAGTTTTCTCACGTCCTACCTAATTGTCACAGTACTTGCAGTGGAACCTGATGCAGTTTGGAATTTCTGTGTGGTGGTTTGGATAGATGTCTGCCTATTACACATTACGACCCACTTCAACTGTCGGCGGTCTCTGTCAGTCAATAGAGGAGGTCGGCCTGTACGCTTTTGTGCTGTTCGTGTCCCTACACGTTTCCACTTCACTATCACATCGGAGGCAGTGGACCTAGGGATGTTTAGGAGTGTGGAAATACCGCATACAGACGTATGACACAAGTGACACCCAATCACCTGGCTGCGTTCGGAGTCCGTGTTTTCCGCGGTGCGCCCCATTCTGCTCTCTCACGATGTCTAATAACTACTGAGGTCGCTGATATGGACTACCTAGAAGTAGGTGGCAGCACAATGCATCTAATATGCAAAACGTATGTTTTTGGGGGTGTGCGGATACTTTTGATCACATAGTGTAGCTGTCGCTCCTTTTTCCATTCCTTGTAAAACACCTCTAGAGTACTTCCACCTGCTGAATGGTGCCTTTTTGGCGCACGCGATACTTCGGCTTATGTAGTTTTCGATATGCTTGTTCCTTGTCATCGGTGTATGCCAATTCATATCGCAAATCATCAGTCCAGGATTTCCTTATTCATGCGACAAATATCCAATTGCGGTGTTCCGCTCCCATACTAGTCTCTGTGCCATATGATGGGCTGTGAATAGAAGTCCGATTAGGAGGTGTTTCTGGGTGGTGAAATTGTCCCGTCCAGGGCTCTATAAGCAAGAACTCACTCCCAAGTAAACACGCAATAAAAAATTTATTACTAACAACAGACAGTCACACTTTAGAGTTCTGTACTAAGGTACAATTACAGTTAAACACAATGAAGTTTCAAAAAATTCTTTTTTTTTTAAGATAACTCTCTCTCTGTCTTTGAAACATTTGAGTAGTCCGATAAAGGATTCTATTTTTCGTAGGGACGAGTTCACTGACTCTAAACAGGCAAAAATGTACGGAAGAGCCACAGTTAAGGACAGTTGTCCAAAGACACAACATAGTAACAAGCCGTTGAATATCAAATCCCTGGCGCCCGAGCTTCGTGAGTTCAAGTCTCAGAGTAGTGTAAACGTGGACTGCTGTCAGTTCGAGGTAGGTTTCGTTGGCAGCATTCTTCAGGCTGGTGAGCAAGCTCGGACTGCTAGATACTCCCCGTACGGCGTCATATGTACAGTGCCCGCGGAAGAATCTGTCGGATACTATTCGCGGCCACGAGATAGGGCGGAAGTAACTAGATCCGTGCTAGTTCCGCCTCCTTGGTACAATTTAGCTGCCACCGGTTAGAGAGTCGAGCTGCCCTTGGCAAACCGCTGTCGTCGTCGTCGTTGTTCGGAACTCGTGTTGTTTTGGCTGTCACTGCCGTGGCCCCTAATAGCTCCTGTATAGGCTACCCGTGGTGCTATCTTCCTATGTTGGTGGCCTATATGCCCAGACTCAGCGGATGGTACCGGTGCTCACAGTTCCAGCAACAGTGAATTGGCATGTAATATTCTGCACTGCGACTCGTTTACACCTGTCATTAAAAATTTGATGCACTCAGCGGCTGTCTATGGCGATGTCAGTTTTCCTCCTAGGAACTCACATTACGCCCTTTACATAGTGACACGCGGACAGCTCATTGCCTACACGGCCTGGCAGATGACATATCTGTTTATGTAAGACATAGGTTTTTCTTATATTACTTTCCTTGCACTAACGGTTCAAATGGCTCTGGGCACTATGGGACTTAACATCTGAGGTCATCAGTCCCCTAGAACTTAGAACTATTTAAACCTAACTAACCTAAGGACATCACACACATCCATGCCCGAGACAGGATTCGAACCTGCGAGCGTAGCGGTCGCGCGGTTCCAGAGTGAAGCGCCTAAAACCGCTCGGCCACACCGGCCGTACCCTCTTGCACTAATGTACTTTAATTCACTTGTGACTCAACCAATACTCACGAGCGTATGTAAGTAGGATTGCAGTGATGAAATATTTAAGCCACATTCCCTTGCAATAGTTACTTTATTGAGGTTTTATGGGTTATTTTCATGATATTTAGGAGTGAAGCAGATTGATTCAACAAGTTTGCGAAAGTAATACACCATCTCAGAGAATACATGGCCGCAAACGAGCATTTATATCTATAGTCTCAATAACTTTATTTCGTTTTAGATTTATTAGGAAAACGTCCAAACATCCCCCTCCCTCCACGCTCACACATTTACACCGGAAGGAAAAATTTAGAAGTCTAGTACACATGTAGTACGGCAACAAGGCACTTGTTACCGATAATGCTTCACAGAAGACTGAAGTGAAGCGTCGGTGGCAGAGTACAAGTAGTGGTTACTGGGTTGCACGAAATGTGCTCCCCAAGAGTATAGGCCTGTAGTATAGCTCAAAATGTAATGGAGCACCTGCAGATCTGCGCGACTGTGTGGTATTGGATTCTAGGGGACCAGGTAATGAATGAATCAACTCTTTTTTAAGCAAACTTAACTTTTCCGTGAAATCAAAATAAAACAGTATAAAATGGTTCAGATGGCTCTGAGCACTATGGGACTTAATCAGTCCCATAAAACATAGAACTACTTAAACCTAACCAACCTAAGGACATTACACACATCCATGCCCGAGGCAGGATTTGAACCTGCGACGGTAGCAGCAGCACGGTTCCGGAATGAAGAGCCTAGAACCGTTCGGCCAAATCGGCCGGCAAAACAGTATAAATAAAAGTAGTCTGTTCGGAAGTGAACATCTGTTAAATTAAAATCTGTTGCTGGGTAGCGATCAGAATCGTGTTTCTCCCGTTGGAGCATTGAAAGACTGTTGACATGCTGCCCATAAGGTGGTTTAGACTCCGCCGCCCAAGCCTGTCCCACTCGTCAACGGCGACCCTCCTGAGGTCATCCGATAAATGAGAAGAAAGGTTCCTGCGGGGACATTCCTACTTACTAGAGGAAAGTGTTCATCACGAGATGGACGTGATGTACTTGTGTATTGTTTTCTTGAAAGATCAATCTTTCACCTAAATGTTAACTGCGCAGCTTTCAAATGGTTCAAATTGCTCTGAGCACTATGGGACTTAACTTCTAAGGTCATCAGTCCCCTAGAACTTAGAACTACTTAAACCTAACTAACCTAAGGATTTCACACACATCCATGCCCGAGGCAGGATTCGAACCTCCGACCGTAGTGATCGCGCGGTTTCAGACTGTAGCGCCTAGAACCGCTCGACCACCCCGGCCGGCGCGGAGCTGGTTGGAAGATTCTGACCCGATTTTGCACAGTCGATTGCGATGAGAGACGTCAGACATTCATTAATGATACCAGCCCAAAAGGTGGCTGACCCTCCTCCCTGCCGAATCCGTGGGACTGCATGCCTGAGATGAGCATTGATACAAGTCCACTACCACACTCTCTGCGGCTATCGTAGACATCAGACGAATCGTGCAATCGACAGTGAAGAGAGGCCAACGACCTGATCGAGGTTCCAGTCTAAAAGTTCTCGTATATTTCTTTTGTTTGCACACTACGTTCCTGGAGAATTTGTACTGCTGTTCATAATGAACACCAGACGATAAAATCGTAGTTTCGAGGCGGTTACGTACTTTCTGGGTCAACACAGTCTTCTAAGTTGTCACCAAAATGTTGGCGAGCGATTCTGTTACCTTCTCCTCGGGGTACCTACAAGCTATAATTTGTATTTAGCGGTCATCAACTGTTTTTGTAGAACGCGGCCTACCAGCATGAGACGGATCTGCAACATTTTGTGCCTCACGATAGCTGTTGGAAGTTCAAATAAAGTCTTTGTGATGTTTGCCAGTCTGGGGACAACGTTACATGTTGACAACCCCACTTAGTGTAAAGGTGACAGACTGAACAGAGTACACAAGCCGTATTGTCCCATTCCCGATTGGAAACAGTGCGCTCTACTGAACCGCAATTAGAATGCAGGTTTATCTTTACCTCAATTACACGTGGCGATTTACAGTAGTCAAAAGACTTTTGAGAAAGAGGTTTCCGATCAAAGAAATACAGTCTGTGCAAATCATGACGGTGACGTAAAACTTTTTAAGAGCAGTTTGTAACACCATAGCTCTTATGCTGTACGGATTTATTTTGCCTTTTGTTATATTTAATATTACATCGTTGAGCTTCTGTAAATGTGTTTCTTTGAATCGATAACACAAAACTGTATACTCCTTTCTTTGTAAAAAACTTTGATGTCATGGTTTGATTCTATACAAATTAGTGTATCTGTCATTCAAATTCTTTGTCCCATTTGGAGGGAACAAAACTTACTGTATATAATTGTAATTTCTGTGTGAATAATTTTTTGTAGAAATGTCAATATGTGAAAATGTTCTGTTTTATTTAATGTGTTTGTTTGCTGCTATGTAAACTGCTGACCTTCACTTAGGGTTCTTAGTTCTTTAGTATGTAAAAGATGTTGTGGTTCCCCTCGGGAACGGAACTGAGTAGCGCGCGAAAATTGTGGTTGGCCTATGTAGAAAAGATGGAACTGATAGTCAGTCGGGGACGAGCTACGAGTCGGGAACAAGAATCAGTCGGGGACGAGCTACGAGTCGGGGACGAGCTACCAAACTGTGCAATGCCATGTAAATGTTGCATGCTGTCCTGGTTCTAAGAGAGGCTTTTTTCTGCTACTTTCCAATGCCTCGGATGGATGGATAAATAGCTGGAACGATTCTGGAATTGGTATTCATTCTTGTCACCAAGACGGGCCAAAGTCCAGCAATTCTGTCTGCAAATCCGCCTACCAACATGCAGTTGCCACCACATTGCGCAATCATTGCATCGGAATACTACAGTGATGTACAGTGAAGGATCAGCTTAATGGATGAGTTAGTGTGCTCAAATTTAAGGTAATTTATATCTGAATTTATGTACCTACCTTGATTTTTCTCCTCATCATAACACCTCTCAGGTTCCTCTCCGTTTGAACTAAAGTGATATCCGAGTGTCCTTACTGAAAGAACATTAAAGACCAGTGTTTTTTGCTAATTAATGCCTCTTGAACATAGGAAAAAGGAAAGTTAAAGTTAATGTGACAAGAGAGTGAGTTAAAGTTAATGATGCTTGCTGGAAATAATTTTCTTAGTAAAACTGCGTATTAATGTGTTGTTGCCAACTTCAAATTAAAAGTTCTTAAGACTGAGGCTTATAAAGTTTTGCTTAGTAAATAATCACATTACTGCCTGTTGTAAATCGCAGAAGGTGAGTCAGTATCTTACATATATGTTAATTTTGTGTCTCACTGTAGTAAAAGTGGAAAACTGCAGTTGTGAAAAGTTATATACTCATGTTTGCTAAGTGTTTGTATCTCTTGTGTATTGGAAGTGCATATTAATAATATAAAAGGATCCACAGTTTGTCTATTGTGTTAATGCTCGGTAACAAGTAACGGAAAGACCATTAATTATGAAAACCATAATTTCTTTATTCAAATGATAGTGAGAAACAACCTGTTAGTGGATTCCAATTAACTTCCGTTTTAAATAGTAAAGTATTTAACTGAGAGAGACTTAACCTATGTCCAATTTATGATCCTGCAGTGAATGTTAATAGTAATGTTATAAAAACCGTTCAGTTTGAACAAGCCATGAAAGTAATAGTTTGTTTCGGTATCTGTTATAATTTTGCAAATAGTTTGTGCTTCTCTAACTGTTAGTTTCAATCTTAACGTAAACATATGTATGTGTCAGAGTTCATTGCACTCGCGTGTGACAAAGTATAGGTTGTGTTTATTCGTTAAAATTACTAATAACTATTTTCTTGAACGAGAATGTTAATCATTTTCTTGCCTAGTTAGGCTGTCGACCGTTTTCTTTATACGTTAAACAGTGCAGATAGGCAAAATTTTGTTTGTTACTGTTCAAATATTTGCGTAATTTTGACTTTCATTTCCGATAAGCCACCTCCGTTAGGTACAACACGGTCAACATAACAAAATTCCTCCCAGAGGGTAACACTGCTCTGTTGCTTTATACCATAATTGCTTTAATAAGACAGTTTTATTTCACAACCTGCCTCCAGCTTCGAGGTTATGGTATAGCAGTAGCAGAAGGACAGGAGTGTTATAAGTTCATTATCTATTTAAACATCACTCATCATGAATTTGTGAAGCAACAATGATTTCACTTTGCACCTTAAAATTTTATTCGTGTACCTTTGTAGCCGCACAGTTTTTCTTTTCCTGTGTTTGATTTTTTAAAATTTTTATTCCTTGTGTCCAAGTAACAAGCGAGTTTGTACATCCATCCTTACCTCCCAGTATATTTGTCTTCGTCCACTGTAATCCTCTGTAGGTTTCCTTATCTACTCAGAATTTCGTTAGGTAGGCTTTTCAACAAATTTGCGTTTGTAAGTTAGGGTTCTAAATTTCGTTCTGTTCCGAATTATTTCTTCATGAATGTCGATCCATTTAGGTCCTGACTAACATCTGTTAGCCAAGTGTTGTCTTTTTCTATCGATAAGGTGAAGTTTAGTATTTTCTTTGTGAACCTGATGTTGCCTATCTTAAACTACTATGGAAAACTTAAGGACGAAAGTTGCTTTCACTGTTCGATGCAGTTGCGCATTTTCATCCATAGAAATGAAGTCAGGGCCGAATGCTCCCGTGATGACACGCACATGATGAAGGAGTACAGTGTCGCAACTACGTTGACCGTTGAGTGAACTGTGTTCAGACATTTGAAAGTCGGTACACCCATGCAACTTTGTGCCCCCCCCCCCCCCAACCCTCACTCACACACACACAAACACACACACACACACACACACACACACACACACACACATTACAACACCTGTACCACCGAAACGATCATGTTCGACAATGTTCCTGGGTTCATTATATATTTTCACCTTCCACCAATTGAGGGTACTTCCAGAAGCACTATTCAGACGGAATCTGCTCTCACCCGAAAAGAACACGCACCCCCAATTCTCGTTGATTCAGTCCCTGTGTTCTTGGCACCATCGTAAACTGTGGCGATGGCGTACGGGTATCAAAGGAATGCAGCGTACCGGTCGTCAATTGACCCCTTCTCCTTCCCCACCCCCCTCGAAAACTGTTTGACGTGTGCCGCCACTGTTTGACGTGGTCCCCGTACTGCCTGTTGTACAATGCACAGGTCATCTGCTGCTGCAGTTCACCGTAGCCGACTACCTCCTCCCCTTCGGGCAGCGGAGCCTGTCGTTCGGTACGCTTCCCAAGGACGTAAAACAATGCTGTGAGCAATACCAAACACCTTGGCTACGCTCGTCACACATCGTCTTCTTCCAGTTTCCCGGCTATTTTTCCCCGTGAAAGTCATCCAAATGTTATCTCCAGCCCGTGTTTTAATGAAGAACACAACCACGGTGCACCGTAACTGTTCTGTGATTGACACACACTGTCTTTTTCCCTTTCCTTCAACTGCCTCTTGATGCGGGGCCAGCACCACTTAGCGCTGTCGTCACTTTGAACTCACGCCATATGGCTGCAACTTCCTCTGCACGACCTCTGGCAACACGATCGCGCAATTTAATCATTTCCACAGAGTAGTTAATATTTTATGATACTTTATCTACATCTTCCAGTTTTGCAGAGTAGTATATACACTCCTGGAAATGGAAAAAAGAACACATTGACACCGGTGTGTCAGACCCACCATACTTGCTCCGGACACTGCGAGAGGGCTGTACAAGCAATGATCACACGCATGGCACAGCGGACACACCAGAACCGCGGTGTTGGCCGTCGAATGGCGCTAGCTGCGCAGCATTTGTGCACCGCCGCCGTCAGTGTCAGCCAGTTTGCCGTGGCATACGGAGCTCCATCGCAGTCTTTAACACTGGTAGCATGCCGCGACAGCGTGGACGTGAACCGTATGTGCAGTTGACGGACTTTGAGCGAGGGCGTATAGTGGGCATGCGGGAGGCCGGGTGGACGTACCGCCGAATTGCTCAACACGTGGGGCATGAGGTCTCCACAGTCCATCGATGTTGTCGCCAGTGGTCGGCGGAAGGTGCACGTGCCCGTCGACCTGGGACCGGACCGCAGCGACGCACGGATGCACGCCAAGACCGTAGGATCCTACGCAGTGCCGTAGGGGACCGCACCGCCACTTCCCAGCAAATTAGGGACACTGTTGCTCCTGGGGTATCGGCGAGGACCATTCGCAACCGTCTCCATGAAGCTGGGCTACGGTCCCGCACACCGTTAGGCCGTCTTCCGCTCACGCCCCAACATCGTGCAGCCCGCCTCCAGTGGTGTCGCGACAGGCGTGAATGGAGGGACGAATGGAGACGTGTCGTCTTCAGCGATGAGAGTCGCTTCTGCCTTGGTGCCAATGATGGTCGTATGCGTGTTTGGCGCCGTGCAGGTGAGCGCCACAATCAGGACTGCATACGACCGAGGCACACAGGGCCAACACCCGGCATCATGGTGTGGGGAGCGATCTCCTACACTGGCTGTACACCACTGGTGATCGTCGAGGGGACACTGAATAGTGCACGGTACATCCAAACCGTCATCGAACCCATCGTTCTACCATTCCTAGACCGGCAAGGGAACTTGCTGTTCCAACAGGACAATGCACGTCCGCATGTATCCCGTGCCACCCAACGTGCTCTAGAAGGTGTAAGTCAACTACCCTGGCCAGCAAGATCTCCGGATCTGTCCCCCATTGAGCATGTTTGGGACTGGATGAAGCGTCGTCTCACGCGGTCTGCACGTCCAGCACGAACGCTGGTCCAACTGAGGCGCCAGGTGGAAATGGCATGGCAAGCCGTTCCACAGGACTACATCCAGCATCTCTACGATCGTCTCCATGGGAGAATAGCAGCCTGCATTGCTGCGAAAGGTGGATATACACTGTACTAGTGCCGACATTGTGCATGCTCTGTTGCCTGTGTCTATGTGCCTGTGGTTCTGTCAGTGTGATCATGTGATGTATCTGACCCCAGGAATGTGTCAATAAAGTTTCCCCTTCCTGGGACAATGAATTCACGGTGTTCTTATTTCAATTTCCAGGAGTGTATAAGTGTGTTTCATTTTTCATTCAAATTATATTTTCGCATTTTGGTGTTACGAATCATCTGCGATTTTACGTTTCTTGTTTTTCAATGATTTTTATTCGGGAAGTGACATAAATCGTCTTGCTTTCAGATGCGTATTACACTTCTGTTTTAACAAGGGTGTTATAATATCGTAGTTTGTCCTTTAGCGATACATATTTTTTATTACATCTATTCCAGGTTAGTTTATCCGCTCTTCGTAGTTTTGCTGTTCCTTCCTTCCTTACTTCACGATTTCGCCCCAACGATTCAGTAATTTCTCGCACTTAACTTTGTCTACCTGGGAGATCTTCCCGAATATTGTGATTAAAGGTTGATTGCTGAATCTTGATTTAGTCCCTCTCATACAGTGCATCTTCTCACTTGAAATTTGGAGCCCAGTTTTTACCGCAATTTCATGGAGTTTGTCTATAGTTATGTCTGTTATTGGAGAGGATTGCAATATCATCAGTAAATGCTAGACAGTGAAATGACAATTTATTTAAGAGGTTTCTTCCAATAGTTATAACTTTAGTTTCATTTTTCCATTTTTGGTTACTTTTTCCATATCTATAATGAATATTTATTTGTGATTAGAAGCTTACTTTTATCAGATGTTAAGTTTGTCAAAACTACTGTTAACAATGACCTCGTAAGCCAGAAAAGTTTTGAGAAGCGCCTGCTAATACACAACGTGGAGGTAATTTTACCCGTGTCCGCAGCATTCGATAAGCTACACGTGGCGCTTTGGTCGTGTTCAGTGTTGAGCGTGGGGGATTATAGTGCACCCACAGAACATGTACAGCAGCAAATGCATTATTCAGTCATAACACATTTAATCATCAAGAAGACATGCGAGGTATCATCGATTTTACTTACTTTCGCAAATCTGATTTTACTGTATATCACTAACTTTAATTCACTGGTAATAAATACTATTGTTGTTGAATAAATTTGTTCTTTTCCTTGCTGCAGTTCGTCGTGGGTCATTCCTATTCTGGGTACTATATTCATGAACGCTACTAAGGCAGCTACTGACTGGTGTATTACTAAACCATCACTTGAATAAGTCAGATTTGCAAAATGCTGAAACACAGAAAACCTGAACAACTGGAAAGCCAATCTTTGCGACGATTATATTTGCATTCCGGAGAAATGCAGAGACATGTGAAGCATTACTGATTTTATGGCTTATCTTAGAAGATAGATTGAAGAAATAAAAATCCATTTTTATATCATTTGTTGATTTAGGAAAAGCTTCTGACTAAAATATATTCTTCTAAATTCGGAAGTTAGTACGTACAGTGAGCGAAAGGTTATCAGCAGCTTGTACAGAAACCAGACAGCAGTTATGAGAGTCGAAGGACGTGCAAGGGAGTCAGTAGTTTATTAGGGGGTGACCTAAGTTCATGGCTTGTAGGAAATAAACTAACGCTAAATCACAGCGAGACTCAGTTTTTACAGTTTCTAACAATAATTCAACAAAAACCTGACGTTTTAATTTCACAGAATGGGCATATCATTAGTGAAACTGTCCAGCCCCGGTAGCTGAATGGTCAGCGTGACGGATTGTCAATTCTCTGGGCCCGGGTTCGATTCCCGGCTGGGTCGGGGAATTTTCTCCGCCCAGGGACTGGGTGTTGTGCTGTCCTCATCATCATCCTATCATCCTCATCGACTGCAGGTCGCCGAAGTGGTGTCAGATTGAAAGTCCGGCACCCGGCGAACGGCCTGCCGACGAGGGGCACTAGCCATACGATTAAATAAATAAAAATTAGTGAAACTGAACAGTTCATATTTCTAGGTGTTCAGATAGTTATTAAACTGTCGTGGAAAGCCCACGTTCAGGATCTTGTTCAAAGACTTAATGCTGCCATTTTTACTATTCGAACGGTATCTGAAGTGAGTGGGCGTTCGACACGAAAATTAGTGTACTTTGCTCATTTTCATTCGCTTATGTCGTATGGTATTATATTTTGGGGTAACTCTTCCCATTCTAAAAGGATATCTTTGGCTCAGAAACAGGCGGTTCGGGCAATGAAGTGGTGTAAGTTCACGTAACTCCTGTCGACGTCTGTTCATGAGTCTGGGTATTTTGACACTGGTGTCTCAATAAATATGTCCCATAGTGTCATTTCTTGTTAACAATATTAGCTTATTCCTAAGGATAAGCAGTTTTCACTCAGTTAATACCCGGCAGAAATCAAACCTGCATTTGGATCGGACTTCCTTAAATCTTGTGCAGAAAGGTGTGCAGTATTCTGCTGCATCCATTTTTAATAAGCTACCGCTCGACTTCAAAAATCTTAGCAGTAATACATGCGCTTTCAAATCGAAACTGAAGTTTCCTCATGGGTTACTCCTTCTATTCTGTCGGGGAGTTCCTTTGATTTTTTATCTGTTATTACTTTTTTGTTGTAATTACATGTACTGGCATCTTCCATGACCTTGGAGATTTTCTCCTCAAATTGGTCCTACGGAACTTGACATGTAAATAAAATAAAATATAATAGTAGGCTATCACCAAGATTATTCAGTCTGTCCACTGAACAGGTATAAAGGAAAATTAAGGACAAATTTATAAAACGAATTAAAGTTAACAGAGAAAAAATAAAAAACTTAAAATTTGCCGATGACATTGCAGTTCTCGAGATTCGACAAATAGCTTGGTAGCTGAATGGTTCAAATGGCTCTAAGCACTATGGGACTTAACATTTGAGGTCATTAGTCCCCTCGATTTAGAACTACTTAAACCTAACTAAACTAAGGACATCACACTCATCCATGCGCAAGGCAGGATTCGAATCTGCGACCGTAGTAGCAGCGCGGTTCCGGACTGAAGCGCCTAGAACCGCTCGGCTACAACGGCCGCCTATTCAAATACAGAGATATGTAAACAGGCAGAATATGGCGCTAACGTCGGTAAAGCTTGTATAAGACAACAAGTGTCTGGAGCAGTTGTTAGATCGGTTACTGCTGCTACAATGGTAGCTTATCAAGATTTAAGTGAGTTTGAACGGGATGTTGTAGTCTGATAGGAAAGCTATGAAACGATCACACTTGTGATTCTGTTACTGATAATAACTTCGACACCAGCGCCTACGAGCTTTAATTTGTACGCTAAAGCACTGAATATGAGCATTATTTGATCGAAAATCGATTTTGCTCTCAATAAATCATCAAAATTACGGCCAACGCTGACCTTTCTTCTAATTTTACTTATATGGTTGTTGTGCACACAGCACTCTATGGAGTCGCCAATCAATTACGCTGAAATTCTTCAAAATTGAAGGGTATCGGTGTCAACGTCTCCTTGTCAGTACGAAAATGGCGATGAAAGTCAGCGATAAACTGCAGAAAACTGTCGCCATCAGTCTACGTTACAAACCGAACAAATGAAGGCGGAATTTATGCTCCCAGAGGTAACACCCTATATATCAAACCGTATGCGTTGCTATAAATGTCTCAACGAAGAAAAATATTAGTGTTTTGACGTCCTGTCAACTGCAAGGTCATTAAAGACGGAATAAATATTAGAGGTATGTTGCACTGCAATAGCTTCTAAAGACAGGCAGCTTCAGAAAGAGGCCTGAGATGCAGGGTCGCCTTCTTCTTCCAAAGACGTCTCCACAGATTGTTGAAAGATATTGTGAAGTTTCCATCCCGACTGTTACTTACACGTGCTTATTTTATTCAGGCTCGCACAGCTGGTCAGCAGTTTTCAAGTTCTATAGGTGTCAGCATGTCGTAATGTTATCTGATTATATTTTAATAGCGGACTTAGCAGTTGTGACAGCGAGCACATAACGCACAAGCGTTAAATTTCAAAGACAGAATGTTTACTGAGTGCAGTAATAGTCATCCTCGAAACTTCTGTCGCGTATGAAACTGCATGTGTTAGCTTTTGTTGTTAAACATTAACTTTTACAACTAAAGCGAGCACATATAATGACTTACAACGTGATAATTGTTCGAGGGTGACTATTACTGAACTCAATAAACATTCTGTTTGTAAATTCGACACTTGCTCGTTATGTGCTCTCTCGCACAATTGTAACTACCCCTGCTAAAATTTAATCGGATAGTATCACGACATATTGGGACCTATAGCACTTGAAAATGGCCTTTAAGGCCGAAGTTGTCCACATGTGCGAGTTTCAATAAAATATGTGCAAGTAACAGTAACGATGGAAACTCCACAATGTCTTTCAACAAATATGCCGCTGTGGCACATCGCATGAAGAAAATGATCACTAAAAATTGTTCACACCGGCACCAATTTGGGTTAGGTACTCCACGCTGCGTGTGACGTTAAGTAAAATTCGAACAGTAAAAGTAGCAAAGAGAATTCCGCACGCCAAATCAAAAACAGAATACGAGGTCTTGTAAGAAGTTTTAAGAACAGTAATAATAATAGTAGCCGTTTTCATGCAAACATAAATAGTAGATATAGTACAAAAATATGCAACGTACGGAAAGATAATCAACGAACAGCTCCGTACATACCAAGGCTCAGAGAAATTAGCTGAAGCCAGCCTAAGATGCGCTCACAGTCGTGGACCATTAATTTGCAGCACTCGCGTCCTCCAGTGCAGAGAGCATCGGGATAAACAACCAGGCAAAATAAGACGATATTAATCGGTGAGGAAGAATCACATATTCATATGGATCAACTAACTAGTTCCCTTACACCTCTTCTTTTCATCCAAAATTTTTCACAAAAGATAGGAGGCAGGGGAGGGAATATTGTCTAATGGATCCCATACTGCTACAGAAAGTGAAAAGTTCTAGTAAACACCTGGAGAAAGTTAAGCTATTAGTATAGGTAAGGCTGTTGAAAAACTCAGTTTTAAGACATCTCAAGTCAGTCTGCAAAGGGATTGCAATGTTCAGGGGAAGAACATTATACAAGGAGACAGAGCTAAGCAGGAAGCTGCAGTGCAGGACTTGCACCACCCACCACTTGTCCTCAAGCACAAACATTCAGCCACTATCAGCAGGACAACAGTATGTTTTAGGTATTCACCGAGACACAAACCTAGTGACATTGCAATACTTGAAGTATCACTGATCCACTCATTTCCCTTTATCAGTGACTTCACTGCATATCACATGCAATATATATTGGTCAACATGTGCCCCAGTGTCCAAGTGATTGAGATATGTCTTGTACACAATGATATTTGGTTTCTGAATAGAGGTAAAGTAACGCAATTTAGCGATCTTCAAGATTGTCCTCAGGTACTGGTTGTCTGTCGCTTGGCTGACTTGCCGCAATCAGTAGTGCAGTGCGCTTTGTAGTTGGAACTTAACTGTCTCCTCCATATTACGGTTCAAAACAGCTCTATCCCCTAGTAAATATTGTGGTGCACTACGTTTTCAGCCTCTGTCACCCATAAAAGTGCATCTGATCTAAAATGCTCTTTGGCTGCAGTTTGTTTACAGATCAGACACCGACTTCAGGTAGAACTGGACTGCTAGATGCAGTGGCGCAGGAATTTATGGGTTGAAATGAAATTACACTTAACATGTAACTCTTTTTATATTGATGGTCATTCACTGCTCAGTATTTTGTCAACTGAACACTTCTATTCCAGTATGGTCAAGTGCTGACGTCGTAACCCCGAGCACCTGAATAACAAATCTTGAATTTAGTCTTAGACTTCTACACAATTTTATTTGATCAGTTTTATGAGTGTTTGTGATACAAGGATCATTTCATAAGTCATAGCAATCATGGCACGTCGTGCGAACATTTGGCATCACCGTAATCGCAGTAAATACATTCGAAAGCCTGCAGCAAACATTACCGAAGTCAACCTACAGATTGCGACAGCATGCGAAGGTGGGTCGGTAGCAGCATCCTGGAACATTCTGTGTGAGCTTGGCCGTGTTACAAGATGGATGTAAGCAGAGTCGAAAAGCGAACATACGTGAATATAGCCATTCTCGATGGCAGAAATGCTACTCAATGTCGCGCAACTAAGAACAGCGGTGGATGATAGGGCATGACCCACGAAGACGGTGTTTGTTCTAGCGTATACAGCCACGGTGTGTAGCACACACTAACGGCAGGGCATTCAACGCCTTCCCCATCGTTGGGAACGCTGTGTGGATCCACTGGGGGATTATTTTGAAGAACAGTAGTTGATTTTGATTCATTTTTGTTCCATTTGTACACGCGAACAATAAATTTACACAGAGTTCCACGCGTGTGTTTCTTTTTAACCTCTCCCATGACCTTCTGTGCTGGAATCCTATTTTATGTTGGCATTCACATACACACTGCCTTACCGGTTCAATGCACATCGTGGAGTTCTCAAGTGGTCGCATTATCGCAAGATATATCTTAGGTGCCATGACTTATGAAATGATCCTCGAAAGTATGTGTAAAAGTTGGCTCCCCAACGCCAAGTACTGACATTTCAACGTCACAGTCACTAAAGTTTTACTAAATAAAGGAATATGTTGGTTGAGCTTGGTATATCAAAATTATAAACTTACATATCGTTTATCTTGTTTGAATAATTCGACGCACTGTGTACTTTGAATGCTTTATTCGTTTAGTATATGTCAGTAATGCTGGGAGAAATCTAATAATCGTTAATATACTTGTAGTGGTTGCCACCTGAAGACACGCAAAATTATTAGCATTCTAATGCTGATATCAAAACTGCAGGTTATGTTGAAAAATGTGTCACTGTTTATGACACACTTTTGTACTCAAAGAATTTGAGAACCTGAGATGTTTCAGCCAGCCTTTACGCTGCTGACAATTGATTTCTTGTAGCTAAGGTATCAGAGATAGACACACACATCAATTGCCAGGATGTTATTTAGTATTAAGAGCAAACGATTTTAATGAAATGGTTTCCAGTAATGCATCCAGATATATCATACAGTAGATGACGACTTATATGAAAGTGATCGCTTCACCATATGGCTCACCTTGCCAGGCGCAGTACCACCTGAAAGGAAGTCATCGAAAGGATAATAACCACATTACGCCGGAGATCCATCAAGCTGCTAAAGCATCCAGTCAAAAGTTAATAGGCAATCTTTTGAGGCACCGAGTCCTCTGGCGGAATGATGACAGCCACGCCACGCGTTGGTGTATACGGGCGCCAATGTAAAGATTTAGATACAGTCCGTTAGAAAGGAACCTAGCATTTTTTCCGGTAGCAAAAACAGGACACACGGCAAGGGTCCCTAAAAGTCATCAGTGTTTTATATGTATCATCTGTAGAAGTATGAGAGTCTTAGGAACTGATTTTTGACAGCACAGGATATCGTTAGAAATGACAGAGCGGAATAAGGATGTTCTCACAACCATACCTCATAGAATCTTCCATATACACTGCCTGACAAAAAAAAAAAACTGAAGCACCTGGAATACATGGCTAGTGGTCTATGTAACTTCGTGTACATATCGACTAGTAGTAGGGAGATGGCGGTGCTGGTGCAATGCTGATATCAAATTCATATGAATATTAATGAAATTGATTAATTAACTACCCCCTCCAAACCACGCTCACCCCCACCCCAGATGACGTCATGTGTTTTTCTCATCCTGCACGTGGGTCCGTCAAAACTGATACTACAACTGCTAATTATATGCATGACTGATGTGGGAAGTGTGATAGAGGTACATACATTTCTGACTTGAAAAGACATGTGAAATTCATTAATTTCCTAAGAGACAGAACAGCAGTCTCCAGACTTCATTCTAGTTGGGTTATAAGCAGCTTGAGCAATGGATATACACTGATGATGCCACCCTAGGACACCAGAATAGTGTAGAAGGAAGTAGTTTTATCATTTTAAAGTTTGTCACCATAGTGACTGGGATAGGAAACTTGTGGCATGGTTGTATATCTGATGCTGGATAAATATATCCTGCATTAGAATATTAAAATTCGAAATTTCCGCCAATAAGGTAGATGGGGGGGGGGGGGGGGACGTAACGGGATGGCGGGGCGGGGGGACGGGGCTGGGACCCAAGTTCAGGCTGAGAAAAATACATGTCATGGTCTGGGGGGTGGAGGTGGGTGTGGTTGGAGGAAATTAATTGAGCAATTTAATTAATGTGCATATCAATTTGGTAGCAATCTCACTACTAATCCCACCATTGGTGGGTATGTAAAGGGTTATAACTGCTGTTCTCTGTGACAGGTAGAATGGCGACCGACAATAGGAGTGTTGTTCCTGTTTAGTGTTGTTATCGTGCCTGCTGGGTATATAAGTGGTTTGAACACTGTCAGACATTCAGTGATCATTGTGAAGGACAGGGAGATACTGCGTACTTGCTTGTGACAGCGTTATCAGCTCCTGAGAGAGTTTAAAGGGGGCTCTTCGTGAGGCTCCTTTTGGCTGGCTGGTATAATAGTTCAGTATCCTGACTTCTGGGGCATTCTAAAGTGACAGTGGTCTGATGTTCAAAAAATGGTTCAAAGGGCTCTGGGCACTATGGGACTTAACATCTGTGGTCATCAGTGCCCTAGAACTTAGAACTACTTAAACCTAACTAACCTAAGGACATCACACACATACATGCCCGAGGCAGGATTCGAACATGCGACCGTAGCGGTCTCGCGGTTCCAGACTGAAGCGCCTAGAACCGCACGGCCACACCGGCCGGCGTCTGACGTTTGACTGCATGGAAATGTGAGGGCAGACATGATCGTCGTAATGGTTCCGGGAGACCACTTCTGACCACCACAAAAGGCGATAGATGTACTGTGAACCAAGCACTTCGTAATATCTTTCCATCTGCACCTGCCATCCGAGAACAAGTAATCAACTTCCTGCAACATTGTGTGACATCCAACCCATTGGTCAGAGACTAACGACAGCCGAACTAGGGAATTACCATCCCATGCGTAGGTTTCCGTTAACATCACAACACAAACGACCGAATTTTGGGTGGTTCTGCGACCAGGAAGCAAGGACTGCTGTTCAGTGATGAATAGCAGTTCTCTAGTACCTCGGATGACCAACGTCACGGACTATGGCGGTGACGTGCGAAGAGGTCCCATTATTCCAATTTTGAAGAGACACATTGATGTTACACCTGATGTCATGGTGCAGGGAGTCATCAGGTATGGCATCTGGTCACGGCTGGTAGATGTTGGGGGAACAATGACGGCACAACGATACGTCACAGGCAATCTGCGTTGTCATGTGTTACCTCTCAAGCAATAGTACCGTCGTGTCATTTTTCAACAGGATAATGCTCGTCCGCACATGGTACCTGTCTCTAAGGACTATCTGCGTGATGTTGAGGTACTCTCGTGGCCTCTAAGATCCACAGATCTGTTCCCGATAGAACGTGTGTGGTACCAGCACGGACGTCAACTCCGTCTTGGGTGTCAAGAACCATTTACTATAATCGTGGGGCAGCTTGCCTCAGGATGGGGTACATCGGCTTTATAACACCCTTCTCAGCCGAATCAGTGCGGCCGAAAGGGGTGCAACGTCATACTGACAATTGGGCTTATGCTGCCGAGTTCTTTGCCAATTAGACTCGATTTTTGTAATCACTACAATAACACCACATGCCCTTTCTACGCGTGAAGTTTTGTTTCGTTTCCTCCTTCCCTTTTGGATGCTTCAATTTTTTTGTCAGTCGGTGTATATCAATTGACTTCCAATTTTTTACCAATGCGCGCAATCAGAAATTTTGAACCTCGTTACTTAGAAATATGTGTGGGCTCTTCCTCACTCTTCCTTGCCCCTGCTCCCCAGCCCTAAGCCCTAATGTTGCGGATGAACTTATAGTTTGCCTTCTGCAGGACTGCCCGAAATATTTTCTTTAATTAATTGATGGTCTGTTTACAGAAAAGTAAACAATAATTTTAATGAAATTTTCAGGTATGATTCATTTTGTCTCTGTATCTCTGGTGGACCTGATAATGATACATGTTTAATTCTTTAATTGCCATTTACTCTTTTGTACTGATGGTACATCATTAGTTTTTAAAACCATTAAAACTTACATATTTTCATTCAGTAAAAACCATCTCAGTGGCACGGGAAGACGAATTCCGTTTCGCTGTTCGAACGGTAACGTTAACGCCGTGGACTAATGCGAATGGTTGTGAAATTCAGCCAGCAATAAATGAAGGAGAGTGCATGTAATGTGTCTTATTTTTCACTCGGATGCACTGTCGGAAACTGTGTTGCTACTCTGAAAATGACGACTGCATTCATGCGTTTAACCTATCCGTCACGCAGATCAAACAAACGAGATACGCATTTATATTCCTCCGATCTTCACTACTGGCAACTTCACAATGTGTTAAACTCTGCAATAAAGCTAAAGCTGAGCTATACTGGTTACTCGCAAACAGACCATTTTTAATTTTCCAGCTCTTTAATGAAAGGCTATACCTAAGAAGAAGCTATGTGGACACACTGTTTGCAATATTGCTGTTGTTTCTAGCGCCTGGAGTTAAACGTAATAAACGGAAATTGTATTGTGCACAGAGCTATCTGTTGCTGGCCTCAGTTTGCCTGTGATACGAAAAATACGGTAACATCAGTAGCACTACATCCATGGAGCATAACTTGTATCTTGTTATGAAGCCTGAGTATAGGTAAATTTCTTTTGCCTGTCTCACTGTAGCTGTTTTAGGCTTGTTTTATGCGCCATTGTAATTATAAAGGTAATCAACGGACACAACCTAAAAACTGTCAGATACTACTAAAGAATGCTTGATCAGTGTTCCGTAAAAGTAACCCGTGTTTATATCAACTAAAAGAGGAAGCTGTCGAGGGTGAAAGAATACGATAGCAGAAGCAAAAGCGTTCTAGAAAATATGGATCCGCAAAACATCTGTTTGCGATATGATTAATAATGTGTAACTAAAAGCTTTCAGTTACTTTGGTGTGAAATATTATACTACTTAATACAAATTTGTTTTAAATTTAAACGTGAAGACGACATCTAACGCGCCAACATGGTACACGATAGAAAGATCGAGTAGGACCTGTGACATGCCCTCCAAGATTAGCTGAATCCAATGGATCTTTCCGTCTAGGGTCGCCTCAAATGTGAAATGTAAAGCTGTCCTGTAGCTAAATTTCAAGAACTGGAGAGGCGAAGTGATTTGAGGGTATCTGAAAGAAATCGTTACTCACTGCAGAGACGAGTGTCAGTATTCCAACAAAATTCGTGGACGATAGATGGAAAACCTCCTTAAAGAGTAAATTGTGACATGTGACGTGCTAAGTTAAGTTCTGTATTTCTCGTTAAGACAGACCATGGCTGAAATTCGAGCCCATTTAGGTGGGCACTTAACCGAAAAGTTTACATTTCAAATGTATTTGTATTAACTAGAACAATATTTCATACGGAAGTCAGTGGTGGCTCGTAACCACATAGTCGCAGTCGTCTCACAAACGGCTCGTTTGCGGACCCATTTCTACAGGAACACTTTTGCTTTTAGCGTCATATACTTTCACCCATGTCAGCTTTCAGTCTTAATTACACTGCTGGCCATTAAAATTGCTACACCAAAGAGAAATGCATATGATAAACTGGTATTCTTTGGACAGATTTATTATACTAGAACTGACATGTGATTACATTTCCACGCAGTTTGGGTGCATAGATCCTGAGAAATCAGTACCCAGAACAACCACCTCTGGCCGTAATAACGGTCTTGATTCGCCTGGGCATTGGGTCAAACAGAGCTTGGATGGCGTGTACAGGTACAGCTGCCCGTGCAGCTTCAACACGATACCACAGTTCATCAAGAGGAGTGACTGGCGTATTGTGACGAGTCAGTTGCTCGGCCACCATTGACCAGACGTTTTCAGATGGTGAGAGATCTGGAGAATGTGCTGGTCAGGGCAGCAGTCGAATATTTTCTGTACCCAGAAAGGCCCGTATAGGACCTGCAACATGCGGTCGTGCATTATGCTGCTGAAATGTAGGGTTTCGCAGGGATCGAATGCCGGGTAGAACCACGGGTCGTAACACATCTGAAATGTAACGTCCACTGTTCAGAGTGCCGTCAATGTGAACAAGAGGTGACCGAGACGTGTAACCAATGCATCCCATACCATCACGCCGGGTGATACGCCAGTATGGCGATGACGAATACACCTTTCCAATGTGCGATCACGTCGCTGTCGTCAAACACTGATGCGACCAACATGATGCTGTAAACAGAACCTGGATTCATTCGAAAAAATGACGTTTTGCCATTCTTGCACCCAGGTTCGTCGTTGAGTACACTATCGCAGGCGCTCCTGTCTGTGATGCAGTGTCAAGGGTAACCGCAGCCATGGTCTCCGAGCTGATAGTCCACGCCGCTGCAAACGTCGTCGAACTGTTCGTGCAGATGGTTGTTGTCTTGCGAACGTCTCCATCTGTTGACTCACGGATCGAGACGTGGCTGCACGATCCGTTACAGTCATGCGGATAAGATGCTTGTCGACTGCTAGTGATACGAGGCCGTTGGGATCCAGCACGGCGTTCCGTATTACCCTCGTGAACCCACCGACTCCATATTCTGCTAACAGTCATTGGATCTCGACCAACGCGAGCAGCAATGTCGCGATGCGATAAACCGCAATCGCGATAGCTCCAATCCGACCTTTATCGAAGTCGGAAACGTGGTGGTACGCATTTCTACTCCTTACACGAGGCATCACAACAACGTTTCACCAGGCAACGCCGGTCACCTGCTGTTTGTGTATGAGAAATCGGTTGGAAACTTTCCTCATGTAAGCACGTTGCAGGTGTCGCCACCGGAGCCAGCCTTGTGTGAATGCTCTGAAAAGCTAATCATTTGCATATCACAGCATCTTCTTCCTGTCGGTTAGAATTCGCGTCTGTAGCACGTCATCTTCGTGGTGTAGCAATTTTAATGGACAGTAGTATACTAGCTACGCCCCACAGTGTTACCCGCTGTTAAACAGATATTTATAAAAAAATCGTTGGTATGTATTTATTACCATCTTCTATTAGTCCATCTCCTCCTTCTGCCCCTCTCTGTCCATCTCCTCCATCCCCTCTCTCTGGCCGCCGCCTCCACCACCCCTCTCTGCGATCTCCTCCTCCCCCTCTCTCTCTGTCAATTCCCACCTCCCCTTCTCAGTGTTCCTCTCCTCCTCTCGCCTTTCTCTGTCCATCTCCTCCACTTTCCTTTCTCTGTCCATGTCTTCCTCTCTCCTCTTTGCATCCATCTTCTCCTCTTTCCTTGCTCTGTCCACTTCCACCTCCCCCTCTCTCTATCCATCTCCTCCTCTGCTCTCCCATTCCATGTTCTCAAGCCCCCCTATCTCTGTCCATCTCCTCCATCCCCTCTCTCTGGCCGCCTCCTCTGCTGCCCCTCTCAGTCGATCGTCGATCTCCTCCCCCCTCTCTGTTCGATTCCCTCCTCCTCTTCTCTTCTGTCCTCCCCTTCTCACTGTTCATCTCCTCGCCTTCCTCAGTCCATCTCCTCTGCTTTCCTTTTCTGTCCATCTCCTCCTCTCCCCTCTCCACATCCATCTTCTCCTCTTCCCTTGTTCTGTCCATTTCCACCTCCCTCTCTCTCTGTCCATCTCCTCCTCCACTCTCCCATTCCATATCCTCCAGCCCCCTATGTGTGCCCTTCCCCTCCTTCCCCTCTGTGTCTGTCCATCTCCTCGCCCCTTCTCTTTCGATGTTATCAAATGGTTCAAATGGCTCTGAGCACTATGGGACTTAACTGCTGTGGTCATCAGTCCCCTAGAACTTAGAACTAGTTAATCCTAACAAACCTAAGGACATGACACACATCCATGCCCGAGGCAGGATTCGAACCTGCGACCGTAGCAGTCGCGCTGTTCCGGACTGAGCGCCTAGAACCGCTAGACCACCGCGGCCGGCGATGTTATCACGTCCACCCTAAGAAGAGGTTGGTGATTCTTACCCCCACAATATTTCTTTCGATATCGTAACTAATATGTGTACCAGATTTGCTTGAAAACGTTCCAGGGGTTTAGTATGACCTTTTCACCCATGGCTCTGCCCGCATATGCAAATGTCAGATATATTTCGCATGTATTTAACGTATTTTCCAAGTATTTATACACATTATTTCACCCGTATATCTAGTGAATTCCACCCTGCAGCTTCATTTGCAAGCAGCTCAACGTCCTATGTCCTGAGCTATGTGTTGTACAACGACATTCGTATTTTTGTAGGTACATTCAGCGAAATATATTGATACTGTCAGCGAAATGCGTTGCGAATAGAGTTAGTAGCGAAGAAGTAATAAATTTAACGTCAAACTTGATGCTGCAGTTTTCTAGGTATCTCAATGTTTATGACGTCATATCTCCCGAAGCACGTGACGTACAATGATATATTTTTGCTTGGTCATTCATTGGTACATGTTAATACCGTCTGCAAAATGTGTCGCGAATACAGTAAGTAGTAAATAGTAAAAAAACAATAAATTAAAATTTTATGCTTCATGTGGCAGTTTTACTGCATGAACAGTGAGAATATAGTAAGCGATAAACCTTTCTTTCGTCATTTTGTGGGGCTTCTCAGCCAGAAGAAATTTCTTAAAGGTTTGATGTTATGTGAAAAGTTGATTGCAAGTCAGGAAGTGCTCTCAATCTCAAATACGGGATGAATAAATTATGGTTATTCGTGAGTCGTAGGCAACACTACTTGTTCACATCCACCTCCACCTCATTGATAGGTAGATACGAGGGTTGTCCAGAAAGTAAGTTCCGATCGGTCACGAAATGGAAACCACAGTGAAAACCAGAAACGTTTTATTTGCAACAGTTAGGTACACCTTCCACCTACTTCTTTACATAGTCGCCGCTTCAACTTCGAATGTTGTCGTAGTGTTGTATCAACTTTCCAGTATCCTCGTCACAGAGAGCAGCCGCCTGTGCTTTCGGCCAGTTATCTGCACTGGTCTGCAGCTCGTTGTCTGTGGAAAAATTTTGTCTTCATAGCCAGCGGTTCTCGTAAGCAGAGACGAGACTCAGGGAGAGCCAATTACGGACTGTATTGTGAGTAATCAAACACTTCTCATCAGAAACGATGCAGGAGCGTCTTCATTGCCCCTGAAGTTTGCGGTCGAGAATTGCCATGAAGAAGAAACTGATCGACAGTTGTGTCATGTGGGCTGCATGGCACAGGCGAAATCTGTAACCAGGCCCTCATACTTGGCGGGAGACGCCATTCCCTATGCATCTTCACGTGCTCACTGTTCGCTCAAAACTGGACAGAGCGACGCGACACGATCGACGGGCATACTAGAGACACTGCCCAACACATCTGTGCAAAGATTTACTAGATTTTCCCAGTGGTTTCCATTTCGCGACCGACTGGAACTTATTTTCTGAACAACCCTCGTATATAGAAGGTAGCCTATTTACCGGGTGATCAAAAAGTCAGTATAAATTTGAAAACTGAATAAATCACGGAATAATGTAGATAGAGAGGTACAAATTGACACACATGCTTGGAATGACATGGGGTTTTATTAGAACCAAAAAAATACAAACGTTCAAAACATGTCCGACAGGTGGCGGTCCATCTGATCACAATAGCAATAATTAGCATAACAAAGTAAGACAAAGCAAAGATGATGTTCTTTAGAGGAAATGCTCAGTATGTCCACCATCATTCCTCAACAATAGCTGTAGTCGAGGAATAATGTTGTGAATAGCAGTGTAAAGCACATCCGGAGTTATGGTGAGGCATTGGTGTTGGATGTTGTCTTTCAGCATCCCTAGAGATGTCGGTCGATCACGATTCACTTGCGACTTCAGGTAACCTCAAAGCCAATAATCGCACGGACTGAGGTCAGGGGACCTGGGAGGCCAAGTATGACGAAAGTGGCGGCTGAGCACATGATAATCACATCACCAAACGACGCGCGCAATAGATCTTTCACGCGTCCAGCAATACTTTTTTTTTGTTCTAATAAAACCTCATGTCATTCCAAGCATGTGTGTCAATTTTTACCTCTCTATCTACATTATTCCGTGGTTTATTAAGTTTTCAAATTTATAGTGACTTTTTGATCACCCGGTATTAATTCAGGGTGTAAGTTATCTGACTCCAAATATCATCCAGCTGTTTCAGCCTGAAAGAGTACGAAACGTGCTAAAACACACACACACACACACACACACACACACACACACACACACACACAGACGATCTTTCGCATTTCTAATATATATCACATGATAACTTGTATAGCTTACTCATTACTTTCAGACCACTATAATGTTACATGTGCACGAACGCATAACCAAACTTGCAATATAAAGTGCAAGAGCCACGCATCAACCGTACAGCAAGACAAAGCTGGTAAGAATCTGTTCTCTTCTAAACAGAATGATATACACTCTAAGCCACGAATAATAATAAATAATAATAATAGTAATAATAATAATAATAATAATAATACGACAAACCACGAAGGAATTACCCGAATGGGACAGATCGACAGATGTGCTTGTGCAGACAAACAAATTATTACAATTTCAGAAAAAGTGGATGATTTATTCAAAAGAAAGAGCTTCACAAATTTTGCAAAGCTTTGGTCCAGCCCTGGCTCTCACGTAAGCAGTTGTTCGTCTTGGCATTGATTGACAGCGTTGTTGGTTGTTGTCCTGAGAGATACTGTGCCAACTTCTGTGTGGCGCGTTAGATAGTCAAAATCCCGTGCAGGTTGAATGACCTTGCCCATAATGCTCCGAACGATCTCAACTGGGGAGAGAGCCGTCGACCTCACTGTTAAAGGTAGTATTTTGAAAGCACGAAGACAACCAGCAGAAACTCTCGCCGTGTGGGCGCGCGCTTTATTTTGCTAAAATATAAGCCCAGGATGGACTGCCGTGAGGGGCAACAAAACAGGGTGTAGAATATTATCGACGTACTGGGGTGCTGTAAGGGAGCCGCGGATGATAACCAAAGGGACCAAAATGGCAGCCCAGATCATCACTCTTGGTTGTCGGGCCTTATGGTGGGCAACAGACAGGTTACTACCCCCTGCTGTCCGTGGCGTCTCCAGACACGTCTTAGGTGGTCATCGGAACTCATTTCGGAACGGCACTCATCAAATGGTTCAAATGGTTCTGAGCACCATGGGACTTAACATCTGTGGTCATCAGTCCCCTAGAACTTAGAACTACTTAAACCTAACTAACCTAAGGACATCACACACATCCATGCCCGAGGCAGGATTCGAACCTGCGACCGTAGCAGTCGCGCGGTTCCGGACTGACGGCACTCATCACTCAAGACAGTTCTACTCTGGTCAGTAAAAATACAGGCAAAAACTTGTGACTTGAACAAACTTTAAACATAATTTCATATTTTTTCTAAACTTCTACTGCCTTACATGATTAACGTCATACACTACTGGCCATTAAAATTGCTACACCAAGAAGATGACGTGCTACAGACTTGAAATTTACCCGACAGGAAGAAGATGCTGTGATATGCAAATGATTAGCTTTTCAGAGCATTCACAAAAGGTTGGAGCCGGTGGCGACACCTACAACGTGCTGACACGAGGAAAGTTTACAAGCGATTTCTCATACACAAACAGCTGTTGACCGGCGTTGCCTGGTGAAACGTTGCTATGATGCCTCGTGTAAGGAGGAGAAATGCGTACCATCACGTTTCCGAATTTGATAAAGGTCGGATTGTAGCCTGTCGCGATTGCGGTTTATCGTTTCACGACATTGCTGCTCACGTTGGTCGAGATCCAATAACTGTTAGCAGAATATGGAATCGGTGGGTTCACGAGGGTAATACGGAACGCCGTGCTGGATCCCAACGGCCTCGTATCACTAGCAGTCGAGATGACAGGCATCTTATCCGCATGACTGTAACAGATCGTGCAGCCACATCTCGATCCTTGAGTCAATAGATGGGGACGTTTGCAAGACAACAACTACCTGCACGAACAGTTCGACGACGTTTGCAGCAGCATGGACTATCAGCTCGGAAACCATGTCTGCGGTTACCCTTGACGCTGTATCACAGACAGGAGCGCCTGCGATGGTGTACTCAACGACGAACCTGGTTGCACGAATGGCATAACGTCATTTTTTCGGATGAATCCAGGTTCTGTTTACAGCATCCTGATGCTCTCATCCGTGTTTGGTAACATCGCGGTGAACACACATTGGAAACATGTATTCGTCATAGTCATACTGCCGTATCACCCGGCGTATTGGTATGGGGTGCCATTGGTTACACGTCTCGGTCACCTCTTGTTCGCATTGACGGCACTTTGAACAGTGGACGTTACATTTCAGATGTGTTACGACCCGTGGCTCTACCCTTCATTCGATCCTTTCGAAACCCTACATTTCAGCAGGATTATGCCCGACCGCATGTTGTAGGTCCTGTACGGGCCTTTCTGCATACAGAAAAAGTTCGACTGCTGCCCTGGTCAGCACATGCTCCAGGTTTCTTACCAATTGAAATCATCTGATCAATGGTGGCCAAGCAACTGGCTCGTCACAATACGCCAGTCACTACTCTTGATGAACTGTGGTATCGTGTTGAAGCTGCATAGACAGCTGTACCTGTACACGGCATCCAAGGTCTGTTCGACTCAATGCCCAGGTGTGTCAAGGCCGTTATTACTGCCAGTGGTGGTTGTTCTGGGTGCTGATTTCTCAGGATCTATGCACCCAAATTGTGTGAAAATGTAATCACATGTCATTTCTAGTATAATATATTTGTCCAATGAATACTCGTTTATCATCTGCATTTCTTCTTGGTGTAGCAATTTTAATGACCAGTAGTGTATATATTTGACACATTAACTCAGTTGTAAAGTAATCTGAAGTTTGAGGGTGCTTTATACGTGGGAGTTCGAATGTTTAAAGAATAGGGGTTACTGGTAAGACACAACTTGGGTAATGTTGGAACAAAGTGCTGTTGGGAACGTGATGCCCACTGGCTCACGGATTATGTACACAAAGGTGACAAAAGTCATGGGATACCTCCTGATATCGTGTCGGACCTCCTTTTGTCCGGCGTACTGCAGCAGTTCGACGTGGCATTGACGCAAAAAATCGTTGGAAGTCCCCTGCAAAGATACCGAGCCATGCTGCCTTAAAGCCATCCACATTTGCGGAAGTGTCACCGGTGCAGGATTTTGTGCACGAACTGACCTCTCGATTACGTCCCGTAAATGTTCGGCAGGATTCATGTCTGGTGATCTGGGCGGCCAAATCATCCGCTCGAATTGTCCAGAATGTTCTTCAAACCAATCACGAACAAATGTGACCCGGTGATGAGGTTCATTTGTCACCCATAAAAATTCTATCCTCGTTAGCGAACATGAAGTCCATGAAACCCTGTAAATCGTCTGTAAGTGGAACATAACCATTTCCAGTCAATGATCGGTTCTGTTCGACCAGGCGACACATTCCATTACATGTAAACACAGCTCACACCATTATGGAGTCACCAGCAGTCTGCACAGTGGCTTGTTGATAACTTGGGTCCATGGTTTTGTGATGTCTGCGCCAGAGTCGCACCTCACCATCAGCTCTTACCATCTGAAATTCGGATCCATCTGATAAGGCAACGGTTTTCCAGTCGTCTAGGACCCAACCAATATGGTCACGATCCCAGATGAGGCGCTGCAGACGACATCATACTGTTAGCAAAAGTACTCGTGTCGGTCGTCTGCTGCCACAGCCCATTAATGCCAAATTTCTCCGTGCTAGTCTCACGGATACGTTCGTCGTACGTCCCAAATTGATTTCTGAGGTTATTTCACGCAGTCTTGCTTGTCTGTTAGCACTCACAACTCTTTAAAAACGCTGCTGCTCTCGGTCGTTAGGTGAAGGTCGTCGGGCACTGTGTTGTCCATGGTGAGAGGTAATGCCTGAGATTTAGTATTCCCGACACGCTATTGAGACTGTTGATCTCGAAATGTTGATTAGATTAGATTAGATTAGTACTTGTTCCATAGATCATGGATACGACACTTTGTAATGATGTGGAACGTGTCAGGTTAATAAAAGGTATCTATACAAGATATTATATTACACGAAATATTACATGACACTTAATATTTTTAATTTTTTTTGGGGGGGGGGATAGAAGGAGCTGCCATTAAGAAATTCTTTTAATTTCCTTTTAAATGCTATAGGGCTATCTGTCAGACTTTTGATGCTATTAGGTAAGTGACCAAAGACTTTTGTGGCAGCATAATTTACCCCCTTCTGAGCCAAAGCTAGATTTAACCTGGAGTAGTGAAGATCATCCTTTCTCCTAGTGTTGTAGCCATGTACACTGCTATTACTTTTGAATTCGTTCGGATTGTTAATAACAAATTTCATAAGTGAATATATATATATATATATATATATATATATATATATATATTGTGAGGCTACAGTGAATATCTCTAGCTCTTTAAATAAGTGCCTGCAGGATGATCCTCGATGAGCTCCAGCAATTATACTTATTACACACTCTTGTGAAATGAACACTTTTACTCAATGATGAGTTACCCCAGAATATGATGCCATACGAAAGCAGAGAATGAAATTAGGTGTGGTAAGCTAATTTACTCAGATGTATATCGCCAAAATTTGCAGTGACCCTAATAGCATAAGTAGCTGAATTCCCTAACGATTTCTGTAATGTAATGTCCAATGCTCCATCTACCACTCCGCATTCAAAGTCTGTTAATTCCCGTCGTGCGGCCGCAATCACATCGGAAACCTTTCCACACGTATCACATTAGTAAAAATGACAGCTCCACCAGTGCACTAGCCTTTTTATACGAGGTGCATTCAAGTTTTAAGGGCTCCGATTTTTTTTCTAATTAACTACTCACCCGAAATCGATGAAACTGGCATTACTTTTCGACGTAATCGCCCTGCAGACGTACACATTTTTCACAACGCTGACGCCATGATTCCATGGCAGCGGCGAAGGCTTCTTTAGGAGTCTGTTTTGACCACTGGAAAATCGCTGAGGCAATAGCAGCACGGCTGGTGAATGTGCGGCCACGGAGAGTGTCTTTCATTGTTGGAAAAAGCCAAAAGTCACTAGGAGCCAGGTCAGGTGAGTAGGGAGCATGAGGAATCACTTCAAAGTTGTTATCACGAAGAAACTGTTGCGTAACGTTAGCTCGATGTGCGGGTGCGTTGTCTTGGTGAAACAGCACACGCGCAGCCCTTCCCGGACGTTTTTGTTGCAGTGCAGGAAGGAATTTGTTCTTCAAAACATTTTCGTAGGATGCACCTGTTACCGTAGTGCCCTTTGGAACGCAATGGGTAAGGATTACGCCCTCGCTGTCCCAGAACATGGACACCATCATTTTTTCAGCACTGGCGGTTACCCGAAATTTTTTGGTGGCGGTGAATCTGTGTGCTTCCATTGAGCTGACTGATGCTTTGTTTCTGGATTGAAAAATGGCATCCACGTCTCATCCATTGTCACAACCGACGAAAAGAAAGTCCCATTCATGCTGTCGTTGCGCGTCAACATTGCTTGGCAACATGCCACACGGGCAGCCATGTGGTCGTCCGTCAGCATTCGTGGCGCCCACCTGGATGACACTTTTCGCATTTTCAGGTCGTCACGCAGGATTGTGTGCACAGAACCCACGGAAATGCCAACTCTGGAGGCGATCTGTTCAACAGTGATTCGGTGATCCCCCAAAACAATTCTCTCCACTTTCTCGATCATGTCGTCAGACCGGCTAGTGCGAGCCCGAGGTTGTTTCGGTTTGTTGTCACACGATGTTCTGCCTTCATTAAACTGTCGCACCCACGAACGCACTTTCGACACATCCATAACTCCATCACCACATGTCTCCTTCAACTGTCGATGAATTTCAATTGGTTTCACACCACGCAAATTCAGAAAACGAATGATTGCCTGCTGTTCAAGTAAGGAAAACGTCGCCATTTTAAGTATTTAAAACAGTTCTCATTCTCGCCGCTGGCGGTAAAATTCCATCTGCCGTACGGTGCTGCCATCTCTGGGACGTATTGACAATGAACGCGGCCTCATTTTAAAATGCATGTTTCTATCTCTTTCCAGTCCGGAGAAAAAAAATCGGAGGCCTTAGAACTTGAATGCACCTCGTACTTTGTATTCGCAATAACATGGCGATCTGTATAAGTGCATATCGCTATCACATAACTTTTGTCAGTTCAGTGTACGTAGATGTCGAAATAACGAGGGCGCTTAGGAAGCAATCGGCGCTGGCAGGCGGCAGACGGAAGATACGGAAGCGGCGGTCGGCCGCGCCTTCCTGCGCTGGTCAGCGCACCGGGCTGAGGTGGAGGCGTCCGCGGTCACGTCGTCTGTCGCCTGTCGCTGCCACCGCGCCGCGCGCTCGATAGACTGGTGTAGCCGCCCAGCTGCTCGGCGCCCGTCCTCCGGCACGTATCACGCCCTTCTGCTCCAATGCAGAGGGCTCCAGTGACCTGTTATTTGTGTCACACTACAACCAGGCACTTCACATTTATTAATATGTTTTTATTACGTCGTTTTCGTGTCTGCCTGCCTGCCTGTCTGTCTGTTCCCTAAAAATTTTGCAGTTACTTTAAAATTAACTTCGCGATGGGCTAAAATCTTGAAATTTTAATATAGCTCAGAACTGGATGACAATGCCATAATAAGGGGGGGTAGGACGTCAAACAGGCCGACTTGGAGCAGGAGATGCACCACAGGACATTTCAATTTCCAGTGTCTATACTTTTACAAATAAATTCATAAAACTTTGTCAGCATGACCAGGAAGGATTCAGAATTCACACTCACAGCAGTAGAAGTTCTAAAACATAACGAAGTAATTTTTTTACGAGTGAAATTTCATCATTTTTTTCACACTACTTGTTGCTATAGGTACACTTTTCTTCATAAGTAAGAGAGATTCTTCGACGAATTTTGCACAGCATACAAATCATACTTAAAGGTGTATGAAATTCTAGAATTTTACAAATCTATTAAAAACTGTGGTAAAATTTGAGGTAATTAACTATAAAACTTGTGTTGTCTCCAAACATGAAGTTTAAAATATAACAGTTCATTCGTTTTTTCATAAATTAAATAATTTCTAGAGTTTCATACACCTGTGAGTATGGTATGTATGCTGTGCAAAAATCATCGAAGAATCTCTCTAACTTATGAAGAAAAGTGTACCTAGTGTACCTATAGCAACAAATGCAGCCATTGGTAAGTGACAAATGTTGAAATTTCGCACATAAAAAATTTTACTTTGCTATGTTTTCGAACTTCCACTGCAATGGGTTTGAATCCTGAATCCTTCCTGGTGATGCTGGCAAAGTATTATGAATTTATTTGCAAAAGTATAGACACTGGAAATTAAAATGTCCTGAGATGCCTCTCCTGCTCCAAGTCGGCCCTTTTGACGTCCTACCCCCCTTAACTCGCTTTCTTGTCGGTTTCTTCGGTAGGTATGGGGGAGGGGGTAAAGAGTGCCTGACATCTTGGCTGCCCTGCTGAACTGGCGTGTTGCGCAGGTAACTACATTCCAGGTGGTATACGAGTCGACAGGCATGGCTGAGCAGAAAGAGAATGAAAGAGAAGATGGACAGAGAGAATGGGATGAGAAGATGTCTTCGATATATGTGACAAGTACATAAACGGGATAGCTGCATATATACACATATCAGCAAGAACATTATGACCACCTGTGATGACTGGGTTTTGTGTGATGTCCTTAGGTTAGTTAGGTTTAAGTAGTTCTAAGTTCTAGGGGACTGATTACCATAGATGTTAAGTCCCATAGTGCTCAGAGTCATTAGAACCATTTTCATCACCTACATATTAGATGGTATATCTATCTTTGACACGGATAACAGTGGCTACACATCATGACATAGAAGCAGCGAGGCCTTGGTAGGTCGCTGTAGGCAGTTGGCACAACATCTGCACACAAAATTCATCTAACTCACTTAAATTCCAGAGAGGAGGACGATGAGCTCTGACACCAGGTTCAGTCACATCCCAGAAGTGTTCGATAGGATTCAGATCTGGCGAGTTTGGGGACCAACACATCAATTGGAACTCGCCACTGTGTTCCTCGAACCAGTCCAGCACACTCCTGGCCTTGTGACATGGTGCATTATCATGTTGCGCTCCGGTCGCAGGTTCAAATCCTGCCTCGGGCATGGATGTGTGTGATGTCCTTAGGTTAGTTAGGTTCAATTAGTTCAAAGTTCTAGGCGACTGATGACCTCAGCAGTTAAGTCGCATAGTGCTCAGAGCCATTATCATGTTGAAAAATGTCACTGTCGTCGGGAAACATGATCGTCATGAAGGGGTTCCAATGGTTCAAATGGCTCTGAGCACTATGGGACTTAACTGCTGTGGTCATTAGTCCCCTAGAACTTAGAACTACTTAAACCTAACTAACCTAAGGACATTACACACATCCACGCCCAACGAAGGATTCGAACCTGCGACCGTAGCGGTCCCGCGGTTCAAAACTGTAGCGCCTAGAACCGCACGGCCACTCCGGCCGGCCATGAAGGGGTGTACTTGGTCTGCAACCAATGTGTGATACTCCTTGGCCATCATGGTGACTTGCACGAGCTCCACTGTGCCCATGGATGTCCTGTGGCTGTTCCCCAGAGCATAATGGAGCCGCCAGCAGCCTGTCTCCGACCCACAGTACAGATGTCAAAGAGCTGTTCCCCTGGAAGACGACAACGTCGCGCCCTCAAGTGGTTCAAATGACTCTGAGCACTATGCGACTTAACTTCTGAGGTCAGCAGTCGCCTAGAACTTAGAACTAAGTAAACCTAACTAACCTAAGGACATCACACACATCAATGCCCGGGGCAGGATTCGAACCTGCGACCGTAGCGGTCGCGCGGTTCGAGACTGTAGCGCCTAGAACCCCACGGCCACTCCGGCCGGCGATCGTGCCCTCCCAACGGCATAACGAAGAAGGTATCGGGATTCATCAGACTATGCAACGCTCTGCCACTGCCCCAACGTGCAGTGCCGATGGTCAAGTGCCCATTTTAGTCGTAGCTGCTGATTTCGAGGTGTTTAAATTAGCACATGTATGGGGCGTCGGCTACGGAGGCCCATCGTTAGGAGTGTTCGGTGCACTGTGTGTTCAGACACACTTGTCCTCTGCCCAGCATTAAAGTCTCATGTTAGTTTCGTAACAGATCGGCGCCTTTGCTGTTTCCGAAATTCTCGTACCGAGCCTCCGGGGCATCACAATCGGCCCTCGGTCAAACTCATATACACTCCTGGAAATGGAAAAAAGAACACATTGACACCGGTGTGTCAGACCCACCATACTTGCTACGGACACTGCGAGAGGGCTGTACAAGCAATGATGACACGCACGGCACAGCGGACACACCAGGAACCGCGGTGTTGGCTGTCGAATGGCGCTAGCTGCGCAGCATTTGTGCACCGCCACCGTCAGTGTCAGCCAGTTTGCCGTGGGATACGGAGCTCCATCGCAGTCTTTAACACTGGTAGCATGCCGCGACAGCGTGGACGTGAACCGTATGTGCAGTTGACGGACTTTGAGCGAGGGCGTATAGTGGGCATGCGGGAGGCCGGGTGGACGTACCGCCGAATTGCTCAACACGTGGGGCGTGAGGTCTCCACAGTACATCGATGTTGTAGCCAGTGGTCGGCGGAAGGTGCACGTGCCCGTCGACCTGGGACCGGACCGCAGCGACGCACGGATGCACGCCAAGACCGTAGGATCCTACGCAGTGCCGTAGGGGACCGCACCGCCACTTCCCAGCAAATTAGGAACACTGTTGCTCCTGGGGTATCGGCGAGGACCATTCGCAACCGTCTCCATGAAGCTGGGCTACGGTCCCGCACACCGTTAGGCCGTCTTCCGCTCACGCCCCAACATCGTGCAGCCCGCCTCCAGTGGTGTCGCGACAGGCGTGAATGGAGGGACGAATGGAGACGTGTCGTCTTCAGCGATGAGAGTCGCTTCTGCCTTGGTGCCAATGATGGTCGTATGCGTGTTTGGCGCCGTGCGTGTGAGCGCCACAATCACGACTGCATACGACCGAGGCACACAGGGCCAACACCCGGCATCATGGTGTGGGGAGCGATCTCCTACACTGGCCGTACACCACTGGTGATCGTCGAGGGGACACTGAATAGTGCACGGTACATCCAAACCGTCATCGAACCCATCGTTCTACCATTCCTAGACCGGCAAGGGAACTTGCTGTTCCAACAGGACAATGCACGTCCGCATGTATCCCGTGCCACCCAACGTGCTCTAGAAGGTGTAAGTCAACTACCCTGGCCAGCAAGATCTCCGGATCTGTCCCCCATTGAGCATGTTTGGGACTGGATAAAGCGTCGTCTCACGCGGTCTGCACGTCCAGCACGAACGCTGGTCCAACTGAGGCGCCAGGTGGAAATGGCATGGCAAGCCGTTCCACAGGACTACATCCAGCATCTCTACGATCGTCTCCATGGGAGAATAGCAGCCTGCATTGCTGCGAAAGGTGGATATACACTGTGCTAGTGCCGACATTGTGCATGCTCTGTTGCCTGTGTCTATGTGCCTGTGGTTCTGTCAGTGTGATCATGTGATGTATCTGACCTCAGGAATGTGTCAATAAAGTTTCCCCTTCCTGGGACAATGAATTCACGGTGTTCTTATTTCAATTTCCAGGAGTGTAGATCGCGCGCCTTCCCCATTCTAGACACGGACAGCACTGTCACTGACGCTATATCCACCTTGCTTGTGTCTGACTAGCAGTCATTCCAAGCCAGGTGACAGGTGCCGTTGCTATTTCCTAGACTGGTTTATATCGATAGTAGGTCAGTGGTATATAATGGGTGTATCTCCTATGGGTTGTCAGGCGCATTTTCTCTGGTGTTTCAGCAGATATTGGCAAATTCGTTTTTGCGACGTGTAGTTGTAGTCAGCCCAAACAAGTCCTGCTCATAACGTCCTTCATGCCACGCCCAGCGTCGACTGAAAGTGTCGGTTTGGTTCCTTTTAGAAGCTAAGTTATTTTTAAATCGGAATTTTATGAGTCCACACGATAGAGCAGTCCCAGATTAGTCTACTCCGTTATTCGTTTTCTCGATACGTGTTAACAGCAACCGTAAAAAAAGAAGATGAATCAGTACTCCAGGAGCAATTTAGCGGCGCTTCTGTATGGCAGTAGCAGTCAGCATGAAACAGGGCGGTGCTGTCACTGTTGTTGTGCTGGTTACTATTCGTGTTTTACTGTCCCCGTCAACATACATCAATCAAACGAATATCGCACTAGACTAATTTGCGACCGCTCTGTCGAAATGGCTGGCTCTGAGCACTATGCGACTTAACTTCTGAGGTCATCAGTCACCGAGAACTTAGAACTAATTAAACCTAACTAACCTAAGGACATAACACACATCTATGCCCGAGGCAGGATTCGAACCTGCGACCGGAGCGTCTGTCGAAATGGCACGTAAAATGTCTGTTTTAAAAAATTTTTTTTTCTTTGTACGGGAAACAAACCGACGCTTTCCACCGACGGTTGACGTCGCAAAAAGAGGTGGTGAACAATATTTGTTTTGGGTGACTCCAGCTACAAGTTGGAAAAACGAAATTGCAAATACCTGCTGAAACACCAGATGAAATGCGCCTGACACCCGTTAGGAGAGACACCCTGCATATTAATTTACGAAATAGTACCTCATGAAAATGTGTAAAATCCAATGAGACATCTCACACAAACAAAGTTAAAAAAGGGAAAATAATTATTCAAATAACATTTTAAGAAAATACAACCCGTTTTTATTGGACTAAAAAGTATGAAGTAATTTCTGCTAGCTTAATATACACTGAGGGAAAGTTACAAGACCAAGCTGGAGTTGTGCAAGATACACGAATGTTGGTAGGCGTGTTTTTATATCTGAAAGACGATGTTTTCGTGCCAGTCGCATAAGACTGGCGCTAGTAGCGGCACTATGGGGATACAGATTAGGTGTGCTTTAAATACACGCTGTAACGGTCGTGAGAGTTAGTTACCTTTGAGATTGGACGTGGTGAGTTGATGTTAGACAAAATATTCGTTACAGTGAGCCAGAATCTTAAATGATGCAGAACATATTTAAAAGGACAAGTACAGGATGCTGAAATATTCAGTGCCCAAACCCGGGATGATGACGGATACAAAAACAAGTTTATTTGTAAACCAACCATGTGTGTTGTAGTACTGAGTACGCAGAAGGTTATTCTGAGTGATCGTGAATAAAACGGTGTTAAATTTCTTTCATTGCTTTATTGTTCTGATCACTATTACATTACAATAAATGCTCAAAATGAGCACCAGTAACCTCAGCGCAGAGCCAGTATCGACGTAGCAGGTAGTCCCATGTTCACTGGAAACGGGTGGGGTGTTCTGTATTTGTGTGGATGCTGCAAGAATTCTCGCAACCAATTCTGCCTCCGACACAACAGGGGTAGAACTGAGCTCGGCCTTCATGTTGCGCCAGAGAACGAAATCTAATAGGGTGAGGTCCGGGAATCTTGTAGAAAAATATACAGGTCTTCCCCGGCCGATCAAACGGCTGGTAAAAGTACTGGTTATTACTGCTCTGACTGGTTCTGCAATGTGCTCTGGGGCCCTATCATGCTGGAACCGCATTCTCCTTCTGCTTTCTGTGTACCATCGCACTAAACAAAGAGAATATCTCGCTTTTCTCCCCACGTGTAGCACTCGATGTTGGTACTGCAATTGTCATGCTGGCACAAGTGCTACCCGCTGTTTACTGACGCAGTGTAGAAGAGCATGACATAGCAACATACTACATACCTCAAACTAACATTTGTTCTAACAACGTTAGACACAACGACTTCTATCTCGTCTATTCGTGCATTACTTACACATACTCAGTGCTCATGCATTATAGGTTTCCGACACATGGTTGCTTTACCAAATATATTTGTGTTTCTCTCCTGCATCATCACTCGTAATTTGAGCACTGAATTTTCGAACATCCTGGGTATAAAAAAATATTTACAGAAGAATAGATCTGATAATGTTCCGTCCACAGATCATAAGTGGAATGGTCCTTGAGGATGTGAAATACACTCCTGGAAATTGAAATAAGAACACCGTGAATTCATTGTCCCAGGAAGGGGAAACTTTATTGACACATTCCTGGGGTCAGATACATCACATGATCACACTGACAGAACCACAGGCACATAGACACAGGCAACAGAGCATGCACAATGTCGGCACTAGCACAGTGTATATCCACCTTTCGCAGCAATGCAGGCTGCTATTCTCCCATGGAGACGATCGTAGAGATGCTGGATGTAGTCCTGTGGAACGGCTTGCCATGCCATTTCCACCTGGCGCCTCAGTTGGACCAGCGTTCGCGCTGGACGTGCAGACCGCGTGAGACGACGCTTCATCCAGTCCCAAACATGCTCAATGGGGGACAGATCCGGAGATCTTGCTGGCCAGGGATGTTGACTTACACCTTCTAGAGCACGTTGGGTGGCACGGGATACATGCGGACGTGCATTGTCCTGTTGGAACAGCAAGTTCCCTTGCCGGTCTAGGAATGGTAGAACGATGGGTTCGATGACGGTTTGGATGTACCGTGCACTATTCAGTGTCCCCTCGACGATCACCAGTGGTGTACGGCCAGTGTAGGAGATCGCTCCCCACACCATGATGCCGGGTGTTGGCCCTGTGTGCCTCGGTCATATGCAGTCCTGATTGTGGCGCTCACCTGCACGGCGCCAAACACGCATACGACCATCATTGGCACCAAGGCAGAAGCGACTCTCATCGCTGAAGACGACACGTCTCCATTCGTCCCTCCATTCACGCCTGTCGCGACACCACTGGAGGCGGGCTGCACGATGTTGGGGCGTGAGCGGAAGACGGCCTAACGGTGTGCGGGACCGTAGCCCAGCTTCATGGAGACGGTTGCGAATGGTCCTCGCCGATACCCCAGGAGCAACAGTGTTCCTAATTTGCTGGGAAGTGGCGGTGCGGTCCCCTACGGCACTGCGTAGGATCCTACGGTCTTGGCGTGCATCCGTGCGTCGCTGCGGTCCGGTCCCAGGTCGACGGGCACGTGCACCTTCCGCCGACCACTGGCGACAACATCGATGTACTGTGGAGACCTCACGCCCCACGTGTTGAGCAATTCGGCCGTACGTCCACCCGGCCTCCCGCATGCCCACTATACGCCCTCGCTCAAAGTCCGTCAACTGCACATACGGTTCACGTCCACGCTGTCGCGGCATGCTACCAGTGTTAAAGACTGCGATGGAGCTCCGTATGCCACGGCAAACTGGCTGACACTGACGGTGGCGGTGCACAAATGCTGCACAGCTAGCGCCATTCGACGGCCAACACCGCGGTTCCTGGTGTGTCCGCTGTGCCGTGCGTGTGATCATTGCTTGTACAGCCCTCTCGCAGTGTCCGGAGCAAGTATGGTGGGTCTGACACACCGGTGTCTATGTGTTCTTTTTTCCATTTCCAGGAGTGTACGTCCAAAACTTGAAACAGTTTTATTTAAACATTATAACCAAACTTATCACAAGCAGGTAAATTTATATACAGTCAAGTACATAATATAGTCGTTGGGCTCTTCTAGCCATGCGTCAAACAGAAAGCATATTGTAACACATTCTTATACTGATCGTATTACTGCACTGAAGATGTTCTGAGGTAAGATTTTAAGTAACACTCCGTTATTAGTCACAATTACATGAATTGCTATTGAAATTGACATCAATCTATTCTACTAATGGAGTATCAGGAAATAAGTCACCAACAAATGTTTTTGGCTGGTCTCAAATTGTACTTTATTAACAGTTAAATTTTTATGGATGCTTTCAGCTTAGAGAGAATGTGTAAACCGATTAATTGACATGTTTTGGATCAATGAAGGCGACTTCAAATCCTTATGTAGATCACTCATACCTCTAGTGTTAAATTTCATGAGCTGAGCTGTTTCTTAGAAATGCAGGTATATCATTTATGACAAATTTCGTTAAGGAATAAATATACTGGGACGCAGTAATTAGCATTTCCACTTCCTTGTATATTATTGAATTCGCACAACAAATAATTAATATTACACGTTGTTAGACTCGAAAACCTTTAGCATGGTTTGAACGTTTACCCCAAAATATAATTCTGTATGACATTATGGAATGAAGGTAGGCGAGCATACCTATGTCTGACAACATCTGATTTGCAAATACAGCATTTATATACGTTTCAGCAAATTCCACCCAGGAATTTATTATCAAGCTGTAATCACAGGAATTTAACTCTGTTAACCTCATCAAAGTGTTCGCGTCATATTTTGGTCATGCTGCAGTTCGTCGCTGTTGGGTGGAAACTATCTCCATCACACGTCACTATGTGCTCCTTTCACATTTCTCGGCCATTTTGCCTCGTTTTGACTCTACTCTTTCTCTATAGCCCACGTGTTACGCACACACACACACACACACACACACACACACACACACACACACACACACACAGCTTTAGAGAAACTATTTGTGTCGCAATTTCATGACAGAACCTAACTGTACTCACGAAGATCGACCCGTCGCTCCAGCCGGCCGGGAAGACCAAGCGGTTCTAGGCGCTACAGTCTGGAACCGCGCGACCGCTACGGTTGCAGGTTCGAATCCTGCCTCGGGCATGGATGTGTGTGATGCCCTTAGGTTAGATAGGGTTAAGTAGTTCTAAGTTCTAGGGGACTGATGACCTCAGAAGTTAAGTCGCATAGTGCTCAGAGCCATTTTGAACCGTCGCTCCAGTGCAGACTCCCTACGTAGGCTACATGGCTTTGACGTCGCCGAGGCTTCAAACATTTACCAAGCAACACTCTCCTGCGCTCTTTTCATTGTACGCCTAACATATATCTTCAGATGATGCCGTTCAGTTAATGAACTCACTCTGAATTACACTACTGACCACTAAAATTGCTACACCACGAAGGTGACGTGCTACAGACGCCTAATTTAACCGACAGGAGGAAGATGCTGTGATATGCAAATGATTAGCTTTTCAGAGCATTCATACAAGGTTGGCGCCGGTGGCGACACCTACAGCGTGCCGACATGAGCAAAGTTTCCAATCGATTTCTTATACATAAAACAGCAGTTTACCGGCGTTGCCTGGTGAAACGTTGTTGTGACGGCTCGTGTAAGGAGGAGAAATGCGTACCATCACGTTTCCGACTTTGATAAAGGACGGATTGTAGTCTATCGCGATTGGGGTTTATCGCATCATGACATTGCTGCTCGCGTTGGTCGAGATCCAATGACTGTTAGCAGAATATGGAATCGGTGGGTTCACGAGGGTAATACGGAACGCCGTGCTGGATCCCAACGGCCTTTTATCACTAGCAGTCGATATGACAGGCATCTTATCCGCATGGCTGTAACGGATCGTGCAGCCACGTCTCGATCCCTGAATCAACAAATGGGGATGTTTGCAAGATAACAACCATCTGCACGAACAGTTCGACGACGTTTGCAGCAACGTGGACTATCAGCTCGGAGACCATGGCTGCGGTTACCCTTGACGCTGCATCACAGACAGGACCGCCTGCTATGGTGTACTCAACGACGAACCTGGGTGCACGAATGGTATAACGTCATTTTCTCGGATTAATCCAGGTTCTGTTTACAGCATCATGATGGTCGCATCCGTGTTTGGCGACATCGCGGTGAACGCACATTGGAAGCGTGTATTCGTCATCGCCATACTGGCGTATCACCCGGCGTGAAGGTATTGGGTCCATTGGTTACACGTCTCGGTCACCTCTTGTTCGCATTCACGGCACTTTGAAAAGTGGACGTTACATTTCAGATGTGTTACGACCCTTTTATTCGATCGCTGCGAAACTCTACATTTCAACAGGATAATCCTGATTTCTCAGGATCTATGCACCCAAATTGCTTTAAAATGTAATCACATGTCAGTTCTAGTATAACATATTTGTCCAATGAATACCCGTTTATCAAGCCGGCCGGAGTGGCCGAGCGGTTCTAAGCGCTTCAGTCTGAAACCGCGCGACAGCTACGGTCGCAGGTTCGAATCCTGCCTCGGGCATGGATGTGTGTGATGTCCTTAGGTTAGTTAGGTTTAACTAGTTCTAAGTTCTAGGGGACTGATGATCTCAGATGTTAAGTCCCATAGTGCTCAGAGCCATTTGAACCATTTGAACCCATTTATCATCTTCATTTCTTCTTGGTGTAGCAATTTTAATGGCCAGTAGTATACTTCACGACATGCCAAGAGATTAGATTCTATCCTTCTTTCTTTACTTTTGTCAGTTATTCAAAATTCTTTTTCGAGATCCCATGTTCTCTATTGTAAATAGACAGTTGGGAATAAGACCTTCTCCGGTTTCTCATGACATACCTGTACATACAGTGTTTCATATCTGATACCCGCAGAAACTCGTTGATACAGGCTCGTTTGCCGCAAGTTATGTTGCCTTGTGTTTATATTTGCTTTCCATATCATATACAGAACACGTCTCCCAGGAGGCAGTCTGGAGCTGCTGTACCGTCCACAATATGACTGCGATTCACCTATGCAGTTTCGAAGATAGTTAGTAAGCTACGCACAAGTTCATTTTACGCCATTTATATTTCAACAGCTCATACATATTTCACTTACATAGCGCGTGATAACTCCTTCTCTACTCAGGACTAAGTGCTAAAAAGTTGAAAAATTTTATTTCTAAATGTGTAAGTCAGACAGAACATAAAATACCGTCGTAAAAAAAAGGAGAAGAAATTCCTCAGTGTTTCTCCGAACATGTACTATGAGCAAAACAACTTATACACATGGCACACTGCAGGTAAAATCATCAGGGCACTAACGAATTACATTTTCTTAGAATGGTCGTTTTTCGCATCCCATTTGTCCGTCTGAACATTTACTTCGTCTCCAGTCAAAATTATGAAGATTAGGCTTAACTGTACCTACGTTCCTTACCTTTCTCATACATACTTCGTAATTTTCCTGCGAAGATTTTGTTAATATCATAGTTAGAAATGGTGCCGAGTTCCAAGCATAGAAGCCCCACTTATTACGAGCACATCTTATCAGAGAGATATCTTACGCATAACAAATTTAATTAGGGAATAAGTATACGGAGTATGAATAGAACATTGCGATAGGGTAAGGAGCAAAAACGTCGTAAGGACATGTGGCCGAAACTACGTTCCAAGGAAGGTACATCCACTTGAAAGTGAAGATAAAAAATGTTTGACAGTAAACCTGCTGGTAAATTAGGCAAGTGGCCCGGGTAAGTCAGACGAGCCTGTGGGAAACTCTCCAGGACAACTGTCATTATCCGCCTTCTTATCTACGGATAGTCGGCTCGGCGACGGTTTTGTCGCTGGTTCATCGCTGAGGCCACCTTCGTGATGGGATTTCTGTCATCCGTCCTAATCACAGACGAGGATACCATGACGATGGGTGGTATAGACAGCCTTCACAACACCCACCCGTGCGCTACGTAGAATCCTCATGGTATGCTGGCACCGAACCATCAGCACTACTTCAGCCTCCAGGTGTGGGTGGTGCTTATGTCGACGGCCTCTTGGGGCCAGTCATCCTTTAACAACGCCTCACAGGTGAAGCATGTCTGCACTTTCTGCGGCTGACCGTGTCTCTCCAGCTGGAAGGTTTGCTTTGGTGGTACGAAGGGTAATGTGGCTACTACGAGAGTTGCCCAGAAAGTAATGCACCGCGTTTTTTTTTGTCAGCCGAAAACAATTATACGAATGTGAAACGTTACGTATATACACTACAGACCATTAAAATTGCTACACCACGAAGATGACGTGCAACAGACGCGAAATTTAACCGACAGGAAGAAGAAGCTGTGATATGCAAATGATTAGCTTTTCAGAGCATTCATGCAAGGTTGATGCCTACAACGTGCTAACATGAGGAAAGTGTCCAACCGATTTCTCATACACAAAACAGCAGGTGACCGGCGTTGCCTGGTGAAACGTTGTTGTGATGCCTCGTGTAAGGAGGAGAAATGCGTACCATCACGTTTCCGACTTTGATAAAGGTCGGATTGTAACTTATCGCGATTGCGGTTTATCGTATCACGCCATTGCTGCTCGCGTTGGTCGAGATCCAATGACTGTTAGCAGAATATGGAATCGGTGGGTTCACGAGGGTAATACGGAACGCCGTGCTGGATCCCAACGGCCTCGTATCACTAGCAGTCGACAAGCATCTTATCCGCATGGCTGTAACGGATCGTGCAGCCACGTCTCGATCGCTGAGTCAACATATGGGGACGTTTGCAAGACAACAACCATTTGCACGAACAGTTCGACGACGTTTGCAGCAGCATGGACTATCAGCTCGGAGACCATGGCTGCGGTTACCCTTGACGCTGCATCACAGACAGGAGCGCCTGCGATAGTGTACTCAACGACGAACCTGGGTGCACGAATGGCAAAACGTCATTTTTTCGTATGAATCCAGGTTCTGTTTACAGCATCGTGATGGTCGCATCCGTGTTTGGCGACATCGCAGTGAACGCACGTTGAAAGCGTGTATTCGTCATCGCCATACTGGCGTATCACCCAGCGTGATGGTATGGGGTCCCATTGGTTACACGTCTCGGTCACCTCTTGTTCACATTGACGGCACTCTGAACAGTGGACGTTACATTTCAGATGTGTTACGACTCTTGGCTCTACCCTACATTCGATCCCTGCGAAACCCTACATTTCAGCAGGACAATGCACGACCGCATGTTGCACGTCCTGTACGGGCCTTTCTCGATACAGAAAATGTTCGACTGCTGCCCTGGCCAGCACATTCTCCAGATCTCTCACCAATTGGAAACGTCTGGTCAATGGTGGCCGAGCAACTGGCTCGTCACAATACGCCAGTCACCACTCTTGATGAACTGTGGTATCGTGTTGAAGCTACATGGGCAGCTGTACCTGTACACGCCATCCAAGCTCTGTTTGACTCAATGCCCAGGCGTATCAAGGCCGTTATTACGGCCCGATGTGATTGTTCTGGGTACTGATTTCTCAGGATCTATGCACCCAAATTGTGTGAAAATGTAATCACATGTCAGTTCTAGTATAATATATTTGTCCAATGAATACCCGTTTATCTTCTGCATTTGTGTTGGTGTAGCAATTTTAATGGTCAGTAGTGTATTATTTGAAGTGTCCTGAGTGAGCGCGCAAAGTTTCCGTGACTTCCGACAGATAGCGTAGCTGCAGGACATTTTCAAAATGGCGTCTGTAGGTGATGTACGTTAGAAGCAATGTGCCGTCACTGGATTTCTCACTAGACAGAAAGAAACTATGGGGAATATTCGCATACGCTTTTGCAAAGGCTATGGAGCACCTGCTGTCGACAGAAGTACAGTTAGTCGCTGGGCATGGAGGGTGAGGTCATCAGAAGGCGGTCCGGCGGAGCTCCACGATTTGAAGTGGTCGGGGAGACCACCCATGGCTGTCACTCCTGGCATGTTGCAGCGAGCTGATGTTGTCACTCGCGAGGACAAACGCATTACGACTTGGCACTTGGCGCTGCATCTGTCAATCAGCAGAGGAAGTTCACACAGTGAAGCACTGGCTCGGCCACCAGGACAAGGACTGGTACAGAAAGGGCATACGCGCTCTTGTTTCGCGCGGAAGCAAGCCCATAGAATGGGATGGAGATTATGTGGAAAAATAGTATGTGTTGATAAAACACCATTCTTTCGTGTATGTACAGGTAGTTCTCATTATGTTCAATAAAGAATTTTTGAAGAAAAAAATGCGGTGCATTAGTTTCTGTGCAACCCACATAGATAATGGTGCTCCAGCTCACTGCCCTCTTGAATGTGGAGCTAAACCATCATTAGAGGAGTACATTCCCACTTGTCTGATGTGTACCCACGTGTGCTTTCAAACACTGAAGCTGCGTTTACATGCCTTGGAACACATTTCCGGCCATATGTTCATATGACCTTTTCTAATTTGTCCATAATTAAAGTTCCAGTTTCAAAAGAGAACCACTGCTCAGAATGACGTCAAATTCGAACAGCATATTATTGACGCAGGGGGAAACGTCATGGAGCAGTAAAATATTTGACGAAAGTTTTATCAATAGATGGCGCTGTAAGAGTCTAAACGAAACTGGCTTCGGCTACAAGTGACAGATGAATCGCAATACCACGGCTACGTTATGAGTTGAACATTACACCATCCACACTGTTCGATTTGCATGACTGCACAAGTTCTGCAGTCAACAATTGCGACACTGGTATTTAGGTAAGCCTAGCCACCACGCCAAGGTCGTACCACATCGGATTCGAAAAATTGGTTTTTAATTATCCTGATGCCAAAAACCGCATAAAAAGCAGAATGGAATCGGTTTCTAATTGCTGGGAGACTGGCGAAAGGTATGTTTAATATGCTGCCCACCTTTTTCTACCACAAACTGAAATCGAGAAGCAGCGTGTTGCACAACAGATCGGAGTGCGTCAGGGGTCACGTTCAGAATACTTTGCGCAGTGCGTGCCTTCAGTTCAGCTACGTTCGTCATTGGGGCACTGAACACAACATCTTTCCGATAACCCCACAGCCAGAAGCCACACGGATTAAGATCAGGTTATCTGGACGCCCTTAGAAAAATTACGACTGGTAATTCTAGCACTTCCGAAATGCCTCTGCAGCAGCCACTTCACTGACTGTGCAAGGTGCGGAGAAGCATGATTTTAGCTATGCATCCACGCTGTTGAAAGGATAGAATGACGCGGTGCGCGAACGACTCTCATAGTAGTTACCAGTCACGGCACAGGTAGGAGGACCCGTACGACTCAACTCTTCGTACAAATACGGCCCTACGATAAATGATGCTGTCAACCCGCACCACACAGTCACCTTCGCAGAATGGAGTGGTACCGATTGCTGTGCGTACGGATTTTCCGTTGCCCATATTCTCCAGTTCTGTCCTTGGAGTTTGAAATGGGCTTCATCTGTCCACGGTATGTTTCGTCGTCATTCATTGTCCACTTCCATGCTAACAAGAAATTTCAGAGCGACCGTTTGTCTTGCTGGCAGCTCAGCAGGAAGTAATGCAGGATGTTTCGTAGGATTTTATGCACCGTATTCGGAGGCACGTCCGACGTTCGGGCAGTTGCCCGTGCACTGCATGTTTGCTCACCACCGTTCGAGCTCTCCTGCAATGCTGTGGCCACATCTTCGACAGACGTCGGATCAACTACTTTCCTCCCTCCGCCACTGTCTTTCCGAATTCTATAATCATTTTCTGCAGATCCGTATCAGTCATCGTATATCACTCCTTTTCTGCTACTGTTATACCATAACCTCAAAACTGGAGGCAATTTGCAAAACAGAATTATTTTGTTGGGTTAATAATGGTATAAAGCAACAGAACAGTGTTACCCTCTGAGAGGAATTTTGCTAGGTTGACCGTGTTGTTCCTAACGGAGGTGGCTTATCGGAAGTGAAAGTCAGAATTACGTAAATATTTGAACAGTAGCAAACAAAATTTTGCCTATCTGCACTGATTATAGAATAAGGAAAACGGTCGCCAGCCTAATTAGGCAAGAGAAAGATTAACGTTCTCGTTTAAGAAAGTAGGTATAAGTAACTATAACCGATCAACACAACCTATACTTTGTCACACGCGAGTGCAGTGAACTCTGTCACATACATATGTTTACGGTAAGATTGAAACTAACAGAGCAGCAGAAACAATTTGCAAAATTATAACAGATACCGAAACACACTATCACTTTCAGGGCTTACACAAAGTGAATGGTCTTTATAACATTACTATTAATATGCACTTCTAATACACAACAGAGACAAACACTTAGCAAACATGAGTATATAACGTTTCACAACTGCAGCTTTCTCACTTTTACTACTGCGAAACACAATGTTGACAAAATTGCAAGAAACTGCCTCACCTTTTAGAATTTACTACAGACAACAATGTGATCATTTACTTTATAAGCCTCAGTCTTAAGAACTTTTAATTTTGAAGTTAGCAACAGCACTTTAATAAGCAGATTTTATAGGAATATTTTTAGCAAACAACATTTACTTTAACTCACTCTCTTGCCATCTTAACTTTAACTTTCTTTTTACTATGTTGAAGAGGCATTAATGAGCAAAATATTGGGCTTTAATTTTCTTTTAGTAAGGACACTCGGATATCACTTTAGTTCAAACGGAGAGGACCCTGAGAGGTGTTATGATAAGGAAAAAAATCAGGGTAGGTACATAAATTCAGATATAAATTACCTTATATTTGAGCACATTAACACATCCATTAAGCTGATCCTTCACTGTACATCATTGTAGTATTCCGATGCAATGACTGCGCAATGTGGTGGCAACTGCATGTTGGTAGGTGGAATTGCAGGTAGAATTGCTGGACTCTGTCATTTCTTGGTGGCGATGATAGATACAAATTCCAGAATAGTTCCAGCTATTTATCCATTCATCCGAGGCATTGGAAAGTAGCAGAAAAGCCTCTCTCGGAACCAGCACAATATGCATCTTTGACAAGGCAGAGCATAGTTTGGTAGCTTGTCCCTGACTCGTAGCTCGTCTCCGACTGACTATCAGTTCCACCTTTTCCACCTAGGCCAACCACAATTTGAGCGCACTACACAGTTCCGTTCCCGAGGGGAACCCCTACACCATTTACATACAAACTAAGAACCCTAAGTGAGGATCAGCAATTTACATAACAGCAACCAAATGCATTAAATAAAACAAAACATTTACACATATTGACATCTCTACAAAAAATTATTCACACAAAATTACAATTATATACAGTAAGTTTTGTTCCCTCCAAATGGGACAAAGAGTTTAAATGAAAGATACACTACTTTGCATTGAAACAAACCATGACATCAAAGTTTTAATAAAGAAAAGAGTATACAATTTTGTGTTATCTATTCAATCAAAACCATTTACAGGAGCTTAACGATGTAATATTAAATGAAACAAAAGCAAAATAAATCAGTTGAGCATTAGAGCTATGGTGTTACAATCGGATCAATGCCTTTCTTCGTATCCCCGAGTGTCCGGAACTTATGCAGGGCTATTGGTGCACAGTCACCGTTCTAACAAAATAAATTTGCCAGCAACGCGCGGTCCTCCGTGGAGACAATCATGTTGAGCGTCTCGAGCGCAAACTGAGAAACAGCCGTGTGCCACGCGTCTGATGGCGCGCATGTCTGACGCTTACAGCGCCATCTATTGGTCAAATTTCCGTTAGTTAATTTATTTTTGTTCCATGGCGTTTCCATCTGAGTCAGTAATATGTTATTCAAATTTCACATCATTTAGAGAAGTGGTTCTCTTTCTACAGCGTTTTGAAACTGAAACTTTAATTATTGACAGGGTGTCTCTCGTAAGAGCCGTCAGGCACATTTTCTCTGGTGTTTCGGCAGATATTTTCAATTTCGTTCTTGCAACGCATAGTTGGAGGCAGCTCAGACAAATACTGTCCATCACATCTTCCCTGCGACGCGTAGCGTCGATGGAAAGCGTCGTTTTGTTTCCCCTTACAAATAAAATGATTTTCAACGTGGATTTTTGTGTGCCCATTCGACAGAGCGCTCCCAAATTAGTCCGGGACGATATTGGTTCTATCGATGTGTCTTAACAGTGACAGTGAAACACGTAGCATAACCAGTACTTGAGCAGTGACAGCACCGCACTGGTCTTCACTAACTGTCACCACCATGCACAAGCGCTTCTCGGTCGCTGCTGAAGTACTGATTACTCTTGTACTTTATACATCGATTAAACGAATAACGCACTAGACTGATTTGGGACCGCCGTATCGGGTGGGAACATAAAATACCGATTTAAATATAATTTTGTTTGTAATGGGAAACCAATCAACGCTTTCTGTTAATTTTGGACGTCGTATGAAAGACGTGACGAGCAGGATTTGTTTGGGTAGACTCCACCTACACGTTGAAAAACCGAAATAACAACACCAAAAAAAAAAAAAAAAACACGCTTGAGTACCTATAGGAGTGACACCCGATAGGGAAGGAAGCTCATAATGTAACGTCCAGTCGACCAATCGACGAGGGGTCATTAGATGGGGCGCAATTTCAAAATGAACGATAATATCTGTAGCCAGGTGAGGCTATTCGCAGAGAATATAGTTTTGTACAGAGTCATGACAACTTCAGAAACGTATCACTGAGTGCAGAGAGACTTGCCTGTACAAGAATTGGCAACTGGTGCTAAGTATAAATAAATGTTGAATAACGTTTGTAAATAGGTGGCAAGGTCCTACTTGGCCTGGCTATACTATGAACCATTGGTCCAAGAATGTAGGAGTTTCTTTCCGGAGTAATTCAAGATGGAACCACCGGATGAACCTAGGCGTGGAGAACTCAGATGCGAGATTCATTTAGCGCGAGAATCCTTCATCATCATAATCATCGTCTTCTTCTTGTTCTAGTGCCTATCAGTTCCGGATGTTGGTGAGCAGGACAGCTATATCACTGCTCCTTGTTCGAAAAATTACCTCGCTCATTTGTGAAGCCCTTGTCCTTAAGTTTCCAAGCCAAAATGTTGTCCTTCCTCGTCCTAATTTGCCGGGCATCTTTCCTTGAAGAACGTTCATCAGTAGTTTTTACATGTTCCCATTCCTCATTACATGACCAGAGATTGTAGTTTTCTGCATTTTACTGTGTTAAGGCCTTTCTTTTTCTTTCTTAATTTTGCGGAGAATGTCGATAGTAGTAATTTTATTTGCCCATGGTACTGTTAGTATTCTCCTGTACAGTCACATTTCAGATGCCTCAAGTTGTTTGCCCGTCGTCTCGGTCACGAACCAGGCCTTAGTTTGATAAACAAGGACGAGAAATATGAAGCAACGTAGAAATTTTATTTTGCCGCTGACTATTAATGTTAGTTCCCAGACATGTGTATATGCCCTGTAAGGTTAAGATTAACGTTTTCATGATAATTGGGTATGTCTTTGTTGCTGATGACTATAAATTTTGTTTTACTGATATTGATTTCTAGTCCATAAAATTCATCACTCCCGTAGATTCGGGGTACAACATGTAGAAGATTATTTAAGCTGTCAGCATCCTCACCGTAGATGATATTGTTCTGCTCCTCCGTATTCATGACAATTCCTTGTTCTACATATTCTGGGGCTTCTATGAAGATACCATGAGAATAAAGATTAAACATCAATGGCGACAATCCTTGAGGAAGTGTAATTCACCCACGAAAGATGTTGCTTACAAAACCGTCAACTGTACAATTCTGCAGTACTGTTCGCCGACATGGGACCCTTTCCGAACATATTTTACGGAAGAGAGAGAAATATTTCAAAGGAAAGGTGCACGATTCGTTACTGGCTTCTTCAACTAGCGTAAGAAGATCAAAAATAGCTCCATAAACTTGTAAACAAAGTTCTCTGCTGCGTGTTAGGGTTGTTTGTACGCTTGTATACAATTGAAAACGCGTCTGACCACAAACAATTGAATAAACAGTCACGGAACACACACACTTAATACGAGGGCATGCTGAAAAGTAATGCCTCCGAATTATTTTATGTGGAAACTTTGTTAAGTAAAAGAAATTTTATTAACATTCTACTTCTTTATTCTTCATGTCTACAAATTTATTTCTCAACAAAACCACCCTGGCGATGAACACATTTCTCCCAACGAGAGACCAGTTTTTTGACACCGTCACTGTAGAATGTTTGACGTCGTTCACGGAGCCTGAACCTCCCTCTGCTTGCACCACTTCATCACTATTAAAGTGAAGTCCTCGGAGCTGTTGTTCAAGATTTGGAAACAGATAAACATCGGCTGGGGGCAAGTAGGGACTGTATGGAGGACGATCGATGACAGTGAAGCCAAGGCGTCGGATTGTTGCAGATGTCGCAGCACTCGTGTGAGGTCTGGCATTGTCATGCTGGAGGAGAGGGTGCGCCATGCATGGACAAACTCTTCGAATTCGAAACTCGATTATGGCACGCTGTTTCTCACCCACCGATCTAGTTACATTACACGCCTACATGTAAGGCGCTACAACTCGGAGCACTCTACCGGCGGAGGGCTGCAATTATGTAGACATGCAGAATAAGGATGTAAAATGTTAATAACGTTTGTGTTATTTAAAAATCTTTAAGTGTCTTCATATTAAAATTCGTAGGCATTACTTTTCCGGACGTCCGCCTGAAACCCGGCAGAAAAGTAATTCGAAGACGACCTTCTAGGCTTTCAAAGGCGATATAACCCGTAAGAAATATTAGCAAAGATGCTCGTTAAATGAGAAAAATGCGTCATCGAAGAAGAAAAATCGACAGAGTAATATGCAGGACATATAATATCTCAACTGAAATTGAGGACAGAATAAAAAATTCGGAGGCATTACTTTCCAGCACCCGCTCGTATATGCGCAACGGTAATGTATTTGCATAGCTACGTGCTCGAACACCCAATAGTGGGTAATCACTTCGCAAATACTATTCACAGTGTTATATGTCGTGTATACGTCCAGGTTAGAGCCAAAAGCCGTGCTATAAGGATGTTTCCTCGTATCTGTAATCATCGAATGTAGACCCTGCAAAAGTGTTATTAAAACAATGAGGTTAAGATCTACATCTACATTTATACTCCGCAAGCCACCCAAAGGTGTGTGGCGGAGGGCACTTTACGTGCCATTGTCATTACCTCCCTTTCCTGTTCCAGTCGCGTATGGTTCACGGGTAGAACGACTGTCTGAAAGCCTCCGTGCACGCTCTAATCTCTCTAATTTTACATTCGTGATCTCCTCGGGAGGTATAAGTAGGGGGAAGCAATATATTCGATACCTCATCCAGAAACGCACCCTCTCGAAACCTGGCGAGCAAGCTACACCGCGATGCAGAGCGCCTCTCTTGCAGAGTCTGCCACTTGAGTTTGTTAAACATCTCCGTAACGCTATCACGGTTACCAAATAACCCTGTGACGAAACGCGCCGCTCTTCTTTGGATCTTCTCTATCTCCTCCGTCAACCCGATCTGGTACGGATCCCACACTGACGCGCAATACTCAAGTATAGGTCGAACGAGTGTTTTGTAAGCCACCTCTTTTGTTGATGGACTACATTTTCTAAGGACTCTCCCAATGAATCTCAACCTGGTACCCGCCTTACCAACAATTAATTTTATATGATCATTCCACTTCAAATCGTTCCGCACGCATACTCCCAGATATTTTACAGAAGTAACTGCTACCAGTGTTTTTCTGCTATCATATAATCATACAATAAAGGATCCTTCTTTCTATGTATTCGCAATACATTACATTTGTCTATGTTAAGGGTCAGTTGCCACTCCCTGCACCAAGTGCCTATCCGCTGCAGATCTTCCTGCATTTCGCTACAATTTTCTAATGCTGCAACTTCTCTGTATATTACAGCATCATCCGCGAAAAGCCGCATGGAACTTCCGACACTACCTACTAGGTCATTTATATATATTGTGAAAAGCAATGGTCCCATAACACTCCCCTGTGGCACGCCAGAAGTTACTTTAACGTCTGTAGACGTCTCTCTATTGATAACAACATGCTGTGTTCTGTTTGCTAAAAACTCTTCAATCCAGCCACACAGCTGGTCTGATATTCCGTAGGCTCTTACTTTGTTTATCAGGCGACAGTGCGGAACTGTATCGAACGCCTTCCGGAAGTCAAGGAAAATAGCATCTACCTGAGAGCCTGTATCTAATATTTTCTGGGTCTCATGAACAAATAAAGCGAGTTGGGTCTCACACGATCGCTGCTTCCGGAATCCATGTTGATTCCTACATAGTAGATTCTGGGTTTCCAAAAACGACATGATACTCGAGCAAAAAACATGTTCTAAAATTCTACAACAGATCGACGTCAGAGATATAGGCCTATAGTTTTGCGCATCTGCTCGACGACCCTTCTTGAAGACTGGGACTACCTGTGCTCTTTTCCAATCATTTGGAACCTTCCGTTCCTCTAGAGACTTGCGGTACACGGCTGTTAGAAGGGGGGCAAGTTCTTTCACGTACTCTGTGTGGAATCGAATTGGTATCCCGTCAGGCCCAGTGGACTTTCCTCTGTTGAGTGATTCCAGTTGCTTTTCTATTCCTTGGACACTTATTTCGATGTCAGCCATTTTTTCGTTTGTGCGAGGATTTAGAGAAGGAACTGCAGTGCGGTCCTCCTCTGTCAAACAGCTTTGGAAAAAGGTGTTTAGTATTTCAGCTTTACGCGTGTCATCCTCTGTTTCAATACCTTCATCATCCCGGAGTGTCTGGATATGCTGTTTCGATCCACTTACTGATTTAACATAAGACCAGAACTTCCTAGGATTTTCAGTCAAGTCGGTACATAGAATTTTACTTTCGAATTCACTGAACGCTTCACGCATAGCCCTCCTTACGCTAACTTTGACATCGTTTAGCTCCTGTTTGTCTGAGAGGTTTTGGCTGCGTTTAAACTTGCAGTAAAGCTCTCTTTGCTTTCGCAGTAGTTTCCTAACTTTGTTGTTGTACCACGGTGGGTTTTTCCCGTCCCTCACAGTTTTACTCGGCACGTACCTGTCTAAAACGCATTTTACGATTGCCTTGAACTTTTTCCATAAACACTCAACATTGTCAGTGTCGGAACAGAAATTTTCGTTTTGATCTGTTAGGTAGTCTGAAATCTGCCTTCTATTACTCTTGCTAAACAGATAAACCTTCCTCCCTTTTTTTATATTCCTATTTACTTCCATATTCAGGGATGCTGCAACGGCCTTATGATCACTGATTCCCTGTTCTGCGCTTACAGAGTCGAAAAGTTCGGGTCTGTTTGTTATCAGTAGGTCCAAGATGTTATCTCCACGAGTCGGTTCTCTGTTTAATTGCTCGAGGTAATTTTCGGATAGTGCACTCAGTATAATGTCACTCGATGCTCTGTCCCTACCACCCGTCCTAAACATCTGAGTGTCCCAGTCTATATCTGGTAAATTGAAATCTCCACCTAAGACTATAACATGCTGAGAAAATTTATGTGAAATGTATTCCAAATTTTCTCTCAGTTGTTCTGCCACTAATGCTGCTGAGTCGGGAGGTCGGTAAAAGGAGCCAATTATTAACCTAGCTCGGTTGTTGAGTGTAACCTCCACCCATAATAATTCACATGAACTATCCACTTCTTCTTCACTACAGGATAAACTACTACTAATAGCGACGAACACTCCACCACCGGTTGCATGCAATCTATCCTTTCTAAACACCGTCTGTACCTTTGTAAAAATTTCGGCAGAATTTATCTCTGGCTTCAGCCAGCTTTCTGTACCTATAACGATTTCAGCTTCGGTGCTTTCTATCAGCGTTTCAAGTTCCGGTACTTTACCAACGCAGCTTCGACAGTTTACAATTACAATACCGATTGCTGCTTGGTCCCTGCATGTCCTGACTTTGCCCCGCACCCGTTGAGGCTGTTGCCCTTTCTGTACTTGCCCAAGGCCATCTAACCTAAAAAACCGCCCAGCCCACGCCACACAATCCCTGCTACCCGTGTAGCCGTTGCGTGTAGTGGGCTCCTGACCTATCTAGCGGAACCCGAAACCCCACCACCCTATGGCGCAAGTCGAGGAATCTGCAGCCCACACGGTCGCAGAACCGTCTCAGCCTCTGATTCAGATGTAATTTAAAAGAAAAATATGCCCATGCTATTGAAAATAGAGAACGTCTCACAATTGTGTGTTCTGCAAAATATATCTCTCTTCTACAAAAGCACAACGGATGATCTTCCACAGCCATCTGCATTCTAGAACAGCGTCCAGTGACGCACCTTTCTGCACTGAAAGTCACTTATGCAAAATAACGGGATTTTTTTTTATTAATGGACTGAAATAGCTGCATAAGAGTTTATTATTTGGCTATTCGCACACAGACTGGGCATTGATATGATAAAGACTGTAGGCACAAGTGAGGGAGGACATGATGGCATTATACCAGAATGTCGCTATTTTATGTTCAGTAGTAAAGATGTTATGTAAGTTGATTGAAATTATTAAAATAAATATCACAAATAGTTTATGTATTCTTAAAATTGTACAGACAAGTCACAAATACCTCACGAATTTTCCAGTACACGTAACATAAAGTGAATTTCCACAAAAAGCTACGAAATTTCAAGTTCTCGATATACGTCTTCCAGCAAGATAATAAACCGTTCATAATACAGGAGACGATGCTAATATATATTGCAACGGATTTATCAGATATTTCTCGATTCTAGCTTACGAACGCGGAGAGATATTCGAGCCTTTGTGTCGCCATTCAGAAGGATACTATCAGGGGCGTTCAATCCGTAATGCAACATATTTGTTTTTCTCGGCCAGTTTCAATTGAAAAAATAGACACTTGCACAATGTCTACGGAATCCTGGTAGAGAACAAAAGCACGATGAGCCATTGGGCGAGGCGTCTGTCATCGGATATGGCAACAAGGTCTTGCAAACCTGTCCGATCTCCCGCGTGCCGGCCGACCGCACACAGCTGTGACTCCTACAACGATGGAACGTGCGGACACTCTCATTCGAGGTGATCGATGGATCACAATCAAAAACCGCGCTGCCAACTGGACACCTCTGTTGGTAGTGCCGACACACTCGTCCACCAGTTGGGGTACTCAGAAGAGTGTGCCCGCTGGGTTCCTCGCCACCTAACAGAAGACGGCAAAGAGCAACGAAGGATCATCTGTACGGAATTACTTGCGCGTTACGCGGTTGATCGTGTCAATTTCCTGCCGAACATCGTAATAGCCGATGAAACATGGATTTATCACTTGGAACCGTAAATAAAACGGCAATCCGTGGAGTGGCGCCGCAACACCTCTCTTCCGAAGAAAACGTTCAAAACCTCATCCTCAGCCAGCAGAGTCATGGCGACGGTCTTCTAGTACTCTGAAGGGGTTATTCTGTTTGATGTCGTCCCTCATGGTCCAACAATCAACTCTGAAGTGTGTTGTGCTACCCTCAGGAAATTGAAGAAACGACTTCACCGTGTTCTTCGCCACAAAACTGCAAACTAATTTCTCTTTCTCCATGACAATGCGAGTCCTCACACAAGTCTGGGCACCCGAGGATCTCGCCGGCCGGTGTGGCCTAGCGGTTCTAGGCGCTTCAGTTTGGAACAGCGCGACCGCTACGGTCGCAGGTTCGAATCGTGCCTCGGGCGTGGATGTGTGTGATGTCCTTAGGTTAGTTAGGTTTAAGTAGTTCTAAGTTCTAGGGCTGAAGCGCCTAGAACCGCTCGGCCACCACGGCCGGCTGTTGTGGGAAAAAGTGAAAGTGCAATTGAACAGGCGACTGTTAAACTACTGTGGGCGTCGTTACGATAAAGACGTTGGAAATCGCGGAGAGCTTTCCTCGTAAAATTTCCAGAGGTCACATTCCAAAATGAGTCAAGAAACCTACTGCTTCCTCCAATGTCCATCTTATGTAACGCTAAAATTAGAGAAATTCGGCTTCCCGGGGAAGGATACTTAGTCTTTTTTCCACGTAAAGCTCCACGTTCTGGTCCTGACGGGCCAATCATGACCGACTGGCTGACCGACAGCCTTGTCGTCCTCACCAAAGGAGTCGTTGGATGAAGTATGGAGGGGCGTGTGCTCAACATTCCGGTGTCGGCTGTCTTGACCGTGGAGCCGCCACTTATCGCTCAAGTAGCCTGTCAAGTGTCTTCATCAGGAAGTTTAGTGTACCCAGTTACAGTCTTCCCACCAAGGAAAAATCCCTGGCTGTGTCGGGAATCGAACCCTCGTTCTCGGCACATCAGCCAGACACGATGCCCACTGAGCTACGTACCATCCACGAATGGAGTAGGAAAGGGGGTGGAGGGATCGTACTGTATCTTCTGCCAGTGGGTGTGGATTTCAACGGGGAGGAAATCGGCCGTGTCCTTTCACTGGGTTCATCCCGACATCGGCCTTACGCGATTTAGGAAAACCACGTAGAACGTTAAACAGAATGGGAGGGCGGGGATTTGAATCGCAGCGCCTTGGTGGGAGAGCAGCGCGGCGGCGGCTTGTTTTGGGCCTATCGGCTTTAAGCGCCTCCTGTGTGGGTCCCGGCTCTCGCCGCCGCCGCACGCACTCGCACACGCAGCCGCCCGCCGCCGCTCGCATCATTACGCACGCCCTCCGCAGCCGCACGCAAACCGCCGGCCCTCCCCACCGCACTTCACGTGTCGTCTGCCGTCTGCAGTGCTTCCGCCCGTCTTTACACACCACTCACCGAGGATTCGCCAGCCTGTTGCGCGCACCGCTCCCTCTGTTGTACTCGGACTTCTAGCGGGAAAACAAGTCTACATCATCAGATAATGAGTACTATGTCAATTGGAGGAGTAGGGACGCACTGTAACACACCATTCCCGAGCCTCTCGAGACATTTTGGCGGGATAATTATCCGATTCGGATTTTCGTTAGCTCGGGGATTTAAGTCATGTTGAATCTGCCCTGATAGACGACTTCACCTCCAGAGCATAAGCTTGGCTGATTTACGCCAACATCCACAGCAGACATAGTAGTTATCATCTCTGATAGTATTTCAGCCCTACAGCAGATTAGAAACCATTATCATAGTTGTTCCAACCCCATAGTTGCAGCAGTAGTCGACGTTGTGTTTTGGGTGCAGAGGAAGAGTCGCAACATCGAGATGGTATGGATGAAAGACCACTCTGGACTAAATGGAAATGAATAAATAGATGCCCTAGCGAAGCAGGCATCTCTGCATGGGCTAACTAAGTATGATAAACTACCTCTCAAAGATATGATACCTATTCTCAAAAAAGCTGTTGTCATCGGACTTTCAAGAGGATTGGTAGAGGACATGTAAAATTAAGGGCAGTCACCACGCACTAATTCATCCCACGATTCCAAGAGTACCGTGGAATAATAAGGCTCAAACATCAAGGAGCTTCACGTTAATTATAGCACGGCTTAAATTGAATCATTGGAAGTTCTACAAAAACCTCTATCGGCTCAACCTAAACGCCATCTCTCTATGTGTTTGCAGAGAGGACGAAGAACCGAGTAATATATTTCTACAATGTCCTAGGAACACGCAACATATAAACATCCTTGCTAGAAATTTTCGAGCTCTTGGTCATCAGTTCCCAAGCTGCCTCCAAACCTTGTTAGCATCCAACGATATTGCAACGTATAAGCTACTGCAACAACGCCAACATCAAGTTATAGCTTCCTGCACTGCAAATCTAATGCTCCTGGTACTTAGAATGCAAGGAGAAGATCAAAGCTCATTTACGATATTGCAGTGCTTGTGTTATTCTGAATTACGATTCAATGTTTCTTTTAACATGCATGCATGTCCAAAGGAACAGGAACTGTGGCGACTACAACCGTTATGAAATATATGACATGTAATCGCAACTGCGAATATGGACAACCATCAGCTGCATAGAGGAATGATTAGGACGAAAATCTGTGCCGAACCGGGGCTCTAACCCAGATTTCCTGCTAAAATTTCTTTTTATTTTACTGATCACATTTTGTTCGTGTTTGTTCGGTGGATATGTTCGGGTCGGACGTCCCATGACACCTGTTAAAGTTCATCGTTGATCCGTTCACTCAGTTTTTTTATTACAGAGGGCAGCTAACCCTCTGACCGAACACGCTGAGCTACCATGTCGGCAACCATAGGCTCTCCCAGCACGACTCACGGCCACACCGAAACTTCCATATGTCATCAACCATGTGCCTATAACCTATGCTCGTACAACCATTATGTATATTCCCGTACAGGCGAGAAGACATTTTATTCGAAAGTCTCTTTCCCGGTGCCGGAGGATAAATATTATATTGCGGTGTCTGTGTTATTCCGAGATACGATCCATTGTTCCTCTGGACATGCTTCATTCGAGGGACGCGTCGTATGTTTCTCTAACATATTATATTTCTTCATTTCAAAAAACTGTTTGAACTCCTTTCAATTTTATTTTAATTCCATGTTTTGTTCAGAAAGCATTGTCTTTTTGACACTCATTTGCTTTCCTGGCGTCTTCCGTTTTCCAAATGTCCTTAATTTAGTTCTTGATTTGAAGGAAGCACGTTTGACAGATAAATATCACACCAATGCAACTTTTTATGTGCGTAACAGCGAGGCCTTAGAGAGATGACATTTTTGGTACCTCGTTTGCCTTCGCAGTGTCTTCTCCTGTCGAAATTGTCGTTGTTGTTGCTTCAGTCCCAAGACTGGTTTGATGCAGCTCTCCGTGATACTCTATCCTGTGCAAGCCTCTTCATCTCCGGGTAGCTACTGCAACCTGCATCCTTCCGAATCTGCTTACTGTATTCATCTCCTGGTCTCCCTCTGGTGGTCCCATGGTGCGTCAGAATGTGTCCTACCAACCGAACCCTTCTTCCAGTCATGTTGTGCCACAAATTTCTCCTCTCCCCAATTCTATTCAGTACCTCCTCGCTAATTACATGATCGGGTAGATCATGTAATCTTCAGCATTCTCCTGTGGCACCACATTTCAAAAGCCTCTGTTCTTTTCTTGTCTAAACTATCGTCCATGTTTTACTTCCGTACATGGTAACACTCCATATAACTACTTTCAGGAAAGACTTCCTGACACATATATCTATACTCGATGTTAACAAATTTCTCTCCTTCAGAAACGATTTTCTGGCCATTTTCAGTCTACGTTTTATATCCTCTCTACTTCGACCATCGTCAGTTATTTTTCTGCCCAAATAGCAAAACTCATCTACTACTTTAAGTGTCTCATTTCCTAATCTAGTATTCTCGGCATCACCTGATTTAGTTCGACTACATTCCATTACCCTCGGTTTGCTTTTGTTGATGTTCGTCTTTTATCCTCCTCTCAAAACACTGTCCATTCCGTTCAGCTGGTCTTCCTAGTCTTTGCTGTCTCTGTTAGAATTACAATGTCAGTGGCAAACCTCAAAGTTTTTAATTCTTCTCCCTTAATTCCTACTCCAGATTTTTCTTTTGTTTCTTTTACTGCTTGCTCAATATACAGATTTAATAACATCTGGAATATGCTACAACCCTGTCTCAATCCCTTCTCAACCACTGCTTCCCTTTCGTGCCCCTCGACTCTTCTGCCATTTGATTTCTGTAAAAAATGCAAATTCCTTTCGCTCCATATATTTTACCCCTGCCACCTTTAAAATTTGAAAGAGAGTATTCCAGTCAACATTGCGAGAAGTTTACTCTAAGTCTACAAACGTTATAAACAGAGGTTTGTCTTTCATTAACGTATCTTCTATGAAAAGTCGTAGGGTCAGCATATTTTGTCGATATGACCTAAATTTAGCACCTGGTCAAAGAAAGCGTTTTTGACAGTTAAATATCACACTGCTGGAACTTTTTATACACCCTGAAGTGATGAACTTCTTGACACTTCATTTACACAGCCAGCTACTCGTGAAAAATTTCAGTTTACCCTGAAGTAAGTAATACATTTTTTCTTAGTTACCATTATTACATTCAAGCAATTAAATATTTTTCTTTACAGAACTAGACCTCTCGCTGCTGAGTTTGACAGCCTTGCTCCATTTGTCTGTTTCACATTTTCCGGTAGTCTATGAAAATTAGAACAAAAATTTTATTCAAAGCACTAAGTAAGGTTTCATAAGTAGCCTGATTACTTGGAAGGAAATAAATCCTCTTTTTTTTTTTTTGCATAACCATACCTCACGGTCGTTAGTTTTTTACCCCATTTCTGCTCTTCGTTTGGCCATGAAACTTCGGACAAAACCCATCGTGTAATTTACTCTAGTATTATCTCTATTCAAACATTTGGCCAATTAACAATATTACGAGAAGTCCTGGCAGAAGACAGTACTTTCCAAAGAAGTAGTACCACGGGTAACTGTATGCTTCTAAAGTTGACTGGCCGAAAGGCAGGAGTGTTTAAACTATTTCTGAAGTTACTTGGATCTCGCGAAATCAAAGAGTCAACCGACGTGGAAGTAGGAAGCAAATCTAGGTCTGTGGGGAACTGAACTGTTGCACATTCCTAGGAGGGGGGGGGGGGGGGGATAGTAAGTGATTCTCAACAAAGGGTGAAGTTATTCTGTCGGTACAGAGAGCTTAAATGGATCTGCAGGTTCGTTCCCGTGCATGGGCTGATTAGTTATTTCACCTTTACAGGCGAGGGCTATTTATCGGTGCATGCACACGTAATTCATTGAAAGCGACCTTTTATCTGCTCATGGAGCAATTAGCTAGCTGTAAGTGGTGTGTAATGAAAGACACGGACTTGACGAGGTCTAATTTAAGCCATCAAACTGCGTTTGTGTTTGAGTAACCTTTGTTTTCTTGTTTTTGGTGTGACTATTGACCTACTTACGTAAGAACTGCTACCCTGTGTGTGGCAGTGTGGAGATTTCTGTGGTAGGCTATTTTATCACACTTCCAGAGCAGCGTCCAACTTTCATTTTCCCTGACGTTTCCGCCAATTATTTACGAACACTACTACCAGAGGTCCCCCTACAGACTGTGTAAGAATAGAACCACTGGTTAACTGATATAGTGAACTGCGTTTAATCCCATTCGTAAATACCTCCATGGCAGAGTAATCCACGGTACTCTCCGGTGGTGATATTCTTGCATATCTCGCAGCAGAACCTCTGGTAATAGTGTTCAAAAAGCATAGGTGGAAACAACTCTGACGATAAAAGTTTCTGTTGGGCCTTGAGGGGGCTCAGACGTAATGGTTAAGGTGACGGCTCACGAAAACTGGGAAATCGTGGTTCGAGTACCGGGTAGGCACAAATTTTCATTCCACGCAACATTTTCAAACTGCACTCTGCCAGTCGATCAGGGCCATACAGGCTACTGTGTCGCGTATCTGCCTATGGTGTGTAGAGGGGCATTTCGTAAGAAAAGCGTTCTGCTAGCTGCTAGTGTCAACCTGTCCCTGCCGGATTCCGGGCTTCCGCACAAGTAACTATCCCCTGGCTCTCAGGAGACTAATTTCAACCTGTTGCTGTCCTCTCTCGGGGGAATAGTTCTCCATAGTATCAGGAATCCAACTCGAATTCTCCTCGTGTTTGACGCGCTGTCCGCCCAGCTACGGCGGAGAACTAATATTGTCTTGCAGTTCCAGTGACCACCAGCAAATGAGAGCTAGTGGCCATTCGCTAGAGCTACTAACCACAGCAGTTTGCCTGACAACGCTATCTGTTCGTCGTGCTGCGGCTAAAATAGTATTACCCACCTCCGTGCTAACACTACAGGGGTTCCTTGTCTACGAGGAATGTCAAGCTGCTGGGTTCCACCACAGCGGAAATCTTGTGTTATCGAGGCTTCGATGCAAAACTCGTCATGGTGTGTCACATAAATATATCATATTGCCATTTGGTGGTGAAACGATTATCACTAATTTAAATGCGGACTATGCTACGTACGTGTCTAAAGAAAACATGCGACCTGTCGGGTTGGCCCATAAGTTCTGGCAGTTTTTTTTTTAAGTGTGGGTTCCCACATAAATAAACAGGAAATGGAAAACAAATGAATCAATAACGAATTCTCCGTTGTTGTTTACAGCTTCTTATCAACTTTCAACAAGCAATTCAGTGCTCCGTCTGTAGAAATCACCTGGATTCCTATGAAAGAAATCGCCAAGACAAACATTCAATTCCACGTCATTTTTGAGGTAAACGCCACGCAGTGCATTGGAGGCGGATCGTAACAGATAGAAATTTGAAGACGCCAATTCGGGAGAAAATGGAAGATGTGACTGCTCGTTCCGTCAAAGTGTTTGAATGGTTTCCATGGCAACGTGAGGATCATTGTCGTGTTGCGGAAGAGCGCCATTTTGCCGTTCAGGTCAGTTTGCTGGGTAGCGTTGTTGACTCATTGCATTTGTTGGACGTAAAGTGCCGCATTCACTGCTTGGTTGCGATCAAGCAATTCGTGGTGGATCATGCATGCCTATGATATCGAAATTGTTGTCTTTTAATTGCTTAAACCAATTATGCGACGTCCTAAGAGGTATGGCTTCTTCGCTACACACTTCAAAAATCTCTCAATCGGCTTCTGTGGCTTTGGCACCTCCATTACACCCAAAAAGCAGAAGGTGTCGAAAATGCTCTTTCGTGTCGATTTTGATGCTCCATTTTAATGACCTGAAAAGACCAAGAAGTATATCAGCATATAAAATCCAAACACACTATTTTCTAGAGCACATAGTTCTCTAATGAACAGCATAAAACTCATTGCCAAGACAATTTATTTTACAAGCAAAATTGTCACTTCTTCTGCCAGGACTTACGGGCCGACCTAGTATAATTTAGAAACCGACAAGTTACGTAGACAGAAAATCTCGTTTACATGAAACCGAGAGGCGACTGATCAGCAAGTCGCAAAGGTAATTCGCTCAATCGATGGAGATTCGGTTTGACACCGATCCCAGACAAGCTCTGACTTATAGCGTGCCCGATTTGTCAGATCTGTCTGCCTCCTTCAGTCGTTCAGGGCGCCCTGCGAAGCAGTTATTACTATCGTTACAAATATCGTGAAGTGAATATTGTAGTACTGCTAGTTCTATTCATTCGTGGGTCACTTTTACATGGATATTGACATATCATGGTATTATGGATTAAGAATAAAAAACATAAATTTTAAAGATAGGCATTTACATACTAATAGGTCCAGTTCGACAAAGCTGGGGCAGGCCGTGGCATTATAGTAGGAACCATCCGGAATTTGCTTGTAGTTTCTAACGGAAACTACGTGAACCCTAAATCAGGATGGCTGACCATACGAAAGGTCACTCTGTTACCAACAGCGCAACATTGTTCGCTTTACACTTAGTGTAAAATGCTGTTTTCTGTACTCACTGCCTAGCAAAAACGGAGACTCAGAATGGGAGGAGGGAACAAAACGAGACGTCACGGACTAATAGCGTGTATGATGTTATTTCAGTAATTACAAAATCGAGTCAAATTTACGAAGAACTTGGCAGTATGAGCCCACATATCTGCAAGAAGTTGCACCCTCTCCGTCCTGCCCGCATGCACGTATGTGTTTGAGAATAGTATCATACAGCCGACGTGTCCTCTCGCGATGGAAGCTCGCCCACAGCTGTTGTAGCTGATCCTTGATATCTTGAATACTGGCACGCATTTGACGTCCGAGCTGTTCCCACAGATGTTCTATTGGTAACAGAGCTGGGGAACTAGCTGAAGACGAACTCCTCAGCATCGCGCTGACGTTTCAGAGACACATGCCATATGTGGACGAGCATTGTTCTGTTGAAAAATGGAAGCACGGTACTGTCGAATGAGCCGTAAGACATGAGGACACAGGATGTCGATGACGTGATGTCGTGCCTTCAGTGTTCCCTCAAGCACTACCAGCAATGACCTGAAGCCATACTGGATGGCTCCCTACACCGTGACTCCAGGACTAACACCGCTGTGTTTCTCCGAAACACTTGAAGAGTGGGACCCCTCCCCCAGTCGAATAGTCACCTATGATGGTTATCCGGAATAGTGCAGAACCGTAGTTCATCGTCGAACACAGTGCGACGCCATTCATAAACAGCCCATGGTTCCCAGTCACGGCACCACTCCAAACGCAGCCGTTTATGTTGTCTTAAGGGCGGCCTACGCATGGAACAGTAATTCCCTATTCTGGCTGCTGCAAACGTGGGATGACACGGAATGTTGCTGCGAGTCCATAACTTGTTCCCATATGGCAGGCGCATATGTGAAGGGGCTACGATGTGCTTGGTGCACAATAAGGCGAACTTCTTTGTAGTGGTCAAACGGGTTCACCAGAAAACTTCATGACGTGTATACCTGTCCTCACGTTCCCATGCAGTCTAACATCACTCCACTGTCACATACGAATGCTTCAGATATCTGGATACTGCACGATTCGATCCAATGACCAAGTGGAGGCCCACAATGAGACCTCTGTCAAGCTCGGTCAAGCGCTGATACAGTCGTTCATTCGTTTCTCAACACCACACTCCTCGCAATATACACTCACATGAGGAACTACGATGAAGTCATTTGGTTTCCGTTTCGGGTACCGCAAATTTCCCATTTTTCGTCTGAAAACGCTTTCGACATTCCTCCATAATTAGTGAGATGTTGCGCTCAGAGAGAGGATATTATGAAACTTCCTGGCAGATTAAAACTGTGTGCTGGACCGAGACTCGAACTCGGGACCTTTGCCTTTCGCGGGCAAGTGCTCTACCAACTGAGCTACTCAAGCACGACTCACGCCCCGTCCTCACAGCTTTACTTCTGCCAGTACCTCGTCTCCTACCTTCCAAACTTTACAGAAGCTCTCCTGCGAACCTTACAGAACTAGCACTCCTGAAAGAAAGGATATTGCGGAGACATGGCTTAGCCACAGCCTGTGGGATGTTTCTAGAATGAAATTTTCACTCTACAGCGGAGTGTGCGCTGATATGAAACTTCCTGGCAGAGACGAGGCACTGGCAGAAGTAAAGCTGTGAGGACGGGGCGTGAGTCGTGCTTGGGTAGCTCAGTTGGTAGAGCACTTGCCCGCGAAAGGCAAAGGTCCCGAGTTCGAGTCTCGGTCCAGCACACAGTTTTAATCTGCCAGGAAGTTTCATATCAGCGTACACTCCGCTGTAGAGTGAAAATTTCATTCTAGAGGATATTATGTCAGTATTCTCCATTAGGGAACCTCGTCGTACTTTTTCAGCAAAAAATATTACCTACAACTTAAAATGCAAATACACTGCACAACAGAATTATACAATAACTTTTTTCTTGCTGACAAGAATAATATACAGAACAATGGAAATGAAAATTGAGGATGTGTTAGATGACGATCAGTTTGCCTTTAGGAAAGGTAAAGGCACCAGAGAGGCAATTCTGACGTTGCAGTTGATAATGGAAGCAAGACTAAAGAAAAATCAGGACACGTTCATAGGATTTGTCGACCTGGAAAAACCGTTCGACAATGTAAAATGGTGCAAGATGTTCGAAATTCTGAGAAAAATTGGGGTAAGATACAGGGAGAGACGGGTAATATACAATATGTAGAAGAACCAAGAGGGAATAATAAGAGTGGACGACCAAGAACGAAGTGCTCGGATTAAAAGGAAGTAATACGAGGATGTAATCTTTCGCCCCTACTGTTCAATCGGTACGTCGAAGAAGCAATGATGGAAATAAAAGATGACGTCGCTGAACAATCTAGTGAGTACCGAATATGGATGAGAGTAAATCGAAGAAAGACGAAACTAATGAGAACTAGCAGAAATGAGGACAGCGAGAAACTTGACATGAGGATTGATGGTCACAATGTAGATGATGTTAAGGATTTCTACTACCTATGCAGCAAAGTAACCAATGACGGACGGAGAATGGAGTACATGAAAAGCAGAGTAGCACTGGCAAAAGGGGCATTTGTGGCCAGGAGAAGTCTACTAGTACCAAACGTAGGCCTTAATGCGAGGAAGAAATTTCTGGGAATGTACGTTTGGAGCACAGCATTGTATGGTAGTGGAACATGGACTGTGGGAAAACCGGAACAGAAGAGAACCGAAGCATGTGAGACGTGGTGCTACAGACGAATGTTGAAGATTAGGTGGACTGATAAGGTAAGGAATGAGGAGGTTCTACGCAGAATCGGAGAGAAAAGGAATATGTGGAAAACACTGACAAGGAGAAGTGACTGGATGATAGGACATCTATTAAGACATCAGAGAATGACTTCCATGGTACTAGAGGGAGCTCTAGAGGGCAAAACCTGTAGAGAAAGACAAAGATTGGAATACATCCTGCAAATAATTGAGGACGTACGTTGCGATTGCTACCCTGAAATGAAGAGGTTGGCATAGGAGATGAATTCGTGGCAGGCAGCATCTAACCAGTTAGAAGACTGATGACTCAAAAAAAAAAAAGGGTGGGGGGCTTGCCTGGTGTTGTAATCACCAAAACCAGTCTACCGCCTAATATGCAAGGTATCAGGAAGCGAACCTTCTTCAACAGAATATTCGCTGCTATAAAAGCTAGCGGGCGTACACGCTTTTCAGTGTACATGATCAAATCCTCCCAAGGTTGTTTCTGCAACCCTGCAGAAGTTTCGCTAGGAATCCCTTACACAACCTCCATGCAGTCCCGATCTCTCCCTATGCTGTTTCCATGTTTTTGCATCCCTGAAAAAAGACATTCGTGGCCGTTAATTTGCTTCGGACGAATCATGAGCCCGTAGGCATCCGCAAACATTTTTACCTGAAGGCATTGACAGATCCCGATCAGCCATATAATCATAACACTGTATGAATACCACGGTAGATAAAACTGCAGCTGTGTTATTAACCAAGAAACCAATTATTCTATTCGTCCCCTGCCGTAAAAAAATAATAATTCTGTGGCAACACAGGGGTTTAGTTTTTGTTTGGTATGGCACCTGTGGCTAGTCAACTTGCTCATTGCTACCGCCTGACTTATGCATATAACGTAAGCATTGATACAATATCTGGAACTATTAATTGTACTTTGTTTTTTTAATGGAATGGTTTTCTTTTAAGGGTATGATCTCATTTTTTGCTTGCCACTTATTTCCAGTTACTGGCAACCAGTGAATGGAATAGGTTCTTACTCGTATTTTTCTGTTTAAATTATATTGATTTATTACTGTGATTATATCTCGCCGATTGTAGCATTTTCTATGAGCCTTTACTCTGTGGGATATGTTGTCACTCTTTTTTTTTTTCGCATAAATATAAGTTCTGCAGCTCTGTCAGGGTCAATTTTTTTTTTTTTTTTTTTTTTTTTTTTTTTTTTTTTTTTTTTTTTTTTTTTTTTTTGCTGACGCATTCAATTATTTCCTGCACTCTATTTGTTGAGTATGGTTTTAGACTCAGCAGTTTCAGTGACATCTTAATTGCTAGAGAATCATTGACAGGCTATGCAAATTTTAGAGAACGGTACTGTAATCAGCGCTCTATAATAAAGTTTCCAGCACATTTCTGCCGTTAACTGAAAGTACCTCATATTATTTAAAATAATAATAAATACGTAAGTCGTGAGAACGGGCGTCCTAAAGATGACTGAAAAGGAAAAAAATGAAAAAGCCTCTTTTTTACACGTGAAAGTACATGCCTTTGTTCCTTACTCGTGAAATATTATTTTTATATTCTCTTAGTACGTTGTAGTTTATGTCATTTAACTCCCGAAGTTTAGTTCTGTTACAGTTCTTTTACAGTCATTTATTTATCTCTTAATATTAATTCCCACGCGGTCCAGTACTCAGAAAAAGGACTCCACCGCCCCCTGACTTTCAAGTGATGGGATGCTTCCTGGATGTTACGGACTATTTCATCTAGCGGCATCGAATTCTGGATAATCTGTAGAGTATTAAGGGAATCGTAACAGATGAGAAGTTGCAGCCGCTGCTCACGTCTAATCAGATTCACGGTCCCCATAATGGCACGGAGTTCGGCACAAATTACAGCGAATTTGACGAACTGGATTCCGAGAAGGCTGTTCTTGTAGTTATCGGACCGAAGACTAGTTTAATGCAGCTCTCCAAGCTAGTTTACCCAGTTTGAGTCTCTCTTCAGCTCAGCACTGCTACTTCACTCTACATCTATCTGAACGTACTAACTGTATTCAAGCCTTGGTGCTGCTCTACAATTTTTAACTCCTCTTCCCCATCATTACCCTTTTTTTACCAAATTAACTACTTCTTCATTTATCATGCATACTATCATCGTATCCATTCGTTTAGTTATGTTGTATCATAGGACTCTTTCTTTCGCCAGTTCGATTCATTCATTACATCTTCATTAGTCACTTGATTTACCCCCTACAATTTTCACCACATTTCAAAAGCCTATATTCTTTTCGTGTCTGTACTGTTTGCCATCTGTGTTTCACTTTCACATCAGGCTACATCCCACACAAATACTTTCACAAAAAGCTTCCTAACATTTAAACTTATGTTTCATGAGAACACATATATTTTTCAGAAACTTTTTCCTGTTACAAGTATACACATTATATTCTGATTACTTCTGCCATCCTCAGGTATTATGCTGTTCAAATAACAGAACTTGTGTACAACTTTCAGCGTCTAATTTTCTAGCCTAATTTCCTCAGCGCCACTTGACTTATTTTGACTACACTTTGTTATCCTTCTATTAAATTTTTTTATGCTCATCTCATACGCTCTTTTCAAGACAAGCTATTCCATTCAACTGATCCATCAAGATCTCTTGCGTTTTTGATAGAATTAAAATGTAGTCTACAACAAACTTTTCATTCCTTCTCCTAGAACGTTAATTCCTCATCAGATTTCGCTTTCGTTTCCTTTACTGGTTGTTTACTGCACAGATAGAACAACAAGGGGATAGACTGCAACCTTGTCTCGATCTCTACTCAGTGTCATGAGTTTCAGAACTGCACTCTCGTTTCTCTCCAAGTTGCAAATATAATTTCGCTGATTAGATATGTTTCCTGACAGCTTGATAATTCCAAATATTACGGTCAGAAAAAACGACCGAGCAACGAAGGTTGTCATCTTACCTGGTCGCATTGGTGTAAAACCCTTTAAATGCTTGGAGTTCATTTAAAATGTTTAAACATTTATTTTTACATAACTAATCTCGAGTAAACAGTTCGTTCTACTCTGTCATGTCCGAATTTATTCTGTGTCTCTTCAATAACCATTGTACAGTTTTACTCAATCCCTGCATCATTGGCCGGCCGCGGTGGGCGAGCGGTTCTAGGCGCTTCAGTCCGGAACCGCGCGACTGCTAAGGTCGCAGGTTTGAATCCTGCCTCGGGCATGGATGTGTGTGATGTCCTTAGGTTAGTTAGGTTTAAGTAGTTCTAAGTTCTAGGGGACTGATAACCTCTTATGTTAAGTCCCATAGTGCTCAGAGCCATTTGAGCTATTTTGAGCACTGCATCATTGCACTGATCTCTGTCACACTAAGATCCGTAAGATGTTAGGTCACTCATACTCCGAACGGCTGCGTCGCGCATGGGGGATTTCTATGTAACCGATACAACGTTGCACGGTTATTTACAGGTGCAGGGAAGGCCAATGACCGTGGCAACGATCGAACCTTGTGTACTTGTTCAACCATAAAGTCCAGTACACTAAGTTGTTCCTCTTGCCTGTGCATGGAAGCTGCATCTATATGTTTCTTAAGCCAATCTGATGCCCTCGTACTGATTTGAATCCAGCTTTTTTAAGTATGATGGTCATTCTGAACCATAAATCTTGTAACCGAAATCGTAACGAGACTGGACAAATAGGTATCTGTCGCTTTCCCCTCCCCCACTTTTTTCATTCAAAATTTCGCTACATTCAATACTTTGAGTGCTCGAGCTTTCATATCTCTTCTGTGAGACAGCCAAGTCTATTTTTATATTAATTAGAGATCCTTAAAACATAGAACAAAATTCCTTGGTTTTGACTCAGAGACTGTACAAAAGAAAAGTCGTAAATAAAATCAATTCATACAACTTTCTGCGGGGCGAAATTAACACCTTTTTATGCAACCTATTCCTCCTAACTCACAGCTCGATGTCGTGAAGTTAGAAGCAGAACAGAATATGAAGTCGTGGACAAACAAGGAACTGTTTGCAGGATTTGTTACTGTAGATGATTTTCAGTTTAATGCCACTGCGAATACAGTATCAACCTAATGAAAAGCGTTAACTAATAAGAATTTGCGTGAAAACTTTACGCTTCCCCTACATCTAAAATAACGTCTAGTAAAGAAGAACCATAGAAATATGAGGACACGTTAGTGGAATTCGCATTCATGTAAACGGCCAGAGTGACTTGGGAAACATTTCCACTTAGTGTAGCAAATGACAAATCTCAATAAATGTGAATGAATAAAAGATAGGAAAGGAGAAAGAAGCCCATAGTATCAGATTACAAGATAGGTGGTTAACATCTTACAACAAAATATCTAATGAATATTTGCGGCTAATATTAAGTACCTATGTGGAGTGGGACAAAGATATAAGATCAGGATTTGAAAAGGCGCATGGAAGACTTAGGTTCTGGGAATTGTAGTGTATCCGCAAAGGAAATCACTTTCAAGACTTGGTAGCCGCGGGGTGAGTGCAGCTGATAGCTAACCTTAGGGGCCCGGGTTCCCTTCCTGGCCGGGTCGGAGATTTTATCCGGTTGGGGACTGGGTGTTGTGTTGACCTTATCTTCGTATTATCCTAACTGACACGAAAATCGCATGTATATCGTCACGTGTCAAGTCCTAGCATATGTAAGCTCGTACGGGTACGGCTTGAATGAATGGCTCTAAGCACTATGGGACTTAACTTCTGAGGTCATAAGTCCCGTAGAATTTAGAACTACTTAAACCTAACTAACCTAAAGACATCACAATCATTCATGCCCGAGGCAGGATTCGAACCTGCGACCGTAGCGGTCGCGCCGTTCCAGGCTGAAGCGCCTAGAACCGCTCGGCCACAACGGGGTACGGTTTGACCCTAATGAATATTCTCAGTTGTGGAAGCACACTGTCATATCGTCTTTCCACTGTTGAGATGGCTGTACGGGCACATCAAGTAGGCATCACATCACCCATAGAACCGGTTCACAGATGCGATGGTAGGATCATGACAGGTTGACACAGCCATTAAGAAAGTGGATCAGAGTTTCTTGCTAACATATACGTGAATTTTTTGAAGAAATTTGACATTGTTCCCAAGAAACCTTGTAGGGTATACTTAGAGAAGAGGTATTCGAGGGAAGCTGTGCGACTTTTCTACTGTCAACTCTTTTATGTCGCGTTGAAATCTTAAGAATAAGATAAGAAGGATTATGGACCGTACAGAAGCATAAAGACACTCATTTTTCCCTCGGTGAGTGCGTAAATGTGATAGGACAGACAACTGATAATACTGGTGGGAATTACCCTCACCATACACTGTACAGTGACTTGCAAAGTGTATGTGTGAGTGTAGTATAATTTCATGTTGTAGTGTCAAACGCATTATATTTCCGTTATTCAACAGCTAGACAGTTTTCGGCACTTAGGTGCAATCGTCATCAAGATGGCACATACGTGCCGAAACCGTGTTAACGGAAATACGAGTATAGTGTGACTGAGACCGTGATTTAAAAAAATTTTTTTGACGGTATGTAACTGCTGTGGCTCCGCTATTACGGCTATTTTAGGTAATCTGTAGCCCCATATTTCAGTATTATATACATGCATCGCACACTTTCAAATACGCTTGTATGGTGTTGCAGAGCAGTATTAGCCATATGACCAACTTTGCATTTCTATGTCTAGAAACTATTTCTGAAGTCAGCTGCGTTATAGTATCAAAGAAGCTACAAGATTATGCCTATGTACGATCGACCGAGCGAGGTGGTGCAGTGGTTAGCACGCTGGACTCGCATTCTGGAGGACAATGGTTCAAACCTGAGTCCGGCCATACTGATTTAGGTTTTCCCCGATTTCCCTAAATCCCTTCGGGCAAATTCTGGGCTAGCTCTTTTCAAAAGGGCACGGCCGATTTTCTTCCCCATCCTTTCGGAATCCGACATTGTGCTGTCGACCGGACGCTAAGCTGTTCTTTCCTTCTACACGACCGCTTCCAGAAGAGCTAGGCTATCAACAGTAGAATGATATCTCATGAATACACGGTGGAAATGACTTAGATGTGCATATCTACAGTTACACGGCTGTATACGGTTCAGTTTGCCGTGCTATGACATGACCACAGCGGATGTACTTCCCCATCCATGAACAGTTAGGAGTTGTGACCCATCTCCGTGGACACAGACTGGGTACTGAAAACTAATTTTCCTATCTTAACCTTTCGACTCACGTAAAGATGGTTTCCGCAGCTCTTTGCAGGTGTATTCTAGGAGGTAATATCTGGGGCGTAAGAAATGTAGAGGATTAATTTGAACAGGGGAGGGAGGTGATGGAGTAGGCGCTTATAGCTGGGCGGTGGAGACGGGTGGAGTGAGTGCCGAAACAAAAGGCGAGGTTCTCGTGGCGGAGTGGGCGGCCCCCACCACGAGGAGCGCAGGCGCGGGAACGGGCGGTATGGCCAGCACAAAGGCGCGCCTCCCTAAGCTAACTGCTACTATTCACTTCTCAGCGTCGTCAACGATACAGAAACAGTGTACCATTCAAATTCTACGTTTCTGTAACAAGCTCCACTCGTTATGGATCATGCAAACAATAGATGCCAATGAACAGGTATAATCGGTACATAGATATCCGAAAGGTGTTCGACACTGCTACATGGTCCACTACTAACCAACATACGATCATACAGAATACATTCGCAGATATGTGACTGGCTCGATGAATCTCTATTTCTAAGCGACCATCCCGGAATACGAATCAAGTTACCAGTTGCATGTTGCCTATCTAACGGCTTCCAGAGTAACTAAAATTTGATTTTCAGTATTTCCAGTAATTATTGAGCGAATTTGGAAAATTTTAAATGCCGCCATAATCTACTCATTAAGAGGGATAATGTTCTGCTAAAAGTTTAACGCAATAAGCTAAATATTACAGTTAGAAACTGTGTGTTTGTGCTGAGGCAGTGCAATTGATGACCCGCAAATACCCGAACTTTATTCACCCAGTATTTGAGAATGTGAGCACTTAGCAGTTTCCAACAAACTTCACGTATGATTTCAAACGTTTACGAAACTTTTTCTCTTTGATATCCCCCCACAAAATGATGAAAGGAAAAATGGTTGTCGCTTACTAAATGTTCGTTGTTCATGCAATCGAACTTCACTGTCAGACACGATGTTTTAATTTGTTACTTTTTTGCTAACGACTCTATTCATAACACAGTTTGCAGACAGTATCCGCGTATACCACTGAATGTACCTGCAAAATTATCTCATTGGTCGACACACAGCTCAGCAGATATGACGTCATAAACATTGAGATGCGTGAAAAATTTGCTTTTGCTCAAAGTGGAGAGCAAATTACCCAGCCTATATTCATCCAGTGTATCATAATGAGAGCACGCACTGACTTCCAACAAACTTTAAGCATTCTTTCAAACCTTTTCTTAACGTTTTCAGGCTTACGAACTTAACGTCAAATGGCTCTGAGCACTATGGGACCTAACTTCTAAGGTCATCAGTCCCCTAGAACTTAGAACTACTTAAACCCAACTAACCTAAGGACATCACACACATCCATGCCAGAGGCAGGATTCGATCCTGCGACTCTAGCGGTCGCGCGGTTCCAGACTGTAGCGCGTAGAACCGCTCGGCCACCCTGGCCGGCACTTAACGTCAAATTAACACATTAACTCATGTGTACAGTGATCAAGCATGGAGAGCTGCATCAAACCAGTCTCTGGACTGAAGACCACAACAAAAGCAACAGTAATCAAACGTTTGAATCTCTTTTATACAGGGAAGTTAAAGTCTTTAATGAAACGGGTGTTTAGTGCTACGTAAGTGAAGGAACCCTTTACGTTGTAAAAGATGGGGGATGTTACATAGAAACGAAAGTCACATCGTGTGTGCCGAAAGAAAACGTAATAAGATCTCTAATGGTTTCAATATACATAAACGATTTATCAGATAGTATCAGCGGCGCTACAAGATCTTTCGTAACTATGCTGTGAGTAGGGGAAAGTATCATTCTTGAACGATCATAAGTAAATGCAGAAAACTTTGGACAACGTTTGCACATGGTGTAATGAATACAACTCTCTTTAAAGGTAGATAAATGTAAAGTAAAGCCTATAAAAAGATAAAGACACGATAGTATGTGATTACAAGATTAGTGATGAACATCTTGAGTACATCATATGTTGTAAGAGCGACAGGAAGTGGGACGATCACATAAAATCTGTATTAGGAAAGTCGAAAGGAAGACTTAGGTTGTTTGGAAGGGTTCTTTCGAAATCGCAATGCGTGTGTAAACGAAATAGCATACAAGACGCTAGTGCGGCCGATTATGTAGTACTGTTCCAGTGTTTACAATCCTTATCATGTAGGCATGGCCACAGTCTTGGAACAGATCCAGAGACGCTCTGCAACTTTTGTTTTCTGGAAAGACGCTATGATCACCATGTACTTTGTTACCCTCTGTGGTCTTCGATCTGTCAGTACAAATCTTTGTAGATGGAGGGGGAATGGTAATTACCAGAAAGTTGATTTCAGTGTTTAAAGTTGGAAAACCTTGGACGGCGTGGTATTGTTGGAAACTAACATTTCTCAATCACGGTAATAAAACTTGACTTCGATGTCTGGAAAACATTCATGTTGTATTTTTATACAATATCCACCATTCGAGGTATATCCTAACCAACGCTACTCTTCTATTGACAGTGAAATATTGAAATTTTCACGTATCTGAAGGCATTCTCACGAATCTGTTGATTAAGGAGTGCTCAATTTTTTCCTTCTAACTGTCGATGATATTTCTTCTGCCTCAGCAAGTGAAATACTTGCAGATGAAGACCGCATCGCTCCAGTAGGCCTACTTATTAAAATACGACACTTATGTCTGTTCGTCAGTTATAAAATATCTTGACCATCGTCGTAAAATACACGTAATTCAAAAGCGTGTGTCAGGTTGGGCTAGATCCGTGTGACTCATACAAAATGCTTTGATTCACAGTTTTAACTATTAAGTTTCGCTACAGCATACCCCCTAACCCAGAGAGAAACGGTGGAACACATTCGCTATACGACATACCGTGACTCCACTGCCGGCAGCAGTAAATGTACGACACTGCACCTTCTGAATGGACTTATTTTGTAGTTTCATTTTATTGCAGTATCAGCCCGCAACGAGATAGTAACAGTCAAGGATTAATGGTGGGTGTTATACAGGTTCTTAAAATTCTCACGTGGCTTTAAACCATGCTAACGGAATATACCGTTACGTCTGTAGAATATACAGATTCACAACACCTAATAAATATTTGTTATTCATAACTCATGCATTTGTAGTGTACATGGGATTAAATTATCGTATGCATTCACACTTTTACTTTTACACAATCCACCACCCTGCTGAAAGGGCGAGGAAATATTTCTTGATATAAATTATTCCATGCTGTTGACGTGCTGTAGCCAGCTAATCTACTAGGAGTATAGTGTGCTTTGTATTGTGTATTCCTTAATAAAACTTCGAATATTCTACGCGTGAGTGGTCATTTTCTGGCTTTCCAAGCTTATTGTCTCACTGGTGATGTAGATGTTGTGGATATATGCTGTGCGCAGTCAGGATATGAATATGTCAAAAATGAGGGAGATACAGCTCAGTCTCAATCTTTCCCTGAGACTTTCAAAGAGACTTCGTTGGCTCGGCAACCCTTAGCAGAAGTATATACTAACATGGATATGGTGTCCGTTCTTTCGAACATGTCCGGAAGAATAGACACCATTGATGACCTGCAGCCGTCTAGAACGAAATTAGAATTATGTATTAATACCTTCAGCTGCTGACGGGCGCTGATATATATCAACGGGTACAGGTGAAAATGTGTGCCCCGACCGGGACTCGAACCCGGGATCTCCTGATGACATGGAAGACGCTCTATCCATCTTTCTTTTTCTCCCCCTTTCCTCTCATTTTGTTCGTTGTTGATCGATGTATTTGGTCGTGGCGGACGTCGCATGACATCCGTTCAAGTTCGTTTGTTGGTCCTACCACTCAGTTTTTTATTACAGAGGCCAACCAGCTCTCTGACCGAACACGCTGAGCTACCGTGCCGGCACCAATCTGAGCCACCGAGGGCACAGAGTATAGTGCGACTGCAGGGACTATCTCGCGCGTGCCTCCCGCGAGAACTACATTCTCACCTTATATATCCACACACTACGGGTCAGAGAGCTGGTTGGCCTCTGTAATAAAAAACTGAGTGGAAGGATCAACAAACAAACTTGAGCGGATGTCATGTGACGTCCGCAATGACCAAACACAACGATCAACAACGAACAAAATAAAAAAAAGAAGAAAAAGATGGATAGAGCGTCTGCCATGTAAGCAGGAGATCCCGGGTTCGAGTCCCGGTCGGGGCACACATTTTCATCTGTTCCCATTGATATATATCAACGCCCGTCATCAGCTGAAGGTATTAATATATAATTCTAATTTCGACTTAGCAGACGTGTCCCTGCATTAACACTGATGTTCACTGACAGAAAAAAAATCACAAAACCAAGAAGCAGTTGTGCAACATAGGCCGTGCGGTTAAAGGCGCTGCAGTCTGGAACCGCAAGACCGCTACGGTCGCAGGTTCGAATCCTGCCTCGGGCATGGATGTTTGTGATGCCGTTAGGTTAGTTAGGTTTACCTAGTTCTAAGTTCTAGGGGACTAATGACCTCAGAAGTTGAGTCCCATAGTGCTCAGAGCCATTTGAACCATTTTGTGCAACATAAACATAATTGTTAAGCGTGTTTTTACAACTGAAAGATGGTGTCTAATCCAATTTCGCTCTACTCACATAAGAGTGGTGCTAGTTGCACAACTGTGAAGAAGCAAATCAGATTTGCTTTAAATGCGCGCTGTAACGGTCGTGAATGTTAGCTACCTTCGTAATTGGACGTGGTGAGTTGATGTTAGCCAAAAATGCCTTTAAGGCGGCAAAGGCGTCATTTTCAAAACCTCACTGAGTTTGAACGAAAGCGTGCAACAGGACTACGAGAAGCTGGATGATTCTTCTGTGATAGTGCAGAAAGACTTGGTAGGAATGAAGTCACAGTACATGACTGCTGGCAGTGGTGGTAACGAGAATGCACGGTCGCAAGAAGACCGGGCTCCGGACAGCCACATGGGACTACCGAGAGGGATGACAATCATATTTAGCTAGGGCTCTGGCGCACTGTACTGCATCAGCAGCAGCAGTTTGAGAAGCAGTTGGCCCCATACTGACATAACGAACTGTTGCAAGTCGGTTACCGGTACTTCAAGGACAGCTCCTAGGCAGACTTCCTGCAGCGCGCATTCTACTAACCCCAAACCAAGACCATTTGAGACTTCAGTGGTGTCACGCGAGATGTCATTGGAGGGCAGGGTGGAGGTCTGTTGTGTTTCCTGGTGAAGGCTGGTTCTGTCTCGGCGCCAGTGATGGCCGTGTATTGGTTAGAAGCAGACCAGTTGAGGGCCTGTCTGCTTGCTGGACACACTGGACCTACACCGGAGTTACGGTCTGGGGTACGTTTTCGTATGACAGCAGGAGCACTCTCGTGATAATCCCACGCACCCTGACAGCAAATTTGTACGTCGCTCTGGTGATTCACGTGAATCTGGTGAGCTGGCATTCATGAAAAGCATTCCTGTGTTAGCCAACAGGATAACGCTCGCCCACATACCGTTGTTGTAACCAACATGCTGTATAAACCTTGGCCTGCTCAGTCACCATCTCTGTCTCCAATCGAGCACATATGGGACATCATTGGACGACAACTTCAGCATCTTCCACAAACAGCGTTAACTGTCTCTGCATTGACCAATCAAGTGCAACAGGCGTGGAACTCCATCCGACAAACTGACATCCGGCACCTGTGCAACACAATGCATGCACGTTTGGAAGCTCGCAGTCAACATTCTGGCTGTTGCAGTGGTTTTGAATGTACCGGCATTTCACATTTTCAGTCGCTTATCTCTCGCTTACATTAACCGGCGATCTTGCAGTATTGATCACTTAAATATGTTACCTAGACGAATGAATTGCTGAAATTTCATTACTCAACGTTAATTATATTTTAATATTGCGATATTTTTTCCGTCAGTGTATATAGAACGACTAACCATTTCACGGCACCATGTTTATTGTCCAGTACTGTGACAGAGTGAATTTCAGGAGCTTTGGCTTCCGATATCGCTAGCCATTAACGTTGCTGTGTCTCTACACCATAATAGACCGGAGAACGAAAATTTAACTGCGCGAAACATTGATGGAAAAGAGTGACAGCTGTCAGCGTCGGATTATTTCTTTGATTACATCTGTGAAGGTCACACTATGCGTGAATTCATTCACGTCTACTGTTCTGTGTACCGCCTGCTGTGTCCAACTATTTTTGTTGCCGTTCAGCATCGAATGTTTGATATAATTAAATGCTTTTAATCCATTTTATGTCACGGTAGCAAGCCCCCCTCTACAAATCTCAAAAGAGCAGCATCGTGGAAACAGCAGATGGGATCTTCTAAACAATTTAGGGTACTCAAAGTCAGTTCTGTGAACAGAAGATTGATATCGATTAAAACAGCAAGTTTACAGAACAAAAATATTGTCATCTAAAGTAAATTGTTAAATTTTTTCCAAGAGTGACAAGCGTAATGTAAAACTAGAACGTCAGCAGACATCAAAAGAGAAAACTAGTAACAACGTAACGCTGTTTTTCAAGAAGTCAGGCATTTGTTGTTCCCTGTTGAAATTAACGCTGTTAATGCTAGGCTATCTTTAGTACAAGCAAGCCAAACCCGAACATGGTAATATTACTCCCTTCCAAGAACATGATATTGCCCACTTCCCCCCAGCGTTTACAGAAGTTAGCAGGTAATTACCCTTCATTTCCAATAACTGATAGTTGCAACGAAATAGGGATGTAATCGTTAGATGATAATGACTGATTACTCTACAATGTGGAGAATATATAACTGGTAGTTGCAATTTCTTGCAACGGCTGTTATGATTTACATTTAATATGATTCCAGAATGAATCTTTCATTCTACAGAGGATTGTTCGTTGTTTCGAAATGTGTGGAGTCCAGACAAATTAAACCTGTGTGCCGCACTGTATTTGAAGCCGGAACCTTGTCTTTCACGGGCAACAGTCTTACGGAAAGAATAATGCAGATTAGACGGATAGGTCGCGAAACTAAAAGAAAGTATTGAATCGAATTGTGGAGGAAAGGAATTTATGGTTAAGCTTGACTAAAATAAAAGATAAGTTGGTAGGGCACATTCTGGGGCATCAAGGAATAGTCACTATGGTATTTGAGGGAAGTGTGGAGGGTGAAAATTGTAGAGGGAGCCCAAGATATGGATAAGTGAAGGTTCAAATGGATGTGGGCTGCAGTAGATATGCAGAAATAGAGGCCTACATAAGTTAGACTAGCATGGAGAGCCGCGTAAAACCAGTCTACAGACGAATCACATCTGATCCCCCTGCTACCTTCCAAACTTCACAGAAATTCTCCTGCATACCTTGCTGGACTAGCACTCCTGCAAGAAAAGCTATCGCGGAGTAATGGCTTAGCCACAGTCTACGTATTGCAGTGTCTGTGATCATTGCACACTGAAGGAAAGGTCGTCATCTGGAATCCCGCGTCGATACATAGTTTTAATGTTACGAAGTTTCAAAACAGCGCCCACTATGCTTCAGATTGCAAAAACCCTGAGCATTTCTCCGTGATACCCTTTCTTCCAGAAGTGTTAGTCTGGCAAGGAATGCAAGAGAGTTTCTGTGAATTTCCGAAAGTCGGATAGAAGTGCTGCCATATTTGAGGCAGTGAGGACGAGCGGTAAGCTGTATCTGGATAGTTGGTTAACGGTAATGCCTCCGAAAGCAAGGTACCTAGGTAGAGTCCCTGTTACGGCAACAGTTTCGATTTCTCAGAAAAATTAATTTACTTTGTTAATTGTAATTTTATATTAAGACGTTGTTGACTAGGTGACAGACCTAAACGAGAAAAGAATAAGTTGTTGCTAAGCGGATGTGAACAGGGAACGAACCGCGGACCCAGAAATATAACTATAGAAGATTGGCCACACAGTGACAAATAAAATGATAAATTGATAAATGGCCGGCCGAGGTGGCCGAGCGTTTCTAGGCGCTACAGTCTGGAACCGCGCGACCGCTATGGTTGCAGGTTCGAATCCTGCCTTGGGTATGGGTGTGTGTGATGTCCTTAAGTTAGTTTGGTTTAAGTAGTTCTAAGTTCCAGGGGACTGATGAGCAAAGAAGTTAAGTCCCATAGTGCTCAGAGCCATTTGAACCATTTTTTGAATTGATAAATACTTAGTCATTTTTCGAATTGATAAATACTTAGTCATTTTTCGAAAAGTAATGTTATTCTTGGGCAGAAACACTATTCATTATTACCAAGTTTGTTAACCGCTTGACCGAATGGAGGCTGTATTTCGCGAGAAGATCGTGGGGGTCAAACGAGGGACATTATTGGAGAAGTTGAAGTATGAGAAGAAATTTGTTGTGACTTTTAAAAAAAATATGAAGAGGAAATATAAAAATTTAAAAGCAAGAGATAAATAGGAGGAGAACAAGAAGCCGTTAAAATGAAGTTGCACATTAGTAGTAACTATGGAATACGTGCTTATAAAATTGCACAAATATAAATAAATCCACCCGATATAAACCCTCCCTCGTAGGGCGCTGCAAGTTTCTCCATTTTCGTCTTACGACACAGTTTGTGTGTATTTTACAACCTTTCACAAAAAATTGCCATATTTTTTAAAGTAATGGCTTCCTTCAGCTTGTGTACACACTTCTGGGGGCCAAAATGTCCACACCTTACATACATTTACTATACGAATCTGTCAGTTACTTTTTCTGCCAGACACAGCTTCTGCTCTTTTCAATTCATGTTTAAGCTTGTAAGCAAAACACATTCCAACATGGTGTAATACTTCCCGATAATCATTTCACTTTCCATTCTCTATTTAACTTTTATCACCTTGCAGACAGAATCCTGATTTTTTTGTTCTTCGGATGTCACTAAACACTATACCAGGACAGTCTCCCTTTGATACGTTTTGTATGTTTATTATTTTTGCCACAGATATTTTCTTAATCTTATGCTACCTCATCTACGCAGATAATCGTGATAAGGTATAGGCATCAAAATTGCTTCTTCTTCTCCTAAAGTGCATTTTCAGATTTTTATAAATGCCAGTGCCCATTTTGTTAGTCGACCATAAGGTAAACGGATAGTATCTCTATAGAATACTCATACGTATTTTGGCTAAAGTATAGGTACTTTAACTAAGATGCTTTCATCTCTGTACACTTCTTAAATCTAAAGATATAATTTTGACACATTTATACTGAGTCAATTTGATATGTTCAGTTGATATTATAAAAACGGAAGTGTAACTAACAAATTACTGCATTTCATCAAGCATGTCAATCAAACATTTACAAAGTTCACTTATATTTTCTGATTTGCCTTTCTCATAATGTAAGAGCCACTGTCACATTCCGGACTATTTTCATAGAAAAAAAAGCAAAGCAAACGACTCAATTTGGGCAGCAAAAGCACAAATGTAAACCATTGTATCCGCTTGAAGATGCGGGTGGAAGCACTTGAAAATTGCCTTGCATGTTTAATAAAAGAAATAGCTGATTCAGATATGTTTTAATTGCTCTTATATCGTAAACAGTCGCTGGACGAAATAAAGCGGTGTAGTGTATGGTATTTCTTTATTCTCACAAACTAAAGTAGACGTTATATTTCAGAATTCTGTCACATACTAACAACTAAGGGCGGTGCATTAGTTCAGTTTTCCCATGCTGGCAGAAGGAATTAACTGTGTCTTTATCGAAGCGCCATTTTTCCGTTCACAGTGAAAGTTTTGAAGAAACTGTAGCGAAGCTGTGAAAGGCTATGCTGCAACACAAACCCTGTTCCCCTCTCAATAGTCCAGCACCTGGTCACGAACTAGCGTTATCTAGGACACGGGCATAAAATCACGCCACCATCTCACGGTTAATATCGTCCGGTTTGCGGTTCCACTGCGCTGCGGGTAAGATTTACGTGACTGTCAACTGAGCAGCGTTGACATCGTACTAGTGTGTCAATCGATGGCGGTAGAGGTGGTAAGCGCTCACGCTCAATGACACGTACTGGAATACTGCAAAAAAGGACGATATGGAGCGCGTCAGGTGGCTAGCCAGCGAGTGATGCGGCCCACTTAGGCCGTGCGTCTGGATCGGCGGTACTCGCAGACGCCGGTGGCCGTTATATTTAGGCGGGGCCCCGTGTCAACGCAACGGCCGTGAAGCTCTACTTTGATGTGAGATGCCCACAGGTCTATGCTCGCTTCTCCGGCCCGCATATTTATAACATTCACCCGCTACCTCTTCGTCATGTACTTATTAATCGAGTCGTTTTCATTACGTCACACAGGACAGACTTTACCGCTCATTTCTTTCGCATAAATTAGTTCAGAATTTTTAACTTTACGCGAAACAAGCAAGGCAGTTCACTTACAAGCACACGACTTGTAAGCTGTTAGTCCTGATGCTATGATCTCTTGTTAAAAATACCTTTAATGAGTCGGACACTGAAACAACTATTTCAAAAGGAAAATACACTACTGGCCATTAGAATTGCCACACCAGGAAGAAATGCAGATGTTAAACGTTTATTCATTGGACAAATATATTATACTAGAACTGACATTTGACTACATTTTCACGCAATTTGAGTGCATAGATCCTGAGAAATTAGTACCCAGAACAACCACCTCTGGCCGTAATAACGGCCTTGATACGCCTGGGCATTGAGTCAAACAGAGCTTGGATGGCGTGTGCAAGTACAGCTGCCCATGCAGCTACAACACGATACCACAGTTCATCAAGAGTAGTGACTGGCGTATTGTGACGAGCCAGTAACTCGGCCACCATTGACCAGACGTTTTCAATTGGTGAGAGATCTGGAGAAGTGCTGGCCAGGGCAGCAGTCGAACATTTTCTGTATCCAGAAAGGCCCGTACAGGACCTGCAACATGCGGTCGTGCATTATCCTGCTGAAATGTAGGGTTTCGCAGGGATCGAATGAAGAGTAGAGCCACGGGTCGTAACACATCTGAAATGTAACGTCCACTGTTCAAAGTGCCGTCAATGTGAACAAGAGGTGACCGAGACGTTTAACCAATTGCGCCCCATACCATCACGGAGGGTGATACGCCAAGTATGGCGATGACGAATACACGCTTCCAGTGTGCGTTCACCACGATGTCGCCAAACACGGATGCGACCATCATGATGCTATAAACAGAACCTGGATTCATCCGAAAAAATGACGTTTTGCCATCCGTGCACCCAGGTTCGTCGTTGAAAACATCACCGCGGGCGCTCCTGTCTGTGATGCAGCGTCAAGGGTAACCGCAACCATGGTCGAGCTGATAGTCGCTGCTGCAAACGTCGTCGAACTGTTCGTGCAGATGGTTGTTGTCTTGCAAACATCCCCGTCTGTTGACTCAGGGATCAGGGATCGAGACGTGGCTGCACGATCCGTTACAGCCATGCGGATAAGATGCCTGTCATCTCGACTGCTAGTGATACGGGGCCGTTGGGATCCAGCACGGCGTTCCGTATTACCCTCCTGAACCCACTGACTCCATATTCAGCTAAAAGTCATTGGGTCTCGACCAACGCGAGCAGCAACGTCGCGATGCGATAAACCGCAATCTCGCAATCACGATAGCGTACAATCCGACCTTTATCAAAGTCGTAAACGTGATGGTACGCATTTCTCTTCCTTACACGAGGCATCACAACAACGTTTCACCAGGCAACGCCGGTCGACTGCTGTTTGTATATGAGAAATCGGTTGGGAACTTTGCTCATGTCAGCACGTTGTAGGTGTCGCCACGGGCGCCAACCTGGTGTGAATGCTCTGAAAAACTAATCATTTGCATATCACAGCATCTTCTCCCTGTCCGTTAAATTTCGCGTCTGTAGCACATCTTCGTGGTGTATCAATTTTAATGGCCAGCAGTGTATATTTCTCGAGAACAACTTGCCATATTCTGTGTTAAATGCTGTCGTTTTATTGAACAAGTCATTTCCGTGCATGCAACTGTCTTTCTATTATTTTTTATTTTTTGTAAATTTGAAAGAAACGCTATTTCGTTGGTAGTTGGCTGCTTTCACTCCCTTTGGCGTTATGCAAAATTCGTGCTCCAGTTATGAGCACCACGCAAAAATTTACGTTATACTATTATTATTATTTCACTATTAAACATTACAAGTCATGAAAGCTCTTTGCAGCAGAATGAACAATTTGAGCCACTTTGCTCTGTCCTCACATTATTTTCCAGCCTTTACTCTCCCTCTCATAATATTTCAACGCCACTTTGAACGCTGTTAAAGCATCTTTTACATCGGTACCCAAGAGGTCATCTTCCAGTGGGAAATTGTCCTGTCATTCTCTTGATGGTCCTGCTTGTTGTTGATCGAAGTATATACCCTACCCACTGATGTCTTTTACCTTTAATTTTTATTAGAATGTTTGGTTTTTTGTGTAACTTATAAACTGCATCAACATGTAGTATTCTCAAATCATTATTATTGCTGTCTCCTACAGGTCTAAATATTTTTCTAAGGATTTTACGTTCAAATACCGTTCATTCGTATTATTCTTTTTTGAAAAATTCCTGGTTTCAAATTCTTAGGTTTAAAAAGGTACAATTAATGATAAGTATAATAATGCAAATTAGATTTCCTAGAAACCAAACGATTTTCAAAAATCAGAAAGACAAAAATTATATGCTTTTGCTTGTCTGCTTATCGTAATCTACCCGCAGATCAATATCAGATGGTGTTCCTAATAATAATGCAACAGAAAACGCGGGTATAACTCTATCACGTGAACATCTAAGATAATTTGCATTAAGGAAGGGAAAATATAAATACCATGCCATGTTCCGGCCGAGTGATGTATATTGCACTCCCAGATGCGGGATTCCATACCTGGAACATAGGATCATGACATGCTAACAAATGGGAGCAGCTAATGTAATATTTATGAGGTGGAAGTGACTGGTGCATTTATTTTGTTACTTCTTGTTTGTTATTGTGTTTGGCCGGCCGCTGTGGCCGAGCGGTTATAGGCGCCTCAGTTTGGAACCGCGCGACCGCTACGGTCGCAGGTTCGAATCCTGCCTCGGGCATGGATGTGTGTGATGTCCTTATGTTAGTTAGGTTTAAGTAGTTCTAAGTTCTAGGGGACTGATAACCTCAGATGTTAAGTGTCATAGTGCTCAGAGCCATTTGAACCATTTTTGTTATTGTGTTTACCGCTATATTACTTGGTGAAGCCCAAGTGGGCGCAAACTGTTAAGCACCGGTGAAATGAAGTGTTTGTCGGTTCAAATGGCTCTGAGCACTATGGGATTTAACTGCTGAGGTCATCAGTCCCCTAGAACTTAGAACTACTTAAACCTAACTAACCTAAGGACATCATACACATCGATGCCCGAGGCAGGATACGAACCTGCGACCGTAGCGGTCGCGCGGTTCCAGACTGTAGCGCCTAGAACCGCTCGGCCATTTCTGCCGGCGAAGTGTTTTTGTCCAATAAAAACAGCCTGATGCAGTTAGACATCTTTTAAGGAATTCAAGCATTACAGAGCCTACTGAACAGAAACCATTGCAGAAACGTTAGTACAAGACTTAATTTAGAAACGGTGATGTTGCGTGGAATGATCTAAAAATCCAAAGGTGCAATCGATCTTAAGATTTCTCTGTCCCTTTTCTCTACATTTTCTTCTGAAAATACGTTGTGAATGCGGAAAACGCCAAACTGCGCTGTAGTTCGGATTCCATGTTAAGATATAGAATACTGAAATTACTAATTACGTGGAGCGAGTCCGAGATTTCTCAGATCACTTTGATTATTCAAATGGCTCTGAGCACTATGGGACTTAACATTTGAGGTCATCAGTCCCCTAGAACTTAGAACTACTTAAACCTAACTAACCTAGGGACATCACACACATCCATGCCCTAGGCAGGATTCGGACCTGCGACCGTAGCGGTCGCGCGGTTCAAGACTGAAGCGCCGAGAACTGGCTTTGATTCTTTCTAACGTTTATTTTAAGAATTTCGTCGGCGGCGTTGGAGTTGGAGGTTTGAGAATTATTACACTTGCAACATAACTGACACACAGTCGACCCGAAATTATAAACTTATCGATGTATTTTTAAAGTGAATTTGTAACATACTTGTGCCTAGTTGTGCTGACGGTGATTGTGAGAACGGTATCATTGTATGGAACATAAGCGCTAAATAATTTTGGCTGGGGAAGTGTAGTTAGTAAAAATTTCCGCGTTCTCAGTTTACGAGCACGCTGAGCTAAAAATTAACCTATATTCATGCTTCGTCGTATAGTAACTTAACAAACATTGCAGATGTCTTCGGCATTCGTTTACGAGCCGAGCTCCTTTCGGGAAGTTATTTACTGCAGTGCTTGTTAATTTCAGGTTTATCGTACTTTTCTTAATGAGTTCAGGGTAACAAATGGATCAGTTATTAGAGGTTTGCTCATTTTAATTAAATCCACCCTTAAAAAGTCCTTACATACTTTTAATTACGAAAGATGTACAACTGGTAGAGCGCTTTTTTTTCTGTTTCCAGCTACCTAAGTGGGAATGAAATCGATCTATCGGAGCAGCAACAAAATTAGAGATCTCTTTACCAAAGATGCCGTAAACACACTACACGAACGTGTAGTTTTATGAGCTAAGCTATGATTTCGGATTAGTTTACATCGAAGAGATCGGATGACCTATCAAAACGCAGCTAAAAGTAGAAGAGCATCATATAAGGCTCGGAAAACTGATAAATCTGCGGTGGCATAATCTACGATAAATACACAGAGTATGAGGAGGTTCATATGGTTTTTAGGCAGCCATTTACGTTCAGAATGAAGTTACGGGACGTGATGAAGATAGTCAAAAGACCACCAGCATGGCTCTAGGCTTCCAACGGCTTGGCTGCCATCGTAAGGACAGGCTACGCTCGTGAGACTGACTCATTTGCATGGCCGCTTCCGCGGAAAGCACACCTGTACTGCAAGTCGTAGTCGCAACCGGAGAGCAACCTTCGCAAATACAACTCCCTGCTGAATCGCCAATGTGCAGCAATAAAACATCGTCTTAATGTAGAATCAATAAAGAACAACAGCTCCCTTCCTCTCCACTCGCCGCAGCCAATAATAAACTGACGGAAACGGAGTTTATCAAACTTTCTGGATATGTCCACCACTTAACGAATATTGAATGATTAAACTTTCGTTCCAATTGGAACTGATGTTCATCACCAACATAAGTATAAGCTGTTACACCCAAAGGCTGGGGTGGCCGAGCGGTTCTAGGCGCTACAGTTCGGAACCGCGCGACCGCTACAGTCGCAGGTTCGAATCCTGCCTCGGGCATGGATGTGTGTCATGTCCTTAGGTTATTTAGGTTTAAGTAGTTCTAAGTTCTAGGGGACTGATGACCTCAGAAGTTAAGTCCCATAGTGCTCAGAGCCATTTGAACCATATGAACAAACACACTCTTGCATTAGCTATGGCATGGAAGCAAACAGACTCCGAATGTTAAGCCTAGTTTACACGACGACATTGGATTGCTCCACTCGTTGCGTGGAATGAGTTGCACGCAAATGGTTTTATATTTGACTGTAGACACCGCGAAACCAATATACACTTTAGTTTCGTCGTTTTGTGGGATCCTGAGTCGTGTCTGAAATGAAAGTTTTGGCAGCGGCACGTCGCATGAGTTCTGCTTGTTGCGTGAAATCACTGCGTCAGAAAAAATAAGAAACGTGTTTCGATGCGTGACTGGATGAAGAAAAGACGTCAGCTCGGTTGCTCAGCATCCTTGGTGAAATAATTCATAATGCAAGACCCAAGAAGTTCTTTTAATTATCTTAGCGCGTCACTACAACTGTTCACGTTTCTTCTAAATAGAGTTAATTATGCGATAAGGAATAAAGATATTGTAATGCATGAACCACTACCGCCAGAACTGAAATTACATATCACATTGCGTGCATTATAATCTAGAATACTCGGCATGCTATAAGATGCGGTTTTAGTTGCTGATGACGCTTTTTCATTAACACCAATAATTATTAACATTAACAGTAACAGTAACAGTTATTAACATTGACAGCAGTAATTATTCGAGGCAGGCCACATTAAGGAGAAAATGGTTTGCAAATTACTCTCTTGAAAATAGAGCTTTTCAGTGGCAATATTTCAAAATTCAAACATATGTCAATTGGGAGCACTGCTGCGACGTTTAATAGATAAATATTGCATAAAGAATGCAGATTCTTGATTTCTGTAGCCTTCCCTCCTGTCAGCAATATCCATTAAAAAAAAAAAAAAAGTCGGCCAACTCGAACGATGGGATTTTAGTCTTGTAGACGAGAGCATTTTCACATCTAGAATTACATTTGCTCGTATTTTTCTTAATTCTGTTGTATATGTGCTCCTAATTAAATAAATTTGCCCTGCAGCTCAGATATTGTCAAACTATCTGTGTTCTGATCGCACGTGATGGTCTCAGGAGCAGTAATATTTGCTTATTTTTCTAATCAGCATCACTGAAATCCCACAAACACCTATGCAAAGCATAGACCTTCAAAAAGCTAACATTATTCTCCGTTCCCCACTTCATATTTCAGTTTGTGTACACTCTGCGAAAACACATAACCTCAAAACTCATGCAACTAGTGTCGCCAAAGTTGGAACACGCCGAAAGTGTTTAAGTTTCATCGATGAGTTGCGCAAACGCGCTGCGCGCATGCGCAGTGGCCGGTAGCGCAGTTACCTGCAACCCAATGTCGTCGTGTAAACTAGGCTTTATCTTCAGGAATTTCTCGCCATGTCTGAAACACATGCTGTGTCACTTCATGATGAGTATGGGCTGGAAACTAGTAGGAAAGTCTACATCCATCGCGTTCCAGACACATTCTATTGGTGGCCGATCAAGAGACCGGATAGGCCAGTCAAGAGTCTGCACATTCCTTATAGCGTTTAAGGCAGTGTCGGCCGTGGCGTGCAAAACTTCCGGCGTACACGAAGTGCTGAGCGCGTGCGGTACGATGCTCAGCCTGTCTCGGCACGTCTACATCTACATCTACGTCTACATCTACATCTACATCTACATCTACATCCATACTCCGCAAGCCACCTGACGGTGTGTGGCGGAGGGTACCTTGAGTACCTCTATCGGTTGTCTCTCCTATTCCAGTCTCGTATTGTTCGTGGAAAGAAAGATTGTCGGTATGCCTCTGTGTGAGCTCTAATCTCTCTGATTTTATCCTCATGGTCTCTTCGCGAGATATACGTAGGAGGGAGCAATATACTGCTTGACTCCTCGGTGAAGGTATTTTCTCGAAACTTCATCAAAAGCCCGTACCGTGCTACTGGGCGTCTCTCTTGCTGAGTCTTCCACTGGAGTTTATCTGTCATCTCCGTAACGCTTTCGCGATTACTAAATGATCCTGTAACGAAGCGCGCTGCTCTCCATTGGATCTTTCTATCTCTTCTATCAACCCTATCTGGTACGGATCCCACTCCGGTGGGCAGTATTCAAGAAGTGGGCAAACAAGTGTACTGTAACCTACTTCTTCTGTTTTCGGACTGCATTTCCTTAGGATTCTTCCAATGAATCTCAGTTTGGCATCTGCTTTACCGACGATTAATTTTATATGGCCATTTCATTTTAAATCACTCCTAATGCGTACTCCCAGATAATTTATGGAATTAACTGCTTCCAGTTGCTGACCTGCTATATTGTAGCTAAATGATAAAGTATCTTTCTTTCTATGTATTCGCAGCACATTACACATGTCTACATTGAGATTCAATTGCCATTCCCTGCACCATGCGTCAATTCGTTTTCCATTGTTACAGCCTGTCGATATACTACAGCATCATCCGCAAAAAGCCTCAGTGAACTTCCGATGTTATCCACAACGTCATATATATATATATTGTGAATAGCAACGGTCCTAAGACACTCCCCTGCGGCACACCTGAAATCACTCAAGCTCACTCAGGCTCTTGCCTTTGCTCGGTGCTTCTCGGAAGAGCTCGGTACAGAGCGACGTTTCATTTAGCAGTGTGATTCGACACTTTTTCTTCTGGCATTTGGCGACTCGCGGTCGGAACGACTTTCTTGTTTCGCAGAACCGCGGTCTCAGCGCTGTTTATCCTTCCCTGTTTATTCGTGGTATGAAGGAAGTTCGCATGCTCAGTTGTTGTTTGCACAAGAGGAGCCAGTCTAGTGCTCTGTCATTCGAACCTTCAAAAATGAACGAGAATCGCGGAAGGGGAGGATAAGAATTCAGTATCTATTCTGCAGTCGCATAATCAACGGGTACCGCAAATTTTCTATATAGAAAGAAGTTAAAGATTTAGTTGATGATGAAAGAGCAAAAAATTACAGCGATCAACAGAGTATCTGTAGGAGATTCATTGCTCTGTAGGTCAAGAAACACTTTGTGTTGAATTAGCAGGCTCTGAGCACTATGGGACTTAACTTATTAGGTCATCAGTCCCCTAGAACTTAGAACTACTTAAAGCTAACTAACCTAAGGACATCAGCCGGCCGGAGTGACCGTGCGGTTCTAGGCGCTGCAGTCTGGCACCGAGCGACCGCTACGGTCGCAGGTTCGAATCCTGCCTCGGGCATGGATGTGTGTGATGTCCTTAGGTTAGTTAGGTTTAAGTAGTTCTAAGTTCTAGGGGACTGATGACCACAGATGTTAAGTCCCATAGTGCTCAGAGCCATTTGAACCAGGATTCGAACCTGCGTCCGGAATTAGCAGGCATGGAGCACGTATTGAAATGGCATTATTACACTGTCAGTTGCAGTAGTTTCTAACGGAGCTGATCGATGAGTGTGGAGACTTTATATATTATTCCAAAGAACTTAGGTGAAGTCAAGGGGCATGCCTTGGACGATTTTTCGATTTACGACCAGCTATCGTTGGGTTTCCGACGAAAACAGAAAACCAGGAACGAAAATTATATCATCCAGAATGGATTGGTTCAAATGGCTCTGAGCACTATGGGACTTAACAGCTATGGTCATCAGTCCCCTAGAACTTAGAACTACTTAAACCTAACTAACCTAAGGACAGCACACAACACCCAGTCATCACGAGGCAGAAAAAATCCCTGACCCCGCCGGGAATCGAACCCGGGCGTGGGAAGCGAGAACGCTACCGCACGACCACGAGCTGCGGACCAGAATGGATTGCAGACCTCTTAGTTTAAGTAGACTTGACTGTGCACTGCCCATAGTAAGCCGTCGTAACTAATTTCTCATTTGCTGGGCGTGTATTTAAAAGGAAAATCGCATTGTGGAAGGAGCAACAGCTGACAAAAAAAAGTTGTCCATTTCTCTGAGCTGATGGGCGTTAAAGAAAATACGAATTTTGAAGAATTATGGCGCTGAAAGAATAACAGGAATAGTTTTCTTAACCTTTTGAGGGCACTGTCAATTTTATACCTGTTTTTGAGCTGTTTTCGAGAACTTTTGCCGTTTTCACTAAAAGCGCTCCTGTGTACGTTCTAATACCTATCGATCTGAAATGCAATCCCCATTTAAAAGTCAAATTCCTTTACGACAGGAGTTCTACGTTGTTTTCCTAGCGAATAATTTCGTCTTCGGAATGAGGTTGCAAACGTGATACAGTGTTTCGATTAACATATGTGCGTGAAGGGTTTTTTCGTTTATGAAAGTAATTGTGTCACGATTACGTGGCAACTCGATTAACAAAAATCTGCGTAATTGTGTGCTTCTGTCCACAGGCCGGGAGTTTGTACCAGATATAAATTACATTATGTCTGCGGCGTGCTAAAAATAATTAAATAATACTGAATTTTTGTTTATTTGTAATCTGCGTTGTTATGAAAACGAAACCAAGCTGTATGCAAAACTTTCAGTGTTCCATGCGCGATTGCTTTGTCTTCTAAATGCGGCGCATTCACAGTTTTCCCCTCTTGCCCCTCGGAGTGCGTGGCGTGATGGTGGGGGAAGCACGCAGCCAGGTGACAAATGGTTCAAATGGCTCTGAGCACTATGGGACTTAACATCTGAGGGCATCAGTCCCCTAGAACTTAGAACTACTTAAACCTAACTAACCTAAGGACATCTCACACATCCATGCCCGAGGCAGGATTCGAACCTGCGACCAGAGCGGTTCGCGGTTCCAGACTGAAGTGCCTAGAACCGCTCGGCCACACCGGCCGGCGCCAGGTGACAGAACTCCGCACACGAGAGAGAGCACTGTATCCATCCAAAATTTATTGGGTATCCCTTTATTTAACGTGTGAACTGCACTGTAGGTTTTTGCATTATCAAGCTGGAAAATTTCATTAGGTACCCTGATCATAGGTACAGTCAAGTCTACTTAAACAGTGTTTACCATTCTTGACACATACTTGTGAATGTACAGTCTCCTTTTAACAATTACCAAATCAGTCATAGTGTCATACTCTCCCCACGTCATCAGTCAAAGAGCTGTAGTGGTAAAAGTGTGGAGCATCGCCGTTCGCTATTGTCTTTTCCCAGGTCATCTGTGGACACGTTAGCTTCGTTCTGATCATCAGAGACAGAAGCGAGACTCAACCACCTAACACCAAAGAATGCCACTCCCTGTTCCATGTAACTCTGACGCTACACAATGCAAGCCTCTGTTTCCTGTGGGACGGTGTTGGCGACACAAGGCAACTGGAGATCTCAACCCAGTAATCTGTTTCCAACGGCTTGTGCTCGCACTCTGCCTGTAGCCTCTGCCTGGATTTCAGCTGTTACCATGCATCTATCCATTCGTCAGAGTTGGTCGAACAGTCCTACGATCTGCTCAAAGCGTAGTTTTTCCAGAAGGACCCGGCCCTACTCCACTATCCACTCCGTTGTCCTGAACTCATCTCGTCCCTATTCTTTCTGCAGCCATTGCATTACAGCCAAATGTACGTGCGATTTTTGGATTGGATTGTTTGTGGGAAGAGACCAAACAGCGAGATCATCGGTCTCATCATATTGGGAAAGGACGGGGAAGGAAGTCGGCCGTGCCGTTTCAAAGGAACCATCCCGGCATTTGCCGAGTGATTTAGGGAAATCACGGAAAACCTAAATCAGGATGGTCGGACGTGGGATTGAACCGTCGTCCTCCCGAATGCGAGTCCAGTGCGCTAACCACTGCGCCACCTCGCTCGGTTACGTGCGATGCGTTGGTATGATGCTCCTAGGTCCATCATGCAAGTGATTCGATCTTTCTCAAAGACCCAAAGATGGCGATTAGCTGCACGCAAACGTCGTCTAGAAATGCTATGTACCATTTTCACCTGAAAAGTTCCAGTAGTGTTAGATACACTTAGTAGCCATCATTTGCTCATACTATTCTTCATCCATAGGCAAAGCTTTATTTCTGTAGTGAAAATAATCTCTCGTAAGTATGAAATGTCCATCAAATGCCCCATGGGCAGGTAAATACATTCGGTAAAGACGTTCGTGATGTAAGAGTTTCCATATCCGTCACTGTAGGGCGAATTTTATTAACGCTATAGGAACACTATGGAGAAAAGATGTATTATCCTAGTGGTATGAAATACCCTCATGAACGCCATTAACAATAGTGGCTGAATCACTGGGTCATCGATTTAAAATACGAAGAGGTCGTCAGGTGAAAAGAATTTGATGGAAATTTATATTTTATGACAATAATGCAATTGTATAGTTCCTCTGAACCGTGCCGACCAGTGTGGCCGAGCGGTTCTAGACGCTTCAGTCTGGAACCGCGCGACCGCTACGGTCGCAGGTTCGAATCCTGCCTCGGGCATGGATGTGTGTGATGTCCTTAGGTTAGTTAGGTTTAAGTAGTTCTAAGTTCTAGGGGACTGATGACATCAGATGTTAAGTCCCATAGTGCTCACAGCCATTTGAACCATTTTGAACCTCTGAACCGTATGAAAAATTCAGATTCAGAACAGAGTGAAATCCTGTGATCTTTGTTAAAATAATGGTACTTGAGCAAATAAGTGATCACGCAACCATACGATAAATAACGGGTATTAGCCTAGAAAGCTTGTGCAGGACACGGCTTTCTCATACCTATCCAGACAGTCCGCCCATACGTTAGTCTTACAAGTAAACTGGGTACACTATCACCATCTACTTATCCGCCGCGCCTCCCATGCCCCCTCTCTCCCCCGCTTCAGTACAACGCATAGAACGTCCATAAAACCATGTCAAACTGTCACAAACACTTCCTTTGGGCTGTTGTTCAACTCGAACCTTTTTCGATCTTTGAGAGCGACTAAAGACCTATACTGCACTTTGTTAATTTGACGCTGGTTCACATTGGTAACGCCAAGTCGCATCAACCGTGATGAGTTTTTCCGCAAAATAATTGTCTGCATTTTGCATTTCAATCAAGACGCGGCAGGCGTCTATACGTCGTTGTTTTTGTCCAGGAGTTAAGTTGTGCGCGACCATCTGTGCACACACTTTTGCCTTCTTCAGAAAATTCTGGAGAATGTTTTAAACGCATGATTTACAGACGTTCAGTTCGCTGCTCCCCTGTGATTTGTGGCACAGTAAAGGTGACACACTACTTTAAAGAGTACCTGCTCACAACTGACTGGTCGAATGCACATCTGTTGTTTACAGTTGTTAGTTCAAAATGCCACGCCGTAGTTGCCACACTGACGTCCCTTGTACTCCAGAAATAAAACCAGTGACGGAACTTTCAGGACGGACGGTGTATGCACTGTGCTAGTAGCTGGATGCAAGCTTGCTTATTGCCCCGCCTTGTTGCACGAAGCGCGTGTAAAGCAGCCTCGCGTAGTAGAGCCGTGGTACTGTAACAAGGGAGCCGGCTGCTCCGCCTCGGACGAGTAATGACAGGGCGCCGAACATAAAGCTGTGACACGTCTGCAGGCGATCAAGGAAACGGGCCGGCTAAAGATGTGCCGAGGCCACTCGTCTCTCCATATTTGTTCAAAATCGACGACGCCCATCCGTCCTGTACTTTCCACTGACGCTCTTCTTCTTTCAGTTAGGAGGAATTGTTTGATGAAATAAAATATAGGTAACTGTTATACGAATTTTTGCCAAAAATGACACCATAGTAGTTTCCATGTGTGGTAGCGTTCTCGCTACCCGTGTCCGGGTTCCCGGGTTCGATTCCCGGCGGGGTCAGGGATTTTCTCTGCCTCGTGATGACTGGGTGTTGTGTGATGTCCTTAGGTTAGTTAGGTTTAAGTAGTTCTAAGTTCTAGGGGACTGATGACCAAAGATGTTAAGTCCCATAGTGCTCAGAGCCAAGTTTCCTTGTCTGACTCACTTGCAGTCGATGGCGCATGTTTTCCAGACTACTGTTTTCGTTCTTTGACGTTCGTGATATCCTTTGAGGTATCCCCATTTCATAGAAGGAGGAATTTAATTGCCTCGCGGGATTACGAGCGGTCTCAGTTGCTGCAGTCATGGACTGTGCGGCTTATCCCGGCGGAGGTTCGAGTCCTCCTTCGGGCTTGGGTGCGTGTGTTTGTCCTTAGGATAATTTAGGTTAAGTAGTGTGTAAGCTTAGGGGCTGATGACCTTAGCAGTTAAGCCCCATAAGATTTCACACACATCTGAACATTTTTTGAGGAATTTAATTGTATTTTTGGCTTCCAAAGCTGGTTCGTATTGCAGATATAATCAAGTGTCACGTCTATACAGCATAGTTAAGAAAACTTACCGCATTCGGACTTCACAGAACCATTTATCGTGTACTAGCGACACAAAGATGTGTGTAACAAAATTTCTTCCTGTGGATATTTTCGATAGGGAACTGATGTAAATAATATATGGACTGGTAGATAGATAGTCATATTGATACATACACTGATGGTATTTACAATCCGTCTTTGTAGCTACTGAACGGATTTGAAATACATAACGTAATACGCTATTTGACTGTTTTCAGGAAATTGTCTTAAATGATTAACTATGTAATTTTATGATCCTAACATGATTTTTTCCTCTTGAAATTCAGTATTCTTTTACAAAAACGGAAATGCAATTCAGATAATTTGAACGCCCGCTAAAACGCTCCATTCGAGTCGTATGATGCCTGCGACGTCACTGGCTAGTTTTCTGTTCCTACTAACAGAATGCTAATTTTATTATGTTACTTAAAATCCGTCTTGATTGCAAATTTTTTTTTATTCTTCATATGACCGGTTTCGGTTCATTCAGAACGTAGCATGTGAAAGTGGCTGATTTGGACGGGTTACTCCTATAACTGAAATATCAGATCTGAAGATGGTTCTGAATGAACCGAAACCGGTCATATGAATAATAAAAAAAAATTTGCAATCAAGACGGATTTTAAGTAACATTATAAAATCACTGATTGCGGTTATCCCGTAAGACATTATGTCTGTTTTTGCAAAGAATGCTAATTCACAGTGATGTCCTGTTTTGGAATTTACGTTTCGGGAAATGGGTTACAAATGGTGTGTAGTACCATACCGTACAAATACATCTACAAAAACTCCTGAAAAGTTGTTTTTGAGTATTCCAGAGAATGAGATGATGCGTAAAGTGTGGTTGCACTGTACCGGCAAATTACCACCACGTCGACGCACAAATTCACTAACTTCATTAAATGAGTTGCACTGTGAAGTTAACATTAACTTATCTCCGAGATATGCTCTCCCACTGTTACAAAGAAGCATACCGACAGTCAACGAAATTAAACTTCTACTGAAAATTGTCGTTTTACCTAACTACAGCTCAATTATTCGGTAGCTCTGTTGTTGGAACTGTAAACCGCCGAATACCATAAGACGCTGTCCATAGATCGCTGATTCAAACCTAACCCGGAAGAACATTTTAACTTATTTGTAAAACGACTCGACAGACCTCTTATACAAAAACCAAATCACTATTTCAAAACTTCAACACACCGATCAGAAAAGTATATTATTGTGTTTTCTTTGCTGCTTACATACGCTTACATTTGCAATCGCTGTTCACACACGACACGTTCAGAAAGATATTTTCTAGTTAATGTGACCACACACTTTTTACTTTATTAGAAATAATGTTTTTTATCTTCGTACTGTCCAGCTAGGATCCTTATTGTTTAAACTTTTGCAGTTTCATCATCTTACATAAAAATGAAGTAAATTGCTTCAGAGGTTAACGTTAGTTTACAGTGACAAACATCATAGCCCTTACATTTGTGTCACCTGCATGTTGTACATGCTTTATCTTCAGTACTAGCAGTGCTTTAGAAAAAAGTGAATTGTTTGCTCGCAAATAAATGCATTTATCCTCTGTTGCCCGTTTCTCAGGCTAAGGCTAATGTGAAGCAATATATAATACATCCCGTAATCGAAACAACTACAATCAGTTATTGCTAACGCTGCTTTCGTATTTCGTGTAAAACTTTTAAAACCTTATGACCCTCCCAGAATTAGAACATGTGACCCGTGCAAGTGCAGTCAAATGCGCTATCTGTTGCACCACGGAATGCCTCATGGGTGCAGCATCTCTGGTGAGCGTCTTCTACCCAGGAAATCATCACTAAGTTTTGCCAAGAATAATTTTGTTGTACATTGGGTCGTAGTTCATGACTGATAGTCAACAACCTAGTTATAATATACAGACCCATTTGCAAAAGTTCTACCATTCCTTAGTTTTGAGCAAGTTTAATGATGTTGCAGGGAGCAGCGGAAAGAATGTCCGTCACTGCACATATCGCTGCTCTAAATGGGTGGAGCATAAACGCATCAACTTTCGCAAGGTTTCCACTATCACCAATTACAAAATTCGTTTCTATTCTTACTTAAAAGTTGTAGTTGCGTTTAATAAAATACCGATCGACATTTAAATATATTGTGCTTCATGCTTTCTGAACAAGAATATAAAATTCTTCATATGACCGGTTTCGGTTCATTCAGAACGTAGCATGTGAAAGTGGCTGATTTGGACGGGTTACTCCTATAACTGAAATATCAGATCTGAAGATGGTTCTGAATGAACCGAAACCGGTCATATGAATAATAAAAAAAAATTTGCAATCAAGACGGATTTTAAGTAACATTATAAAATCACTGATTGCGGTTATCCCGTAAGACATTATGTCTGTTTTTGCAAAGAATGCTAATTCACAGTGATGTCCTGTTTTGGAATTTACGTTTCGGGAAATGGGTTACAAATGGTGTGTAGTACCATACCGTACAAATACATCTACAAAAACTCCTGAAAAGTTGTTTTTGAGTATTCCAGAGAATGAGATGATGCGTTAAGTGTGGTTGCACTGTACCGGCAAATTACCACCACGTCGACGCACAAATTCACTAACTTCATTAAATGAGTTGCACTGTGAAGTTAACATTAACTTATCTCCGAGATATGCTCTCCCACTGTTACAAAGAAGCATACCGACAGTCAACGAAATTAAACTTCTACTGAAAATTGTCGTTTTACCTAACTACAGCTCAATTATTCGGTAGCTCTGTTGTTGGAACTGTAAACCGCCGAATACCATAAGACGCTGTCCATAGATCGCTGATTCAAACCTAACCCGGAAGAACATTTTAACTTATTTGTAAAACGACTCGACAGACCTCTTATACAAAAACCAAATCACTATTTCAAAACTTCAACACACCGATCAGAAAAGTATATTATTGTGTTTTCTTTGCTGCTTACATACGCTTACATTTGCAATCGCTGTTCACACACGACACGTTCAGAAAGATATTTTCTAGTTAATGTGACCACACACTTTTTACTTTATTAGAAATAATGTTTTTTATCTTCGTACTGTCCAGCTAGGATCCTTATTGTTTAAACTTTTGCAGTTTCATCATCTTACATAAAAATGAAGTAAATTGCTTCAGAGGTTAACGTTAGTTTACAGTGACAAACATCATAGCCCTTACATTTGTGTCACCTGCATGTTGTACATGCTTTATCTTCAGTACTAGCAGTGCTTTAGAAAAAAGTGAATTGTTTGCTCGCAAATAAATGCATTTATCCTCTGTTGCCCGTTTCTCAGGCTAAGGCTAATGTGAAGCAATATATAATACATCCCGTAATCGAAACAACTACAATCAGTTATTGCTAACGCTGCTTTCGTATTTCGTGTAAAACTTTTAAAACCTTATGACCCTCCCAGAATTAGAACATGTGACCCGTGCAAGTGCAGTCAAATGCGCTATCTGTTGCACCACGGAATGCCTCATGGGTGCAGCATCTCTGGTGAGCGTCTTCTACCCAGGAAATCATCACTAAGTTTTGCCAAGAATAATTTTGTTGTACATTGGGTCGTAGTTCATGACTGATAGTCAACAACCTAGTTATAATATACAGACCCATTTGCAAAAGTTCTACCATTCCTTAGTTTTGAGCAAGTTTAATGATGTTGCAGGGAGCAGCGGAAAGAATGTCCGTCACTGCACATATCGCTGCTCTAAATGGGTGGAGCATAAACGCATCAACTTTCGCAAGGTTTCCACTATCACCAATTACAAAATTCGTTTCTATTCTTACTTAAAAGTTGTAGTTGCGTTTAATAAAATACCGATCGACATTTAAATATATTGTGCTTCATGCTTTCTGAACAAGAATATAAAATAAAAAACTGAAAAAAAGATCAAATCTTTTGTGAAATGCCTTCTCCAAAAATAATAAATAAAATATATTAGAGAAACAGTTGACGCAGCTCATTTGTTGTACATGATTTCGAGAAGCATTCAGAGGGCGTCAAATGTTTCTGTAACTTATTTCATTCCGTATTTGTACACAAATCATTTCACAAAACGTATGACAGGTTTTTTTTTTTTTCAGGTTCGTTAATTTCAGTTGTTTGACTAAATTCACATTGAAAATAAGGATTTGTTTAGGCATTTCAGAAAGTCTACGGTATGTTCCCCCGATCTGTATTTATTGTCAGGCTCTAATCCAAAGAATTTAACAAGCAACCTCTATTTTAGACTTGTGCTGAATGGAAACCTCAGAGTTCTGAACTGCATCTGGAGTGTATTCCCGAATTTTAGTGAGAAAGAATTATCTCTCTTTAAAACCATATTATAGGCAAACGGATGTCATAGAACGGCAAATTAATAACTCTATAATTACATGTATAACATAATATTCATTCATTACGAATTATTTTGTGTTTGGGTCTAGTACATAGTGTGGTGCTAAACAGTGCACTTCCATCATTAGGCTATGTGTTGTGATCGGTTGAAGGAGACCTATTCTATCTAAGAGAGGTATGAATGCAGTATCGGAGGATATCAGCCTGTTACTTGCTGTGCATTTCATTCTACAATCAAAATACGCAGAACACAATACAGTATCAAAATCCAAGAATAGTCCGCAATACAAGACATGTAAAGTCTGGGAATACAAGTTAAGACATTCACGATGTAAGCTGAATAATGTTGACTGAGAGTTCGAGATTCTTGCGTCGGGCTGCAATTGAAGTGCTGATACAAGTATCGAAAGGGCAGGCCTAGATATGAATAGGTAAGGCAGTTCGTCGATGATACGACGTACAGCAGTTATGCTGAAATGAATATCTAGCAATTGACAGGAAGAGAGATACATGTCTGTTCATTCGTGGGACAAGAAACACAACAATAATACTATTCATGGGTGGCCATAATGCTCACCATTGTCCACAGATATTTGTGATGTATGGTACAATTTTTTAAACTATTTTCCTAACTGATGCCATGTTGATGACAAGTATTGAGCTATATAAAATAAAATCGTCATAACTTCTGAACGGTTTGCGTTAGGACGTTCAGATTCCACGGTTGGCCGCGGCGCATGATTGGAATTATCATGCGCATTTGCACGCGCCTTGTTATTGTCGGCCATTTTTATTTGGATGGGTTCCAATAAAAACTGGCGCATTTAGGGGACTGAGAATCCGCATTTCGTAATCTAGAAGTCTATTCACCCTCAACGGATGAGTGTGCGTCCAGTCACGGAATAATCGGTGCGATATTCCTTGATGACACGGTGACTACTGAACTACGTGAAGTTTTTAGAAGATGATTTCATCACCATTATCCAAAGTTACCCTGATTTCGACCAAATGTGGTTCATGCAAGACGGGGCTCGACCCCAACGAAGCAGGAGAGTGTTTGATATCCTGGAGGAGCACTTCGGGGACCGCATTCTGGCTCTGGGTACCCAGAAGCCACTGGCATGGGCCTCGATTGGCCGCCATATTCTCCGAAACTGAACACATGCGACTCGTTTTTGTGGGGCTATATTAAAGACAATAACTTCAAAACCATTGCTGAGCTGAAAAGAGCCATTCAGGAGGTCATCGACAGCATCGATGTTCCGAAACTTCAGCGGGTCATGCAGAATTTCGTTAGTCGTCTGCGTCACATCATCGCCAATGATGGCAGGCATATCGAACACGTCATGACCTAAATCCGAATAGCTGTAGTAAAGTTTACATGTTGAATAAAGTGTGTTCACGCCGTAGATTGTAGCTCATACTTGTTTTTTTTTTCATATAGAGCAATAATTGTCACCTTGTACAAGAGAAGTGTAATAGGGTCATCATCTGCAGAAAGTTTTAGAGCTAAGTGCGTCGAAAAATGGTCTCCAGATACTCCTTCACGCAACTGTCGCTTGTTCAGGCTGAATTCTGTAATGACAGCGTAAAGATTTCTGTCCTACAGGAAGAGTTATTTCCTACAATATTATCAGCTAAGGACCCGCAACAGCTTTCTTTTGAAAAAAATGGAGAACATCGTGCAACAAACGTTTTTGATCTTGCTCACAGGTGGCGTTGGTATCAACGAAATTTCGTTTTTGTTGTGTTGACATATTTTTCACAATAACCAGGTCCAAGCCTGAATTTAATCTGCGAAATACATTTATTTATATGGATTTATAAAGTAGCGACTTTACCATGAAATGAAATGACATTCCTGATTAAATGGTACTCCGACAAAAATATTTTATATAATATAAAAGTAATAACATTTACTAATATGCATCGGTATCAGTATTCAATGATAAATATGTAGTAATTTTATCCTAGTGACGCAAATATTTTACTAGGACTGACGATTCGATGTTTTTTGCCGAGCAGTGAATCAAGAAACGAATATTACTGCCATCTTTTATTTTCTATATAGTCATTAGATTTTATTGCCGAAATAAATTCTTTGTAATGCTTCGGATAAAAATTGTGCATTAATTCCTTTAAAATAAAAGTTATTGCGCAATAGTTCTCAGATATTTTTTATTCCGTAGATAAACGAAGACCCAATTCTCTCAAGTTAAACTGCGGTTTTGAAAAATTAAGTATAATGTTTTCATTTTTACATACTACGAATCGTACCACTTCTTTAAATTCACAAGTATTTGTGAATGTATTTTGTTTCTACGAAAATACGTGACTAGTGTAGGTTAACATGTCTTCACCGAACTGTTTACTTAACTTGCAGTTTTGTCAAAAAAAAAAAATGGTTCAAATGGCTCTGAGCACTATGGGACTCAACATCTGTGGTCATCAGTCCCCTAGAACTTAGAACTACTTAAGCCTAACTAACCTAAGAACATCACACACATCCATGCCCGAGGCAGGATTCGAACCTGCGACCGTAGCGGTCACGCGGTTCCAGACTGACGCGCCTAGAACCGCACGGCCACACCGGCCGGCGCAGTTTTATCATCACCTGTATGAGGATCGAAGTAGGTAATTCCCATATCATTTTAATAGGATGTTCTTTGTTTATCTTTACATGTTCATTTGTGGCACAAACGAAATAATTTCACGGGCATTCAGCCGCCTTCTCACAAAAACATTAACTCAAGTAACGCAACAATATGATACTGGCGTTCGATACAGTCATTTTTATTACCGTTAGATCTGCCGACTGGAAAAAATAATAAGGCTCTGAGTATTTACTGTACAGAGTAAGTAACAATTTTTTGTTCGTTGTACTGAGTGAGCACAAAATAGCTTTACATTTTCAAAAATCCATAAACCCGTATCGGCACCACTTTTTGGCTTCAATCCATATTCTGTTACAAGAGTATCTAGGGAGGTTTTTTACTGGTTACAGGGGCTCGATATGAGTTCCACGATCCACACGAAAAATAATCCATACTCTTCCCAAACATTGTGCAACAAATCAGTGAAATGGACTCGACCCACCTTTGATTCGCTGTCGTAGCTGGGACAAGAATGGTGGCAGGGATGGGACAAGCACTATCTTTCACACTCTCTCAGAAAAAAAAGCAAAGTGGTAAGTCGGGAGATCATGGTGGCCGTCATCTAGACCAGTGGTTCCCGACCCTTCTGAAACTATTACCTCAGGTCCTGAATGTAATTAGACGTTACCTAGTAAACCGCCCCACCACCACCACCACCACCATCAAAATATCGCCCAACTAAACTTCAGAATGAAGAATTATTTAATGTGAAGACTTTTTCTTTTTAAATAACGAAAGATAAATGATATTTAGTTTTAATGGGCCTTTTATTAAACCACGAAGTAGTGAGTCGATGAGACCATGGCACTGCTTATTCCTAACAACATTTTTTAAACAATGATGAGGCAATTCTCTGTGCGTCTCACATGCTGCCTACAGCTCCTTGTCGGCTAACTATCCACATTGTGAGAAGACACTTGTTGTAAAACATGGTATCTCTGCGCCAATTCTCTCCCTAGCGACACTTGCTTCACCCATACAATGCACCTCCATATAAAATCAACCAAGTAAAAACGTGTGCACTGTTCTTATTGTTTACAAATCATCTGATTGCCTGACTCCTTACTTCTGAATTGGCAGAAATTAGAAGACATCAGGCTGGTAATGCTTTGTGTGTGACTATTGACATAATAACGATAACTATAAAATTAAATGTTCGTGTGCCTAGGGTCTCCTGTCGGGTAGAAAGGTCGCCAGGTGCAAGCATTTTCAGTTGATGCCAATTCAGCGACTTGCATGTCGATGAGGATAAAATGATGATGGCTCCAAAACAACACCCAGCCACCGAGGTGCAAGCATTTTCAGTTGATGCCAATTCAGCGACTTGCATGTCGATGAGGATAAAATGATGATGGCTCCAAAACAACACCCAGCCACCGAGGTGCAAGCATTTTCAGTTGATGCCAATTCAGCGACTTGCATGACGATGAGGATAAAATGATGATGGCTCCAAAACAACACCCAGCCACCGAGGGGAGAAAATCTCCGACCCGGCCGGGAATCGAACACGGGCCACAACCCCAAACACCTTGTGTCACACATTAAGTCCCATTGTTTGAAACAAAAGTAATCATTGGTAACTTACATAATCAGTATTAGTCTTATGAAATGATGACCTTTAAAAGTAATTTAGATTGATTACCGATACAAAATCGAAGCCTTTTGTTTTCTCCCTTCAGAAACTTTCATATTAGCCCTCAGTGGTTGATTACCAACCGCGCGAATACTACGGTCGCAGGTTCGAATCCTGCGTCGGGCATGGGTGTGTGTGATGTCCTTAGGTTAGTTAGGTTTAAGTAGTTCTAAGTTCTAGGGGACTGATGACCACAGATGTTAAGTCCCATAGTGCTCAGAGCCATTTGAACCATTTTTGGTTGATTACCCCCAGATTGGGAACCGATGGTCTGGGCCGGTGTGTCTTTAGGTGTTCCCGCACATCCAAGTGGAAGTGAGGAGGTGCGCCATATAGTTGCAAGATAAAGCTGTTGGAGTCTTCATACAGAGCATGTCGAGATAGCAAAGATCTGTGACGGTTATATTCATGACGAAGAAGGAGCTTCATATCTTCTCCCTCGACATTGCGCCGAATACATTGACCTTAATACGAAATGTATTAGCAGTTGCGAAAACGAATAACCGTCAGCTGTACAAGGGAATGATGACAATGAAAATCTATGTCGGACCGGGACTCGAATCCGTATTCCCCGCTTTACGAGAGTGGTCACCTTAACCGCTTTGGCTAATCGTGCACAACTCAAGGCTAGACGCAAACTTCCATACGTCGTTTTTCCTGCGTCACAACCTGTACTTGTATACACGTTACGTTAGTCTCGTACAGGGGAGGACATTGTAATTGAAACTCGCAACCTGGTATAGGGAGATGAATACGATACTTTACAACACAGTCACTGAAGTATCGTACGTTGACCTTTGGCGAAACTCACTCATTTTGGATGAATAAATGGGGATTTTTCTTCTCCAAAAACGAACATTGTGCTGATTAGCTTTACCGTTACTGTGAAACGTTACTTCGCTACTAAAAATTAATCTCTGTGACGTGTCGTTGTGTATCCTTCCTGAGCGTCTGGAACAACTGCAATCTCTGCTGTTTCATGAGCAAGCGTTTACGCTGGATTCTGGAAATGCTTGTTTGTAGGATATGAAGCTAACGACTAGCTCGAAGAGTTTATTTGTGTGGGCTTCGCTGAAGTGCTGCTCGAAGGCGATCAACGTTTTGCTCCGACGCAGGAGGCCGATCAGGACTTTTGCCTTTCAAAAGCAGCCCTTGACTTCAAACTGTTTCTACCAGACATAAATGGAGACTCTGTTGAGTGGCTCCTGGTGAAAGTGTGCGAAATGCTCCCTGAATACAAGTTACCGACTGCTTTTTAAAACTGAAGGACACGCCAGCGCTTCTGCTGTGTTGTAGTTCCCATTTTCTACACTAGCACTCTCTCGCGGATGCAGCCAGCAACTAAAAGATCGCGCCCATACGTAAAAGAATTTCCATAGACACTCTATTAACAGGTTCAGATTTGAAGCGGATAAATTGTACCGTTCCGCTTGTACGAGGGTGAGTCAAATGAAAACCTTATATATTTTTTTAAAATATTATTTATTGTGCAGTAGTGGTACAAAGCTGTATCACTTTTCTACATAATCTCCCCCACGCTCAGTGCAAGTCCTCCAGCGCTTACAAATTGCATAAATTCCTTTACAAAAAAATTCTTTTGGTAGTCCGCGTAACCACTCATGCACCGCGTGGCGTCCCTTTTCATCAGAACGGAACTTCATTCCCCCCATTGCGTCTTTGAGTGGTCCAAACATACGGAAATCACTTGGGGCAAGGTCTGGTGAGTATGGTGGATGAGGAAGACACTCAAAATGCAGGTCTGTCATTGTTGCAATTGTTGTACGGGCAGTGAGGGGCCTTGCATTGTCATGTTGCAAAAGGACACCTGCTGACAGCAATCCACCTCGCTTTGATTTGATTACAGGCTGCAGATGATTTTTTTAGGAGATCTGTGTTTGATGCACTGGTGACAGTGGTCCCTCTAGGCATGTAATGCTTCAAAATGACGCCTTTTTCGTCCCAAAAGAGTATCAGCATAACCTGCCCTGCTGATGGTTCTGTTCGAAACTTCTTTGGTTTTGGTGATGAGGAATGGCGCCATTCCTTGCTCACTCTCTCCGTTTCCGGTTGGTGGAAGTGAACCCAGGTTTCGTCCCCAGTAACGATTCTTGCAAGGAAGCCCTCACCTTCTCGTTCAAAACACCGAAGAAGTTCTTCACAAGCATCAACACGCCGTTCTCTGATTTCAGGAGTCAGCTGCCGTGGCACCCATCATGCAGACACTTTGTGAAACTGGAGCACATCACGCACAGTGTGGTGTGCTGACACATGACATCTGTAAACATGCTGCAATATCATTCAGTGTCACTCGGCGGTTTTCCTTCACTATGGCTTCAACTGCTGCAATGTTCTGTGGAGTCACAACTCGTTGAGCCTGACCTGGACGAGGAGCATCTTCCACTGAAGTCACACCATTTGCAAACTTCCTAAAAATGGTTCAAATGGCTCTGAGTACTATGGGACTTAACTGCTGAGGTCATTAGTCCCCTAGAACTTAGAACTACTTAAACCTAACTAACCTAATGACATCACAAACATCCATGCCCGAGGCAGGATTCGAACCTGCGACCGTAGCGGTCGCGCGGTTCCAGACTGTAGCGCCTACAATCGCTCGGCCACTCCGGCCGACGCGAACTTCCTACTCCGTTTGTAGACTTGCTTCTGTGACTAACATGCATCACCGTGCTGAACCTTCATTCGTCGATGAATTTCAATAGGTTTCACATCTTCACTACGCAAAAACCGAATAACAGAACGCTGTTCTTCCCTGGTGTAAGTCGCAAGTGGGGCGGCCATCTTTATACTGATACTGCAACGGTATGTGTGCATCTGCACTATGCTGCCGCCTAAGGCCATTCTGCACGCTGTTTGTAGCACGCTTACCAACTTACAGGATAACGCGAAATTTCGATTTGTTATTACAAATTTAAGGTTTTCATTTGACTCACCCTCGTATGCATATTGAAAAGTGTAGAGTTCTTTTGTATTCTAATCACAATATGAATAACCTTTCTGAGAAAAATAGTAACAAAACAGAACATAAGATAAGATAGAGAACGACGGACGAATACTATGACGTTTTACTAACCTATTTAAATGTGCATCAAGTCTCACATCCCTCCTACCCTCCATTCATGAAAACAATCTATTGTAATATTAGCTTAGCGCTATAGACTTATAGAAACATACCACATAACAAATGGTGTTTATTACATTAGCCACGTGTACGAATTGCGTATTTGTCCCTGTTTCAGTGGAATTCACATCAGGATTCGTGGAACGATCTCGGAATTTCCACTAAATGGACTGTGTTAGTTCCCAGGCTGCAGAGGTGGGATGCTCATCACTCTCTGTCAAATCCAGCAACTGAAAGCTTTCTCCTTGGTGGCCTGTGTTCTGCCATCGACACTGTTGCCATTTATCATAATTACTGCCTCAGTGATGGGACATGTCGGATTGGTGGAATTTCCGCAGCCCTGGCGTTTCTGACAGACTCTGTCTATAATATCACTGAAGCTGTTGCTACACCGTACGTGTGCTGCCGCACGTGTGTCACTGGCATTATCAGATCCTCCACATTCCTCTCTCACAGCTCCAGCTTCCACATGGTGAACCCACTCATCGTTCAAGACTTAGCCGATGACAGTACGATTCCTTATGGGATGTAGCATTCGGTATTTGGTCTGCAGAAAATTGGAACGGATGATAGAAGCTGATATGGAGGAATATCAGGTTGCTTCTTGGAAAAATGTAGAAGCAATACTGCACTTACAGTTTATCTTAAATGACACCAAAGAAAGACAAACCTGCTTTAAAGAAATTTTAGATTTAGAAAAAGTCTTGTGATAGAATTGACTGGAGTACACTATCTAAAATCCTGAAGACATTAGGGATAAAATACAAGGAAACTACATAGAGTACTAGCAAAGAAAACCATGAGCAAATTTGTAAAAAAAATATTTAAGTTCAGGGAAAATAAATAAAAACTTTAAGGTTTACTAGTGACATTATAATTCTGGCAGCCCATAACTTGGAAGATCATATGAACGAAACTGAAAATGTACATCATTCTAAAAGTAAAACTAAGGTAATGGAGGGTGTTCAGATTAAAACAGCCGATTCTGGTGGAATCAGATTAGGAAACGAGTGGTGAGCGAATTTTGTTTTTTGGACAACAAAATAAGTGACGATGCCAGACGTAAAGACAATTTAAAAGGCAAACTATGGCGTTACACGGGTGTGAAAAATAGGCTATGAACAGTAGAAACAAGAGAATACTGAAGTACGAGTCAGTTTTGCAGGTTTGCGTTCTTTTCATTGTTACTATAAAGAGTGTTGCCACATGATAGCTACTGCTAGTGTGTGCACTGCTGGTGTAGCAAGGCGAGTGCGCCAGAATATTCCAGCATAGTTTTTCAAAAAATGTCTACACAAAGAACATCTACGAGACATCTGACCCTTAGGTTATATACTAAATTACTTTCAGTCCTCATTCATACCTGAAGCGCTTACGCCAAATCTTTCTGCGTAGTGAACACACTAACATGAAATAAGCTTTCTCTTTTCTCTAATGTTTTTTCTTATTGCCTTCTCCTTGTAAGATTTTATTTTGGAATATATGCTAACTGGAAAAAATATAAGTCATCCATCGAGATTTAGGTTTTCTATGGTTTCCCTAAATCACTTCAGGCAAATACCAGGATGGTTTCTACGTCCAGACTACGGCCTACTACTTGTCTTACTCTCATAAAGCATACTTCTAAATTTTATGCGTTTGTGTATTTTGAGCTATTGATTTTCATTGTGTTGCCATGACAATTCCTATATCATGGTGAGATGAGTCTTGCCGGCCGCGGTGGCCGTGCGGTTCTGGCGCTGGCGTCCGGAACCGCGGGACTGCTACGGTCGCAGGTTCGAATCCTGCCTCGGGCATGGGTGTGTGTGATGTCCTTAGGTTAGTTAGGTTTAAGTAGTTCTAAGTTCTAGGGGACTTATGACCTAAGATGTTGAGTCCCATAGTGCTCAGAGCCATTTGAACCATTTGAGATGAGTCTTGGATGATTAAAAATAAATTAATAAACATGTTACAGATACTCATGACTAATAATAATCGTTTAAAAATAGTCTGTCATAAGGCACTAAAAACTGTAAAACTAAGCAACGTGGAGATGTTAAACACACATAACACGTTCAATAAGAGCGGCCAATTTGATTATTTTAAATTCACTGCCAGCGAGAGTATATCATTCGAAAAACATATGCAGTCTTCAGTGTAGACGCTGACAGCTGCGTCCCAGTATCTCCAAACATTTAACGACTCGCTATGTAATGCTTCTGGAACTCTTCGCAACATCACTACATCCACGGTTACAGCAGCAACATGGAAGCACCCAACCAGTTTTTCTGCATTCATTGAAAGAGAAGACTAAACGTGCTCCTTCAAGTACCCCCACATGAAAAAATCCAGGGGATTTAGGCCAGGCGAACGTTGGAAGCACAAGCACAACCTCCGACGAACATAAAGTGGGACATCTTCTAATGGTTCAGGAAAATAATTTGTGAGAAATGTATGACATCTTCACTCAGTCAGTCAGTCCGGCAACACGCAGGGGGCAAGGATCTGTATACAGATATTCCGACCCATACGTTGATGCTAAAGCAGAGCTGTTAACCTCGGTCTGGGGTGACGTGCGGTGTGCAGTTATGCATATTGAAAATACCCTCACGTTTGAACGCCAAGGTGCTGGTGTGCTTTTGCGAAAAGTGATAAGAGTTCAACCCTTCATTGTGCAACAAGTCAACGATCGTATGTTGCGAACCACGCAGTTGCCCTGCTACGTCTTTCGTGCTTTTCTGAGGTTGGTTATTAGCTTGCATCATGGCTTCTTCCTTACCAGGCGTACAGCTAGACCGCGGGCGATCTTTCATCAACGATTGTGCAACGAGAGAAACTATTTCTCCAAGACGAAGCTCCAGACGACGAAACGCATTTTTATCTGGTCATCGTCGACCAGGATGCCTAGCAGCATACCCACGAACACCAGTTCCAGTCCTGTTATGTAATGCACCAAGGGCGAAAAGTATGTACGATGTGTGTATGACTGTACCACAGGAGTACACTAATTGTTCGTTGTTTTATTCACGACTATTCCTTATCTGTTGTATCAATTTCGAGGTTGTTTTTTTTCTGAACTTTAAGAAGCAATGCATTCCGTGACAAAGGCAACGATGTAAAGATTTTCTCAACGCTTTGAGTGTGCGGTTGGAAAAATAGAATAATGATGTGAATGGTTCACAAAAGGGATCGTGTTGCATATGAAGTTCTCAGACATGGTGTCATCATGCGATTCACAACTTGTAGAAACAAAGCTTTTTGTAAAATTTGCCGTTACATGATGCTGATAATAAAACTGGTAATACAGTTGGTTAATTGCCAGTGAAGCGGGTGCTGAAGAGTTCTGGTGAACTGGGGAGGATATTATTTCATCATCTGTTGCATTTTACGTTGATTACTTCTGCTGAACTCGATTACTTACGAAAGAAGAAAGAAGATGTGATGATTAGAGACAGTGGATGCTCGGACGTGGTGTCCGCTTAATCACTGAATAACATTACTTGGGCATGCGCTCGCTCGCTTGAATGAGATCGTGACGCAGTCCGCGTTTCAGAGCAAAGCGTAATCTAGTTTCGTTTCGCAGTTCTAAACTTGGAACAGTGAAAGTCTGCATGGATGCAATGAGAGTCAATGTCAAATCAGAACGTTTTACAACAGCGGGGCGCTGAAATGCTGTTTTCGTTTTTTAAACACAGCGGACTACCAGTATATAAAAAGAGAAACGTTCACACCGTACTATTTTGAATTAATCTCATTTAACGCGTTTCTGTAGCGGTAAAAACGGTTGACAAACATGACATGCAGCATATCTTTCGTATTAATTTCGTTTTTTATACATTTATGCGGATAAAAGCGTGTGTCGTTCTAGAAAAAAAACAAGGAGAACTGGCAAAAAACATATGCACAATTTGAATTTCTTTTCTTGTGCGCGCAACATTTTTATTATTTTTTTTTTATTTCTTTATGCCGTCTGTAATGTACAGGTGCAGCGTATAAAAGCGTCACAACAGAGGGAAATGAAAACTCTCTGACCAGTGCACTACAAAACACCTGTCACTGCCTGAAATATGTTAGTGGAGCCTTCACACTTTTGTGTTAGTCTTTGTGTGGGATGTCTGTAATAGGTCATTATCAAAATAGAGTCATGCATATTTAAAGTCCCTTTTAAATGGCTGTTTGAAGGTTCGTAATACTACGTTTCTTTGCTCGTTTGTGTCGATGTGTTAATTAATGCAAGCCCATGATGCGCGCTACTAAATTTCGAGACATTTATATGTATGTGACCATTCGTTAAACAACGCCGTAGCTGCAGCCACCCATCGGTGACATAGTACGACACTCTCGCTGATGCTATGTGAATATAAATATTTAACATATCACAATATTCTGTTATTAGCGTAGAAGAGAGTGTCAGAATAAGCTGTGACTACAGTTATCAGCGGAGGGATCAAATGGTTTAAATGGCTCTGAGTGCTATGGGACTTAACTTCAGAGGTCATCAGTCCCCTAGAACTTAGAACTACTTAAACCTAACTACCCTAAGGACATCACTACCCTAAGGACATCCATGCTCGAGGCAGGATTCTAACCAGCGACCGTAGCGGTCGCGCGGCTCCAGACTGTGGCGCCTAGAACCGCTCGGCCACCCCGGCCGGAGCAGAGGGATCATAAGTGAACCTTGTGAAAGCTGTTTACTTATTTACTTAGACCAACAAAGTCGTTGATCTTAATGATGGTCAAACTTCCAGTCGCCCTGATGAAAACAAGCTTGTGGATAAACAGCCATTAAATGTCCTTATATTCGAAATACGTACCTTGTTCGCCAGCAGGAGTAGCAGTACATATACATCTACGCTACATAACCTACGTTAAGGAAGTGGCGGAGAGTACATCTAACACCGCTACTTTTCCCCTCTTTCTTGTTGCATTCGATAATGGTGTGTGGGAAGAACGAAGTTCGTATGTCATCGTAAACGTAATACACACATCAAAAAAAGTTTTGCATCACCCCGGTTCCCAGAGATCCTGAAGATAGGCGTTGACTGTGGATATTGTATCACAGACACAGTCCCTTTGACTGTTCAGAGAAGTCACGAAACCCGCCCAGATATGTCAACAACCATGCATGAGCAGCGCCTATTAGATGGAAGATGTCCAACAGCCGATCAATTCCAGTCATTCCAGCAGGAAGGAGGTACACAGCTCGTGTTGTCTGTAGTTCAACCATGCCTACACGATCAATACCGCGTCCACATTGTTACTTTGTGCCAGGAAGAGCTGTCAACAAGAGAAGTGTCCAGGCGTCTCTGAGTGAACCAAAGCTATGTTTTACGGACATGGAGGAGATACAGAGAGATAGCAACTGTCGATGACATGCCTCGCTCAGGCCGCACAAGGGCTACTACTGCAGTGGATGACCGCTACCTACGGATTATGGCTCGGAGGAACCCTCACAGCAACGCCACCATGTTGAACAATGCTTTTCGTGCAGCCACAGGACGTCATGTTACGACTCAAACTGTGCGCAATAGGTTGCATGATGCGCAACTTCACTCCCGACGTCCATGGCGAGGTCCATCTTTGCAACCACGACACCATGCAGCTCGGTAGAGATGGGCCCAACAACATGTTGAATAGACCGCTCGGGATTGGCATCACGTTCCTTTCACCGACGAGTGTCGCATATGCCTTCAACCAGACAATCGTCGGAGACGTGTTTGGGGGCAACCAAAAAAGGCTGAAACTTTTAGACACACTGTCCTGCGAGTGCAGCAAGGTGGAGGTTCCCTGCTGTTTAGGGGTGGCATTATGTGGGGCCGACGTACGCCGCTGGTGGTCATGGAAGGCACTGTAAAGTCTGTACGATACGTGAATGCCATCTTCCGACCGATAGTTCAACCATATCGGCAGCATATTGGCGAGGCATTCGTCTTCATGGACGACAATTCGCGCCCCTATATTGCACATCTTGTGAATGACTTCCTTCAGGATAACATCACTCGACTAGAGTAGCCAGCATGTTCTCTAGACATGAACAGTGTCGAACATGCCTGGGATAGATCGAAAAGGGCTGTTTATGGACGACGTGACCCACCACCCACTCTGATGGATCTACTCCGAAACGCTGTTGAGGAGTGGGACAATCTGGACCAACAGTGCCTTGACGAACTTGTGGATAGTTTGCCACGACGAATACAGGCCTGCATCAATGCAAGAGGACGTGCTACCGGGTATTAGAGGTACCGGTGTGTACAGCAATCTGGACCCCCACATCTGATGGTCTCGCTGTATGGTGGTACAATACGCAGTGTGTGATTTACATGAGCAATAAAGAGGGTGGAAATGATGTTTATGTTGATCTCTATTCCAATTTTCTGTACAGGTTCCGGAATTCTCAGAACCGAGGTGATGCAAAACTTTTTTTATGTATGTATATCTGATGCCGTAGTTCTTAAGTGACACGTATGTCATTTCTCTACTGTATGGGAGGGGGGAGGGGTGAGGGGAGGTAAATCAAATAAAACTTTAAAAGTATAACTAAAAATTGGAATTTCGCGACATTGCTCTTACCAATAACGTGAGGAATGTGCTACAGGCGTGAGCATATTACAGACAACCGAAACACGGTCACAATACTAGTTCAAAACGTCTACACGCTTTGCGAAATGCATCAAGGAAGAACAGCGTTTTGTCATACGTTTTTTGAGCAGAGAAAGTAATTAACCTGTTGATAACTGTCGGCGAATGAAAAATGGTTCAAATGGCTCTGAGCACTATGGGACTTAACAGCTATGGTCATCAGTCCCCTAGAACTTAGAACTACTTAAACCTAACTAACCTAAGGACAGCACACAACACCCAGTCATCACGAGGCATCGGCGAATGAAGGTTCAGGGTAGTGATCCATGTCCATCACTGCAGCGAGTGTATGTGACTTCTGTGAGAGACTCGCTGCGTCCGGATCGGGCATCCCTCGTTGTAACAACTGCAGCAGCTGAGGTCTTTGTGATGGGAAATTGGCCTGTGTAGGTGGACGGAATGGCTCAACACATCACATTATTCACGAAATGCTTAACTTTCGCTCAGTGTCTGCAAGATGAGTGCCACGGTAGCTCACTCCAGAAATGAAAGAGCGACGCGTTGACGTCTGTCAAAAACGTATACGGCTTTTTGATGCAGAAGGTCATAGCGTCTTCACGAGAATCGTCACAGGGGACAGGAGACACTATCACCAACGCAAAACAAAGGGAGCAAGTAAGGATTGGGCCGTTACTCATCACCAAAGTCCAAGAAGTTCCGGACGCAGCCATCTGCACGGAAGGCTTTGGTGACTCTCTTTTGGGATAAACCAGACGTTGTCTTGAATCTTTACATGACTAGAGGAAACACCATCACCAGTTCATCATATTGCAATATGATATAAAATCAGGTTCGGCCTGCCATAAGCTCAAAGCGGCATGGGCTTCTGACAACAGGTGTCATTTTCAACATGACAAATCTCGGCGTCATACTGCCCGTACGACACTTGTAACCATCTATGAATTGCTCTTTGATACTCTGCCTTATTCGCCACACTCACCAGACCTCAAATGGAAATTTGTGGTATGTTCTATGCGACCAAACTGCTGAGGTCATCGGTTCCTAGGCTTACACACTACTTAATCTAACTTAAACTAACTTACGCTAAGGACAACATACACACCCATGCCCAAGAGAGGACTCGATCCTCCGACGGGGGGAGCCGTGTGAAACGTGGCAAGTCGCCTTAGACCGCACGGCTAACCAGACCTCACACCGAGTGATTAACGTATGTTTTAGATTACTCAAAGAGGGATGGGAGGAAAGAAATTTCGTTGCGATGAAGAGGTACAGCAGGCTGTGCACGAGTAGCTGCGCACACGACCAAAAGATTTCTTTTTTTTTCCAACGGAGTCCGTGCACTTTCTGTGGACTGGAGGAAGAGTGTTGAACGACAGTCGAAAAATGGCACAGTTGTGTTCCACTTTCGTTCAACAAAAAAATAATGTTTCAGAGTTTCTAATATCCCCTCGTAAAACTGCGTCAAGTGGAACTTTGCTTGAACTTCTTGGAATGTACCCTCTATAAATTTGAGCAGTAGACTTTACCATGAGGTAATATCGACTGGAGATAGATGCACTCACACTTTACCAAATAAACACGTGACGAAACGCCGCTCTTCGTCGAATCTCTTATATCTCTTGAAAATGAAATATGGTATTTTTAAACCGGTCTCGCCATAAAAAAGTAGACATGACGAGGAAATTTAGTTGCCCATTCTAGAAATTCATTAGTTTCTACATTTTTAAGTCTCTTAAAAGATTATAAATCAAATTGCAACTTATGTGGACACTGAAAAATACGTGTGGGGAACACGAGTCGCTGTGATTGAGACTGGAGGTAAATTACATGAAGTATGGAACTGCATGGATGCAACAGCGCTCGTAAGTGCGCTACGGTTCTTTGTGCCATGGTCTCATGAGAATGCTTGCCGTTCTATCTCTCTGTTCCAGCGTTACGTTATTGAAGTGATTCTAGTATTTCTAAATATTACCAACCTGATTGGGGCTGATCGTACACTTTTGCTCGGTATTATCGTCCAGTAACTTGAATCCTCTTGCTACCTGTATAGCCAGTATGCCAACGCATCAGGGTTGTTGTAATTTAACCCGATCCAAGGAAAACCATGCTTTAAAAAAATTTTAAAAAACGCCAAAAATTAAATGCAACTATAATTATGAAAATTTAATAGACATAGAAAATGTTACATAGTTACCCCTACGCAAATTAAAAAGAGCCATCATATTTCTTGAAGGCAACTGTTTACTGCCACAAGAATTTATTTTATTAATAATGTGTTTTAACTTTTCTTGCAATACAAGAGACACAGCTACGTAAAATTTAAACTTTCAGAAAAAAATTTAAGTTAATGTAGAATTATAATGACTGTGAAGTACAATTTACTAATTTTTGTAAGCATGCAAAAATTTTAGATCTGCACTAATTGCACGGGTCGTTTCTGTTGTAATTTATTTCTTAATTTTGACCAAACAATTCAGTAGGTGGGGAAGAGTCTCTCAATGGATGCAGTGCTGTCAGGGCAAGAAAAGAGGCATTAATAAAGTAGTTGTAAAAACGGGTTGATGTTTGGAATAAACTAACCATAGGAATTTAAACTTCATCGTCAATAAGAAAAATTCCAAAAGCTTTGATAAAACCCATAAAAACCCAATTTTAGCCACTGTGTTTTTTTTTAAATACCCGGCTTTTTCTTAGCCCTGTAACACACCCACCAACATCGGAGCACTTACCATTAGTATAGCAAGCAAGGACGTCCCGGAAGCTCCTCTCTCGCTTATACAGGCTGTAACCACCATTAAACAAATACTATAAAATATGGGGCCTGGGAAGGAAATGGTTAGCCGTTGACTGATGCAGTCCAGAATGACAAATAAATGAGTTTTACTGGCGAGTCTCGCAATCCTCTCGAATCGCCAATACATCGGTATGAAATTTAGTAATTACTGATATGTATTGCACCTGAATTGCGAGAGCTCACGGAAGACGTTGATCTCAGGTATCCTACTTGCCAGGCCGCTTTAACAAGATAGCCAGCAAACATGTTTGTGAAAATTATAAAGCCTCGGTACCCCTGTGGGCAGAAAAAGTTAATGTTAGCCGGAATTCAACGAAACAGGAGAACACAAAAATGACACCCCTTAAATTAATTGAACTTGAGCTGAACATGCCTTGTGGTGCTTTCTACCGTGCGAACAGGACATAACATTCACATAAGCTTTCCACAAGATTTTCTCACCATGCGTTTTCTGGATGTATTATCACAACGAGAAGCGCAAACTTCATCACTCTGAAAGTCGGCTATCAGTGAAAATACTAAATAAAAGGAGGAAACCTATAAATGAGAAGCCAAGTGCAGGTATCAGCTGCTCATACAATATCTGCAGCGTCGTGATTAAGAAACGCGAACTGCCATCGTTCTGCATATCTGCACTGGTCAAATTATTCGGTTTCACAATATAAAAATTGACTGCCAAATCGACACGTTACTGGTAAGCACCGCCGTTTAGACCACTGACTGGCCAATCGTGACCGACCGACCGCCGGGTCATCCTCTGCCAGTGGTGCCATTTGGACGAGGTATGGAGGGGTTGGGGTCAGTACGTCGCTCTTCTGGCCGTTGTCGGTTTAGCAGACTTGGTGCCGCTGCCACTCGGTCAACTAAGTCCAAAGCTGGCAACACGAGGCTGAGATCACCCGTCCCAATCCTCTCACCAAGAAAAGATTCTTGCCAGTGCCAGGAGTGGAATCCGGGCCCTCTGTATGGCAGTCAGCCTCAGGTACGGAGGCGGACACACGTTACTAAACGCGGATCTAATTTCTGTAGCTACTCAGAACAAACTGAGAACACACGGCGTAGTGTTGGAACTCAGTCATAATTGTACATTATCAGTATTGATGCCAGTACAAGGAGCATTGTTCAACAAGTCCTTTTGCTGCGATAGCTACCCACCGCGTTCCCATGACCAGAGCGCTAAAGCATTAGAATCTATAGTCTTGCTACAGCGTACGAGGACACGCATACATGCCAATACCATAATTACAAACTGATTAAATTTTTTTCCATTCAGTTGTGGCATGGAGCTACAGCAAGCCGTTTCGAATTGTTTCAGAGTAAAAACAGTCTTGGTTGGGAAGCTATTTAATATCAATAACTCTTTATCATCTCTTTGGTTCATCACCAGTTTGTCTATAGAAACAAGAAACCAACGAATCAGAAACAAATAGAGTAAGGGCCATGGTCCCAATCTTGTTCGACAACGCAAGTAAAATGAACTAAAAGTAATAGAAACTTACCTAAAAGTAGTTGGACATGTAACCCATACGTCATAAAAAAATGTGAAGTGGATCTAATTAAAACAAAAGAAATCCGCCAGTATTTCCAAGAAGGTGCAAGAAGCTGACGGAAAAATTTCAATGACAATCGCATTTTACGTTGTGCTGCTATGGCGGAGTCAGTTGGTGTGCGCAAGGTAACATGCGATAGTCGTTGGAATTTTTCCGCCACCTTCTTGATGATATATTGGCGGTTTTCTTTACTTTTGAGTAGGTCTACTTTACATTTTAAATGTTTCTTTGACGAACGGATTACATATCCAGTTACTTTTGCTTCCACTTACCATTTTATATGACTTAATGACGGATGGGTTACATGTCCAGCTACCTTTACATACTTTTAGTTCATTTCAACTGCGTAGTCGTATAAGATGGGACCATTCCCTTCCTCCGTTGTTTCTAATAGTTTGGTTTCTTGTTTTTATGGACAACTTGAAGGTGACCCAAAAGAGTGAAACACGTTGTTGATATTTAATAACTTCGCAGCCAAGACGGTTTTTATTCTGATACAAACTAATAATTGAGCATTAACTTTTTAAGGGTAGAAAAACTTACTAAAGCATTTTTCCACACTTCTCGCTTTACTATGTAATACCAAACTATTTTACTTGAAGGGTTAATTAAAGAAGAGAATTACTTTGTGACATCAGCCAGATATCTCGATACCTCATTCTGTGGACGTCTTAGAGGAAACTTCCCTACGACTGTGCCGCTCCTAGTGTCTGTCGCGCTTCGGAAGATCTAAATCCGCCACAAAACTGCTAAAACATTCTGGAAACACACGGCTTCCCGCGCATCAGGTGCTTGGACTAAGCTTCCGGCCACGTGCGATTACGAATGGCTTGATGTTTGTGGCGGCTTAGTGCCCTCGCTACGTAACGGTTCCACGCATGCATGTATCACTCTCCTGCATCTCCTTCAACTACCCCACCCTTATGAGCTACACGAACCTCTTTGGTCTGATTGGAAACAAACTACATTACAATGTTCATAGCTGAATCACACCGCCCTATAGGAAGCGTAATTCTTACGGTATTAAATTTATGTGGCGCCATGAAGGACAGTATTATTATCGTGAAGTTAAATCGAACAAAATTACTTAAGATAGTTGTGGGAGGGAGAAACATTTACATAATACTAACAGTAGACGTAGTTGCTTCGTTACAGACTGAAGCTAAAATATTTGAAGTACAGACGATTGGAATATTAACATTCGGCTACTGACGTTTGTCTGAAACAACAATAAGTACATGCAGATATACAAATTTTTTTATTACTGCAGGTAAATGTCCCTTCAGGCACGTGACTGGCAACCACGTGTAAAAGAACACTGAGGAAACGAAATGCACAACGCACTGTGATATAGATGCTGCAGGTAAGCTCCTTACGGTCGACAAAATGTGCTGGTCTCGCAACAGGGTTGCTTGCTGCTCTCTACGAAACTTCAAAAGAAATTTCTTTTCAAACTGAACGCGAAGAGAGCAGGCGTAATACCTCGATTATCAGCCTCTCCTTCGCTCTAGCAGCTCGATGAAAAGGCGAGAACTTCAAAGCATCTCTTACGCTTCTGTGTTCTCAAGGCCGCCGTAAGACGTCATGGGACGCGTGTTACCTGTCACGCTGACGGTTCTGTAGCTTCGAAACCTACGCCAGCACTTCAAAAGTCACAGCCGTCACGTGGAAGATGGTTACATGAATTAATTTACTCTTCTTCTTATTTGCATTGTAATAAACGATTTACTGCTTAAACGATGTTTAAACAGCACTTACACAAAACTGGCACACGGTCGATTCGAAAACGTAATTTCTGAATACAAGACAATCATCGTTACAGCTGTCTCTCTCTCTCTCTCTCTCTCTCTCTCTCTCTCTCTCTCTCTCTCTCTCTCTTAAAAAAAAACTAATGAACTTATTAAGGGGAAGAGGAAGTGGATAAACATGAGATGTGAGATGCAATTCTTGCAATTCTGTGCGAAAGCACTGAAACAACTAATTCAAAGCAAGGCACGTATAGTAGAGGACGTTCCCACTTATTATTACGAAAATTTGGAAGAAACAACTGTGCCACTTGGCGTGTAGGAGCCGCACAGGATTAGCCGAGCGGTCTAGGGCGCTGCAGTCATGGACTGTGCGGCTGGTCCCGGCGGAGGTTCGAGTCCTCCCCCGGGCATGGGTGTGTGTGTGTGTGTGTGTGTGTGTGTGTGTGTGTGTGTGTGTGTGTGTGTGTGTGTGTATGTGTCCTTAGGATAATTTAGGTTAAGTAGTGTGTAAGCTTAGGGACTGATGATCTTAGCAGTTAATTCCCATAAGGTTTCACACACATTTGAACATTTTTGGCATGTAGGATGTACGGCAAGAGGCAAGGAAAATATTTCCAGACTTCAAGAAGAATACAGTTATCCCAATACCAAATAAGGCAGTTGGTGACAGACGTATTACCGACCCATTAACTTAATAAGTCGTGGTTGCAAAATACTACCATAAATTATTTATGGAACATTTTGGAGACGTGTAGAAGCTGACTTCAGAGATCATTTTGGGCTGCGCAGAAATGTAGGAACACGTGAGGCAATACTGATCCTACGACGTCTCACAGAACTGGACTGAATAAAGGCAAACCTATGTTTATAATACTTGTAGATTTGCAAAAGGCCTTTATCAATGTTGACTAGAACACACATTTTCAAATTCTGAAGTTAAATTTTATGTACAATTTGTACAGAAAGCAGACTGCATTTCTGAGAATATCAAAGAACATATAGAGAAAGAAGTAAAGGTGGAATTTTGAAAACGAATTAAATGTCAAGCAGAAAAAATAAATACACAACGCTTTGCGTATGGCATTGTTATTCTGTCACAGGCGGCGAAGGGACTTGAAGGACCAGTTGAACGGAATTATTTTGTGTCTTGAAAACATGTTGTAAACTAAATATCGAAAAATTGAAACAATTGCAATGGAGTGTAGTCGCATAAAGTCAGGTTCTGCGAGGGGAATTATTTTAGGAAATCAGACATTGAAAGTCATTTGGGTAGTATTGCTGATGGCGAAAGTAATAATGACTTAAAATGTTGACTGACTGTATCAAGAAATACTTTCCTGAAAAAAAAAAAGTTACCCTTCTGATATAAACTTAAGTGTTAGGGGAACTTTACTGGCGGTATTTGTCTTACGTGTAACCTCATATGAAAGTGAAATACGGATATGTGTGTAATTAGTTGTCCGTATTTTGTTGTATTGTTCGTTCTGCAAGTTGGTGTTTTTTCTGCTTTATGTATTACTATTCGTGTTCGTACTTGGAAACTCAGTCTGTTGTTCTAGCTTACCCGCAATTATCTTTTCGTAATTTCTCTCTGTCTCTCTCTCTCTCTCTCTCTCTCTCTCTATATATATATATATATATATATATATATATATATAAAACGCGATGCAAAATTAACAGTCAGTCTTGGTGCAGAAGAGAGAGAGAGAACACTACGAAACACTCAAAGCAGATTTACAGCGAGACGCATCAATGAACTTATATATACGGCAACCATTCTCTCTCTCTCTCTCTCTCTCTATATATATATATATATATATATATATATATATATATATAGAGAGAGAGAGAGAGAGAGAGAGAGAGAGAGAGAATGGTTGCCATATATATAAGTTCATTGATGCGTCTCGCTGTAAATCTGCTTTGAGTGTTACGTAGTGTTCTCTCTTTCTCTTCTGCACCAAGACTGACTGTTAATTTTGCATCGCGTTATCGGGAATAGAATGCGTGCAGGGTTCCACTTCGCTGTCGAGATCTCTCCATGTGATGAGGCTATCACAAATAAATCGTTCGCGTAGACGATTATGCTATCAGTATGGTCTTCCCCTTCCATTAGGTAAAATAGGAGTTCGATAGCGATGTCTAGAAGGTGGTTCCACTGATCAAAACGTTTGGACTTTGCGATTTTGAACGTTCCATTCTACCCCCTGGCCCTACAGTGATCGAGTAGACTGTGGTATAAAAGGCAGAAACCTACAGTTCTCAGTAGTTGTCAAAGGCACCTACGCTGTCTATTAAAACGGCAGTTACATATTTATTATCCGATTATTTAGCTATTCGGTGTGCCTGATCTAACGCATCGTCTATAGATTTGTTTCCTCTGCAATCTAATTAATGTGGGCTTAATCGTTGCTGTTCTCTGTTAGCCTTTACTGGTTACGCAGAAGCCTTTCTTGGAACCTAGCAACATTATTTATGAGGCACATTGTACCTAAAAGATTCTAGTTCTGCCAGGTCTTTTATAACTACTTCATTTGTTGTTTTTCAAACTGTTAGGTAATGAATATTCTCCAGGTATTTTTTTTCACTTGCCGCCCTGATTTTACGACCTACTACCTAATTGCTTAAGGTGGGTCTTAGCCGCTGCGATCGTTATATGGGCGCTGATATGGCTGGACCTCCACGCCAGTTCCCGCATCCAATCTCACCGTTGCCCGTGGCCCGCCACGTGGAGGCGGGTTATAGTTGATCGTGTTTTGTTTTTGTCTCTTTTATTTTGTTTTCTTTTACTTGGTTATCTTTGTTTGCTATTTGTCTTTCTTTTCTTTTCTTTATGGCAGCTTTCCCAAACCGTTTAACAAAAATTTACATGAAATTTAAATTTCGAAAAAGAAATACAAAAATATAGTTTAGAATGAAGAGGAGGAAAGAAGATAGGAAAGGAAGACGTTTATAGTCCCTCCACCCTGGGGAACTGAGGATGAAAGCCTTGGAATTAGTCGTCAAGCTATTGATCCTCAGTCTCCAATCCTTTGCTTACCTTTAACTAAGAAGATCTATGCTAATCTATAATTTCTATGCTAATTACTGAAGCTGTTACTAAGATAATTACGCTACTAACAGGTTTAAAGTGCCGTGTTTGCCTGTGGAAATTGCAACGGTGCGCCGACACTGTTTACATCTATTCATGTTGAGCTTTAGTTATGTGTAATCTATTGTGATATCTGTACATTATGTTTAGACTAATGCATTTCTGTCGGTCTTCTTTCTGTCTCGGTTTTCATCCTCCACACTATGGCGTCTATGTAGGTGCTGCATCTAGGTTTGTTGTCTGTACGGTCTCTCGCACCTGTACTCTTTATGGCATTCATCTGAGATTTTTTTCTGTAGTACGTTTAGTTCGTCCCATAATTCTGGTGTTCTGATTGCACCGTATTTGTGTCGTTCAGTTTGTAAGTGTTGTATTCCTGGTGTGTTCCTGTGTTATCTGTATTTCCCGCAGAATAGGTTTGTGTGTTCGGGGGTTCCAATACCTCCGCATGTATATGTAGATGTGTCTCTTAGACTCACGCGGTTCAAATGCGTGGGGTAAGGTCTGTGCCGAGTCAAGAAATGCACCATGTCGCCGCTAGGATCGGCATGTTTCATTCTTAACCTTTCCGTGATATCCTGAAAAAATGTATGTACTCTCCGTCCCTTATCACTTGTGCCCCGTTCTTCTTGCCATGTATCGATTTTCCACTGTTTGTGGTCCCGTTTGTTGTTCAGCGGAGAACCAGTTATTATATTAACCTGGTGTAGCCTGCTCATCTTTAACCACTCTCCAGGAATATGTGTTGTAACATCTCAGAATGGTTGCCATTTGGTCCGAAGAGTTTCTTTGTCTTGAATCTTCATAGTCGTAACGCGACTCCTTCCCGTGCAAATGGACAGGTAGCAGCACCAGTGTCGTATGGTGATCTACGTTTGTTCGTAGTAAACTGTATTCTTGTCCAAGCGCTTGTGGAGTGGTTTATTGAGCAGAAATTTGGCTGATTGTTTCTCCCATCGTGTTACTACACTGTTATCCTGCCTCAACGTGAAGAAGATCAGAGGCGTTTTGATTTCTTTTTGGTTTGGATTTTCATGGTACATCTCATGTGCACCCGTCTGGTTGTCTCTGTACAAAACCATAACAGTGTTTATGTCGATTTGTCATTAGTGCTATCCTAAAGGTGTAATTTACCAGCCTACATGTCTTGAACCAAATATGCCTGTCCATATCCGCGAGTTCTTTCCAAGATAGTGGCCGAGCGGTTCTAGGCGCTTCAGTCTGGAACTGCGCGACCGCTACGGTCGCAGGTTCGAATCCTGCCTCGGGCATGGATGTGTGTGCTGTCCTTAGCTTAGTTAGGTTTAAGTAGTTCTAAGTTCTAGGGGACTGATGACCTCAGATGTTAAGTCCCATAGTGCTCAGACCCATTTGAACCATTTTTTTCCGAGATAGTTTACCTTTACATCTCGCGTCTCTTCTCAGTCTTTGTAATTAGTATTCCATAAAACCTAGGGTTCCCTGTCGTCCAAGATTTAATTAACCCAATGGTCATAGCGTCTTGTACACTGTCCAGTTACATTAATTGGACCACACGTCAAAAGCCTGAAGTACCACCTTTTGCAGCACTGGTCGCTGCTAGACGTTCAGGAAGAGAGCCAGTGAGGTTCTTGAACGTACCGACAGAGCTGTGGGGCAACATCGACGCCAGTACCGTGGTCAGCTGTGTTAGATTTCTCGGTTCCATGGGGCGAACGGCCCGCTAGAAGTAGTCACTCAGATTTTCGATTGGATTTAAATCTGGGGAGTTTGGTGGCCAGGGGAATAACATAAACTCATCCTGGTGCTCTTTGAACCTCTCACGTCCATGGCGAGCTGCGTTACATGTCGCATTGTCCTGCTGGTAGAAGCCACAGTGTCAATTAAAAACGAATGGCAAGTAGGAGTGGACATGGTCTCCAAGGATAGATGTATACTTGAGTTGATCCATTGTGCCTGTTACGTTTATTTGTTCATGAGACCCAGAAAATATTAGATACAAGCTCCCAGGTAGATGCTATTTTCCTTGACTTCCGGAAGGCGTTCGATGCAGTTCCGCACTGTCGCCTGATAAACAAAGTAAGAACTTACGGAATATCAGACCAGCTGTGTGGCTGGATTGAAGAGTTTTTAGCAAACAGAACACAGCATGTTGTTCTTAATGGAAAGACGTCTACAGACGTTAAGGTAGCCTCTGGCGTGCCGCAGGGGAGTGTTATGGGACCACTGCTTTTCACAATATATATAAATGACCTAGTAGATAGTGTCGGAAGTTCCATGCGACTTTTCGCGGATGATGCTGTAGTATACAGAGAGGTTGCAGCATTAGAAAATTGCAGCGAAATGCAGGAAGATCTGCAGCGGATAGGCACTTGGTGCAGGGAGTGGCAACTGACCCTTAACATACACAAATGTGATGTATTGCGAATACATAGAAAGAAGGATCCTTTATTGTATGATTATATGATAGCGGAACAACCAATGGTAGCTGTTACTTCTGTAAAATATCTGGGAGTATGCGTGCGGAACGATTTGAAGTGGAATGATCATATAAAATTAATTCTTGGTAAGGCGGGTACCAGTTTGAGATTCATTGGGAGAGGCCTTAGAAAATGTAGTCCATCAACAAAGGAGGTGGCTTACAAAACACTCGTTCGACCTATACGTGAGTATTGCTCATCATTGTGGGATCCGTACCAGGTCGGGTTGACGGAGGAGATAGAGAAGATCCAAAGAAGAGCGGCGCGTTTCGTCACAGGGTTATTTGGTAACCGTGATAGCGTTACGGAGATGTTTAACAAACTCAAGTGGCAGACTCTGCAAGAGAGGCGCTGTGCATCGCGGTGTAGCTTGCTGTCCAGGTTTCGAGAGGGTGCGTTTCTGGATGAGGTATCGAATATATTGCTTCCCCCTACTTATACCTCCCGAGGAGATCACGAATGCAAAATTAGAGAGATTCGAGCGCGCACGGAGGCTTTCCGGCAGTCGTTCTTCCCGTGAACCATACGCGACTGGAACAGGAAAGGGAGGTAATGACAGTGGCACGTTAAGTGCCCTCCGCCACACACCATTGAGTGGCTTGCGGAGTATAAATGTAGATGTAGATGCCTTCCAGACTGACAATGTCACCCAGGGTATGCGACGAAAACATTCCCCAAACCATGACGTTCCCTCCTCCCACCTGGACCCTGCCGATAGCTGTTGCAGACTGTTCGCTTTCAGGTTTCAGGCCGATGGAGCTTAAGCGTGATTCATTTGGAAAGGCCACCTACACTCAGCGGACGTCTAGTTGCAAATTCTAGCCTTCGTCGGCGCTGCACAGCAGTCAGCATGAGTCGCCTGCTGCGGAGGCACATACGCTGCAACGTTCGCTGAACGGTCGTTGAGGAGACACTTGGTAGCCCCTTGGTTAATCTGGGCTGTCAGTTGCTCAACAGCTGCACGTCTAATCACCTGTACATGTCCCTACAGCTGTCGTTCACCCATGTCATCGATTGCTCGTAGTGCACCACAGTTGCCTCGCAACCAGTTTATAATGGCGCCATTTTGTCATGCGCGGTATGCTTTAACCACAGCGGCATGTGAACAGTTCGCAATCTTAGCCGTTTCGGAAATGCTTCCATCTTTGGCATCCTTGGTCCTAAAGCTAGTGATCATGCCTTTTTGGACGTCACATAAATCGCTCCGCTTCAGCAGTTGATAACGAATGCACTGTTTTGCGCGTCCCCCCGACACGCTTTCCATACCCTCCATTACTATTATGCCACCTGCCGTTTGTCAGTGGTTACTGCACGTTGACGATGAACGTAGGCGCTAGTCACATTAATGTGACTGGACCTTGTATAATGCCTGTTACCCCTTGTGCACTATAATCAATATTGTGGTGTACACTACCTCCACTATAATCAATATTACGGCGTACATTGCCAAGATATTACCTCTCTGTTTTGTCGTATATTATTCGTGCCGCTCTACATAATCTGAAATTGCTATTGCTTTGTGTAACGTGATATTTTTGCTGTTCTGTGTTAATTAATATTGGATTGTGATAGCTGATACTTGCTCCATCATAAACATTCCAGTCGCTGATGAAGTTTATGGCTGCATTAATTGTCAATATGATATCTATATTACTAGAAGAACCAGCTCGTCCATTGGAAATGAGCAAGTGACATTCGTTGTTTATTATGAGAAGTTTGCTCGCCTGCATTATATCGTTCACGTATCTACCTCTGCCATCCGTATAGTTATAATGCCAGAGGGAGGATCTCGCATTAATGTCAGAGGTCACGAGCAGTTTCCTTCGGCTTGAATATGTTGCCAGCTCACGGATTCTATCTGCATATGGTTCGATTCTTCGCGCGTAGGGTGCATAGGTGTATCCTATCATCCAGGTTTGCCCCCTTCCTGGTTATTTTTATGACGGCTATGTGATCTTCACGTAGCTGTGTAATTTCCTTAGCGGTTAGCGGTCAGACCTGTTGATTCATATTACAATCGCTGACATCGCTTCCTCGCTGCTAGTGATGACGCGGGTGTCAGCTGTGACACATGTCAGCTTACCTGCACGCGTGTGGGGTTCCGGTTGACAAAGTATTCATTTAGCTCGTGGCGGAGTGCTTAGTAAAGACGTAACATTTCAGATTCTGACTATTTTTAGTCGAAATGCACTCTCATGCGCCCGTATGAAACCCTTATCAATTTTGACGATTTTCAGACTACCTGATCGTATTGTGCATATCTATCGCAGCAGATCACATAATTCTTCCGGGTGTTTTGGCAAATGTTCAGAACTAACGAACATGTGATACGTTTGCTCTGTTGCTGGAAAGTAAATCGGTTTACTCTTTGGGTGCTCAAACTGGGTGAAGAGTCCTTGTGCGATCTGCAATATTTCCATCTGTTCTACTTTGTTAAGTCTTAGACTGGATTTTAGTTTGTGGTAATCGTGTTCCATTTCGTTAATGTTGTGGCTGGCTCTTGTTGGTCTCGTTTGTGCAGCGTAGTTTGCTGGTTTTCAGTTGTGTGTTACTGTTCATTGTTCGACTGGCCGCCACCACTTACTTCTACTTTAACTTTGATGTATCCTTCGCTAACGAATTGTTCTTCACTACGTGGGTCTAATTTATCGAACCTATTGTGTCTGTTACGTATCTGTCTTTTTTTCTGTAAACTGTAGACAAACGTCACATGTCTGTGTTGCTGGCCGGTGTGGCCGAGCGGTTCTAGGCCCTTCAGTCTGGAACCGCATGACCGCTACGGTCGCAGGATCGAATCCTGCCTCGGGCATGGATGTGTGTGATGTCCTTGGATTAGTTAGGTTTAAGTAGGTCTAAGTTCTAGGGGACTGATGACCTCAGATGTTAAGTCCCATAGTGCTCAGACCCATTTGAACCATGTCTGTGTTAAACGATTCAAGCTACCTTAATTCGTATTTCTTTTGGCCACTTGTTTTGCACTATCGGCATCCTTGGTAGTTGTTTTCAGAATGGGTGTCACATTCTCGTCTTTTGTTTTCCTATTTACGGGTTTTTCTAGCCGCTGTAATGAGTTCTGTTTCCAGTTTCCCCACTGGTAGTGCAAGTACAGACTGTTTCTATTTATTCGGTTGTGAAAAATAAAGCCGGCCGCGGTGGTGTAGCGGTTCTAGGCGCTCAGTCCGGAACCGCGCGACTGCTACGGTCGCAGGTTCGAATCCTGCCTCGGGCATGGATGTGTGTGATGTCCTTAGGTTAGTTAGGTTTAAGTAGTTCTAAGTTCTAGGGGACTGATGACCACAGATGTTATGTCCCATAGTGCTCAGAGCTATTTGAACCATTTCTTGAAAAATAGATGGCTGACTTTCTTTTTGTATCCTGATCAGATTAAGAGCCTTTCCCTAGCTACTGTCTTTGATTGCGAGTAAATTGTGTTTTCCGTGTGTCCGATTAGTGTCACGATTGTTGTCCATGCCACTATTTATAGCTCCTTCTCTGTACCCTCAATGACCCAGAGTCTTTCCACGCTTGCCTCTGTTACAAGTTCTTCCACGTTTTCTACAAGTAATGCCCTAGATATGGCTATTTTTGCAGCCAGCCTTTTTTATTCAGTCTTCCGCACGTGGTGCTCACCACCTGTGCTTCTCTTTTTAGTATTTAGCAGTCTGGACCAAGCTACAATACTGTATGACTACGACGTTATACACTACCCGATAAGAAAAATGAAGCACCATGAAGGCATGGCCTGATGTTACACTAACTTCCTACATGTACACAACATCGGTGGATTTATAAATAAATAGAGTTTCAGTTCTTAGTGACAAGTAGGACGACCACAGGAGTACATTAATGTTGTTCGCCTTCGTCTTGTTACCAGTCCTCGTATGAAGGCTAAGGGGCGTGAACAGCTTCAGTGTTGAGTGAGCACTCTGAAGATCACTGAGATGCCACGTATTCTTGTGACAGCGCTATCAACACAGTGTTTGCGAAATGCCTCATTGTGGGTCTCCGTTTGGCGGGATGGCCAAGTCGTGCTATAACCAGATTTTTGGGGTGTTCGAATGTAACAATTGTCCGATGTTGAACAGCATGGCAACCTGAGGGCAGGCGTACTCGTCAAGTTTCAGGTCGATCACGTCTGACTACCACAATGGAGGATTGCCATATTGTGCACCAACCACATCGTTACCCATACCCACTGTACCTGACAACCGAGCACAAGTAATAGACTCCATGCAACACTCTGTGCCATCCCGCACCATAGGTCGGCGACTAGTTACAGCTGAACTATGGAATTACCGTCCCATGCAGCGGCTGCAGTTAACAACGCAAAACAAACGTCAACATTTGAGGTGGAACCGTGACAGGGAAGTTTGAAATGCTGATGAATGGATTCCCGTTGTGATCAGTGATAAAAAATGGTTCAAATGGCTCTGAGCACTATGGGACTTGAGGTCATCAGTCCCCTAGAACTTAGAACTACTTAAACCTAACTAACCTAAGGACATCACACACAGCCATGCCCGAGGCAGGATTCGAACCTGCGACCGCAGCTGTCGCGCGGTTCCAGACTGAAGCGCCTAGAACCGCTCGGCCGATCAGTGATAAATGACGGTTCTGTACTAGGGTTAAAATCGTTGGCTAGTATGGCCGCAACCTAGGAACGGGTCCCATTCTTCCAATGATTTGGAGAGGCACAATTGGTTACTCTTGGAGTCAGGTTATGGGGAACCATCGGGAATGACTTCAGGTCACAGCTGGTAGTGATTCACGGAACCCTTACCGTACAGTGGTATATCAAGCACATTCTGAGTTCTCATGTGTTTGGAACATATTTCTATGAACAGTCTGCGTGATGTAGAACTACCCCCGTGACCGGTGTGGATCCCCAGGTAATGTCTCCAGCAAAACGTGTGGGACCAGCTCGGATGTCAACTCTGCCCCAGCGCTATTATCCAAGATATCAAGTACCATTTACAACAGCTGTGGGCCAGCTTGTCGAATGAGAGGATACAATTGCTTTATGACGCCATCCTCAACTGAATCAGTTCCTGCATATAAGCTAGAGAAGGTGTAACATGATGCTGATAAGTGGCTCATACTGCCAAGTTGTTTATAAATTAAACTTGACTCCGTAATCACTGAAATAACATCACATACCCTCTCAGCCCGTGAAGTTCCGTTTTGTTTCCTGCTCCCCTTGTTGATGCTTCACTTTTTTGTTAAGCCGTGTATTTTACAGACACCAGCTGGAGTCCGACAAGTACCCTACCTACTTTTGTGGTATATACTGCTGATTTTCAGTTTCACTTCTAGTATGTTGTGGGAGCAGTCATTAACACTTAGTTCACTTTGAAAACTTTCTTTCACTTCTTCGTCAAACTCTCGGCGGTAGATGTTTCCAAACGAATTTAGTACCGAGCGAGGTGGCGCAGTGGTTAGCACACTGGACTCGCATTCGGGAGGACGACGGTTCAAACCCGCGCGTGACCATTCTGATTTAGATTTTTCCGTGATTTCCCTAAATCGCCTCAGGCAATTGCCGGGATGGTTCTTTCGGAAGGGCACGGCCGGCTTCCTTCCCTAATCCGATGGGACCGATGACCTCGCTGTTTGGTCCCCTCCCCCAAATCAACCAAACAACCACCAAATGTAGTTCATAAATCCAACCCAAGAAGATGCTGTCCGTTTACGTGTCTGATACTTGATAAGCGGCTAGCAACGGATATCTTTCTTCAATTTTCTTCGCAACCTCATTTCCAGTGTTGCCTTAGTCGCCTGTAGTAGCTGGTGATGTTACTCCTCAGTGGCTGTTTCTACAATTATTGTTCTACGGCGGGTCTCGTCGACTTTTCCTGTGGGGCTACATCTAGAAAAATAGGGACAGTCCTCAGCAAACAAACCACTGGGACTTCATCAGGTTACCCTCCATTCAGAGGCTGTTGCACGCTGCGACTGTTATTGACTTGTAAATAATAGATTTCAGCTCTCAGTCGTCCTTTTGAAATTTTATTGGCAGATCTAGATATCAGCTAGAAACTAGCCATTCTCAATGCACTATCATTTTTGATCGTTATCAAAGAAGCCTTGGAGATCAGTAAATGAAACAATGAGTTTAACTGGGACAGCTGCTATGAGCCCAGTGGTGTATTAAAGTAGGCTCTCGACGTTAAGAGAATGCAGAGAGAATTGCCGAGTTGTTTACTGTGTCACTTGCTTCGCACACACAGACACGATATTGGACAGCATGACGTCGCTCTGTTCATGACGAAAGTGATGCAGATTGTCGACGAACGTTCAATTTTTTTTTTTTAAAGCGGCAAGAAAATACAAAACGTCGTCGCCACAATCTTGTCATCGCACGAGATTTTTTACAATTCTAGTTTTCTGTTGTATCTTGTCCTGCGAACTTTCACATGAAATTAATGTCTTATCGTGCAAATTCTCGAGCTCTTAGTGTTACCTTTAGATGTCTCGGTACCTAAAAAAACACTACAAGAAATTCCTTGTTTGTTCCTAAGCAACAGTCAGACATTGTATACTGCTAACACTTCGTGACCTAATTAAAAGTCAGTTATAGACTTGCTTCACTGTTCTCGTGTTTCCAAAAAATGAGAATTAACGAAGTAGTATTAATGCAGTGGACAGTGGACGAGTGTCGTTAAAAGTGCCACGTAAACAAACACGGTGTAATTAGCTGGATTGTTAGTACTTCCTTTGCGCACATCATTAAAGCAGCAGTGCGCCATGGCGCGCTGTTTGTAACGGGAGGCTGCGCGCGGGCGCAGTCTGCGGCTGATCCGTGGCTTACCCGAGCCACGCTAAGCTCGCGCGCCTTCCGCCCAAATTACTCGCCCGTCCATTCTGCCATTGTAAACAAATGGGCAGTCACGTTTCTCTAGTCCGCAGTATCTGGTGGCTCGATGGCTCGGCCGCAAAGCTTTTGCGGATCGGACAGGACACTGCTCGAATCCCAGAAGGGGTTCATATTTCCCAACCACCTAACAGGTGGGGATATTTGAAAGGCACCACGTATAGCATTCTACATGAAAGTACAGAGTTAGCCAGACTGACCCAGGTAGCTGTTTAGGAGTCAAAAACTGTGGCGAACTCCTCTTTTAGAAATCTGCTATCCCCTTGAGTTAATGTGATGTAGTGTCTTTGGAACCACTGAACTAAATCGACCCCAGACTGTACAAAAAAGCAACTAAATTTCATAACAGAATGTAACAAATATGATTTTGATACTTATTGGTACTTCATGTCCCAAAGGTAAACAAAATGTTCCAGGTATTTAGTATAAAAGCTACTCAAGGATCTTAAGAAAACGCAATTCATCCACGAAAGAGGTGGTTTATAAAATTCTCGTTCGGCCGATTCTTGAGTACTGCTCGACAGTGTGGGACCCTAATCAGTTAATCTTAATAGAAGAAATAGGGTACACCCAACGTCGAATGGCACGTTTCGTCATGATTTCATTTAGAAAGCTCGAGAGCGTCGCGGAGGTGTTCAGCAAATTCCATTGGCAGAAGCTACAAAAGAGGCGTTGTGCATCACGGCGAAGTTTGTCGTCAAAATCCCGGATGTGTATCTTCCAAGAAGATACGTTCCCGCATATACATTTCACGAAATGACCTCGACGAAAAAATCAGAACACTTTTTAGCTCGTACGGAGATTACCATCAGTCGTTCTTCCGGTGCACGATTCGTGAACAGAAGAAGGAAAATGGCAGTACCAGAAGTACCCTCCGCGGCATGTCGTAAGTTGCAGTGTAAAGTTTAGATGTAGATGACTGAATAAAATTTCCGTTCTGATTAACATTTTGTAGTAATGAGAAACTCCCTCCAACTGCAGAATGAGCTTCATCGATTAAATCTTCTAAGCAGATCTGTCGCCTTCACTGTAGGCGTCGATGTTATTTATGGTGGAGCGCAAGCGTAGATGTGCAATGGTGCTGAGGAAGGTCATGGTCTGGTAGGAGGAACGATGATGTAAGGAAACTACGGACAGCTTAAATCTTGGTGGCTATACGGCGTTTTAAGCCTCATTTCCTCCGAAACACGACTTTATTGTCTCAGTCACTGAGCTACCTTGATCCTTCAACCGCTAGGCTCCGAAGTCATACATGGAACATACCAATGACTGAACAGGAATGTTAAGAAGGCCAGTCTTGCTCACGGATTTTCAACAAATCTCACAATATGCAGCACTGTCCCCAGAACTGATCACGGAACCCCCAGTTCTAAGTCGAGTGAAAGGATAGCACCAGAGACTACGAACGTTCTATGACAAGCTATTCTGCGAGTTCCTGGCCATGGGCCCGAGAACTGTAGGGTTCCCCTAAAACCATCAGCGGTGCACTACACATATGAGGCTGCTATCCCGCTTGCTGATGGGATGGGATACACACACAACCGCTGAAGCATTCGCAAAAAAGTGTCTGAGGTTTAAATATTACTAAAAAGCAGTGGAGCTCACATAATATTATGTACAGAAAACTGGCTAAAACCAGAAATCAATAGAAGCAAGATATCTGCTCCTCACGACAACGCTCTGGCGAAAGTAGTGAACAACTGAAAAAATGGTTCAAATGGCTCAGAGCACTATGGGACTTAACTTCTGAGGTCATCAGTCCCCTAGAACTTAGAACTACTTAATCCTAACTAACCTAAGAACATCACACACATCCATGCCCGAGGCAGGATTCGAACCTGCGACCGTTGCGGTCGCGCGGTTCCGTACTGTAGCGCCTAGAACCGCTCGGCCACCTCGGCAGGCGAAAATGACACAAACCCCGAAATTTCATCGGCCAGAGTCGTAGAATGATTTGAAAACACAGTAGTTTCGTGTTTCATGATATGTGTTGTATACAGATTCGATAGGCAGAGCAAGGTGGCGCCGTGATAAGACGCTAAACTCGCATTCGGAAGGACGACGGTTCAAACTCCTGTAAGGCAATCCGATTTAGATTTTCTGTGGTATCACTAAATCACTTAACCAAAATAGCGAGATCCTTCGTTTGGAAAGCATACCGTCTATTTTACGACGTTTTGATTACGTCGGTTTCTGGTATGACACTCTGTTCGGCACAAATTTTGCAGTCGAATTTAAATTAACTACCCGATTAGCTCGACTTGAAACTTTCGACAAAGCTCAGAACTGAATTACAATTTACTACTAACTCGCTTTCTTGTCTGGTGTGTGGTGGAGGGTACTTTGTGTACCACTGCCATTTCCCTATTTTCCTGTTATAGTCACGAATGGTTCGCGGAAAAAAACAAGCCTCCGTGTCAGTTCGAATCTTTCTAATTTTTACCTTCACCGTCTTTCGCGAATATACGTAGGAGAAAGCAATATGTTGGTTGTCTAAAGTGAAGATAAACTGAAATAAATCTGAAGTTTACGATACGCCACTGTTGAAATCTCATAAAAATATTTGAAATCGATTGAAAAATTTCACACACTAGACTAAAAATCAGAAAATAATTATTTAAATAAAAATTAATGTGCAATGCGCCATGTTTTTTAATTGGACTAAAAAATGTAATTCAATTTATCCTACTGTCGTACAGATTGCTAACCCCATAGCTATGAAAATATTTGCATGGATTAAAACGAAAAACGTGGGGCGCATGCAATACGTAACTGCTACACGAATAGTTCACCCCCTTAACATTAAGTTGCTTACTAACTGACGCATGAGTAGTTTACCTCCTTACTATTATCTATAGCATGCACACCACGTTTCTCGTTTTAATATTACAAGCGTTCTCATAGCTACGAGGATGCGCTGCAAAGCAATGCCTCCGGATTTCTTATCCTGTTCTCAGTATAGAAAGAAAGTTAGTACAACCTTACGCCAATATTACCGATATTCTCTCAGAACAGGCTCTTTTCCTACCTCAGACCAAGTGATTTCGATCTTCTTCGGTGTTTCTGTTTGGCTAACTGTCCAGTTGTGTATTTTCTGTCTAATTTTTTTTATCTTGTGTATCCTGTTGAGTTATTCTTGTTGCTTTTATGTTCTATTTTACTGCTACGGTCAATTCCATTCTCTCAGCTTTGGCCTTATAGCACCCTTGGTAGAATTCCGTAACTTGTCTAGTTAATCTGCTTGGTTTCATTCCTTTAACAAACATTTATATACAAATGAAATTTGATATACATTTTGATTAGCTGACCCATTAAGTGAAGAACCCTGTTTATTAAGAATTAACGAAAGCATAAGGAAACACTTCAAGCTTTCACGGCGAGGCATTGTCATCTTCATTAATCGGGTTTCTGCCGTTGATTCGCGTCTTTCCTGCATGATATTTCGGAAGATTGAATTTCTAGCACAGCTTGGACTCAATTCACAACTTAATTCAGCTGTACTGACAATGGGTAATTACCACATAGTACCGAGCGGTGTGCCCGAGAGGTTCTAGGCGCCTAAGTCTGGAACCGCGCGACTGCTACAGTCGCAGGTTCGAATTCTGCCTCGGGCATGGATATGTGTGATGTCCTTAGGTTAGTTAGGTTTAAGTACACTACTGGCCATTAAAATTGCTACACCAACAAGAAATTCAGATGACAAACGGGTATTCATTGGACAAATATATTATACTAGAACTGACATGTGATTACATTTTCACGCAATTTGGGTGCACAGATCCTGAGAAATCAGTACCCAGAACAACTACCTCTGGCCGTAATAACGGCCATGATACGCCTGGGCATTGAGTCAAACAGAGCTTGGATAGCGTGTACAGGTACAGCTGCCCATGCAGCTTCAACACGATACCACAGTTCATCAAGAGTAGTGACTGGCGTATTGTGACGAGCTAGTTGCTCGGCCACCATTGACCAGACGTTTTCAGTTGCTGAGAGATCTGGAGAATGTGCTGTCCAGGGCAGCAATCGAACACTTTCTATATCCAGACAGGCCCGTACAGGACCTGCAACATGCGGTCGTACATTATCCTGCTGAAATGTAGGGTTTCGCAGGGATCGAATGAAGGGTAGAGCCACGAGTCGTAACACATCTGAAGTGTAACGTCCAGTGTTCAAAGTGCCGTCAATTCGAACAAGAGGTGACCGAGACGTGTAACCAATGGCATCCCATACCATCACGCCGGGTGATACGCCAGTATGGCAATGACGAATACACGCTTCCAATGTGCGTTCACCGCGATGTCGCCAAACACGGATGCGATCATCATGATGCTGTAAAAAGAACCTGAATTCATCCGAAAAAATTACGTTTTGCCATTCGTGCACCCAGGTTCGTCGTTGAGTACACCATCGCAGGCGCTCCTGTCTGTGATGCAGCGTCAAGGGTAACCGCAGCCATGTTCGAGCTGATAGTCGCTGCTGCAAACGTCGTCGAACTGTTCGTGCAGATGGTTGTTGTCTTGCAAACGTCCCCATCTGTTGACTCAGGGATCAGGGATCGAGACGTGGCTGCACGATCCGTTACTGCCATGCGGATAAGATGCCTGTCATCTCGACTGCTAGTGATACGAGGCCGTTGGGATCCAGGACGGCGTTCCATATTACCCTCCTGAACCCACCGACTCCATATTATGCTAACAGTCATTGGATCTCGACCAACGCGAGCAGCAATGTCGCGATGCGATAAACCGCAATCGAGATAGGCTACAATCCGATCTTTATCAAAGTCGGAAACGTGATGGTACGCATTTCTCCTCCTTACGCCAGGCATCACAACAACCTTTCACCAGGCAACGCCGGTCAACTGCTGTTTGTGTATGAGAAATCGGTTGGAAACTTTCCTCATGTCAGCACGTTGTAGGTGTCGCCACCGGCGCCAACCTTGTGTGAATGCTCCGAAAAGCTAATCATTTCCATATCACAGCTTCTTCTTCCTGGCGGTTAAATTTCGCTTCTGTAGCCCGTCATCTTCGCGGTGCAGCAATTTTAATGGCCAGTAGTATAGTTCTAAGTTCTAGGGGACTGATGACCTCAGATGTTAAGTCCCATAGTGCTCAGAGCCATTTGAACCACATAGTACGCGCACAGCGTTCGAAACAGCCGCGACTAGAAGAAAACGCTACAGCCGTTGCTATTGGTCGCCGCACACCACGGACAAAGCGCCAGACGCGGCGCAGACCGCAGAGGGAATGCCTAACACAACGAAGGCACAAATACGGGACTCGTCCCACACAGGAATCAGTGTCAGGCAGCACCTGAAGAAGACTGCGAGTCACACAGTTCAAATATCGTGCGGGAAAAACGCATATCACCGGCAGAAACCCGATTAATCAAGATCATAAGGAAACTGAGAACCAGAAAGCTCCTGAAAGTGATGGCACAGACATGGTCATTTAGATGTTCAATAAATCTACTTTCATTAACAGCAATCACAAAATCATTAGTATTATCTGGAAGGATGAAAAAGCTCCACATGAATGGAAAAAAGTTCTTATATACAAAGAGTGAAAGCCAACAAATTATTCAAATTATAGAAAACCTAACCTACAATACTTTGAGAACTATACTCTTAGCAAGAATAAGACCAAATATTAAAGAGTCTTTGCATGAAACGTCTAGAAATAATACATCACTTCATGGGGCCAAATTTTTTTTTTTTTTTTTTTTTTTTTTTTTTTTTAGAGACAAAGTTTCCGCTGGTACTTCGCGGCGATGTCCTCCTACAGTGGGACGTCAAGATTTCACCGAACTAGCAGGGTCCTTTAACTAGTTGCGCTGGGTAATGCCTACTCCAGTCAGTTAGTCAGTTGATAGAGTGATTTTCAAAAGAAAACAATAAGAAAGAGCTTTTGTAAGCGGAGAAAGGTGCTTTAGAAGCGAATTAGGAACTTTAATTCTGCTCGGCCCAGGCCCTTTCACGTTGAGCAGGTGACAAGGTTATAGGCAACACAATCTGCATACGCATGCAGCAGAACGCCCACGCTCACGGGTATAACCAGTACAAAAGACGCCTAGCGTCCCAGGATGTCCCAGCGAACATTTTGTCTCTAACAAAAGTGGCTCCTCGTGACGTGATCTAACAGCCCTAGACGTCTGATGCAAAGACTTTGAAATACCCTATATATGCGCTAAAGACGTTAGGAGAACAGAAATACTCCTTCGATCAAGATGTAAATGCACTTACCATGGATTGAAAAACTTATTTTTTTCGCAGTTTTGATATGGAATTTTTGTGTAAATGCATAAGGCATCTTGGTGCCTTTAAAAATTCAATAAAATTAATAAAATCCTGCACTTTATACTCAAAACGTAAAGTAAAAGTGACAAGCAACATCTCTGAAGATTTTCAGGTCAGAACATCATTTAAAGGATGGGATTCATGTCTTCACTTGCATTCGATATCAGAATTATAAAAATATTTGAAAACTATTGAATTTTTGAAAAATGGAACACAACTGAGAAGTAAAATTAACATCTTCGCTTATGCAAACGACATTGCTCTTTTAGCTGGCAATGAAACTGAATTAAAAACTCTTGCATCAGGTTAATAAATGGTACCAAAAGTCCGGTTCTTCATATGAATACAGTGAAAACAATGTATTTCATCTTAACGTGCACTCCAGCAAATACTAATGAAATGTAAATTAATAACATAACTTTTGCAAAGAACAATCTTTAATTATTTATCTTGGCAACACACCAACTTTCGACAGCTCTATAAAATACGAAATGGAATCACATATCCAAAAAAGTAACAAGTGCTACTATGACCTTATGACTGATTTCAAAACTTCTCCATAACAAACGATAAAATTAATCATTGTAGAATATTACATTCGGACTAAATTTATAAATTATATTAAGAACAAGACATAGTAGTAAAGCCGAAGATTGTAATGGATAGGGCATGTCAGTACAGCACCACCAAACAGGGCCATCAAGAGAATGACAGAAGAGATTCCATTAGAAGATGACCTCTTGAATGCAAACACAGAAAATATATTGAAAGTATTCGCAGTGACAGGACAGAGACTAGATGCTGCAAAGCGACTCAATATTGTTTACTCTGCCACAAAGAACCTTCATTGCTTGAAAAGCTCGATAATAATACTACTGCTAGTATTATTACTACTACTACTAATCATAATACTTTTTGATTTCCTCTCTGGTCTATATATTCCATCGTTAATGGATCGCCGGCCGGAGTGGCCGAGCGGTTCTAGGCGCTACAGTCTGGAACCGAGTGACCGCTACGGTCGCAGGTTCGAATTCTGCCTCGGGCATGGATGTGTGTGGTGTCCTTAGGTTAGTTAGATTTATGTAGTTCTAAGTTCTAGGGGACTGATGACCTCAGAAGTTAAGTCCCATAGTGCTCAGAGCCATTTGAACTATATTTTGGATCGAAAATTTCTCTGATTACGTTTCACTCTTTCTTTTGTGTTTCTTCGGTGTACCTTTCTGCTCAAAAACAGTGTAACAAACCCATAAACTCACACGTGTTTGATGACCGTGTTGTCTCTACTTTGCGTGTATCTAGATGCAGTTTTAGTGACAAATAACTCTGTGATTATGAATTTTCTTTCCGTCTCATTGGAAAGGTTTTAATAACTACTCTTTTTTAGGCCAGTCTCTTCAGTGGGTTTTCATAAATATTCGAACACAAAAATTGTATCTATTTTTCCATATTCCGTTTTTACAATTGTTAATGTACCTTCTATTGGTGGAAAGTGAATTGGGATATCTGCTTTTCCTGCAGTTTCATTGTTGTATTTGTGCTATTTCAATATCCCAGCATTGAATAATAAGGTTAAGCTCAGGTTTTAGTTTGTGCTGCTCTCGAATTACTTTTTCTTGTAAGACGCAGCTGAAAAGCAATGGAACGTGGCCATTGCCTTGTCTCATTACTTCTTCAATTCCTAAGTGTCCCGAAATTTCTCTCAGGAAACTTACGTTAGATTTTGTACCATTCGGTGTTGCTCTAGTAACTGCAGTGGGTTCCATGCCAAGATCATGTCTCTTGAGAATATTAAAGAGAGATTTCCAGTCGTCTGAGTCAAGATTTCTTTAATCAATAAAGGTGTAAACAGTATTGTTCTTATATCATTAACTTAAGTCTTCTTGACTGTGATGTTGTAATAGTAGGTCATTGAAATGCATTAGAAAGTACTACAGTTGTTCAAGTAAAGCGGACACAGACTGCTTTATCCTGTCCTGCCATCAAAATCTGTGTGTTCATTAATTCTACCAGGTCGTTTCTGTCAAATGCCTAACGTTTCCTCGTTGTTCGCATTGTTTTAATACGTTCTATATAGGCAGCGACGTAGTCTATGACATTTTTGATTTAAATTAACAGAAAGAAGTAGTCCACTTCACAGATGATGGAACATTCTTGTTAAGATGAGAAAACAAGCGCAACAGGAAAAATAGTAAGTGGTGCTTTTGTTAATGTTGTTAAGTGGTTTTGCACAAATGGACAAGCTTCAGACTTACAGAAATCACAGTTATTACAATTCTGTACTGTCGAAAATTCCCCATCTTCTGTTAAAGTAGTGTACCAATAAAAAATGATAAATATGACAGAAATTCCTAAGTCTGAGTTTTTGGGTTTGATTTTTTATGAAAACTTGAACTGGAAACAACATATACTAGACCTACTAAAACAATTTATATTTAAATACTTTTGACATAAGAATAAGAGTCAATTTTTGGGACACTGAAATCACTAATTGAACATAGTTTTCATATTTTCGTTCACTGATGTCCGATGGGATAATATTCTAGGTTAACTCATAACTTAAGTAAAAAATTTCGCTGTACAAAAGAAAGTAATTGGAATTATGTATGGGGTTCACAGACGTAAATCTTGCAGTCCTACGTTTACACCATTCGGAATCCTGACCAAAGCGTCATAGTACACTTATTCAGTTATGAAATTTGTTTTCAACAATCCATTGCAGTTCGACAATAAAGATACAATACAATAAGGAAAAATTATTTCTACGTGCCTCTAGTGTGCATCTTTATCGCAAAAAAGAGCGAAACCCATAGCTATAAAACACCTTAATAATCTACGTATGCTGATGTAATACCTGACTGACTGTGAAAGTGATTTGAAATGCAAAGTTTTTCTCCTTAACAACACTTCATATGTCGTAGAGAAACATGGAACTATGTAAGTAAAGCAACTCTTCAGCTAAATAAAAAGTAAATAAATTAACTGGGCCCGTAAGAGAATGCAGTTCATTGTGAAACATAATAAAAGTACCGTCAAGATCTGGGGTTGCATGCTACCAGAAACTTCGAATTTTGTAAAGGTGCAGTGATTACCGGAAGGAATATAGACTTACTGAGTGACCAATGGTAAAAAGTTCTCATCTAGTTTCAGATATCGTGAAGATAATTGCCGTAAACATCCCGCCGACGTTTTAATGTTCTCTTCCCTCTAAAACTGAAATAAGATATTGTTTATGGTTAGCTATAAAGACCTACGTTCACTGTCCAATGAATCAGTGACGGAAGAAAATGAATGAAGGAGTACCTAACACGTATTTAAACTTTTTATATTTCCGGAGAAATAAAATGTTCAATCAGAAATCTCAAAAAGCGTACAAACTGACATGGAGACGTTACAATATAAGAAACATTTCAAGACAGGCCAAATTCTGACACTACACAACAGTTGTACTACCAGAAGCACTCTACGAATCAGAAATGACCACAATCGAAGCATCGGGTATCACAAAAACAGAAAAAAAAGAACGTAAAATCCTCAGAAAAATTCTTGGAGCAGTACACAGAAATGGTATATGGATGAAGAGACCAACCAAAGAATTATACGAACACACATACACATACACACACACACACACACACACACACGCACACGCACACACTCACACACACAGAATTACATACATGATCACAAAACGCAGAGTCAAAAAAGAGTATTTTTGATGTTGTAGAAAGTTCAATTAAAAAGCAATTGGTTTCAAGAATTAGAAGAAGATATAAAACAAGGAGGAACCAGCACGGAAATTATAAATGAAAGAGACAAATTCAGGAACAAAATTATGAATATGAAATGTGAAGTAAAAGAATGGAAAAGAACAGGAAAAATATGGCCAGAGGAAAGAAAACAAGAACACAATCAGAGAACAAAGATTTAGGAAAGAGAAAAAGGAGAAGGAAAGAAGAAAAAATGAATAATCATGTAACATTCAAGTTAACCACTGTCTTAAGAGCAAAAATGTGTAAGAATAACAATAAAACGTTCAATCACAATGTTCAGTGTATTCCTCCGCATAACCTCATTCTCATGTGCTAGTGCCTAAAACTCCCATTCATTCTAAATTACTGTTTCGAAGCAAACTACAAGAGGAATGGACAGAAGTGTAGCCCGAAAATTGTGAAATGCAAAATCAGTAGACGGCCAGGTCATATTTTTGATGTTTGTAGTCCGTTTTCCATCTGTTGCCGTGTATCTCCAAGTGGTACTACGGTAGAAGCAGTGTTCTTCACTTTCTGAATTATTCTGGCAGATTTGTTCTTGTGTTTAGAAGACGTCCCATATGGTCATTTTTAATATTCCGTAGGTGCGTTCTCTATTAACTGATCCTTGTATCCGTCTAGCTTTCTGGCGTGTTTTAGCGGGAGTCCCTCGATGACAGTATAGATCTGTACACCTGTGTATTTATGTGTAGACCAAGGTAAGAGTTTGAACGGTACACTTTTTGGCTTCTTTTTGCCATAACAACAGTTATTAGTCTATTTCTTAACACTGGTTGTGCAACTTCTGTGAGCAGTAGCGTATTATCGGTTTGATCACTACACGTTTTGTGGGCGTACAATTGTAGCGCCTCAGTTGCACTACTGTGCGCCTATTTCGTTCTAGAAACAGGATTATATGCACAACAAAAACGCTGCCTACGCGACACTAATTCTATGCTTCAAAATAATCGTGTTATGAGTGCATAAATAAAACCGGACTGGAAGCGCTGTTTTATGAAACGCATTATTACCTGTGGAAACGGTAAATTGCTTTTCATTTAGTTATCGATGGCAGCGCGATATGAGATTATTTGCTTTCGCACACTGTTCCTGGAATGGATACCGAAATGAAGCTAAATTTCGAACTATATCCAGAGTATGGGCGCTTCAATTTATCGTCGTACGAGATACCAATCTAATAATTGTTTCTTCGAACATACAGCCAACAGACCAAAAAGTTCTCCTACATCGTAATTGTTATCCACTGCCCGCCCAGTTCATATAAAGAATTTCAGTCTCCCAATATAACAAAAAAATTAAAATTTCGATTTCAGTACAACTGGAAAAGAATGAAATAACCTTTTCATTCTTTTCCAGTTTCATGGAAACTGCAATTTTTTTTAATTATTATATTTGGAGCTTGAAATGCTTTGTGTAAATCACACGGGCTATAAATAACGATGCTATGTAGCGGAACTGTTTGATCTGCTGGCAGAATGTTCGAGAAACAATCATTGCGTTAGAATCCTAGATAATTAGAATCAAAGAAGAAGGTTACGAATAAAAATAAATTTATTTTCTGTTTACATCACTGCCTGGCGCTGGCATTTTTCGCTGATGTCAGTTTAGCGGTTTGTGTGTCAGGTCTCACAGGTCTGGATGTCTTGTGCATGTGTGGAATGTTTTATCGTGTTTATGTTCATGATAACGATGCGAAAAAGGAAGCAGGTTGAAAACCGTACCAGTACACTGACATCTCCTGCAAAATAGTGCCGGCCGCGGTGGCCGTGCGGTTCTAGGCACTTCAGTCCGGAACCGCGTGACTGCTACGGTCGCAGGTTAGAATCCTGCCTCGAGCATGGTTGTGTGTGATGTCCTTAGGTTAGTTAGGTTTAAGTAATTCTAAGTTCTAGGGGACTGATTACCTCAGATGTTGAGTCCCATAGTGCTCAGAGCCATTTGAACCATTTTTTTTTTTTTTGCCAAATAGTAACCAACAGACTTTCGAGGCTTAATGCCCACCCCTACAGACAGATTACTGTTTGGTATCACATCACTAAAGAAGCGAACCCTCTTGTATAAAACAGCTTGTCACCTGTAGTTACTTTGCCAGTGGTTTGTTGAATGTTTGACTTAAAGCACGTAAACGAAAAAAAGTTTAAAAACGCTTTTAAAATATGTTGAAAGTTTGTTGGAAGTTCCTAAGTGCTTTCATCATAAAACACTGGATAATTATTTTCTGGGTAATTTGCTCTCTATTTTAATCAGAAGCTAGTTTTTCACGCGTCTCAATGTTTATGACGTCATATCTACTGAACTATGTGTCATACAGTGATATACTCGCAATTTTGGAGATATGTTTAGTGGTATATGTGGATATGTCTGCAAACTGTGTTGCGACCAGAGACGGTAGTAAAGAAATAATAATTTAAAGCGTCATGCCTGATGCTGATGCTTGATTGCTTGAACAGCGAAAATTTAATAAGCAATATACCTTATTTACTTTTTTCTTTTATTTTTTGTGGTTAGGGGAAGGGGGGGGGGGAGCTTCAGGGAGAAGAACTTTTGTAACTGTCTTAAATTATGTCCAAAGTTTGCTGCAAATCACTAAGTGCTGTCTTTCTCAAATAGTGGATGAGTAAAATCCGGGTACTTGTGCGTCTTCAATGTCACCGCCTCAAGACAGACAGTCTTACTGTAATATTTGTGTTATTGTGTTAAACTTAAACCTCTTCATTAGCAGATTATGACATAATTTTAAATTTTTAAATTCCGTTAATAATTACGCGAAATATTAAGTTTTGAGACTGACGCCTGGAAAATAGGCACCCCCAAGAGCCTGAGTGTCCCACAAGATGCCGCATAGCATAGCGTACACCGTGCAGGGTAACAAGTGACATGTTCAAGTGATCAGTCACAATTTTGTAGCACGCACCATGGCTGACCCCTACAGCTGCTGTGAGGTCGTTCACCGTTTGGGAACGGTTAGCAGGTAACAACATTGCAAATTCTTCATTCTTGCGTTCAGTTCGAACAGACTGTGGCCGAGTAGTTCACACACCATCCTACAGCCTGTATCTCTCTTGCGATAAACGTCGGTGCCACTTAAATACAACACTGCGAGTCAATGCGTCGTCACCGTAAACTTGCTGCACCATGTGAAACGCATTGGCAGCGATTTGCCTAATTTCTGGTAGGTCTGTTTGTCCGTTGCTCCAACTGCGACATACTCGAGTTCTGACGCGCGCAGGCGAATCACCGTCATTACAACCGTAGTTCTGTTTACATGCCTCCTGCTGGCACGAGAGACCCACTAACAAGCACATTGTGCTATCTATGTTCTCTAGTGCACCACATCGCCGCTATGCGCCCAGTCTCAGAATTTAATGACTGTACTACGAAGATTCCTTGAGTCCCTGAGACACTACGGAGAGGCCAGGAATTTTGCTGTGTTTATGAAGAACCGTATGTCAGCACCTCTCCTTCGCCTTGTCTTTCAAACACTGTTAAAAAATTTTCTACTACCGCAATTTGAAGCAGTTATCTCCGAGTCGAGAGCAACCACTTACGCGTGTATTAGCGACCTGTAAGGGTAAGTAAAGACCTAATGTTGGGTTCAGACTGGTGAACTATCTGGTACGACTGCATTTATTTGTGTAAGCTCACATCACTAGCTGTACATTTGAGATAAATAGCTGTAACAATGAAATCGTATATACGTTAAGAGTAATAAAGTCAACTACGATTACTGAGTTTGCGAGAGCATGGGACACACAACCTACAAGACGACTCAGTTTAAATCATCTCTTATTGCTTGAATTATTTTCATTTTTAATCCTCGTCGTTGTCGATGAATACGCGCAGAACTATTTACCTTTTTGCTACAAGAACTTCATGGTCCATCGCCTAGATATTATGATGGACCGTACAATCCAGACACAGTCAATAATATAGCTTTCAGTAATGTGATATAAAGTTTTATAACATAAATCACAATTCATATGTACAGTGGGGTTTAAAATTATGACATTTAGTTCATTCAGTATTGATTGGCACTCCCACTATAAGTCCTGAAAAATAGGTGTTTGAAATGCGTTAAAATAGACTATAGTAGTATATACCGCCACCAGACGGGTTTGGTGCTTCCCATAGGTGGCGTATTGCAGCAGCACATGTTCCGTTTGCGAGCACTCAAGACATCGATAAGACAACATGGAAGCAGATAAGCATGGAAAACGGTGGACAGTGTGGTTTCTCTGGAGGGAAGACGTGACTGCTTCAGACATCCACAAGAGATTAGTGCCGGCCGGGGTGGCTGAGCGGTTCTAGGCGCTACAGTCTGGAACCGCGCGACTGCTACGGTCGCAGGTTCGAATCCTGCCTCGGGCATGGATGCCCTTAGGTTTAAGTAGTTCTAAGTTCTAGGGGACTGATGATCTCAGAAGTTAAGTCCCATAGTGCTCAGGGCCATTTTTGAAGAGACTAGTAGCCGTGTGTGGGGAAACAGTACCAAGTCGCAGATCCGTGTTTCGTCGGTATCGGAGCTCACAGATGACAGTGATTGTGCTGAAGAATGCAAAACCACTGGTCGTCCAGCAACTGCACGCAGAACAAACAATGCCCAGCTTGTCACTGATTTGCAACGGGGCACAGGCGAATCACATTTGATAGACTATAGACGTCAACAGGTCTATCACGGGGAACCATCATTCATGAGGATTGGAAAATGAAAAAGGTGTTTCCACAGCGGATGCCCCATTGCACGGGAACAGAACCGTGTGGAGGTAGGCCAACAGTTGGTGCGACAGTATAGAGCAGATGCAGCGGAGTTCTTTGAGAGTTTGGTCACCGTCGATGAGTCATGGTTCTTTGACGAGACTCCAGGAAAGAAACCTCACTCTATTGAGTAGAAACATAGTGGGAGTTCTCGTCCCAAGAGGTCACGGCCGAAACTATTCGTGTAGAAACGAATAGTAACTGTGGTCTGGGCTCAAGAAGGGCTACTGCTGGTGTATTGTCTCCCTCCCAATACGACCCTCAACAGTGATCGGTACTGCGGTTCATTGCACAAACTCCGCCAACGCATTCAACAACGCCGCCACAGAAAATGGGGACGTGGCACCCTGCTCCAAGACGACAATGCGCGGCCACACGACAGTCGCTATACCTTCGCCATCATGCGTTAACTAGGGTTCATTGTGCTGCCACATTCTCCATATTCAACAGATTTGGATCGTAGGAACTATGCCCTATTCGACGCAATGAAAGAGGGTCTTGCGGCGTAAGAAGTTCACCACCAATGATGAACCTTATACAGTTTTCCACCAGCGGCGCCGGGATACGCCCAAAATGTGGTTTGCAAATACGGAAGCTGCTAGAACGATAGCAAAAATGCGTAGACATTGGCAGGAAATACCTGTACTATAACGTGTATTCTTTTGTTCAGAAAACGGTCCCTGTGAACACTAAAATATTTTAGTGCCAACAGTTTTTTTAATGTCTCAGGTACTAATACCGCTAATGGTTTACGTGGCCTTTTACTACGTAAAAGCTATAAAATCAGTTGAAGAAATTTAAGTAAAAGAAAGTCAGAGATAAGAAGGAATAGAAAATACGAAGAGGTTAGGCAGGCCGTTAAAATAGCAATACGATGTAGGCAGCACGTAACAATTATCAGGTGTACTACGTACCTGGATATGTAGGGATATGTAAATGATTAATGCTTAAGCGCAACAACACACAGCAGCTAGGAGTGACGCCATCCACATTCTTTAAATAATGAAACATTAAGCACGTGTTATCTCACTCAGAAACAGATTTTAATTGTTATTTGTGAAGAGATCGCGTTACGCCTCGTGCAAGGAGGATACACATCTACCAGGATTATCGGAATTCGACAATTGGATCCTGGTCTATCGAGACTGCAGCTTATTGCTCCGCGATATTGTTCGCATCAATCGGTATCTCGAGACTGTCATGCGAATATAGATTCGATGGATTTAGGATAGCCGTACTCATCAGGTTGTTGGATCTCAATGGCCCCAAGAGAGTAGCGCCTGAGAGGATGAACACAACGTTCTCTCAGTCGTGCAGGTTTATACAGCCACGTCACTAATCTTGAGTCAGAAAATGGGTTTGTTCACAGCAAGAAAAGTGCCCACTCGAACAGAGCAACGACGTCTGGAGCACCACGTACAGCCATTACGGCGACCATTGTTGCTACTTTCCTCGACGTCGTAGCAAAGAGAGACGCTCCGACAGTGGTGTCCCCAACGGACACACTGTAGGCAGAAGTGGCGCCACATCGTCTTTTTAGACGAGTCTCGTTTCTGTGTGCAGTGATACGATGGACTTATCCTTGAGTGGAGGCCCCAAGGAGAACTAACGACAGATTTCATTCTCCATCGTCATGCGGTCTCAGCACCTGGCATGATGGTATGGTGTGCCACCGGGTACCCGACTCGATCACCTCTAGGTCACAAATCCGGTAATTTATCCAGCAGCCGTCACATTTGTGACTTGTTAACGCCAGTGGCTGTGTCCAATTTTCATCGTCCCTGTGCCGTTATGTTCCACTTCAGTGCAGTCCTGCAGATGTAGCTTAGTCTCTGAAGCTCTAGAACCTTTGCTCTCTTTGCAGGGTCACGGTTAGCGAGGACTGAGGAACATTGTCAGATTTGATACAGTTTCAGTTGTATATTACTTTTTACACGTCCTATAGCTACTCTTTACCATAGCTATAACTCTAACCTTATGTCAGTAGTTACCTGACAAGGGGAGGCCGTAACGTTTGGATCACGGATTTATTTCAGACTTTGTACACTTTTAAGAGTCGATGAGGACAACATAATGTGCAAGTAATAAGGCGTACTACTGAGGAGATTTTGAGATAATCGCGGGAGAAGACCCAGGCGTCAGTGAAGTGCAAGTGCGTTGCGACCATTAGCACGAGCTGGCGGCGGTCATGTGGTCGCGTTCAAGCTACGTAATCGGTGGATCGTAGGATCAAGTCACGATCGTCTTTTTTTAGATTTATATTTTTTTAAATACTAATCTCATTAATTCGTGCACAAGTAATATAATGAAATGACACGTGTATTTACATGAACTTTTGTTGAATTTCCACTGTTATTTCGATGTTTACTAGTTTTTATTAATACAATCAACATTATGTGACTTTTTTTTTGTACGTAATGTGACAGACAACGAACGAGAAACTTCTTCTCGTCAAGATACTATTAAAATACATTCAATTATACATCGCCAATTTTTGGCACCAATATTTACGAAAATGCGTTACGTATGCTTTGCATCCAAATTGACGGAAGAAAGAGATCTTTTTCAAAATGTTAATGAACTCTGTTACTCCTTAGAAACTCTGAAGACTCCTAGTGCATTCGGGAAAATTCCATTCATTCGATGTAGTAGATGCCGTTTTAATTTATTTCTTCTGTGACTGTATGAATGGCCTAGCCGCAGTGGTAACACGGGTTCCCCTGTCAGATCACCGACGTTAAGCGCCGTCGGGCTTGGCTAGCACTTGGATGGGTCACCGCCCGGATTTGCCGAGTGCCGTTGGGAAGCGGGGTGCACTCAGCCCTTCTGAGGCCAACTGTGATTTAGAAGTAGCGGCACGGGTCAAGAAAATTGACAACGGCCGGGAGTGCAGTGGCCTGTTCGGACGGTCTTTGTTTCTTTTGTGTCTGTATGAAAAATATCATCCTGCAACTTGTAATGTCGAAAGCACACCCTACGATTAATAGTACATTATCCTCGTATTTTATCATTTTGTAACTGACTGTGTTATTGAATAAAATTATTTAAACTTTTATTTATCGATGTTTGACTTGGACTTTCCAAGCCCGGCCCTTCTCCTTGAAAACTTTGTCTGCATAACGAAACGGCCAGTTGCAAAGCAGTTCTCAGTACCTTACCTGACTGCGTGTGTAAGGGATTCCGGAAATCACTACAGGCATACATTTTTAGGAGAACTTCATGCATTGGGTGGTTTACCTGTCGATAGTTATAAATATAATATCTGTTGTGATAATAAATTTAGCAAACAACCAAATAGCATTGGAAATTCAATCAAATTTCATGCAGATACCCCTATCTTTTCATCATATTACCTTTCAAATGTAATGTGTATGAAATAAGATGACTAGTGTTGAAAAAATGTAAATTAGAAAAACATTAGCATAACTCGATCCAGCTACCCACTGATTACAGAACTTGAACGCTATCCACCTGATCACCGCCAACTCGTGCCCAGGGTCGCAACACACCGGTACATCAATGACGCGTTAAATTTCTCTTGCGATTTTCTCGAAATCCCTAAACATCACGCCTTACTAACTACACACTATGTTGTCCTAATGACTACTATAAGTGTACAAATTTTGAAGTAAATTCGTGATCCGAACGTCGTGGCCTCCCCTTGTGAGTGTAAGTGTTCAACCTGAGCCAGATGAGAGAGAGGCATTTCTTTTTTCTGTGCATTACGTACCGTTGTAGATGTGTGTGTGTTGGCGAGGATGTGAGCACTTAACGATGGAGGTATCAGCACCACATACGTAATGTCACTGAACACCTCACTTTCATTACGCTTCGCTCCCACTTCACTTATACTCACAGTTGGATAATACTTTATTTTGTACTTTATTTTTACTTAAGGAAGTCCACGGAATCGCCATTCCTTGTGTTCTATCGGCAGTCCATTGGTGACTTTTTCGGTAGATCGTCAATTACACCCCACTTTCCGACAGTTGTGTACAGATCGGATGCAAACAATGTTTTGTATATTTTGTTAAATAATGCGCAGTGCGAGACAACGTGTTCTGGAGTACCTTCGAGTCCCAGATGAATACTTTTAAGCGACGACAAATCGGTGTTGATGGAACCAGTATTGTCTCATTTTTAAGAAATTATTTGACGATTCGCTGTCATTCAAATGTTTAATTCGAATTCGGTAGCACACAGTTCAAGGAATGGAAGAAATCCGAAAATTGTTAATTTGTAATTACATAAGACAAAAAATATTTTTGGTCATTTTATACCCCCTGTCTGTCTGTGTGTCTGTCCGTCCATTAAGACCCATTTTCTCTAGAACAGGTTGGCATATCAAGTTAAAATAATTGTCACTCACTAATGTTTACGATCCCTTGGCGGTGTAAAAATTTGAAGCTGTTAAGTCAATTCAGTCAAAAGATTCGGCCATTTATGTCACACATTCTGATACTCGAAAACGCACTCATCGAAACATGTACGAATCATGAAATTTGGCGATAAGTAAGGTTTCACAGTACAAGTAAAGGAAAAAATCTGATAATTGTTTATTTGTATTTATATAACACGAACAAATATTTTTTGTCATTTTTTACCCGTCTGTTTGTTTGTCCGTCTGTTAAGAAGTATTTGGTGTATCAAATTCAAATTTATGTCACATACTAAGATATATTGTCCCTCGGCTGTGTAGAATATTATGCTTGTAAGTTAATACAGTCAAAAACTACTGCCATCTATGTCACATATGTTGATACTTGAAAACTCACTGACCAAAACTTGTCGCTGAACTTGGGCGTTTGAGATAATCCGTAGTATGTGTTCTAATATTCAGCTTAGCTGTTAGTAGTTTATTTATAATATTAATAGTTTTATGTTTCTTTATATTGCAGAGATCGAGTCAGCAGAAGCATGCAAGTGGCTTCGTGCGGCGGGATTCCCTCAGTATGCGCAGATGTACGAAGGTCAGTTTCTGCTGCTTCCTTATGTTCTTTTTGCAAGCACCTTTTTCTCAGTGATGCAGCCTCCTCTAAGCAGTGAAGTTTGTTATTCGTGTGTGATAATCTTAATCCACTTTATTGCCTCAACGTAGATGTATATAAAGTCATAATTCTCAGGATCGTTGCAGCGTAACAACGCTGACAGTGAAAAGGCAAAATATTCGTAATATTCATTCGTAATAATGGTCAGTACAGTCTTGCTACTCAGGTATTTTTGGCTCCGGTTCTACAACAGAGGATGTAATTTTTTGACAAGTTTCCGTAGATAAAAGGAACACTACATAGCCTGACAAATAAAAAAGTGAAGCACTCAGAAGACATGGCCAGAAGTCAATTTAACTTCATATACGTACTCACCATCGGTAGGTATGTCAATGTTTAGAGTTGCAGTGCCGGCCGGAGTGGCCGTGCGGTTCTGGGCGCTACAGTTTGGAACCGCGTGACCGCTACGGTCGCAGGTTCGAATCCTGCCTCGGGCATGGATGTGTGTGATGTCCTTAGGTTAGTTAGGTTTAAGTAGTTCTAAGTTCTAGGGGACTGATGACCACAGCAGTTAAGTCCCATAGTGCTCAGAGCCAGCCAGAGTTGCAGTTCTGTGAGACAGGTACAAAGGCCGCGAGAGTGCATAGTGTTATTCGTGTTTGGTGTTGTTATCAGGCCTGATAGTGTATATAAGCAGCGTGAACAGTGTCAAATGTTGAGTAATCGCAGTGAAGGAGATTGAAATGCCGTATAATCGTTTAAGGCAGCGTCGTCAGAAACTGATAGTGTTTGAAAGGAACTTCATTGTGAGTCTTCATTTGGACAGCAGGTCGAATCGTGCAACACCTAAATTTGTGGGGCTTTGGGATGTGACCGTGTAACACCACATGTTACGATCCCTCCCAGGACCACCACTTTCTGTGGCGCGCATGTGGGCGCCGCACAAGACCGAAAACAAAGGATGAATCGATTAGAAATCATTAAGTAATAAATGAGGTGACAGACTGAGGAGCATTTGAGGACGAACAAACTCATAATTTACATATAAATTTTATTTCGAAGTACTTCAAAATTCAGTCGCAAATTAAACCAATAAAAAGTTTCAGTAGCTTCATAATAATAATTCCTGACATACTGAATAATCGAAATCTAGAAACTGACTTCGGCTGCCGCCATTTTCAGGAGAGTTTATAATTACTCAAGATGGTGCCTACCGTTAGAAACGACTCGAGTTTGAAAGGAGTGTCTTCTCGTTCGTGAGGTGCGAAGGAACACTGAAAAACTGCCATTCCGATGATTGAGACAGTGCCAGTGTAGGAAACCTCTAGGGCATAAAGGAAGCGGACAGTTTCTGTCTTAACAAGCGAGCGCCAGACGTTTGCCCTCCCACGAGGCTGGCATCGACGCTATATTTTGAAGTTATTGGCGCACCAAAGGACTAACGGTTGCCACATCTACCCATTCTGTCCTCTTCTTACGAGAACGACCTGCAGCTGCCACCTTGTCATCATTCGCGACCACATCTTGCTATAGTTTGCTGCCATGCCGTAGTACAATTACCTGTTCATTCCTTTGAACATAGATTAGTAATGTTGCTCAATTTCGACCGGTTTTACGATCACTTGCTGATAGCGAGTATATCTCGATACAACAGCTGGGTAGCGGTAAGATTCGTCTAATCCTCCGTCTCGCTCCTGTTTCTTTTTCGCGTAGATCCGTTTGTCCTGATTCAGCATTCTCTCTCCCGTTAGGTTCCAGTTTGTGTGTGTGTTCAAAAATTGTTCAAATGGCTCTGAGCACTATGGGACTCAACTGCTGTGGTCATAAGTCCCCTAGAACTTAGAACTACTTAAACCAAAGAGAACACCCAGCGCCCTCTGGGCATAAATACTGGACAAGATCCTCCAACACGGCAGTCTCAGGTAGCACCTGAAGAAGGCAACGAGTTACGTGGCCGAAATATTGTGCCAGAGCGACACAAACATCCGGCAGTAGACCCGATTACTCCACATGTCAGTAAAATGATTTTCAGCTCCCCAAACGCCGTACAGCGCCACAACATTTACACAAACACTGAAATACTAGTACCCTGTCACAATATGTGTACTATTGCACTTGACCTCCCGCGGCAGTTATCGGAAATACGCCGTGACGTTCAACAAGTACTAACTAAGGAAAACGCATCGCACTGAAACGATTTCAAGACAGTTGCTCACATACTCTCAAGTGGTTCGGTATGTCCTAGCGAAATACCACAATAAAAAATCATGATAAGCCGACCGAAGCCCCGTCAATCCCAGGTGCAATAATATTGTGGTCAACTAATATTTGGGCCGGCCGGACTGGCCGAGCGGTTCTAGTCGCTACAGTCTGAAACCGCGCGACCACTACGGCCGCAGGTTCGAATCCTGCCTCGGGCATGGATGTGTGTGACGTCCTTAGGTTAGTTAGGTTTAAGTAGTTCTAAGTTCTAGGGGACTGATGACCTCAGAAGTTAAGTCCCATAGTGCTCAGAGCCATTTGAACCATTTGAACTAATATTTGACGAAACAGGTCGAATGACTGCGCTACTCTACGTAAACAAGGAAATGCTCGCAATGAGAGCTCGTCACAAACAGAGATATAAACTTAGACTCTACTATTCAACAGTACTGCACCAACTCCGCGATAAATCAAGTCACAGTGCTGTCCGTTCTATCTGCTTGAAATTTCTACTTTCTAAATGATGCACAATGGTTTTGTCCGACTTGGTAGAACTAGTCACCGCGTCCTGTTTAGGGTTGCCAGTTGTTTATTTCCATCAGTTCATTATATACGAAAATTATGAAGTACACTCAAATTACAGAGGACTGTAGACCCGTACTATGATGAACAATCATCTGTGTACGCATTTTATATCTTTCTGTGTAATGTGTGACGTCATGTACATGAACTTCTTACCATGAGTGTTCGTATTTCTCTCTGTAACTGGGCTTCAGCAAAATGTTTACTTCGGTTTAGTCATTCTTCTGTGCTTTAAGCGGGCACCGTGGGAGTTCACGCAGCAGCTTTTCAAAATTACTTGGATCTTTGTTTCTTTTCTAGCTGAAGCGTGTTTTCCTGTGTACTATTGTTTCATAGTCAGCTTTTGGTAATTTTAGCCATTCTTGAGCCTCTATTTCTTCTAATCGACTTTCCTCCTGTGTTTCAATTTTCAAGTGTAGTTTTTTTTTCCTTCATTCCTCGTATCCAGTTTTCTGCATTACTTTCTGTGGTGTCACCGCCAGACACCACACTTGCTAGGTGGTAGCTTAAATCGGCCGCGGTCCATTAGTACATGTCGGACCCGCGTGTCGCCGCCATCAGTACTTGCAGACCTAGCGCCACCACATGGCAGGTCTAGAAAGACGGACTAGCACTCGCCCCAGTTGTACGGACGACATTGCTAGCGACTAGACGTACGAGGCCTTCCTCTCATTTGCCGAGAGACAGTTAGAATAGCCTTCAGCTAAGCACATGACTACGACCTAGCAAGGCGCCATTAGCCTTACCTACTTTGAGAGTTATAGTATAAATGTCTCAAGAAGAACGCTGTATTCATCAGAGAATAAAAGTTAAGTATAAAGCAACTACGTACTTTTCTTGCTACCATTCAATAGTTATCCTGTTTCAGACTTCACGCCCGTCTGCATTAGTTAGCGTGCCTTTCGGCTACCTCAGAGTGGTGTGGCTGTCTTGCTACGCCACAACACTTTCCATAGCTGTGATGGTGCTCAGCTTTTCGTAACCGCTAACGGCCCACCGCTTGGTGCCCTCCCCTTTGAAGGTCTGGCCAGGCTTCCTAGTTCTGAAGCTTGATACCTGCCCCCGTCGCAAACTGATATCGCTGTGAGACAGCCTCATCAGAGGAAAGTCTGATGAAAGCCGGCGCCGAGTAAAGACTCCAGTACAGTCCAGAACAAAACCGTCACAAAAAGAGTGACTACCATGTATATACCTGCATTGCCATAAAAAAACATGAACAAAAATCGTGTGTGGGCGACGAACTCGCCCATTTACAGATCTCTGATAAGCCTCGAGTACCTGTAAGTCTAATGCTAAGTCAGTAAAATGCTGGAAGAGATGCAGTATTGCCTCTGCTGCACACGACGCTGCTCCCAGTTTATACTTTTTGACTCACCGGGAACCGGCGGGAGACTGTAACGCCGGTCGCGTAGTGTAGTAGCGAAGTCTAGGCGAAGGGGAGATAAAGGATGGTTATAATCAAACTTCCGCTACTTGAGTCAGTGTAGACGGAAAACTGTTTATCGTATGGGTGCCCAACTTTATAAGAGTGGTGTTCAGACTGTGGTTTCTTAATTCTGCAATTTTCGATTCAGTTTGCTCGCATATTTCCTCCTTAAATTGATATTTAAAGAAAACACATTAAGAAATAAGTAATCATACACTCCTGGAAATTGAAATAAGAACACCGTGAATTCATTGTCCCAGGAAGGGGAAACTTTATTGACACATTCCTGGGGTCAGATACATCACATGATCACACTGACAGAACCACAGGCACATAGACACAGGCAACAGAGCATGCACAATGTCGGCACTAGTACAGTGTATATCCACCTTTCGCAGCAATGCAGGCTGCTATTCTCCCATGGAGACGATCCTAGAGATGCTGGATGTAGTCCTGTGGAACGGCTTGCCATGCCATTTCCACCTGGCGCCTCAGTTGGACCAGCGTTCGTGCTGGACGTGCAGACCGCGTGAGACGACGCTTCATCCAGTCCCAAACATGCTCAATGGGGGACAGATCCGGAGATCTTGCTGGCTAGGGTAGTTGACTTACACCTTCTAGAGCACGTTGGGTGGCACGGGATACATGCGGACGTGCATTGTCCTGTTGGAACAGCAAGTTCCCTTGCCGGTCTAGGAATGGTAGAACGATGGGTTCGATGACGGTTTGGATGTACCGTGCACTATTCAGTGTCCCCTCGACGATCACCAGTGGTGTACGGCCAGTGTAGGAAATCGCTCCCCACACCATGATGCCGGGTGTTGGCCCTGTGTGCCTCGGTCGTATGCAGTCCTGATTGTGGCGCTCACCTGCACGGCGCCAAACACGCATACGACCATCATTGGCACCAAGGCAGAAGCGACTCTCATCGCTGAAGACGACACGTCTCCATTCGTCCCTCCATTCACGCCTGTCGCGACACCACTGGAGGCGGGCTGCACGATGTTGGGGCGTGAGCGGAAGACGGCCTAACGGTGTGCGGGACCGTAGCCCAGCTTCATGGAGACGGTTGCGAATGATCCTCGCCGATACTCCAGGAGCAACAGTGTCCCTAATTTGCTGGGAAGTGGCGGTGCGGTCCCCTACGGCACTGCGTAGGATCCTACGGTCTTGGCGTGCATCCGTGCGTCGCTGCGGTCCGGTCCCAGGTCGACGGGCACGGGCACCTTCCGCCGACCACTGGCGACAACATCGATGTACTGTGGAGACCTCACGCCCCACGTGTTGAGCAATTCGGCGGTACGTCCACCCGGCCTCCCGCATGCCCACTATACGCCCTCGCTCAAAGTCCGTCAACTGCACATACGGTTCACGTCCACGCTGTCGCGGCATGCTACCAGTGTTAAAGACTGCGATGGAGCTCCGTATGCCACGGCAAACTGGCTGACACTGACGGCGGTGCACAAATGCTGCGCAGCTAGCGCCATTCGACGGCCAACACCGCGGTTCCTGGTGTGTCCGCTGTGCCGCGCGTGTGATCATTGCTTGTACAGCCCTCTCGTAGTGTCCGGAGCAAGTATGGTGGGTCTGACACACCGGTGTCAATGTGTTCTTTTTTCCATTTCCAGGAGTGTAATTACATAGCTTGAAAACTACATTAAACAGAATTAGCAAAATTTAAAAGAAACACATGACAAAACAAATGTAAATACGTGTTAGCTGCGTGTTGTATGTTTACAGTGTTGTTACGTTGGTGTGAGCTTTCATGTCCCATGAAATAACTTGTACAGAGCATTTTATTGATATGTTCAGCATTCCGTAGTAGATCAAGCATATTCAATTCTTTTGAACCCTATCATCATTGAAATGATTTGGAGAAATATTATCTTCACTTCCACATCTAAGTATTGCGATTAGGAACAGGGACCGGACGTTGTGGCCCAGCGGTTCTAGGCGCTTCATTCCGGAACCGCGCTGCTGCTACGGTCGCAGGTTCGAAATCTGCCTCGGGCATGGATGTGTGTGATGTCCTTAGGCTAGTTAGGTTTAAGTAGTTGTAAGTCTAAGGGACTGATGACCTCAGATGTTAAGTCCCATAATGCTTAGAGCCATTTGAACCATTTTAGGAACAGGGACACAATCAACATTGCAGAATGTTCAAATATAAATTGGTCACAATTACACTCTTTTAATTTTTATAAGATCTTACGAGTGGTCTTCATAGTGTTTGATGTTAATTTATACAAACTACGCCGGTCATTTATTAGTTGTGCGATTTTTTATAAGTGTGAGGTACTCAATTTATTACGCATTTTCGAAGTCAGATAACGTTACAGGAATTTGTTTATGCCAATGCATAGTTTCACTAAATCGTGGTTTGAAGATACTACTCTCATTGTAAGACAAATATATAAAACAATAGGCACCTTGCCTTATAAAAAAGAGGTTCCTGCAAGTATATGTTTAGAGAACAGAAAGGTATGGAACTGAAACGTGGACCATCGAAAACGTAAAAGAATGTTAATAATAATGCGTAAAAATAAAGTATGAGATGAAGAAGAACTAAAAAGGTTAGATAATGAAAGAAATCTGCGAAACACCCTTGTATTGTACTCCGTCCCCGGGGCAGCCGCAGTGGTCCACAACCCTACGACGACTACCGCAGTCCACTTCACCCCCCCGCCGCCCCACACCGAACCACTCTTTCTGGATTACTGTGCGGTTCGGCCCCTGGTGGACCCCTTCAGGGGACGTCTCACACCAGACTATGTAACCCCTATGTTTGCGTGGTAGAGTAATGGTGGTGTACGCGTACGTGGAGAACGTGTTTGCGCATCAATCGTCTACATAGTGTAGCTGAGGTGGAATAAAGGGAACCAGCCCTCATTCGCCGAGGCAGATGGAAAACCGCCTAAAAACCATCCACGGAGTGGCCGGCTCACCGGACCTCGACCCAAGTCCGCCGGGCGGATTCGTGCCGGAGACCAGGCGCTCCTTCCAAATCCGGAAAGCCGTGCGTTAGACTGGACGGCTAACCGGGCGCGCACGAAACAACCTTACCTTAAGAAAGGATAAGTTCGTCTGATATCTGCTACGACATCCAGCAACAGTTAACTAGAGAGGAAACAGCAGGGGTGCGTTAGAATGGATAAAACAGACTGATGAAGCTGTTGGGCGTAGTTATTGCCCAGAGGTGGGAAGGTTGGCTCAAGATGGGGAAAGATGGAACGCAGCATCAAAGCAGTCTAAAAACCTATGACTAAAAACATTAAAAATTAAAAAATCAATTGGTGCTGAGTGCAGTGCGCACAATCAAGGGCCTGTTTCTCCTGGCAGCATTATGTGCACTATTCGTGGCATACATCTCTGTGGCCAGACCTTATTTTTCGGGGTAGTACGTTCACATCGCAGTTATCGCTAAAGTCTGCTTTTCTCCCAAATGAACTTGAGGCCTTCTGAGGAGAAAGTGTCGGTGGGCGGGGAAGTATTTAGGTGGACGCAGAAACATCCACGTAAACTGAGAGTGAGTAGGTTTGTAAAGATGACATACTTGATGTTTGTGCACTTCCTGATGCCTGTGGGGCGTGTAATGATTCGTCCTGAAAGACGTCAATCCTCGAGTACGCAGGGTTGAATGTCTTAAATAGCGAACGATTCAGCGCATGGAGTGACCTGACTTCGGACCTGAACCTCATATTTAGGGTTCTCTCATGGCAGGCGCGCTACTGCTCGCGGTTAACACTCGATGTGCTGTGTGGCTGTTCGTAATCACACTATGTACGACCTCTGACGAGACTCGTGCAGTACTAAACTGACACGTTCATTTTATACATTCCATACTTGTTCTAGGTTTAAACACAACTTTCCTTATTGTAAATATATGTTGTATTTTATTTATATCGCATTGTTCTTAGGTTGTTTTCAGTTATCGTTGTTTTAGGAAGTTTTACTTGAAGTACGTAAACTAATGTTTTAAGATCGTGTCATCAACGAGTATAAATACTGTTAATGAAAGCTTGGAAATGGTTCATCATGTACAGGTCTCCCTAAATCACTTGAGGTGATTGGTAGCTGTTGCTTTTCTCTATTTTTGTGCCAATGGGGCCAGTCGTTCGCGTTAAATGTGTAAGACTCTATCCTTTCTTACTGGTGGCATTAGTCCCTTTGGATGTTGGGCGTTCATCGTTTCTCTTCTAAATAAATATCTTCCACAATTCCCTCATAGAAGATCAAATCACCTGTTCTCCTGCTATCTCTTTTTTTAATTACTGTTCGTTATCTATCGTAGGACATTTTCAGTCACAGCCAGCCTGCAGACAAACACTTCGTAGTGCACTTACGTATGGGAAGGCAAGTATGGTGAGGCTTAGTGGCTTTCGAGGCGACACGTATATTTCGTGCTGCACTTTTGTATGTACATGATGCTCCAGCAAAGATGACCTATCAGAGGTCGACCTATGCTCCGCGTGCGTGTTCTCATTAAAAGTTTCCACCGCTCATGTAGATGCACAGCCTGTTGCTTCTCGTCGCTACTTTGTTGACGATGGACTCTGCTTAGATATCCTTGTGGAAAGTTCACAGACAGTGTCGTATGTCAAAAATAGTTGTCCGTTAGACTGCTGCGCCGTACAAGCAGACAAGCCATGCTTAAATATAACTCATATTACCGTTTGTTTCTTCAATTTCCATCGGAAACTGTTCGAACACTGATGAGACGTACGATATAATTCGTTTCTAAAATGTTTCGTGTAAGTGGGACAGGGTCTAAAAGGTGTTGAATCAAGTCCTTTGGAATAGGAAATGTAAGTTGAGGATTATAATTAGAATGCAGTGAGATAAAGAATGATGAATTACACACAACAAGTGACATTGCGCCTTTGTGCACATACAGCCGCCGCTTGTCGAAACAAAGAACGGCAGCAATGTGCGTACACGGATACTGTTTGGATACCGTTGACACATTTTGGAACACCTAGAACAACTTATTTCAGGCACGTTTGCACTTAGAATCGTTGCCGAAGTTGTCGAGTGAAAAATCAGTAAGTTGACATATTTTGCATATTTTCATTCAATAATTTTATATGGTGTAATGTTCTGGGTTAAGTCATCTTTAAGAAATATAATCTTCATTGCTCAAAAACGTGATGTATAAATAGTATGTGGTTCTAACCCCGATCGTCTTGTAGGCAAATGTTTAAGGAATTGGACATTCTGACTACTGCTTCACAGTATATTTATTCCCTCATGAAGTTTGTTGTAAATAATCCACTGCAGTTCAAAATAACAATGATGTACTCAACTACAACTTCAGAAGAAAAAATTACAATTATTACACAATGTTAAGATCTTTTTAGCAGAGAAAGGGGCGCACAACGCTGCAACAGATATGTTTGATCACTTACCCAGTGGTATAAAGCGCCTGACAGACAGCAAAGTAAAATTTTAAAATAAACTGAAAAAGTTTCTCCTTGGAAACTCCTTCCATAACGAAGAAGAATTTCCATTATTGTAACGTGTAAAAGCTACTGGGTAAGACTAACCAACTTACATCCATGTCTTCTTTTTTATTTAAAAAAATTAAAAATGTCAGTGCTCAGCATTTAGGCTTATTTACAAAGTAATTTGTGATACGAATTTAAAATGACTGGATCCACACCATTACGATTTATCGTGCAAACGATCCATTGAACATGAAACTAACTAACCTCCATTTGATTTTGTATTTATAAACCTGTACTCATCTGACCAGAAGTCCTGTTCATCCTGCTACAGAACTTGACTAATGCGCACTGTACCTAACTTCAACATTTTCATCTCTCTTTTAAATTTTCAAACCTACCCATCTGATTAAGAAATCTAGCGTTCCACGCTCTGATCGGGAGAGTGCCAGTTTTGTTTTTCCTGATGACGACGTACTCCTCAACAGGGCCCGCCGGGACATTTTATCTCCGACATATTTTACCCAATAGTATGTTATCGTCATTTAACCATACAGTAGAAATGCATATCCTCGGGAAAGGTAACGGCTGTAGTTTCCCCTTGCTTTCAGCCGTTAGCAATACCACCACAACAACGCGATGTTGGCTGGTTGTTACAATGGCAGATCAGTCAATCATCCATGCTGCCGCTCCTGCAACTACTGAAAAGGATGCTGTGCCTCTTCAGCAACCACGGGATAGTCTGTCCTCTCAAAAGATACCCCTCCGCTGCGGCTGCACCTATGGTACAGCTATGTGTACCGTTGAGGCACGCCACCTTCCCCGCCTTGGCAATGTCTGCGGTTCATGGGTCAGGGTTAAATACATATAAAAATAAGTCACTAGAACAATGTCAAACTAAAAATCAAAAAATACGTTATCGTGATATATATCAAATATAGTTGCGCTCTACCAAAACCACGGTTCGGTAGTTCTTGTACGCTAAATAAATGACGTAGGAAGTGGTTCGTTTACTCGTAATATTAGTTGCATTGATAGGGAAAGAAACATAAATGAAGGTGTTTAAGAGAAACTGCGAACCGAGGATTTCTCTTTATTTTTTGTTTGTTTGTTTTGCACATAATTAGAACAGTACATCATTCATTTTTTGTCCATTGTGTGCTTTATGACCTTACAAAATATGAATTGCATTTTATAAGTAATAAAAATTAGTTGATTGAATACCTTCTGCGCTTTTACACAACCAAAGCAATTCATTTTGATGCACGTACAGTTTACATACACAAAAATAAAAAAATCTATGTAATTATTCTTGTTATTTTGTACTCAATAGAACATTCTTCATCATGTTCAAAGGCAAGAGTTTCCCATTATTATTATTTATAAGTGTGAAACATGTTTTATGCAACCTCGACGGAGCATTGAAATAATGTTTGATATGCTTCCATTACACATTAGTAACGATGGGGATAATTTGTAAAAGACGAATCAAGTTGAAATATTGAACTACACGAAGAAAGACGATAATGCGAATATACAAGTAAAAAGACTGATTTGGAAAGAGTCGAGTAATATCAAGCAATTTTGTGCAGTGGCCGACAGTGTCTGTTATGTTGTATCAGAACCAACGTTCATTATTTAGCATTTAGTTTGCAGCGATCAAAGCAGTTTCCATCCGAAGCAGTCAATTCGGATTAGATCTCAGATTCATGAAAAGAGGGGCGAATTAAATGGAATTTTATAACAAACTGTTCATGTCACAAGGCCTGAATCGTACTAAATCGGATTGACGAGCATGATAATGACCTCACATTGACACCTTAGCCATCATATTCGCCTGATCTGAAACCGACAGAACAAATCTGTGACGCTATCGGGCAGCACAACCCACCGGACCGTAATTTATGGGAATTGCGTGACCTATACGTAGATATCAGGTACCATATACGAGGGGGGTCGAAAAGTTTCTACTCTAACAAATAAAGAATGACACATATTTCATAATACCAATTTATTTTTCAATATAATACCCCTGTACACCAATACACTTGCGGGCAAGCTATAATAACTTCTGCAAACCATTCAAATAAAAGGCCTTCTATTCCAAGTCCAACCAAGTGTTCACAGCGTCAACCACTGCACCATCATTGTTAAATCGTCGTCCTTTGAGGTCATTTTTTAGGTTTGGGAAAAGAAAAAAGTCTGATGGAGCCCCAAATGTGGAGAATATGGCGGATGACGTAACAATTCAAACCCGCAGTCACGCAGAGATTCCACTGTTGCGAGGGCTTTGTGCGCCGGTGCGTTGTCCTGATGCAAAAGAACTCCGCGAGCCAGTTTTCCGCGCCTTTTTTTCTTTCTCTCTTTTCTCAAACGGCGCAGGAGGGTGCAATAGTATGATGCATTGATAGTCACGCCCTTTTGCAAGTAATCCACCATAATTACCTCTTCTGCATCCCAGAAGACCGATGCCATCACCTTACCGGCTGATTTTTGCACCCGGAATTATTTTGGGGTAGAGGATGAAGGACGTTTTCATTGTGTGACTGTTGTTTTGTCTCCGGATGAAAGCGATAAACCCACGTTTCGTTCATTGCCACATACCTTGCAAGAAAGCCGTCTTCATCCGCTTCAAATTGGCAGACGATTTCTTCTCAACACTACACACGCTCCCGTCTCTGATCTGCGTTCACGTCTTTCGGGACCCACCGAGATGAAACTTTCTGCATTCCCAAAATATCCGCAAAATATCATGAGCACGCCCATGGGAGATTCCAAATCTGGTTTCAATGTGCTGCAACGTTGTTCAACGAGCCCGCAAAATCGCATCGTGAATTGCAGTCACTGTTTCACCAGTGGCAACGGTGACAGGCCTTCCGCTTCTAATTGCATCTTTCACACTCGTTCTTCCACTTTGAAGTCAGACACACAGTTCTTCACTGTTGCGTAAGACGGAGCACTGTCCTTAAGTGTATTCTGCATGTCCTCCGCAATTTTCTTGTTCGTAATTCCCTTCAAATGAAGGTATTCAGTCACAGCACGGTTCTTGATTGTCTCGATATTCGCCATTTTGCTTACACTGCGGTATACAACGCATCCTAGCGGAGAAGTTAACGAAGCTGGAGCCGTGAAATATGACTTGCATTCCCACAAAGGGTCATCACAAAAGTAGGTGCTGTTGTTTGTGCGAGATATTACGGTAACTATCTCGGGCTAGAAACTTTTCGACCGCCCCTCTTACTTCCGAAAACGTACCAAGCACTTTTCGAATCCATGTCGAGTAGAATCACTGCTATAGTGCGTTCTGAAAGAGGATCAACATGCCATGAAAGAGGTAGTGACGATGTTTCGGCTCATAGCGGACGTCATTTACTTTGAGTACCAGATCTGTAACTAATGTGCGCGTTAAAAAGTCGCCTGTAGTGATTACATTCGAAGATATTTGTATATATAGTTTTTCCCAAGCCCCAGATATTATACCATGTTATCCATGGAGTGTATTATATGTGAATTACAATTACCACGTAGTAAGTAGACTCGCGGCGTAATTCTATCCACAGTTACGTGCGAATATATAAAATAATAAAAGAAATTGTTGAGATGACTATGCCACGAAGAAGTGTGCAAACTAAACTCGTATGCCTGACCGGGACCCGATCCCGTATACCTCTCTGATACACAAATCTCGGAGTCAATTGTCACAAATGTTCAGTTGCAATCATTGTAGCTTTAGTGTTACTTTTCTTTTCATTCATTTATTGAACATGCTGGTCCCCATCTTTATTCTATAACTGTTCATTTACTTGTGTCCTTAATTCGTCGTGTTTTAATTAGTGGTATATCTCCAAATCTCAGCTTGATATCTGCCAGCAGTTTTACTTAGCTTGTTACATAACTCTATGTGCCATACAAGCCTTCACACTGTTTTGTTGCCTGTTTACAATCTTTCACATTTCATTACGTGCATGAATTAAGTACAATCTCGAACAATGCTCTAGCAATCTTTCGTTCTCCATAGCAGTACTTCTTGTAAGCTTCGTTCCATTCATTTGATATGCGTGGGGTAAGGCACATTTCTTCTCAGACGAGGGGAGGATACACTTAATATGAAGTCTTTCAGGCAGACTAGAGATAAACTCTTTAATCACATCTGTCGGTTACACGACGTTCCCAGTTCTCCTGACATTCTGGCGCTAAGTGTTATGTAATGTGTCTCACTGTTTAGAGGCAAAAAACGCGTGGGTGTTTTCAGCTCGTTACTAAATGCAAATAAGTAGGAGGCCTAGTTGATAGGACCTGAAGGATTCAAGGTTACAATAATATGCGGTACGGCACACCGTTAGAGAGAAGAATTATTATTCAAGAAACACTTAGTACAATGAAAATTACTTATCTTCAGTAGTTTGTAGGACTGCAGCTGCGGCTATGAACTAACAACCTCGAAAACATGGAATACCATGAATTAATACAACATATTCTCAGGGCCTAAGCCTGATGGGCCCTCCTCAGAGAATCAATGCAAACAGAACTGGCTGAGGGCTGATTATGAAAGTGCGTCCGCCTAGGTTGTGATCTAGCTAAGAAGTGAACGCGGCACACTCCAGTTCCGTCGAGCTGCACAGCCCGCTAGAATGCGCTGTGCTCGGCAGTCGACGGGCTGCCAACCTTGTGTTGGCGCGGCGTTGTAGTAGTATCTGTGGCAATGATACTACGCTATGCACTTAATTAGTGACCAGTCAAGAGTGAGAGGTTTAAGATAACAAACACAGAAACAAGCGAATGTAAAATTAATTATTTAGAAGCCTCGTTATATATAGCCTTGATGCAGTGTTTATGTGGCCCAGCGGTTATAGGTGCTTCGGTCTGGAACTGCGCGACAGCTGCGGTCGCAGGTTCGAATCCTGCCTCGGGCATGGATGTGTGTGATGTCCTTGGGTTAGTTAGGTTTAAGTAGTTCTAAGTTCTAGGGGATTGATGACTTTAGATGTTAAGTCCCATAGTGCTCAGAGCCATTTGAACCCAGTTGCAGTGTTTAAGATGTTTCTTCACAACAGGAAAACAGGTAGCTCACATAAAACCGAGCGTACAGGTAACAACTAGAAAAGAAAATTACCCTAATTCAGTATAAAATTTCCTAAGAGCCATTGTCTACAAAAAAAAATGGTTTAAATGGCTCTGAGAACTATGGGACTTAACTTCTGAGGTCATCAGCACCTAGAACTTAGAACTACTTAACCCTAACTAACCTAAGGACATCACACACATCCATGCCCGAGGTAGGATTCGAACCTGCGACCGTAGCGGTCTCGCCGTTCCAGGCTGTAGCGCCTAGAACCGCTCGGCCACCTCGGCCGGCGTGTCTACAAGACGGCTCTTTCTTCCGGCATCTGTGGCGTCCTGGCTGCGACGTTCAAAATGGTTCAAATTACTCTGAGCACTGTGCGACTTAACTTCGGAGGTCATCAGTCGCCTAGAACTTAGAACTAATTAAACCTAACTAACCTAAGGACATCACACAAATCCATGCCCGAGGCAGGATTCGAACCTGCGACCGTAGCGGTCACGCGGTTCCAGACTGAAGCGCCTAGAAACGTACGGCCACACCGGCCGGCGGCTGCGACGTAACAGCTGGTTTATCACAGTGGGAAGTATAGCAAACTCTTTACTACTCCAGTAAGGTACAGCAGTTCAGGTGAGCGCCCTCTTCCGGTGGCGCTGCCCGGAATCGACCAATGGCGTCTACGTGCCACTGACGTGGTCAGGAGTCGATCTCGCGGCCCACAGTGTCATTAGGTTGGCTGTATCCGCTGCTTCAGTAGTGCCAAGACCTTGCAAGGTCGGCATACCTCGGCAGTGCTGCGTCACATGCGGCGGCCTGAACGTTGTTGTTACGCTGCAGACGGTGCAGCTGTGTCCCGGCCAGTAGAAGCGAATGTCGGGTTCTCACAGGTGTCCTGCGGCTCAGTAACTAGGAGGGCATAGATTCGACACTCGCCCCATCCGGCAGCGGTCTGCAGCACGAAGAACGAAGCCAACACACAGTAGACGCCGGTTCGAAGCCCGGCTGTATCGACAAGCCCAGCCTGGCGAGATGGAAAGCTGTTATACGAGACAAGGCAGGTCTTGTTGCAGTTGGGGTCACGTACGCGGCCCGCCAAGCGCCATCGAAATGTCTCGAAACGCCGGTTATTGCCCCAGCGCCCGCGTCGTGATTGAAGAGCTGCAGGCATGGTGCAAGTGCTCAGCTTGCGTGTGTTAGCGAATGTTTGGATCTTGGCATCGGGCCCTGGCTTGTGCCGCGTCGCTACATATGCTCTATCCACAAATGGAACACGAAATAACCTTAACAAGTGTCATAAAAATATCTCTCAGCCAAGTGGTTCACTGTGATTCGTAGAGTATAGATGTATAGTGGCATCGATATCATCGTTCATTTTCTGCTGTCCTCTCATTTATCCAGCCTACTGTTTACCGTGGACTCCGAACCTCGCAGCAACTTGGCATTTTTCACATTAAGAAATTGCTGACAGACGTGAAAGAAGTGAAAAGTGACAGAAAAATTTATAAGCTTCTTAAGATCGCGTTATGAGTGTTTTAGTGCGTGAACGTCTTCCACAGAACTTTATTTGTTCGCAAATATGTCAGTGAACGCGCTCGATTGATAGATTTTTCTTGCACAAGTCGTACCCCAGTGAAAGTTCAATAAACATCAAAAATTTTCTCATTCAAGTTAATATACATTTAAATAAGGGTGTGGTGATCGTCTCTGTATACAGGTGTTGATGAGACCGCAAGCGAAAGTGGCTTCTCATTTTGAATTCTTGTTTTGCCATTCATCATCAAATGTTCAAATGTGTGTGAAATCTTATGGGACTTAACTGCTAAGTTCATCAGTCCCTAAGCTTACACACTACTTAACCTAAATTATCTTAAGTACAAACACACACACACCCATGCCCGAGGGAGGACTCGAACCTCCGCCGGGATCAGCCGCACAGTCCAGGACTGCAGCGCCTAAGACTGCTCGGCTAATCCCGCGCGGCCCATTCATCATCCTTCATATCGAGGAAGGTGGGGAAGAGTAAGACGCTAGACATGTTTTAGGTTTTCTATGATTTCTCTAAATCACCAAAGGCGAATGTCAGGGTAGTTCCTTTGAAAGGTCACGGTCTATTTCCTTCCAGATCCTTTTCCAATGCGAGCTTGTTATACATCTCTAACGAAATGTAATGATATGAGCATATGGCATCGTTGGCCGGGAGGCACCATCCGGCGAAGTTCGGCCGCCAAGTGCAAGTCTTATTTCAGTCGACGCTACATTGGGCGACTTGCGCGCCGGTGATGAGGATGAAATGATAATTGGGACAACACAACATCCAGTTCCCGATCGGAGAAAATCTCCAAACCGGACGAGAATCGAACCCGGGCCCGCTTGCATGAGAGGCGATCACGTTACCACCCAGCTAAGCACGCGGACATCTCTAACGAATTCGTTGTCAACGGCACGATAAACCTAATTTTGCTTCCTTCTATCACTGACGAAGATTGTAACATCAGTACCGTAGCTTCGTTTCCGAATGGTTCAAATGGCTCTGAGGACTATGGGACTTAGCTTCTGAGGTCATCAGTCCCCTAGAACTCAGAACTACTTAAACCTAACTAACCTAAGGACATCACACACATACATGCTCGAGGCAGGATTCGAACCTGCGACCGTTGAGGTCGCGCGGTTCCAGACTGTAGCGCCTAGAACCGCTCGGCCACCACGGCCGGCTTTGTTTCCGACGCAGTCGTAAAAGTCTACCAGAGATCGTGAACATTTCCATAGGTCATTTATACTTTAATTATTTACTTTTGTTAGTACTTCATGCCTGCTGCAGTTGCCTTGCTATGAACAGCAAAGTATGTGTAATTACGAGCAGCTTTTCAATTTTTCGTTCTTATACCACTGCTAGTCCTCTTAATGTCTATGACGCAGATTCAACTTCCTCTCGCGAATATTGAATTGTAAAACCTTCGCGATAAACTTTGCTTCGTTGCACCAGCGAAGAATGTCGATAAACAATGACAATTAAAATAGGTTTTGTGATCTTGAAATATCCGATTTCACTGTCCATATAAGAAAATGGATGTAACAGCTTTCAGTGGCAGCACAGACACTCGCAGTATAAATAAATCATCTGGATAATTATCGATGTAAATTGTTTCAATTACCCGCGCTGGAACAAAGTGATTGAATGAGCGTATCTCTCGTTCTTGCCTCGTCTTCTGCAATGAAGCACAGGAGAAATGCAAAACGTTTAACTTCTTTTTATTATAGTGCTGACTTAGCACAGACGAATTTAATATACACGTATTTAATTGTAAAAAGTTAACGTATTAAATACTTAATGCAGTCAGATTTTTAATGAGCACCTGCCGCCACTTACATGTATTTGTGACTCGTATTATCAAAAACATCAAGACATTTGAGATTATTTTGTCTCGAAATACTTAGCGCAACAACGCGGCTGCGAAATGAGCTATACTTGCCATAATCTTGCAGCCTTGTCAACTGGCTTATGGATGTTAATGACTTTACAAATTCAGGTGCCCTTACAATTACGTAAATGCCTCTCGTTCACAGTGTGAAAAATTGACAACGCACGCTTTCGACATTCTTGAATATATGTGACACGGAGTTCTTACCGTGTTAAACTTGTATTTAGTCTCAAGCTTTCTACGACTTCCTCCGTCGTCCTCAGGAGATTCCTGTAGGCCGTTTGGTGCTTTATTTAGTTGGCCAAATTACGTCATGGAGACGTGTTTTATGCGTAGCTTCTCTAGATTTAATGTGATTGGTTTGATTTTAGAAAAAGCTAAGGAACGACATAGCCACTGACAACTCGCCCCAGGGCAGGGGAGGGGGGGGGGGGCGGTGCATATAATTAACACAAATTTAAAAAAAGAAAGAGCCAAAAGGGATGTGTCTCAGTTAAGGCAGCAGCCATTGTCACAGTCCTATCTTAGCACATAGCCTGTCGCTGTGGCTTCTAGAGCTGCAGGAGTACTGAGAAGCTACCGTGTCAACGTGGCACAGGATGCTTCTTGTGGTTGGGCGCGAGTGCTACGATTGGTTACTGTTAAATATTGGACAAAGTTGTATGTGGACAAACACAATAACTAACTGAATATGTCGTGAGTCACGACGCGCGACTAACGAAAACTTGTGTCAGACCGGGACTCGAAACCACATTTCCTTATTTGTTCTAGCATACACCGTAACCATTAGCCTTTATGAGCACGCCCCTAGGTGTGATTCAAACTTCCATTGTCACTGGCATTTCCATCTATAATTTCCAAAAACTGTGGATATAGTGGCGAAGAGAAACATGCTGGTGGTGTTAAAATTGCGATGTAGCTGTTTTTATGCCTGACTGTTTCAAAACATATCACACTCATTCAAACTATATGTAAGACTGCTGTGTACAGGTTCTTTCTCTGTATAAAAACATGATTGTTTAAAAAGTTTCGTATCCTTGCTAATTTGAATATTTCATAATAAAATTTTTGAAAGTTAGATAAACCAGGTCTCATCGTTTCAAATGAACCATCATTCACATTTATAGCATTCACAATTATAAAGCTATGAAATTCGAAAAAATTGCTAAAAAGCAATCTATCTGGCCCATCCAGGGTTACTGAGTCAGCCACGAATATGTTAATCAACAACTTTGACACAACCCAGACTACATGTCGAAGGACATGAAAAGGGAGTTTGGTAGTTGAAACGAGAATGATGAAGGTAAGACGAACATCAAAAAGGTAAAACAAGGGTGAAGGAGTGTATTCGAATCAAACTATGAGAAGGGAAAGGAATGCTAAGGGAATTAGATTCGGAGATGAGTCGTTAAACGTACTGTCCTAGCGAAATAACTGATAGAAGCAGAAGTAGAGAGAATATAAATTGCAGACTCGCAGCAGTAAGAAAAACTTTTCTGAAAAACGAGAGGTATGTGATCTTTGAAACTTTACTTCGACTCGTCGTCTAAGCTTCGTGTCGTCGCGCGAGTCTAGTTGGCGTCTTCTGCTAGAACACATACACTCTTAGAAATGTGGTTGCACGCGAATCAAATTACGCGATGGATCTCTTCCTGTCAACCATACGTGCGCGCTCTAAAACGCACACTATCCTACAATAAACCGGAAAATCTGCTCAACACTCCACTCCCTCGCATGCGGAACGCACTTTCTAGTTCTTATTGTGCGTTTATGTAGATAAAATATTTTGTTGACAACGGTGGATCACTAACGTCTAAATTCAGAAGTCAGTATTACTACCGAAACAGCACCTGCGCTGCAGAGAGCACACAACACGGACAATTTCACGAGCTCCAACAAACTCCACAAAATCGTTTAAAGATTCCAGTCTTTCAGCCAATCAGCCTCAAGAGCAGAATTCAAGCATTTTCATTGGTTATTTTCTTCTCCTCCGGAAAATACGGCTTCCTACACGAAATCTGGTAAGTTTATTTTTAAGCGTGCTAGAAAATACATCCAGTCATGGGAAAGTTTCCAGCCCTGGAGCCAACATAGTAGACTTCGACCACAAGCCACTTTAGGAGGATTAAGACAGAAACCAGCCATCAGCTGCAGGCTGAGTAAAGCCCCGTTCCACCAGCGTCCCTAACATCACGGCCGTAAATGATATGTTACACAGCGAATGCAAATTTAAGTGCTGGAGAGTATTTTCTGGAAGTATTTGTATGGAAGGTAGCATTATACGGAAGTGAAACGATGATGATAAAAGCGCGGTAAAGAAGAAATCAAAAGTTCTGGAAATGTTGTGGTACAAAACATTGCTGAGTAGACTGGATAAGTAATGGTAAGAATCTCAATCAATTAGGGGCGAAAAGAAATTAATGGCACAACTTGACTCAAGGAAGTGATAGGTTTATAAGACACATCGTAAGGTATCAAGGGATAATTGATTTGGTAATGGACGAAATGAAGTGGGTAAAAGTTATACAAAGAAATAAAAGCTTGTCTGCAGTTAGCAGGGCCAAACTTATGCAGGTTGTAGTAGTCGCCCAGATAGGGAAAAAATGTACAGGATAAACTAGAGTGAAGAGCTGTATCAATACAGTTTTTTTAGACTGATGGCCACGCCAACTAAACAGTTATCTTATGATCCTTCGTTTGGGAGAAAAAGGTTTAAATCTTAATCAGACAATTGACATCTCGGTTTTCCGTGGTTTACCGAAACCGGCATGGCGAATGTAGACACGGTTGCTTCAAGGGCTTCAGTCGATTTCCTAAAGTATCTTATTCGAATGTGAACTTGAGCTCGGTTTTTAAAGATTTCATCGTAAATGACACGTTAAATAACAGTATCCCTTGCTTCATAGACTTTTACGGCTAGATTCCTGTCTGCTAGAAACTGGATTGTGGTACTACAAACATTTTACAAGCATCTAGACTGCACTATTTTCCATAGAATTTAAACGTTTCATGAGCCAATTCGGCCTAATGAACTTCGCCCTCGGTTTACAACTGTCACACACTGAAGGCGATACTGATCCCTTACTGTGCCGTTATTGAGTCTTTAGAATAATCAGCAGAACTTAAAGTACCTTCGTCATGCCTATTACGATCAGTTGGAAGATATACTATTCGATTTGTATTTAAATCTAGTGATCCAGAGCAGTGCGTGAGAACTTCGTAGTCACGTGTCTCAACGTAAGCATCCGCTGGAATTGTAGAACTGTGTGGGACTTGAAATACTTCTTTGGACGATTTATTTTTGCACACTAACTCCAAGCATAGTGTAGTTGCTTTAATACCCGGCAAACACTTTGACGAGCCCTTGTCCCAACAAGTGCTCAGATTGTTTCCTGTGGCTTCATGGAAACTTCCCCAGGTATTACTTTTCAGATTCAATTAAGAGAGGTCCTGCCAAGCAGTAGTATCGAACAGATGGTTGTGTTTCTTTTGTAGAGGGTACTCGACGAAAGTCAATGTTCGTGGGTGAGAAACATCCCAAACAGAAATCAAACTAGAACAATCACAATCTACATTTTATTTGATGTTGCAATTGACAAAATACGCTGGAGTCCAAAATTAAAGCAACAAACCACTGTTTCCCTCTCCTGTGTCTAATTGACGATATAATCAAACTGTCAATAGCTGTCTGTACGATCGCCGCGTGGTTTAAGGCGTCTTGTCACGGTTCGCGCGGCTCTGCCGTTTGGAGGTTCGAGTCCTCCCTCGGGCATGCGTGTGTGTATGTTGTCCCTAGCGTAAGTTAGTTTAAGTTAGATTAAGTAGTGTGTAAGCTTATGGACCGTTGACCTCAGCAGTTTGGTCCCATAAGGTCTTACCACAAATTTTCAAATTTGCACGGAAGATGGCATCCGGTCAACGGGCAACCGCACCAACCACGACGTCAGGCAATCTACCAAACGGTGTAGTGTTTGCTGTGTAGTCCCACATCCACAGTCGCTGTGTACAAAGTCACAGACGGTGCAGTATGGCACAGAGAAGACGCCTACCAGGCTCTCTGCGGTGGGTTGCCATAGGGAGAATGAAACAGGACAGTCGCAAACTGATGTGTCTCGATGGCTTAATGTGAATCGTTCTGTTGTTTCTCGGATGTGGTAGCAGCTTTTGGAGACCGAAACTGTATTCTGAAGACCAGGGCAGGGCCGACCCCGTGTGATATCAGAAAGAGAGGACCGTTATTTGGCTGTAAGGGCACGACGGTACCGACTTAGTACTGCACGGCAACTTGCATCTGACCTCACAGCATCCACTGGACGCCTTGTATCGAGCTAAACTTTGTACAAAAGGCTTCGGCAGAGAGGCCTTCATTGTCGGAGACCTGCTGTATGTGTACCTCTGACGCGTCTTCACAGAAGGGAACGTCTAGAATTGACAAGCTTCCGCATGGTCGCGAATTGAACAGTGCCGCAGACAAGATGACTCTTGTATGTACTATTATCTATATACGGGGTGTGTTTTTTTAAGTAAGTACCGTTTTGAAATTAAAAAAAGACTTGCTAAGATATCTCAATAATTTTATTTTTACATAAAAGCCTGTACGTTAATCTACTTTTCTACATAATTTCCGTCAATATTGAGGCATTTGTCGTAACGTTGTACCAGTTTTTGAATACTCTCCTCGTAGAAGTCTGCCACCAGACTTGTTAACCACTGCATCACCACTGTTTTGACTTCGTCATCGTCTTGAAGACGCTGACCGCCCAGGTGTTTCTTCAAGTGCAGGAACAGATGGTAGTCACTGGGCGCAAGATCGGGGCTGTACGGAGGATAATCTAGAGTTTCCCATCGAAAAGATGTGATGAGATCTTTGGTCTGATTCGCCACATGCTGACAGGCATTGGCTTGCAGCAAAATGATGCCCTTGCTCAACTTCCATGGACTATTGCTTTGATTCTGGTGTGACGTAGGTCATCCATGTTTCATCGCCCGTAACAATTAGGCTTAAGAAATCATCGCCGTCGTTGTGGTGCCGCTCAAGGAAAGTCAATGCACTGTCTAAACGTTTGATTTTGTGCACATCCGTCAACATTTTCGGAAGCCAACGTGCGCACAATTTTCGGTAATTCAAGTGCTCGGTCACAATGCCATACAAAACACTACGAGAAACATTAGGAAGTTATGCCGCAAGGAGGAAATCGTAAAGCGTCGGTTTTCTCTCACTTTATTGTCCACTTCCTTCACCAAACTTTCATTAACGACCGAAGGACGCCCACTCCGTTGTTCATCACGCACATTTGTGCGGCCATCTTTAAATGCTCTCACACACTTTCTTACCGTTCCATCACTCATAATGTTTTCTCCGTAAACTGCACAGATCTCACGATGAATATCGATCGGTTTTAGGCCTTTAGCACTAATAAATCTTATAACAGCCAGTACTTCAAAGTCGGCGGAACTCACGATTATCGGAGGCATCTTAAACACTCAGTACACAACATAAACAAGGAAGAATCAGACTGTAATGGTGTCAGTGCGTAGACTAAGGTACAGGCTCTCATGCAAAACTAAAATTATTGAGATATCTTAGCACGTCTTTTTTTTAATTTCAAAACGGTACTTACTTAAAAAACACGCCTCGTATATTTCACGACCCTGGCGCTCGTATATTGGGACATGTTTTTATAAAATAGATCTGAATATGGTCATTATAGGCCGAAACCGGTAGTCTGCCGACGAAAAATATTGTGACCATAGACTTATAGTAAAGGAAATTTAGTCTACGGTTGAGTCGTTCACATGCCACCTGGACGGTCGAAGAGTGAGCCAATGTTCTCTTCACAGATGAATCCCGATTTGGTCTGGAGAGTAATTCTCGGCGGATTCGCATCTGGAGGGATCGTGGAGCATGATTTCGGGAACCAAACATCGTGTAGAGAGACCAATATCGGGGAAGATCGCTAATGGTGTGAGCAGGCATTATGTTGACAACTCGAATACATCGTCATGAAATTGTACGGGTGAATCGGCAGTGTTTAATTGCTGTCAGGTATCGTGACGAGATCGTGGGACCTCATGTGCGGTTACTGCGACATGCTGTGGGCCCAGACTTCGTATTAATGGACGACAATGCTCGACCTCACAGAGTACAGGTAGTTGACGTTTTCTTGGACGCATGGCGTGACTTGCTCGCTCTCCCAATTTGAATCCCATAGAGTATGTCTGGGGTGCACTTGGGAGACTGGTTCCACTACGTCACTATCCACCAATCACTCTCCAAGACCTGGGAGCAGCTCTGCGTGAAGAATGGGCGTTATTGCCTCAACGTGAGATTGATGACGTCATTCACGGCCTGCCCTATCATTTTCGGGCCTATATTGCTGCCAGAGGTGGTGAAACTGAGCACATTAACCAGCTGTCGGAATGTATTCAAATCCGTTATGTTGGGAAAAACGAGGAACATGTTTGTCTTCCATTATGCATGTTGCAGTTGTTTACGTTCTGTATTGTTCACAGTGTTTCTACTTTACTATCACCTTTTTATAATGTTTTGTGGCAAAATAAAAGCACCCTTGCAAAATTTCCGTTTGTTGCTTTAATTTTGGACACCAGTGTAATTGAGAACTTAAATTTATTACAAAATAGGGAAATATTAATACTATAGAAAATGGAATATTATTTGTGAGAACAGAGCACAGTTTCTCAATATTGTTCATTCTGAAGAGAAGAGCCTTCATGGTTTCTAAAGCATAATAATAATAATAATAGATACTAAGATGTTTTGTAATTGAACGGAACGGCTATCATTGTGAAGAAAGTGCGACAATAGTAGGCTGTAAAAAAAAAAAAAGAGAGAGAGAGAGAGAAGACATTTTAATAAGTCAATTGTGGGGGGGGGGGGGGGGGGTTCTGACTTGGCAAACCATCGGTCGTGAAACATCATCAAGCAACACTGGTGGAATGTGGACACCTAGTGTTATCGGTGATCCTGATTTTCGAACACGAGCGTTCTCATTTAGTTGTGACTTCACGGCGGCATCTCGCTGCGGTGGTAGCTGGTCGACATTGCCGAGCGTAAGGCTGCAGGGAGCTCATCACTTCAGGTAGCTCTTTTGTCTTCAGTAGTGCAAGATCACGGTTGTCTTTTCTATTCCATTAGTTGCAGTTCATAGAAAAGCGAACAGACAAGGTTGACTGGCGAATGGAAGGAAATAGGAAACTGATCATCTAAACGATAAGAAAACTGAATTAAAAAGTAACCAGCCTGGGGTGACATCCATCCTGTGCTTGACAGCGCTTTTAGGCGGAAACATTTCTCCTGCATATGGACATGATAGACAGATACATTTGTTTCTCGTACCACTAGACGGTGGAGTCCGATTGGTGGGCCATCTTGGTAGCTCCGTAGCAAGGACAGAACTGGACTTTAATCGCAGTAACTTATCTTATGTTCTTCCCTGTGTCAGCTGATAGTTATTTTAGTGATTCAATTATTCACCAATTATTATGTAAGCAAAGTTTGTCGTCATCAATAACATAGCATGGATGCTACGAATACTCATCACGCACTAAAGAAATGACGTTTAAACACGATGATTACAATCGAAATACTAAATCGGACATTTAATTCATCTAGTATTATTATTATAGTATCAACGCTTCTGGCGACCGTTTACTTAATTTTCACGTGAATGCTGCAGTTATATTTCCAACCAGACCTATTTAGCTGTGCGAGTTTTCGAAGTCAACGAAGTCCAAGGTAGTGATAATGAGGAAATTTGTTTGCTATAACATTCCACGTATCCTACTTGCGGCCCGCATCTGCCGAGCTGACGGAAATGCTATTCCAATTACCCATATACAATATAGCTGGTATTTATTCCTCTAGGTACAGCGCAGTATAAATAAGGTTTTTTAATGTAGAAAACACTATTTTACAGCAGTTTAATAATCACGGCTTCTTTTACGGCTTGTAGTCCGCACAGCTGAAATGTCGTTGATATTTCTTGTAAACCATCAGTCTCTTAAATGTTTTTATTCCACTCTCAGACTATGCCTACCACGAGCTAAGCTTTGAATCCCCTGTTGTGAACATCACTGTACAGCATATCAGTAGGTATCATGAGAAACGGCTATAGGATGTTGTCTTTTAGCACCCCTAATGAGGTCGGACGATCGCGGTAGACTTGTGTCTTCAGTCAAGCCCACAACCAATAATCACACGGCTTGAGGTCTGGGGACCTGGGAGGCGAAGCACGACGGAAGTGGTGGTTCAGCACGCGATACTGACTAAACGATGTGCACAAGAGATTTTTCACACGGGTGGAACGCTATCCTGCATAAAAGTGGTGCCTCCTAGTAGGTGTTTATCAGCCAGGCTAGGGACGATGCAATTCTGTAACATATAAGCGTACGTCACATCCGTTGCGTTGACAGTTTGGAAAGCAGCACCAGGCGCTCCCTCGAAGAAAAAGGGTTCGATTACGACTAACGTGCTAAAGCTCCATTAACAGTGCCTTTTCTGGTGAAGTCAACATGCTGTACTTGCTGGTGCACCTGACTCCCTCTCTCGCTACAGCTCATTTTATACACGATTCTCATGCGGCGTCACCGACGTGTTGTTGTCCAGCGCCATCTGTTGGTCTGTTTTTGCACTCGTTCTTGGTTTCCATGAAATCTAGAGTTATAAAACAACCGTAGGCTACTGTAGACTACCAGAAGTAAGCGCAGACAATGAGACTACGGTAGTTTTTCTAGTAGCTTTGGTTAGCTAAGGTCGTACCCGCGTTACCGGTACGTTGGATGTGTTGCATAACTGTCGGGGGCTACCTCGTGAAGATCGCTTTCTTTGCATATGCGATCAATATTTTATTAGATTTCCCTAAATCTAGACACAGTGAACCGTCTAGAAACTGACGTAGATTATACAAAGGGCCAGGTAACATACAGAACATTTTTGTTCTTCATGGCTACTCTCCTGTCTGTCACATTGGAAGAAACAGTATTTATTGAAGAAGTGGAATTTACAATGTTTAGTTCGGGTTTTATTCGAATATTGTGGCCCTGTAACGTGAAACAGAAGGATATTGTAGTAAAAATAAATAAAACATTACAGATGTATCATATAGCGCTAGCAAACTAATTTCCTCAACAAAAAGGTAAAATGAAAAACTGCAAAACGAAAATATATCAAACATCACTTCAATATTTTGTCGAACTTACACAAAACATGTTCCTGTCATGCACAAATAACTTTTGCATTTATCAGTAATAACAGTAATGTCTTTCCTTTGATCATGATGAAGAATGTTTTATTGAGTAAAAAAATAATAACAATAATTGTATATATTTTTATGTCTGTGCATGTAAACTGTACTTGTATTAAAAGTAATTGCTTTGGTTACACAAAACTGTGTGAGCTACGCGATCAGCTAATTTTTATTACTTATAAAATGCATTTTATGTTTCGTAAGGAAATAAAATCCACAGTGCATTAACACTGAACGATGCGCGGTTCTAATTATGTGCAAAACAGAAAGAAAGAAAAAAAAAGAGAGAGAAGTCGTCGTCTCCCAGTTTCACTTCATTTAGTTTCTTTCCCTACCAATACTACCGGTAATCATACCATTTACTATATCATTTCTGTAGTGTACAAAAGTTTTGATAGAGCGCATCTTAAATAAAACCTCATGTCATTTCTCTCTATCTATATTATTAAGTGATGTAGTGCACTGTCAAATGCTAACTGGTTTTAACTTAAACAAGGTATCTGTGTGTGAGGGAGAGGAACTCGGCGCCACCCGAACGGGAAAAGCGCCCTCTTTTCACCTGCCGTACCCAAAAAAATGTGTATGGATGCTGGGTATACTGACCTCCATTGTAGTCTCTAGACTCGAGTCAACCAAATACTTCTTATTCTGGCACCCAACACAAGTAAATCTAGTCAATCTCGCCACTTTTCCTGTTGCGATGGGCAAACGTCTTGCACTAGTTATATACACCTCTACCATGTGTTCTGACATGACAAAACGTCAAGGTAATGAGTATTTAACCTCTTAGTTTCAATAGAAGCAAAAAAAATGCAAGTGGCAAAAATTAGTTGCTTATAATACACTACAACAGAACACGATATTTTTACCCGATATTTTAATCATGTACAGGGTTATTACAAATGATTGAAGCGATTTCACAGCTCTACAATAACTTTATTATTTGAGATATTTTCACAATGATTTGCACACACATACAAAAACTCAAAAAGTTTTTTTAGGCATTCACAAATGTTCGATATGTGCCCCTTTAGTGATTCGGCAGACATCAAGCCGATAATCAAGTTCCTCCCACACTCAGCGCAGCATGTCCCCATCAATGAGTTCGAAAGCATCGTTGATGCGAGCTCGCAGTTCTGGCACGTTTCTTGGTAGAGGAGGTTTAAACACTGAATCTTTCACATAACCCCACAGAAAGTTTTCGCATGGGGTTAAGTCGGGAGAGCGTGGAGGCCATGACATGAATTGCTGATCATGATCTCCACCACGACCGATCCATCGGTTTTCCAATCTCCTGTTTAAGAAATGCCGAACATCATGATGGAAGTGCGGTGGAGCACCATCCTGTTGAAAGATGAAGTCGGCGCTGTCGGTCTCCAGCTGTGGCATGAGCCAATTTTCCAGCATGTCCAGATACACGTGTCCTGTAACGTTTTTTTCTCAGAAGAAAAAGGGGCCGTAAACTTTAAACCGTGAGATTGCACAAAACACGTTAACTTTTGGTGAATTGCGAATTTGCTGCACGAATGCGTGAGGATTCTCTACCGCCCAGATTCGCACATTGTGTCTGTTCACTTCACCATTAAGAACGCATCCTCTTCCATGAGCTGTTGCAACCGCGCCGAAAATTCAAAGCGTTTGACTTTGTCATCGGGTGTCAGGGCTTTTAGCAATTGTAAACGGTAAGGCTTCTGCTTTAGGCTTTTTCGTAAGATTTTCCAAACCGTCGGCTGTGGTACGTTTAGCTCCCTGCTTGCTTTATTCGTCGACTTCCGCGGACTACGCGTGAAACTTGTCCGCACGCGTTCAACCGTTTCTTCGCTCACTGCTGGCCGACCCGTTGATTTCCCCTTACAGAGGCATTCAGAAGCTTTAAACTGCGCATACCATCGCCGAATGGAGTTAGCAGTTGGTGGGTCTTTGTTGAACTTCGTCCTGAAGTGTCGTTGCACTGTTATGTCTGACTGATGTGAGTGGATTTCAAGCACGACATACGCTTTCTCGGCTCCTGTCGCCATTTTGTCTCACTGCGCTCTTGAGCGCTCTGGCGGCAGAAACCTGAAGTGCGGATTCAGCCGAACAAAACTTTATGAGTTTTTCTACGTATCTGTAGTGTGTGGTGACCATATGTCAATGAATGGAGCTACAGTGAATTTATGAAATCGCTTCAATCATTTGTAATAGCCCTGTACTTTCATTATTAATTGGTGGCTACAGTTCCATGCACTTTCACTTGTACTACGATTATTTTGTCTAGTAGCGTAAAGCCACTGCTCATTTGCTGCAGACTGTTTCACTAATTAACTGTGTGTGTGTGTGTGTGTGTGTTTGCTGACGTGCACTCTTTTTGATGGCAGATGGGCATTTCCCCATCGACCTGAACAGCGTGCATAGGGACCACCCGTTCCTGGACGCGGATTCGCTGAAGTCGCTCTTCCGCCGGCTACACACGCTCAACAGGAGTGCTGCTATCAGAGTCGACAAGACCAAGGTGAGCTTCCATTTTCTTCTCTACAGTCATACTTGCTGGGACTTACAACGGCGAGCTGCTAAATTAAAATTTGCCAACTGTATATCACTACGCAGGTATTTGGAAATGTAGACTGTGTGACCTTTAATGTATTGCTATTGGTAAAAAGCTAGGTAAGAGGTAATACCGATATCGAAAGGACTTCCATAAAATGGAACAATTTTAATACTGAAACTAACTCACATATAATGGAAGACATTTAGTCCCGTCTCCTTCATAAGGAGCAGGATGTCCATTCGGTTCCATGAAGGATATAAATTTATCAAAAACGTTTAACTGTTATCCTCATAAGTCGTATAATTATTTTTTTATCTGAAAACTTTCTCAATACTTTTTTGACCAGAAGAGATCTGTGTGTAAATGCCCTTTCAGTGTGTTTCAGTAGAGTTTACTGTATCTCCCGTATTAACCCTTAATTGTAGTCGTGGTTCCAGTGGACCAATGTTCAATCTTTTATTGTGTGTAAAAAAACGTAGCGGGAGCCACAGCCCACCATGCTCCTAGGTGCCTTCCGGCAGTAAGCCAGAGACCGAGCTGCGTGACGCAGTCGTCTTTTGCTCGCTGCTTCTAAGATCGACATCGGTGTATGCGTGGGCCGCTGGATATATGATTTATTTGGTTTTCCCGTGTCTTTACTTTTACTGTTTTATTTCAGGTTTTTGTACTGGCAAAGTTAAGCAGTGTCTCTGGAAATCGATATGACATATAAGAGCAATGGCTGAACGTTGAATTACGCAGTTACGAACACGAAATTGGAAAGTACATCTCCGCGTAATCATCTTTCTTCTAAAAATCCATAAAATTAGTTCTCAGACAATAACGAGGAGTTTGCGATAACGAGTGATCGTGACTCAAATTCCGAATTGACTGACAAGGAAGAGATTCATCAAGATGAAATTTAGGTGCATGAAGAGACTAATTACACGAAACAATTTTACCAAATAAAGAAATTCACATGGGCTAAAACACGTTCGTGTGAGGAGCGATAATATTATCAGATTTTCACGTACCACTACTCGATGAAGACGTATTGAGCCATTTGATGTAAATGAAGCATTTCGAGATAATATAAAAGATTCTCATTCTGTCCGCCTAAAAAGGAGCAAACATTGTACACTTGTATGCTAAGTGCAAGCTGCCTGTTTGGCATGACTTGTTAGAAACCACTGTGCTATTCGCGCATGTAACTTGGCTCACTTTGAGCACTGTCAGTAAATCGTGCATAAGAAAATTGTAAATTTTGTTTTGATGCAATGAAGAAGCACATTTTGAGATTTAAGGAAAAATTACTTTTTTGTCGTTGTTTATTACATTCTACACATTTTTTTGATGGCGTGTTTCTAGTTTAGACTGATTTATGTAAGTGTAAATTAGAGTAAAAAATGGAAGTTCATCGTTAATTTTGCTCAGTACTACGTTTGTTAATGTTTAAGTTCACAGTTTAATAAAAAAAATTGAAAACTAAAACATACTTTTATTTTTATTATCATTTAAAAATAGCTCCGTCCAGCCGACCCACGACTACTGAAACGTTTCTACTTTTCACGACTACAGTTAAGAGTTAAAAATGACAAAGCGGCTTGTGTACGCTATTCAGTCAGTCAACATGCCTCGAAAAGTCTTTCTAGCTTACACAGTTCGTATGTGGTGTCTCTTAAGAGCCACCAGGCGCTTTTTCTCTGGTGTTTCGGCAGATGTTTGCAATTTAGTTATTCATTGTGTTACTCGAGTCATCCAAACAAATATCGCTCATCAAGTCTCTCATGCAAATACCAGTGTCTAAGGAAATCGCCGGTTTGTTTCCCATTACAAACAAAATGATTTTTGAGGCAGAATTTTACGTGCCCTTTCGGTAGGGCGGTCTCAGATTAGCCTAGTACCATATTTGTTTTATCGATATGTATTAACAGTGGCAGTAAAACACGAAGAATAAATCAGAACCTTAGCAGCGACACAGAATTTTGTTTGTAACAGGAAATAAACCGGCGATTTCCGTCGACACTGGGAGCTACATGAGAAACATGGTGAGCAGTATTTGTTTGGGCTGATTCCATCTACAAACTGAAAAAACGAAATTGCACGCATTTGCCGAAACACTAGAGAAATAGCGCCTGACGATTCTTAGGAGAGACACCCTGCATTTATATGATATTAAGGGTAGAAGTGCATATTTTTTATTGGTGACTGAAGATAGTGTAATTATTAACATTACATAAGTATTTACTTCATTTGCAGACTAATGGTTACAGGTATTAGGGGCTGTATGTTTTCAGCTTGGTTAGTACCACCAAGTACATGTGGCAAGTCATTATTGCTTATTTTCCCCTGGCCACCATGTCAGTGTGGACAGGACGCCACAAGACGATGAGTCTATACTGACAGGCGTAGTCCACCTAGTGGTGCAGTTACAACCGTGCAGAAAACATCAGGTAGTAAATTGTGTGATGTGTTTCCAGGAAGACTGTTAAACCCAGAGGAAAAAGCAACTAACACACTGAAATGGGTACATAGTAAGGTACCAACGATCGCAATATCTGCGGCAACATCGACATATTCAGTCATTCATACGTATTCCATTTATATCATTGTGCAATCACAATCGCCCAGAAGATGAGATACAGCCTGTTGCTATGGACAGCCGTGGACCAGGTGAATACTGAATCCGGATACTTGAAATTCCCGTGCCGCTCGAAGAATAGACGTAAGGGTTCGCCAGACCTCCGCGACGTACGTGCAATAAAAGAAAACACTTTCCAGTTTTACATTAAGTAACTATTACTAAGATAAAGCAACCAACTTCATTACATTATATACTAAACATTTATTGTGTAGGTGGCTAAGTCCTCTGAGGTACAGCACAAAACCTGTATCAGTAAACTTTCCATTTGGTGATTTAAGATGTTCGTTCCATTATTGCTCCTTGTTTTTTTGCTAGTTTTCTTGCATTTGTCCACATTCGGTTAAAGCTCACTTCGTTCCCCAAGTGGAAGTACTAAGGTGTTCTACTGTTCCTCACGATAACCCATTCGTATCCCTGATTTTTATCGATGTTATAACTCGAAATATTCTACAGCAGGAATAAGGTGATGCAATTGTCTGGAGAACTGACATATCAAGATGTAGTCGTACAAATTTTTTATGTGAGGTAACACACGTAGTCTTGCTGTGACTGTAATATTAAGAAATTATTTTGTTGCTTCCATGAGGATGGAAGACAGCGGGGACGTAAGCTGTTAAGACTTTTTCGGAGGACACTTAATATTTTTTATTCCCTCATTTTTCTTTTCCTTCATCTACTCAACTGTATTTATTAATTCCGGTTTCACATGCTATCGATTTCAAAGAGAAATGGTTCCATCTTCAAGTACTTTTGTTAATGTTCCCACTCATTGTTCCTAAGCTGGTACTTCGATTACGTTTATCATGTACATAAGAATATGGAAATAAATATTATCTTTTTTCATCATGCAGTTGGAAAGACGGATAATATTTTTCATATCTACATGATAAATGTAATTCGAGCACCGATCCAGTTTGGTTGTCAGCCTGTTGAAGTATATTCAGGCTTATTGGCACATGGAAAACAATTTTCTCGCGGTTATTATTCGATAACATACATTGTTGCGAATGTAGATCAATTCCCACATCCTTTTAATATTCCTAAAGATGCAGCAGTTCGACTTTGAAATCGATAGAATACAACACTGAAGACAATAAATACAGCCAAGTGAATAAAGAATAAGAAAAAAGGGGGGAATAAAAATATTTCTTTTCCTCTACGAAGGAAAAAAAACTAAGAAATCAGGATCTCTGCATTAGAAAGACAAGGGCCAAACTTTCCATACGCTACCACGAACGACTTTGGAAAAATAAATAAGATATGTGTAGTTTGTACGCGTTGATACGATACAGTCCTGGCTGATATCTTCAGATAGATGTGCTCTGACCTCTTGTTACGAAGCACTAAACAGTATCGTCATAAGATTCTGATGTACAGAAGAGGCGCGATCGTTTTAGGCAGATTTTTTATGAAATAAAAATCTAGGGGTGATTCTTGTATACACACCACAGTGCCTCTGTTAGTTTCAACTGCTGATATCCTTCATACAGTGTATGTTTATAGCAACCACCTGAATTATTTTGTATTGACGATTAATTCGCTGGTTGACGGTAACAATTTAAAAATTTTATCGTGATCATAATGTAATTTCTTTTTTACGAGATAAAAAGGAAGATTAGGGATTGACGGCCAGTCGATGAAAAAATTATTTGAGACAGCGCAGAAGCTCGGATGATTGGACAAGGACAGTGAAACGTACCAGCTTTCAGATTTCGACAAGTGAAACGTCTCTATTTTAAATGAAATTGATCGTGAATGTGTTGCGTAATATATTGGGCAAGCCTTTCTTATTGCCATCACAGAACGCTATGCTCGAGGGAATTTGTGAATTTAAGGGGAATGTCTGTAATACCAGTTCATTGTACTGTCTTAGATCACTTGAAATAAAACGGGCGCCAGCCCACGGGGAAAAACGTTATTTCAAATCATTAGATTATGAGTGTAGAATTTACTCTTTTGTGGAGCTAGTATTCTGATTAAAACTACGGTCTGCTATGAGTAAATTGCTATAATTTCTCAGTTACCTTGAACTTTTTAAATGTACTTTAAATGAGCTAAGACGTACTTTCGATTGTGAACTTTAGAAAAACTGTGTCTTTTAAGTATGGAGAAATTAGTCAATAGATAATTTTACCATCGCGACTTGAAAAATGTTACCTCACATTAACGTATACTTCAATAAACACTTCACTTTAACTACTAAGTACCAACTATTTATAAACAAACAAACAAAAATAGAGCACAGGAAAAAACTAATTCAACTTTACACGAAGGAGCTTTTAGAACAAATCATCACAACTGAAACCTAAAGTTCGCGCAATGAAATTTAATATATTTTAGAATAGTCTTGATTTTAAGTTTTAATTTTAAAATGTAGGAATGCAAACTGTTGAGAACTTTTAACCCTGTTTTTGTCATTTGGCTGTTTTGAACACGAAAACTGTTTCATCTCAAAATCAGGTATCAGATTTCGTTTTCGCCGATAACTTACGTGATTTTCGATAGGTATATTACCCTAATCCCTGAATAAGAAATAATGACAATACAAATCCATAGTACTCGTGGAATGAAAGTTCTTTACAAACTTTAAATATCGTCTTTATAAAAAGTACAAACACAAATGATTATCAACTTTCTGAATAATAACTGAGAACAGTTCTATACTGACGAAAAATTTCGTATACCTGGTGTGTATTTAATCTTGTGTTGCGTGTGTTATAGAGGAGAAGGATATCGGTCATACCCTTTTCAAAAGAACCATCCCAGAATCCGCCTTAACCTATTTAACGAAACCACGGTAACGTAAATTTCGATGGTCTGATAATGACCTGAAGCCGCTGTTCCCTAATGCGAGATCAGTGTCTTAACACTGCGCCTTATAGCGCAGCCTTTCCTCAGTATATCAACGTTCGAGTGACGGTTTTACTCCTCTGAACATTGACCAAACGGCACAGGATAATTCTGTCTTGTACACCGAAGTAATTTTGATAACGTTCATGTCAAACCAAAAGAACACAGCGCCATTAACTACGCTAGGATCATTGTTCGGTTCTTGGGGCGCCCTGCCATACGGCATTATTGTATGGTAGACACAGCAAACAATTGTTCGTTAATGAGAATTGATTGGACACGTGTGATTCAATCAGACAGGGCCCTCGGCCGAGGCCGAACTCGCTATATCGCGCCGTTGCTCTGGCTATTGACCCACAGGGAAAGTGGGAGGGGTTGTCGGTTCAGATGCCGGTTGTGAAAACACTCTCGTCGCTGGAATTCGGCTGGCAAGGGGTGAAGTTATGACGAGATACAACTTCCCAAACAAGCGACCAAACTTCCTATCGTTGCGATCTACCATCCCCCGGGAACAGGTTATCCTTGCAGGCGACGTCCCATATGGAAACTTAACTTTCTCAGATTCCTATCACACACACACTAAGAAAACAACAATCTACATCTCCATATATATACTCCGGAAGCCAATGTATAGCGATGTGACTTTCACAAATTCTTATCAGGGCGTCGTGTCGGAGGGGAAATCGTACAAATATTGGCCATCTTCTGCTTTAGTCCATTTGCGTGTTGAGCGAGGGAAAAATGACCAATCTGTATGCCTCGCTTCGCGCCGTAGGCTCTCTCATCTTATTCTCATGGTCCCTACGCGAGATATATGATGGTGGCACCAGCGCTGTCGCAATGTCTGCCTCTGATCTGGTTTTCTAAATTTATACAAAAGCTTTCGCGTGAACAACTTCGCCTTTTTTCCAAAGATTCCCATTTAAGATCCCCGAACGTCTCCGTTATATTTTTATATGGGTTATATAGAAACTGTTACGATCCAAGCAGCGCGTCTCTGAGTTAGTTCTATTTCTGCTGTCATGCGTACTTGACGATATTTTGATCGACAGTCCCAAGATTGGTTTGAAGCAACTGTTTAATCTCAAGCCGTTATCTCTCAAAAAACTCATCCAGCTCAAGGTTCGATTTTCGAGATATGTAATGAATTACTAATTCGTCAAATCGAATGGAACAAGAAGTTTACTGTTAACAGCCATTGTTTGTTTATATCGTCAAGGCGTTTCTAAGAATTAAACCTCCATTATCAGGTGGGTTTACATTTGTTAGTACGGCATATGTGTGCTGTGTTTCGACGTAGGGTAACCTGTGGCACTGCCTGGTGGAGAAATCAAAATTCTATTTCAGGACATAGTTTTGGGGAGCTTTTTGACTAAAAACTCTCTGTCTTCTTTTTTCTCTCCACTTCCATCCACTCCTTCATATTTTCCTAGAATTACTTTGGTTATTTACTCCCGGCCTCCATCTTCCGTTTCATATTTTCCAAGAATTAATTTAGTTATTTGCATGTTTCCGTTGATATTCCCCTAATGAACAATACCTTGCCTAACTCACAAAACTTAATAGATACACCGAAATAAAACCACCAGTTTGTACCCCATGTCAGCCTGGTATCACATACATCTGTCTGTATTATTAAGAATATATCTATCTGCGTATCTTTAACTCGGTATTAATGTGTTACTTCAGTATTTACGTAGTTTTTAACACGTAACATATGTCAGTTTAATAAACCCACAGCTCTAGTATATCCAAAACTTAACTCTCTTTCTCGCAATCCTTTTATCCCACATCTCTGAATCTCACCCAGAATTGTTATTCACGTATAATTTTACCATTGTTGGCAACATAATTATTGCATTTAAGTTTTGCAACATGTCACCTTATTATATAAATGAGTACGAAATATAAATTTTATAAGCTTGACAAAAAAGGATTTGTATACCATTTGAATTATTTATTCTAACGCATGTGTTCATCAGCTCAACCAAAGATCTCCCCTGACCTTTAAAACTTGTTCTGAAATATTAGCGTTTTATGCTACATATCTTTTGCACTTCGTGATAATTTCTGTTTTGCTTTTATGTTCTTTACAACTATCAGTTTCCAGACACCATCTTTCTTTACAAAATATGTTTTAGTTGTTTTATTTTCAGATTTACTTGAAGTTTTTAGACAAAAACCTCCCCAAAATCTTGTTCTGAAATAGCTTTATTGTTTTTCCGCTAGACAGTGCCACAGGTTATCCCGAAGTCCTAAGATAAAAAATACATGTCGTACTAACACACGTAAATCCACCCGATGGTCGATGTTTAAACCTTAGAAATGCGTTGATGATATAAGTAAACACACCGGTAACAGTAAACTTGATGTTTCATTCGATACCTATAACAGTCGCGGTAAAGCCTAACCTAAAATGTTCACATTTAAAATTTGTTAAATGAAAGATTTAGAAGGTTTATTTCTTAGTCGCTGTTGTAAGTTTTGAAAGCGAGATAAAGAGAGTCATTTCAGGAAAACTAAACATCTAATGTTCAACCATGCGCCTTATTAAATCTCAGTTCACGTTGTTACGATACGACGTATCGCTGCCACAGCAGTCACTAGCCTCTTTGGAAATAATTTTTTTTCCCCTGCAACTGTAAATCCAGAGTTTCTTGCTCTCTCATGTGCACTGAATTAAAAAATTTTGAAAACGGATGTCTTACCGGCCATTTTCTAGGTTGCACATCATTTCTTACCTCTAAAATTTTTATTACCATGCACTGAATGAGTATTTAATATGTCTGTTTTATACACACAGCGACTCTAAGGGACGAAATGACCTCATTTGCGTTGTTTGATCTTTTGTAAACATTCAGCGCTGCTGACGAGTTTAAAAAGCTTTCCAGCAATCTTCTTATGAACAAGATAGCTGACTTGTACACATTGTACACTGTGCTGCTACGTTGTTCTGATACGGAAAATATAGATCTGTTTTATTTACATTGACAGAGAAATGAAAGTCTAAATGAGTATTTTATAAACTAGTTGTTTCAAAATTTTTACTTACCCCTCTTCCCTGTCCAGTCACGCTGAACTGTTTCTATTTTCGTAACAATGTCTCACAAACTTTCGTAAATCACTCTATAAATTTTTCCTCCAGCTGCTCGTTACCCACTAAACATCTTCCGGATGTAGTTTAGTTACTTAAAAATCACACACCGACGACGACTGAAATATTTCTCGATATTCTGATTCCGTATTTAAATAGGTTCATTCAAGTGTTCTCCCGGCTGTGACACAAAACAAAATTAACCGCGGGTAAAAAGTTTGTTGTTTCATTTCACTTGAATGGAAAAATTTTCTGAAATGGAAAGTCTGGAGTCTACCAACTTTGCACACTCGAGGCTTCCTTAAAGCGCGTATTTTAATTTTTAATATTAAATGAAGCAGCTGACAATTGAGAATACTGAATAACGGTAAGCACTTCAGAATGTAGAGGGCATTTACTTGTAAAACTGTCCATTTCACTGTCAGGTTGTTTGAGATCTATGTCTGTCTTACGAAATTTGTAACATAATACACGTTTTCAACATCAATCAGTTGTATTGCCACAGCGTAACTCCTTTCGGTAGCCCATTGCCATGACCGGGTGTTAATGTTAGCGCAATGTTATTAGTACAGTCGTGAACATTTCTTAGACGCGCTATGTGAAATAAAGGGATACTGTCACCATATAGACGATAATGTTTCTCTAAATAACCTAAGTTGCACATTCATCTGAAATATCATCCTTCTCTGTGCCATTTGCGCTATGATTATATGAACATTTCTCTTCATCATTGCTGATACAATGTCGAGTGACTGATTAGGGATACCGGTAACAAATACCGGTAACAACATTAAATACAGCTTGCGCAGCGGACTGGGTAAACATTTTGTACGAATTGTATTTCTTTTAAGATTTTAGTCTCGCTGGATTTTTAAATGACGGTATGTTCGCAAACGACTGCACTAATCATAATTCCCACAACAATTGACAACATCAGTAAAGCATTTTTATTTATTATATTAATGTCGACAACTGCTTTGTTTTGAAGAACTTAACCACTTGAAACTGATTTGAAGGTTGAAATTTCAATTGCGGAAATTAAGCACTCGATGGCGAACATATTGCCCTTTTTTGTATAAAATAGTATGAGTCTTCACTCCCGCTCAAAGCCTAATCTGACTAAAATAAATAACTCAATTTTTTCGAGCCCCTTTCGAGTCCCCGAGCATCTCTCTTACACTTTAGGTGAATTCTGTCAGAGTATTAGGAACCTAGCACTGCCTCTCACGATTTCTTCGACATCTTCCGTCAGGCACATACCATAATAGTTCCAAGAAATGGAACAATACTCTGGGCTTGGTCGCAATAATCTTGCATTCAGTTACCTAACTAATTGCCCTGCACTTTAGCAGAATTTTCCTTCCTTCACAGCTACCGATCTCACTCACTGGCATTATTATCGTTTTGTAGTATTATTCCTAGTTACATAAACGATGAACAGGCCCAAGACGTTTGACACTAATCTTGTTACCTGATGCGATGGTTTCTGTTTATTTTATGCCATTGTCTTGCACTTTTCACATTTAAGATGATTATAGATATATGGGGCGTTAAACAATATTCCGTTTTAGGGCAGCGTATATGCAACACAGCGCGACTCCTATGCGGTTATATAAGCACCGACATGCAGGCAAGGGGTTTTTGTGGCCTTCGAACGGAAATTTTTTGATCGCTCCTTAAGCTGGTGATTTTCTTTGCCCTTTCCACCAAGCCAACATTTGCAGGAGGCATTAGAAACTTTGGTGACACAGAGAGTGCCGATGGCGCTCCCGAAGCAACTGCAGCCAATCCGTCCAATGTCATTTCCGACGTACCAGTAACAGGTACCAATTCATCTTGTGGTTCTAGGAATTTTTCGGTTGTAGAAGACAGAGAAACTTTGTCTTGGAGCACAATGGCTTGACGGACGTTATATTGAAATATCTCAGCTACTAGCACTTCCTCTTGTGGTGCTTTCGCTTGTGAGTCTATTTTCTATACCTGGGTTTACCCCACCTGGCGTTCTCGGTTTCGCCCCACAGTGCAAATTGAAGAAAACATGGTGTTGGAAAGTTAGATTCACGTTATGGTCATCATATTGAAATATACTGAAAAATATGCATAATCGAAATAATTACTTATCTATATCATAAAAGGTAACGTTTCTCTTCAAAACACTGCTCCAAGAAGCGCCAACATGAAGAAAATTCCAGTAAAAACATGAAAAAAGTCTAAAAGGAAAAGGAACAGGCCCCCAGGAATGGCTATTACCTTTATCTCCCCAAAATGGCGGCTGCTAGTAGTTCCGAGCGTTATTAGACCAATGCCAGCACTAATCACACATATCTGGAGATACCCAGTTTAACCCGCACACCTGGTTTTACTCAACTCTCCCCTACATCCGTGTGACGTTTTGCTCCTTGCGAGCATAATCTGTTAGCACCCCACAACAGCAGCCCCTAAAATAGCTCAGTACCACCTTGCCCAGTGATGGCTGGGACTTCGGCTTTTTTGGCGTGGTGACTCCACATGATTCCACTGCTTGCGTTACTCCTGTGTCTCGAAGTCATAGTAATGCATCTTGCACTCGTCCGTCATGACTGCATGCCTCAGTAAGTCATATGGTTTGACCTGATACAACTGTAACATCTCTACTGCTGCCACGATTCAGTTTGAATTGGTGTAAGTAGTCGCGGAACCCAGCGGGCGGCGACATTTGACATTTATAAAATGTCGTGCAAGATGATGAAAACTCATCCGTGATTGATTTTCACTTTTTACACTATTGTCTTGATTGTGATACGCCGGTCGTCGAGCACCGGAACTTTTATATCTCTTGCGATTCCCATTTCTTCACACAGAGACGGGTCCGCCACTTCCTTCTTCGTCATTCAGACTTGTCTAACTACAGTGGAAGCGTATGCGCCACTCAGCATTTCACATGACGGTTCACTGCTGCGGTACACTTCCACCAACTCGGCACTGATTGTTGCAGCGTTGTCCCCTTCAAACACAGAAATCGATATACCACACGAAAATTCACTTTATCAGTTGGCTGCGCTATTTTGTCTGAGCTCATCTAGCGGCGTGCTCGGGTACTGAGGCGCGGCTATTTCAGTGTATCTTCTCCCGCACAGGCCATGAAGGCCCAAAGGGACCGACCGTCGGCCGTGTCATCCTCAGCCCACAGGCGTCACTGGATGCGGATATGGAGGGACATGTGGTCACCACACCGCTCTCCCGGCCGTATGTCAGTTTCCTAGACCGGAGCCGCTACTTCTCAATCAAGTAGCTGCTCAGTTTGCCTCACAATGTCTGAGTGCACCCCGCTTGCCAACAGCGCTCGGCAGACCGGATTGTCACCATCCAAGTGCTAGCCCAGCCCGACAGCACTGAACCGGTGTTACCACTGCGGCAAGCCCGTTGGCTATTTCAATGTATACTAGGATTATAAACATGTGCCTGCAAACCATGAAAAAATTTGTTACGTAACTTTATTTTTAACTTTGACTATGACTCGTACATCGGGTGTGCTCTGCGTCGCTGGTTGCCTACGTTCTAGGAGTATTTCTGTTTCTATGCGGTAATTCCCGCTTGTCTCATGTCCTGTACAGCTTTCTGAGACGATTACCCCCTACCGTGATCAGCTATCCGGCACTATTCCCACAGAAATTTAGCACCTAACTACACTTTTTGTCGAGGGATGATAATGGGTACTAACTTTTCTGTTTTTAAGTTAACGAGAGATGAATATTTATTTACCATTCAAACAAATAGAACTCATGCATTTCTATGCGTTTTATACAAAACGAAGGGAAACGAGTAAATTGATGACGGGTGCCGCTAGTTTGTAAGCATGTGGCGCTACCGAGAGGGAAGACCATCTTGTTTAGTATATGGCTATCAAATATCCTGTATTACTACAGGGTGTTCGACAGTTATACACTGACGGGAAAAAATCGCAACACCAAAAAATTATTAATGTAGAGTAATGAAATTTCGGCTATACATTTGTATGGGTAACATATTTAAGTGATTAACAATGCAAGATCACAGGTTAATATAAACGCGAGATAAGCCATTGCAAATGTGAAATTCTGGTACATTGATATCCGGTGTGACCACCAGATTGTTTAATGCACACATGCAAACGTGCATGCCTTATGTTGTACAGGTGCCGGATGTCAGTTTGTGGGATGGAGATTCTTGCCTGTTGCACTTGGTCGGTCAATACAGGGACGGTTAATGCTTTTTGTGGGTGACGCTGTAGTTGTCCTCAGATCATGTCCTATATGTGCTCGCCTCGAGATAGATCTGGTGATCGAGCAGGCTATGGAAACGTGTCACACACTGTAGCATGTTGGTTACAATAGCAGTATGTGGGCGAGCGCTATCCTGTTGGAGAACATGCTGTTCATGAATGGCAACACAACATTTCGAATCACCAGATTGACGTAAAAATTTGTAGTCAGGGTGCTTGGGATAACCACAAGAGTGTGTCACACGCACCATAGACCATAACTCCAAATACAGGTCCAGTGTTCCTAGCACACAGACAGGTTGGTTGCAGATACTCAACTGGCTTTCTTCCAACCAACACACGACCATCACTGGCACAGAAGTAAAAACCGTTTTTATCAGAAAACAAAACAAACCCCTACCCTACCCTCCAGGTTCGCAGGAAAGCTTCTGTAAAGTTTGGAAGGTAGGAGACGAGGTATTGGCAGAAGTAAAGCTGTGAGGACGGGGCGTGAGTCGTGCTTGGGTAGCTCAGTTGGTAAAGCATTTGCCCGCGAAAGGTAAAGGTCCCGAGTTCGAGTCTCGGTCCGGCACACAGTTTTAATCTGCTGGAGTATGACTGTAATAAAAATAAAATGGAGGTGGATGGGGCATGCAGCCAGGCACAGATGAACCGACGTAGTTCCTTAGTGGATTCCAAAAGACAGGAAGGGAACGGTATGACTACTTGATGAGAAGTGCGTAGATTATATCAGAAAATTTGCAGCTCAGCATACTTGAGTATCGCTGAAGACCGTAAAGCACGATAATGGTTAGTAGAGACTTGTATCTAGCAGTTGGTGTAAAACTATATTCTAACAAATGCACTATCTGATCAAAAGTATCCAGATACCTGTTAGTGGACATTCATATGGTGTATGCCCACCCTTCGCCCTTATGATGGCTTGAACTCTGCTGGAGACACTTTCAGTGAGGTGTCTGAGTGTCTGTGGAGTAATGGCAGCCCATTCTTCCTCAAGACCCGAAACGAGAGGAGGTAGTAATTTCAGACGCTGGGGTCTGCAGCGAGGTGGACGTTCCGACTCATCCCAAAGATCTTCCATTGGGTTCAAGTCGGGCGTGTGGGCAAGTCAGTCCATTGCAGAAGTGTTATCTTCCTCAAACCACAGTTGCTGCTTGGGGACAGGGCGAACAGTCGTGCTGGTGCAAATAATCCACGTCTCCGTACTATTAATCTATAGTACACAGTAGGCAATGCTGTGAAATGTGCTCATATCCTTCCTCATGTAGTGTTTTATGAATCGCAGTAAGGTGACCACACCCTCACCACGAAAAATGCCTACTTACCGTAACACCACCTCCTCCATATTTAACTGTAGACAGCAGATAACGTTGTCCAGGCATTCGCCAGACCCAAACCATTCCATCGGATTACAACAGCGTATAGTGTGATCCGCTGTCCAGTCGTGTCGCTCCTTACATCACCTCAAGCGCCATTTAGCACTAGCCACAGGAATGTGTGGCTCGTAAGGAGCTGCTGGACCACTGTACTCCATTATTTTTAACTCCCTACGCACGGTTGTTGTACTAGCTAGATGCTGGTAGCACTTTAGAACTTCGGAGTGACTCCTACTGATTTCATGCGATTTTTTTCAACCACCCTTCCAATGCTCGGCGATCCCTTTCAGTCTGGTTTACATGTGATAGTTCCTTCGCATTTTCACTTGACAATCACAGCACCAACAGTCGAGTTGGCACCTTTAGAAGGACCGAAATGTCCCTGATGGATTTCGTACTCAGGCAATATCCAATGACTAGTTCACGGTAGAAGTCACTGAACTGTCCTGTCCGATCCATTCCGCTGTTACTGCTTCTCTACTAACAACACAATTTTCCCCACCTCCATTTACACTAGCGGGTCCGCCTCTCGTTACATCTAGTCGTCAGTTCCGGACTACATAGGGACGTTCGTGAACTTTTCATCACATAGTGTATTACAATAGAACGATTTAGTGACAAAAGAAATGTTTTAACTACACTACTGGCCATAAAAATTGCTACACCACGAAGATGACATGCTACAGACGCGAAATTTAACCGGCAGGAAGAAGATGCTGTGATATGCAAACGATTAGCTTTCCACTGCATTCACACAAGGTTGGCGCCGGTGGCGACACCTACAACGTGCTGACATGAGGAAAGTTTCCAACCGATTTCTCATACACAAACAGCAGTTGACCGGCGTTGCCTACTGAAACGTTGTTGTGATGCCTCGTGTACGGAGGATAAATGCGTACCATAACGTTTCCGACTTTGATAAAGGTCGGATTGTAGCTTATCGCGTTTGTGGTTTATCGTATCGCGACATTGCTGCTCGCGTTGGTCGAGATCCAATGACTGTTAGCAGAATATGGAATCGGTAGGTTCAGGAGGGTAATACGGAACGCCGTGCTGGATCCCAACGGCCTCGTATCACTAGCAGTCGAGATGACAGGCATCTTATCCGCATGGCTGTAACGGATCGTGCAGCCACGTCTCCATCCCTGAGCAACAGATGGGGACGTTTGCAAGACAACAACCATCTGCACGAACAGTTCGACGACGTTTGCAGCAGCATGGACTAGCAGCTCGGAGACCATGGCTGCGGTTACCCTTGACGCCGCATCACAGACAGGATCATCTGCGATGGTGTACTCAACGACGAACCTGGGTGCACGAATGGCAAATTTTCATTTTTTCGGATGAATCCAGGTTCTGTTTACAGCATCATGATGGTCGCATCCGTGTTTGGCGACATCGCGGTCAACGCACGTTGGAAGCGTGTATTGAATCCTGAATCAGGCATGGATGTGTGTGATGTCCTTAGGTTAGTTAGGTTTAACTAGTTCTAAGTTCTAGGGGACTAATGACCTCAGAAGTTGAGTCCCATAGTGCTCAGAGCCATTTGAACCATTTGAAGCGTGTATTCGTCATCGCCATACTAGCGTATCACCCGGCGTGATGGTATGGGGTGCCATTGAATTCACGTCTCGGTCACCTCTTGTTCACATTGACGGCTCTTTGAACAGTGGACGTTACATTTCAGATGTGTTACGACCCGTGGCTCTACCCTTCATTCGATCCCTCCGAAACCCTACATTTCATCAGGATAATGCACGACCGCATGTTGCAGGTCCTGTACGGGCCTTTCTAGATGCAGAAAATGTTCGACTGCTGCCCTGGACAGCACATTCTCCAGATCTCTCACCAACTGAAAATGTCTGGTCAATGGTGGCCGAGCAACTGGATCGTCACAATAGGCCAGTCACTACTCTTGATGAACTGTGGTATCGTGTTGAAGCTGCATGGGCAGCTGTACCTGTACACGCCATCCAATCTCTGTTTGACCCAATGCCCAGGCGTATCAAGGCCGTTATTACGGCCAGAGGTGGTTGTTCTGGGTACTGATTTCTCGGGATCTATGCACTCAAATTGCGTGAAAATGTAATCACATGTCAGTTATAGTATAATATATTTTCCAATGAATACCCGTTTATCATCTTCATTTCTTCTTGGTGTAGCAATTTTAATGGCCAGTACTGTAGTTCAAGGTAATAACTAAACAGAAATTTTCGTTTTTATTCTTGAGAATATCGATTTCTCTCCACCCCCTTATTCTCCATAAGGCACTGGGCGCTGCGTGTCGACGGGCAATCTGTATGCCTCTGCACTCGCCCTAATTTTTCTTATCTAGTTCTCACAATCTCAATGAGAGGTACACAACGTCGGGAGCAGAACTATCGCACAGTCTTCTATCGTTGTTGTGGAACTGACCACAGCTAACCAAGATGCACTACGGTGACAGCAGAGCTACCTCACACTCGTATTCGAAAACCGGTCCTCCAAGTTTAACCAACGGGGTTTCGTAAGAAAGATTTCCGTTTCAGTTCCCCCTGCATATTTGTTACGCGCTCGAAAGAGTTTATCTGACGGGATATAACGTAGCCGCGCGTATCAGGATTCGTGTGATGTCTGCTGTCATGCCTGCTTCCTAAACTGGATCCCTACTCTAGAATCGGTCACACTGGCTTTTGTATCCCGCCTGGTAAGCGGCGCGCGTGTGTGCTCCTGTGAACTGCTTCTGCAAAATACGCCGAGAGTGAAGGACGCGAGTAGGAGTAGGAAAAGGTGAAGTACTTCGGTACTGCGTGTAAATTTAAAGCACCTTTACTATAGGAAGAATGTTGTTGTTGTGGTCTTCAGTCCTGAGACTGGTTTGATGCAGCTCTCCATGCTACTCTATCCTGTGCAAGCTTCTTCATCTCCCAGTACCTACTGCAACCTACATCCTTCTGAATTTGCTTAGTTTATTCATCTCTTGGTCTCCCCCTACGATTTTTACCCTCCACGCTGCCCTTCAATACTAAATTGGTGATCCCTTGATGCCTCAGAACATGTCCTACCATCCGATCCCTTCTTCTAGTCAAGTTGTGCCACAAACTTCTCTTCTCCCCAATCCTATTCAATACTTCCTCATTAGTTATGTGATCTACCCATCTAATCTTCAGCATTCTTCTGTAGCACCACGTTTCGAAAGCTTCTATTCTCTTCTTGTCCAAACTATTTACCGTCCATGTTTCACTTCCATACATGGCTACACTCCATACAAATACTTTCAGAAATGACTTCCTGACACTTAAATCTATACTCGATGTTAACAAATTTCTCTTCTTCAGAAACGCTTTCCTTGCCATTGCCAGTCTACATTTTATATCCTCTCTACTTCGACCATCATCAGTTATTTTGCTCCCCAAATAGCAAAACTCCTTTACTACTTTAAATGTCTCATTTCCTAATCTAATACCCTCAACATCACCCGACTTAATTCGACTACATTCCATTATCCTCGTTTTGCTTTTTTTGATGTTCATCTTATATCCTCCTTTCAAGACACTGTCCATTCCGTTCAACTGCTCTTCCAAGTCCTTTGCTGTCTCTGACAGAATTACAATGTCATCGGCGAACCTCAACGTTTTTATTTCTTCTCCATGGATTTTCATACCTACTCCGAATTTTTCTTTTGTTTCCTTTACTGCTTGCTCAATATACAGATTGAATAACATCGGGGAGAGGCTACAACCCTGTCTTACTCCCTTCCCAACCACTGCTTCCCTTTCATGTCCCTCGACTCTTATAACTGCCATCTGCTTTCTGTACAAATTGTAAATAGCCTTTCGCTCCCTGTATTTTACCCCTGCCACCTTTAGAATTTGAAAGAGAGTATTCCAGTTAACATTGTCAAAAGCTTACTCTAAGTCTATAAATGCTAGAAACGTACACTCCTGGAAATTGAAATAAGAACACCGTGAATTCATTGTCCCAGGAAGGGGAAACTTTATTGACACATTCCTGGGGTCAGATACATCACATGATCACACTGACAGAACCACAGGCACATAGACACAGGCAACAGAGCATGCACAATGTCGGCACTAGTACAGTGTATATCCACCTTTCGCAGCAATGCAGGCTGCTATTCTCCCATGAAGACGATCGTAGAGATGCTGGATGTAGTCCTGTGGAACGGCTTGCCATGCCATTTCCACCTGGCGCCTCAGTTGGACCAGCGTTCGTGCTGGACGTGCAGACCGCGTGAGACGACGCTTCATCCAGTCCCAAACATGCTCAATGGGGGACAGATCCGGAGATCTTGCTGGCCAGGGTAGTTGACTTACACCTTCTAGAGCACGTTGGGTGGCACGGGATACATGCGGACGTGCATTGTCCTGTTGGAACAGCAAGTTCCCTTGCCGGTCTAGGAATGGTAGAACGATGGGTTCGATGACGGTTTGGATGTACCGTGCACTATTCAGTGTCCCCTCGACGATCACCAGTGGTGTACGGCCAGTGTAGGAGATCGCTCCCCACACCATGATGCCGGGTGTTGGCCCTGTGTGCCTCGGTCGTATGCAGTCCTGATTGTGGCGCTCACCTGCACGGCGCCAAACACGCATACGACCATCATTGGCACCAAGGCAGAAGCGACTCTCATCGCTGAAGACGACACGTCTCCATTCGTCCCTCCATTCACGCCTGTCGCGACACCACTGGAGGCGGGCTGCACGATGTTGGGGCGTGAGCGGAAGACGGCCTAACGGTGTGCGGGACCGTAGCCCAGCTTCATGGAGACGGTTGCGAATGGTCCTCGCCGATACCCCAGGAGCAACAGTGTCCCTAATTTGCTGGGAAGTGGCGGTGCGGTCCCCTGCGGCACTGCGTAGGATCCTACGGTCCTGGCGTGCATCCGTGCGTCGCTGTGGTCCGGTCCCAGGTCGACGGGCACGTGCACCTTCCGCCGACCACTGGCGACAACATCGATGTACTGTGGAGACCTCACGCCCCACGTGTTGAGCAATTCGGCGGTACGTCCACCCGGCCTCCCGCATGCCCACTATACGCCCTCGCTCAAAGTCCGTCAACTGCACATACGGTTCACGTCCACGCTGTCGCGGCATGCTACCAGTGTTAAAGACTGCGATGGAGCTCCGTATGCCCCGGCAAACTGGCTGACACTGACGGCGGCGGTGCACAAATGCTGCGCAGCTAGCGCCATTCGACGGCCAACACCGCAGTTCCTGGTGTGTCCGCTGTGCCGTGCGTGTGATCATTGCTTGTACAGCCCTCTCGCAGTGTCCGGAGCAAGTATGGTGGGTCTGACACATCGGTGTCAATGTGTTCTTTTTTCCATTTCCAGGAGTGTACGTTTGCCTTTCCTTAATCTTTCTTCTAAGATAAGTCGTAAGGTCAGTATTGCCTCACGTGTTCCAGTATTTCTACGGAATCCAAACTGATCTTCCCCGAGGTCGACTTCTACTAGTTTTTCCATTCGTCTGTAAAGAATTCGTGTTAGTATTTTGCAGCTGTGGCTTATTAAACTGATTGTTCGGTAATTTTCACATCTGTCAACACCTGCTTTCTTTGGGATTGGAATTATTATATTCTTCTTGAAGTCTGAGGGTATTTCGCCTGTTTCATACATCTTGCTCACCAGATGGTAGAGTTTTGTCAGGACTGGCTCTCCCAAGGCCGTCAGTAGTTCCAATGGAATGTGGTCTACTCCGGGGGCCTTGTTTCGACTCAGGTCTTTCAGTGCTCTGTCAGACTCTTCACGCAGTATCGTATCTTCCATTTCATCTTCATCTACATCCTCTTCCATTTCCATAATATTGTCCTCAAGTGCATCGCCCTTGTATAGACCCTCTATATACTCCTTCCACCTTTCTGCTTTCCCTTCTTTGCTTAGAACATGGTTTCCATCTGAGCTCTTGATGTTCATACAAGTGGTTCTCTTATCTCCAAAGGTCTCTTTAATTTTCCTGTAGGAAGTATCTATCTTACCCCTAGTGAGATAAGCCTCTACATCCTTACATTTGTCCTCTAGCCATCCCTGCTTAGCCATTTTGCACTTCCTGTCGATCTCATTTTTGAGACGTTTGTATTCCTTTTTGCCTGCTTCATTTACTGCATTTTTATATTTTCTCCTTTCATCAATTAAAATCAGTATTTCTTCTGTTACCCAAGGATTTCTACTAGCCCTCGTCTTTTTACCTACTTGATCCTCTGCTGCCCTCACTACTTCATCCCTCAAAGCTACCCATTCTTCTTCTACTGTATTTCTTTCCCCCATTCCTGTCAATTGTTCCCTTATGCTCTCCCTTAAACTCTGTACAACCTCTGGTTCTTTCAGTTTATCCAGGTCCCATCTCCTTAAATTCCCACCTTTTTGTAGTTTCTTCAGTTTTAATCTACAGGTCATAACCAATAGATTGTGGTCAGAGCTCCACATCTGCCCCTGGAAATGTCTTACAATTTAAAACCTGGTTCCTAAATCTCTGTCTTACCATTATATAATCTATCTGATACCTTTTAGTATCTCCAGGGTTCTTCCATGTATACAACCTTCTATCATGATTCTTAAACCAAGTGTTAGCTATGATTAAGTTGTGCTCTGTGCAAAATTGTACCAGGCGGCTTCCTCTTTCATTTCTTAGCCCCAATCCATATTCACCTACTACGTTTCCTTCTCTCCCTTTTCCTACACTCGAATTCCAGTCACCCATGACTATTAAATTTTCGTCTCCCTTCACTATCTGAATAATTTCTTTTATTTCATCATACATTTCTTCAATTTCTTCGTCATCTGCAGAGCTAGTTGGCATATAAACTTGTACTACTGTAGTAGGCGTGGGCTTCGTATCTATCTTGGCCACAATAATGCGTTCACTATGCTGTTTGTAGTAGCTTACCCGCATTCCTATTTTCCTATTCATTATTAAACCTACTCCTGCATTACCCCTATTTGATTTTGTGTTTATAACCCTGTATTCACCTGACCAGAAGTCTTGTTCCTCCTGCCACCGAACTTCACTAATTCCCACTATATCTAACTTTAACCTATCCATTTCCCTTTTTAAATTTTCTAACCTACCTGCCCGATTAAGGGATCTGACATTCCACGCTCCGATCCGTAGAACGCCAGTTTTCTTTTTCTGATAACGACATCCTATTGAGTAGTCCCCGCCCGGAGATCCGAATGGGGGACTATTTTACCTCCGGAATATTTTACCCAAGAGGACGCTATCATCATTTAATCATACAGTAAAGCTGCATGCCCTCGGGAAAAATTACGGCCGTAGTTTCCCCTTGCTTTCAGCCGTTCGCAGTACCAGCACAGCAAGGCCGTTTTGGTTATTGTTACAAGGCCAGATCAGTCAATCATCCAGACTGTTGCCCTTGCAACTACTGAAAAGGCTGCTGCCCCTCTTCAGGAACCACACGTTTGTCTGGCCTCTGAACAGATACCCCTCCGTTGTGGTTGTACCTACGGTACGGCTATCTGTATCGCTGAGGCACGCAAGCCTCCCCACCAACGGCAAGGTCCATGGTTCATGGGGGGGGGGGGGGGGGATAGGAAGAATATGAATACATAAATTGTAACTTAACTTTGGCTGGGATGAGCACGTAGGTGCGAAGCTGTACTTCAGTCAAATCTAACATCGGCTAGAAGTTACAAAGGCAAAATCTGTAGTGGCTCGTCCACTATGAAATAGAATCAATGTTGCTAGGTCGTCTCCTCGGAATCAAATGGGCTGAGCGGCGCTCGTAGAGCTGCACAGCGCCGGCTTGAGGGTGCTGTCGTCGGTGTCGGTGTCGTAGTGCCAACCTAGCAGAGCGCACCTGCGTAGTGGCATCGTAGCTATCGATACCACACTGGCCTCCTACGATATTTCCTTTACTGATGCACCCCACTTTCACGGAACCATTCCAGGTAATGCAAGTCTGCCTTTCGCCTTTCCCACTGTTGATTCTAGATGTTCGTGCTATTTCATATCGCTTTTTCAAAAATGGCTCTGAGCACTATGGGACTTAACATATGAGGTCATCAGTCCCCTAGAACTTAGAACTACTTAAACCTAACTAACCTAAGGACATCACACACATCCATGCCCGAGGCAGGATTCGAACCTGTGACCGTAGCGGTCGCGCGGTTCCAGACTGAAGCGCCTAGAACCGCTCGGCCACACCGGCCGGCTATCGCTTTTTAGTACTACTTCTAAATGTTAAAAAGACATGACGTGCCCCAGAAGTTTACTGACCGTCTTCTAATCTTATACTATAGGTTTCTTTCCCGTTTTCAAGGGAATTGTCGTGTTTTATTCAATGCTAGTGAGAGTTGTAATTGATGAAACTAATTCGCAATCTTGCCGAAGTCTTCCTACATTTCCTTACAACCGTCCAACGACGATACATTCCTGTACACAACAGAATCATCGGCGAAGTATTTGGTAGTCTTGTTGCTCCGTTAAGATCATTACGAGGTCCATCCCATACCGGATGTAATATAACATACTGATGCATCTGCAAATATAAATACTTTAAGGCCTCACATTTTACCTAAAAAATAATGAATTTCATTCATTTCAAAAATTTTGAAATATTTTGACTGAAAAGGCCTTCTGCCACTCTTGCCTGCAAGCGGTAGTCACGTCCTTTCTTCCAAACTTCCAACAATCAATACTTTTATGGCCTTCAAAGAAATGTGTCATTCTTTCTACGCGTCGAATAAGGTTACAGCATGACGAGACACAGAATATGCTGCAATAGCTTTTTTGTTATTGAAACGCGACGTAACGTTTCATACAAGTAAAACATGCAGGAAGAGAGCGCAGTCATCAGTTATCTTGAAATCCATATACGGTTCTCAAACACTATCCTTAATGCTAATAGACACATATATTTCAGCCAGAAATTCATATTGATTTTAATGCATGTTTCACGGTCACTACGGCAACATATAATATATATTCATTTATAGTAAACAAGAAATTTTCCGTTCCATTGGGGCAGGGTGGTGAAGTAACCGGTTTTGATTTCTTTCAAAATAAAAGCAGTCTTGGTTGCAAAGTTATTTAATATCAGTCACACGTTTTACCCTTGTGGGGTATCACCAGATTATGTAAAAGTAGCTGGATATGTAAGTCATCCTTCATAAAGCCATATAAAATGGAAAATGGACGTCAAAGTAAACTGCTTATGTAACTAATCCGTTATGAAAACATGTAAAATGGAGAGTGGACATTAAGCACATCAGCTGATTCTCCTATTGCAGCACAGAATAGGGCCACGCTTACATAATAAACGCGGTATGAGCCGTACACCGCACGATGTCCGTTTACTATCAAAATTGACAGCTATTTTCCGTAATAATATTTAGTTTCATCATTACTTTGCGCGGGACCGGATTAGAGATGGAATAAATTTAGGGAACGATTTTATGAAGAAAATAATAATACCTGTAAAGAAGAAGAGAACAAGCAGTAATGTTTTATCAATGAGATTTAATTACTCAAAACTAAAGATACATGCAGCTTTGGCAGGCAAGGATGAATACATAATGGTACTTTGCAGTGGCTGCATGTGATATTAATTCTTATCTCTTGTTGTGAAGTGATGCATTTCCTGCATCGCTTGCTCGTGCACTTTACGGAGGATGATTCCCTACCACCTGTAGCCTCGCATCGTCTAGAACTCCAATACCTCCGCTTTCCTTTTTGCGAGAAAAGCCTGCCGCTCCCTCCTTTTTATCTTTCATCTAACTGAAAGCTGCCGTACTAGAGGAAGACAGAAAGACACTTGATCACATTGAGCACCATTATTACAGTTACACGTAATGAAAGTGTTCTCTGTTGACCTCTAGAAAAAAAGATAAAAGACAATGTACGATTTATAGACTTTCTGCTAACGGCGTACCATTTTTTTACCTCATCAAATCGATCACAAACTCTCATCACAGCACTGGTCTCTCCGACAAATAAATAAGTAAAAAATACAGTCCTTTACGTGCATTGGCTGCAAGACAAAACTACAGACCACTTCAAGAGTTATTTTCCAATTAATATACGTGCAGAACGTATAAATATAGAAAATAACGCAATAAAAGGAATATTTTCACTGTCCTTATCTCACAGAAAGATCAATGTGTGTTAGTGGAAACTACCTCTACAGAATGTACTCGATACAACATGGTAAATTCAAAGGGAAACCGGAGCTTTAGACGGCATACAATGGACCTGTTGAATTTATGTAGTTCTTAATCACAACAAAAATTTACAGCCCCCACAGAGAAATGGGACATTGCTGTTCCTATGGGCACGGGGAAACAAATACTTTCGTGGGACGCTTATTTCCCAATAACCATGTCACCTGCAATTATTTTCGGGTAAACATAAGCCAAAGCTGGATCTTTATTACACTCTAACTTCTCCAGAAAACAATTCCACTGTGAGGATATTTAGGGCGCTGATCTGTTTGTAAATATGGGAGAAGGGATAGTGCACGGCAATCAGTGTTGAAAAGTCTGATAAATCGGGGTTGTTGGTGCACTGAAAGCAGTCACCCGAAATAGGTAGGGAAACATCGCGCTGACATTATATTCTCTCACTGACTGTTTCAAAAATTAACGATAATTCGTTGACGTCAGAAAAAAGCTTTCAAAGCGATTTCATTAAGCTTCCATTCGTTACAAGGTAGAGGTAACTTATTTACCGGTTTGGCGTATTGCATTACGGGGCCATATGTGGCAGATAATTGTTATTGACCTCTGTTTCGGCGTCTGTATGCCGCAAATACACGACGTGGCCTCGATACGATGTATGTACGCGAATTCCGAGTAATGTCGCTCTCTGCTTCCATACATGTACTCCGGTAACTTTGCTCAGCGTAGGCTGTAATGCCCCGCAGGAACGCTCAGTTTAATCATGGAAAAAAGCGCGGATCCACAGTTGAATGACTGCCACAATTATTTATTACTCTTCTAAATTAGTCCACTTAATTACTATAGGATTTGTTTAGTGCAGACCACGTGCAGTTTTTCGTCTAGTCCATGCGAAATCTGATTAAGGTATCTGTCTTGAACCCTCCTGCCGTCGACGGGTCCTTAAACGTTATCAAGAAACAAATAGTCGTAAGTTACGAGTCTTGTTCGTAATACTGTAACTATTATACAACCACTGGACATGGATTGTAAGCTATTCACGAAACATGTAATGTGGATTTGCATTTTTATACGTGCCCTGCTCATTCGCAGGCTACGCATCCATATTTACATTATCTATAGTACAGTGTTCCTCACGATGTAAATTTTTTCTACCCAAATTCCTTTACAGGTAAACGTTGTGGCCGACTGGAAATGGAACCCGGACTCCTCTCTCTCACTGACAATGTTCTTACCATACGAGATTTCGTAGAACGCCTCACTCACATTTTTAATCCAACGCTACCCCTCGCCTGTGGATACATCTGTAATTTATACAATGATAAAAAATTGAATTGAAAGTCTACAGATACTTCTTCTGGCTGATTATTTCGACTACTGCTCGAGATACAGATTTCAGATGGCCCAGGTAGTGCGGAGAAGTCACGATTCCTGTATCTGTTGAGTGGTTCTCGACTAGTGTGAGAAAAGAATGTCCAGGGCATTGAAACAGGTATCGAGCTGCTGCGTATGGTGACTGGCTACGATTGCTGAAGGCTGGACATTAAGCAACTAGTACCTATTGAAGCACCATATCCAGTTTCCGTCGTACAAACTACGCCCCCGAATATCCATCTGTTCTGCTTCCCCTGTAAAGTTTAGCTCTTACTTTATTTCTTTCGGAGTGTTTCCCCGAAATACACGTCTCTGTTTTAACTAATAGTCACAATATTTAATATCTACGTAATTAATGTGGCTTCTCTGTATAACCAACTAATAAGTATATTAGCTGATTTATTAGCTACATATTCTACTTTTTTAATGTGTTATTATCATTAATCAAAATGTTATGAATTAAAACACTTGTAGAGAAACAGGCAAAAATGTTACAGACAGTGATTTTCGTAACATGTGGTTCTCGTAACATTAGTTACTGAGGCCAATTGCAGATAGCACCAACAATCAAACGCTGATATGAAAGCCTATTTATCACTGTCACGTGGCACTTGAGCTTTAGATGACGTGCAATGGGAGCGTACTGCTTGTAGATACAAAAGAACTTTTACCAGAATTTAAAAATTAGGGACTGTAACCACTTAGCATAATCACTGTGTCATTACCCACATGGATACCGAGAAGGACGCAGCCGAAAGCTCGTGGCTGTTGGGAGTCCGAGAAGATTTTATTCAGTCATGTCTCCACCAGACGATTATTCATACAGCCATTTAGGTGGTCACAGGGACGAAACTTAACATTAGGAAGATACTAACAATTTGCTTTACTTGGATTATTTTTGCTGTAGAAATTTTTATATAATGTTATGCTTGGCAAAATGTTTAACCAAATATTAGTACAAAAGTATGAAAGTATATTTTGAGTATCTGGTACCGAACGACTCATCCCTGTGTAGTCAGGTGAATTATAATTTTCCCTTTTGCAGTCATCCCGTCTGTAAGTACATTTGTTACTGAATAGATTGAAAAATCAGCCAACCAATTGCAAATAAAGGTTTATTAGCCCTCGACCATGGTTTCGATATTTCTAAAAATATCTTCTTCAGAAGTAGTGGCCCTAAAAATGTATACACCAGTTACAAAATTACTTTTACAAACATAATAAAATATCAGTAGAAACATATTTGTGAGATAAACGTATTCACTTGTTGCATCACATGATGGCACAATAGATTAGATGAAGCCGAGCGGCTCTTGTCATAAACAAAATTGACAAACTAAGAATTATAGCAAGCCGTGGCTTTAGATAGCACCAGATTACATATATCATACTTCAGAATGAATACGCAGCATTTTATAATAAAGAAAGTATGAAATTCCCTCTACAACGCTACTAAAAATATAATAGATTTACTGGTATACATAATGTAAATCTGTAAATCTATTACAGGTATATGTAATGTATACCTGTAAACCTATTATATTTTAATAGCCTTTTAGAGGAAATTTCATACTTACTTTATTATCAAATGCTGTTGTTAAACATAACCAAGACGCAGTTCTTAAGCTTAGCGCCCTCTGCAGTCCAATTTTTCCTGGTCGCTTGTGCCTGTATATTTGTAGCAGTCTGCCTTAGTCTCTCGCATAAGACACATATAACTTACGCAAATATTTTATCCTGTAGCACCTACTACAATTTTATGTTGACAAGAGCCTTTACCTGTGGGTATTTACTAATGAGTACTCATTCTGAAGTACGGTATATGTAATCTGACACCATCTAAAGCCACGACTTGCAATAATTCTTGGTTTATCAATTTTGGTTATGACAAGAGCCGCTCGGTTTCATCTAATCTATTGTGCCATCATGTGATGTAAGTGAGTACGTTCACCTCACAAATATTTTTCTATTAATATTTTCTCATATATTTGTAAAAATAATTTTGTAACTGGTGTATACATTTTTAGGGCCACTACCTCTGAAGAAGATATTTTTACAAGTATCGAAACCATGGTCAAGGGCTAATAAACCTTTATTTGCAACTGCTTGGCTGATTTTTCAACCTCTTCAGATTTACACAGTTGCTATTTCGCAGCCATGTTTTAAGACATTTATTATTTCCCCATGTATTTGAAGAAGTGCTGCAATTTTGTTTCTCGTATTAATTTCTCCGTAACGAGTCTCTTATTTTATCTTAATAAAATAAAATAGTGCTACCGAAAATCAAACGTTCCGTCGTTCGAGTATCGATCTGGACATGTGTTGTCTTCAGGCGTCATCTGTCTACACTCCTACAGAAGCCCCCGTCTTGTCGGTGTCTATATCTGACAGCAGGAGGCTAAGGCGATATGAACTCCTCTTAACAGATTTCAGTAGAATAGAAAAGAAACGACAATAAAGTGAGAAGGATACTTCTTGCTTAAGGTTCACTACCAGAAAGAACTAGCTGTAAGCGCTAAATGTTGACTGCTCTGATTACAAAGAGCAATTTTGTGTTATTTATTTTAATAGCCGTACCGTCGAGACTGTTAGCAAGTAAACGAATAACAAAATTACCGACTGCGATTTTTCTCTTCATTTTTGCTCGGAACAGCGTACGAACACGTTTCAAATTTAGATACGTCACAGATCTCTGATTACAGCCTTTACAATTGGCGGACTAAGAATGTCCCACTGGCAAAATTGCTAACCGTATCGAAATAGCAAAACGAATCATGAACTCGACGAAAAGGAAGGCGGGTTAGAGTTTAATGCCCGTCGACAACAGGATCATTACCGACGGCTTTCAAAGTAAATGGGCAGTGTCCTATCCAAATGAACTATGTCGTCATCCTCCTTATATAATGTAGGAATTGCAAGAAAACTCTAACCCTTGATAGCTGACCAGAATTTTGAACACTGCGCTCTCCCTCCCCCTCACCATCTCAAAACAAGGCCAATGCCTTAACCACTGCACCACTTCGCAGTACTACTGGAGTCTCCTGATATTTGAAATACCTTTTATTAGTAATCTTTTAATGAGAGTAAGCTGCTTTACTGCAGTAGGAATCGCGTGTTCTGTTAATGTAATGTAGACATATTAGTAAATATCTGTGTGAAATACCAGTCTTTGTGTGAAATAATTGTTTACAAAAATTTATTAAATGTAACTCAGTGATGAGCGTGACTATCTAATTTAAAGATAGGCAATATTATTAAGATTATAGGGCTTCACTGTGCCACAACAGCTTCTGAAATTTCACGGAAATTGAACAATGTACTAACGACAAAGTAAATGAGTATCAAACTGTGAACTTGTGTTTCACAACCCTTATGTTTGTGTGAATCTCATGTTTTCCATATACTATTGTGAAATATAATCATCTATAAACGTAAAAGTACGGCGTCAAACTTGATAACTTGTTTCTATATTTCTGCGTTCGCCCCCGGTAGCTGAGTGGTCAGCGCGACAGAATGTTAATCCTGGGGCCCCAGATTCGATTCCTGGCTGGATCGGAGATTTTCTCCGCTCAGGGACTGGGTGTTGTGTTGTCATAATCATCATCATTTCATCCCCATCGACGAGCAGGTCGCCGAAGTGGCGTCAAATCGAAAGACCTGCACCCGGCGAACGGTCTACCCGACAGGAGGTCCTAGCCACACGACATTTACATTTATATTTCTGCGTGAAGTCCCGTACATAGCAACCAAAATCGAGCCCCATTTTACTTGCTTTATGATTTCTCCCCAGTCGATAAAATTTTCTCTTCTTCCAGCATTGTTTGAAAAATTCAGCACTAAGTTTTGCATTCTTTAAATTGGCTATAATTCAAACATGTTGTTTTGTAAACCACTAATTCCATAAAAATGTAAGCTTTTGTATGACAGTATCACGATAATCGTTGTAGAAGCAATTATTTATGGATCACGATGTCTACTTTGCCGTTGTACAGGCAAATGACTCGACCGAAGACTCACTTGTCGATTAAAAATTTAACTATTCTTCCACTAAATCATTAGTAAAAAAATTAAAATTAATTTAATGCCTCGTGCCCCTCTGTAGATTTCTTTGAAAACTGTATCATTCTACTGGGATGTCTTTTCGAATGACAGGATTTTTCATGTTTCTGTGACGAAGGTGGATCAAAAAGCAATGTGTCCGTTGTCATAACAATTTTCTAATAATGACGTAACAGCGGAATTAGTGCAGAACATAGCCTGAACCGTCCTCTACACAACACTACCGTTCAACATAGTCACTATGTACCTGTACACATTTACGCAATTTTTCAACGCAGGCATCAAAATTCAGAGTTTTGCTTCTTGACCCATTTTTCTCAGAATGCTTTTAAAACCGTTGATTGTGAATTATAACGCGTCAGTCTCCTCGAATCACTTCATCAACATGCCCTCGTTTGGAATCTGTGACATATATACAGTTGTAAAACTACCGTCGGCTATCATAAGCAAGCGCAGACTATGCTAGTTTTCCTAGTATCCTGAGTCAGATAAAATCGTAAACACATTACTTGTACGTTGGGTGTGTTGCATACCTATCAGTCGTTACCTCATTTCGATTGGTATGTTTCCGCATGTAATCAGCGTCCTACTACTTAGGTTCCCCTAGAAACAGGAAATGATTAACCGTCTAGAAGCTGAGTGAGGATACAGAAAGGGCGGCGTAATCTACGGAACATTTTTGCTTTACATAGTTATCCCCCTGTCTGTTACTTAAAAATAAACAGTATTTAAAGCAAAACAGAAATTGTCAATGTTTAATTAAGATTTTATTCGAAAATTGTTCATTTTTAACGTCAGACAGACGGACAGTGTAGCAAAAAGCAATCCGAATTTATCATGCAGCGCTGGAAAAATCAATTTCCTCAAGAAAAAAGGTAAAATTAAAAAAAAAAAAAAGCACACAGAACAGAAACCGTGTCAAACGTCTCATCAATACTCCGTCTAGCTTGTATACAACATGTTTCTGTTATTCATAAATAACTTTCGTACTTATCAATAATAACAGGAAACTCTTGCCTTTGATCATGATGAAGACCGTTCCATGGAGTACAAAATAACAACAATAATAAAAAAATGGTTAAAATGGCTCTGAGCACTATGGGACTTAACATCTGAGGTCATCAGTCCCCTAGAACTTAGAACTACTTAAACCTAACTAACCTAAGGACATCACACACATCCATGCCCGAGGCAGGATTCGAACCTGCGACCGTAGCGGTCGCTCGCCTCCAGACTGTAGCGCCTAGAACCGCACGGCCACTCCGGCCGGCTCAGCGATGGGAAAACAGTTTTAAAACCGTGGGTCACGAAGAAAAGCCCTTAATTTTTCCAATCTGGTATTCATGTCTGCGTTCAGCGATGGTGCAATTGTGAACAAATGCGTGGTGACTATGTTAAATATGACTGTTTTGTAGGGGACTGTTCAGGCTATGATCAGTACTAATCCAGCTGTTCTATTTCATTATTAAATTTTTTATGACACAGGGGCATTACGTTATGCTCCACCGTCGTACTTTTAGAGAACGGTAAGAGGAAACGTGGTGTGAGAGTAGTAGCCGCGGTGTGAATGTGCGTATTGGCGCTGCTGCGAAGGGAAGGGAAGGCAGTGGCAGCCGATACGGCGCCCGGTGCTGACGGCCGGAACCTGTGTCACCCCACTGCTATCAAGCGCCGCTCTGCGCTCCCTGCGCTGCGCACACCGCCACGCTGCTCATTATTAGAAAGCCTCTTGTCAGTGGACAGCTTATGCCCCTGTCGATATAACACGCATTTCTAATGGAGTATTTCAACTAGTGATGTTAGGATCGAAGCCTTCGAGGTATCGAGAACTCTATTCTCGAGAACCAAATGGAATCGAGTACACCTCCGAGAACCGAGAATTTTTACGAATACAGCCTAGCTGTTAGCGGCTCCGTTCGCTTCAACCACGCACGTGGTTCCTGATTCTCGGGTGTGTATCTAGCGCGCCTACGAGAATAATGTCGGATTTTATGTCGTCTGCTGCTCCTCTAAGAACATAGTCTCATGTAAACATCCATTTGTGAAGTAGATTTTTCGGGTAACTTGATTGTGGTTCAAATGGCTGTGAGCACTATGGGACTTAACACCTGAGGTCATCAGTCCCCTAGAACGTAGAACTACTTCAACCTAACTAACCGAAGGACATCACACACATCCATGCCCGAGGCAGGATTCGAACCTGCGACCTTAGCAGTCACGTGGTTCCGGACTGAAGCGCCTAGAACCGCTCGGCCACCGCGGCCGGCGATTGTTGTTTAAATCATTGTTTTTGGACTAGAGTGTTTCCTTGTTATGCGGTCTTCCTCGTGCCATTAAGAAAACAGTTCGGTAAAAACTAGTTTATTTCTCTTATTATACACCGAAGAGCCAAAGAAACTGGTACACCTGCCTAATATCGTGTAGGGTCTCGCGAGCACGCAAAAGTGCCGCAACACGATGTGACATGGACTCGACTAATGTCTGAAGTACTGCCGGAGGGAACTAACACCATGAATCCTGCAAGGCTCTCCACAAATCCGTAAGAGTACGATAGGATAGAGATCTCTTCTGAACAGCACGTTGAAAGGCATCCCAGATATGCTCAATAATGTTTATGTCTGGGGAGTCTGGTGGCCAGCGGAAGTGTTTAAACTCAGAAGACTGTTCCTAGAGCCAGTCTGTAGCAATTTTCTGCTGGAAGTGTCCAAGTCCGTCTAAATACACAATGTACATGAATGGATGATGATGATGATGATGATTGGTTTGTGGGGCGCTCAACTGAGCGGTTATCAGCGCCCATACAAAGTCCCAACCTTTGCTCAGTCCAATCTCGCCACTTTCATGAATGATGATAAAATGATGAGGACATCACAAACAACCAGTCATCTCGAGGCAGGTCGAAATCGCTGACCCCGCCGGGAATCGAACCCAGGACCCGTGCTCGGGAAGCTAGAACGCGACCGCGAGACCACGAGCTGCGGACTGACATGAGCCGGCCGCAGTGGCCGTGCGGTTAAAGGCGCTGCAGTCTGGAACCGCAAGACCGCTACGGTCGCAGGTTCGAATCCTGCCTCGGGCATGGATGTTTGTGATGTCCTTAGGTTAGTTAGGTTTCACTAGTTCTAAGTTCTAGGGGACTAATGACCTCAGCAGTTGAGTCCCATAGTGCTCAGAGCCATTTTTTTTGACTGACATGAATGGAGGCAGGTGATCAGACAGGATGCTTACGTACGTGTCACCTGTCAGAGACGTTTCTAGACGTATCAGGGGTCCCATATCACTCCGACTGAAAACGCCCCACACCATTGCAGAGCATCCACCAGCTTGAACAGTCCCCTGCTGACGTGCAGAGTCCATGGATTCATGAGGCTGTCTCTATACCCGTCCACGTCCATCCGCTCAATACAATTTGAAACGAGACTCGTCCGACCAGGAAACGTGTTTCCAGTCATCAACAGTCCACTGTCGGTGTTGACGGGCATCAGGGTCATCAGGGGTACACGAGCGGGCCTTCAGCTCCGAAGGCCCATGTTTCGTTGAATGGTTCGCATGCTGACACATGTTGATGGCCTAGCATTGAAATCTGCAGCAATTTGCGGACGGGTTGCACTTCTGTCACGTTGAACGATTCTCTTCAGTTATCGTTGGTCCCGTTGTTGCAGGATCTTTTTCCGGCCGCCACAATGTCAGAGATTTGATGTTTTACCAGACTCCTGATAATCACTGTACATTCGTGAAATGGTCGTACGGGAAAATCCACACTTCATCGCTACCTCGGAGATGCTGTGTCCCATCGCTTCTGCGCCGACTATAACACCACGTTCAGACTTTCATAAGCTGCGATTGTAGCAGCAGTAACAGATCTGGTAACTGCTCCAGACACTTGTTGTCATGTATAGGCGTTGCCGACCGCAGCGCGACATTCCGCCTGTTTACATATCTCTGTATTTGAATACGCATGCCTATACCAGTTTCATTGGCGCTTCAGTGTACGTACACATGTTGTCCCACGCTAAGACCATCACGGAAAAAGAGTGGCAGATTGTCAGAAGAGAGAACATGTTCCTGATGTTCTGCAGACACAGTTCTACTACTGTAACGGTAACAGATGCACCACATCGTGGATCTGAAATGGCGCGGCAATTGTAAAGTTTAGGTACGATTCTTGCGAGCAAAACGTCTAAATTGCACACAGTTTCACCGTGAATTTCTCTTAATATACGGACCGAATGCAATGTCACGTCCAGCCGTAGCGAGCTGACGCCCACAATTCGACCAAGGTCGCACAGACGAGAGCGATGCTTATCGGAAAGGGCAATGTGCAGACAATCTAGGAGAGCATCTGGGGGGAAAGAGTTTTTCCAACGATGAGAACCTTCACAAAGCGATTCTCTAATGGCTTCTTGACCAAGGAGCGGATTTCTATCGTCTTTAAACTGAACGACTGATAGGACGTTCCAACCGCTGTTTACGAGACGTGGTAATTGTGTTGAAAAATAGTATCATTTATATGTCACTCTGAAGTGTAGTGCAGCATTCAATGGAAGTTGCTTGGCATGCCATATTAATGTGCAACTTACCTATTGAAGTTCCCTCCTACTCTCATATCGCCGCTTGCTAATGAAGTAGCTATCTTTTCGTTTTATTCATATTTATTATAATGCTCAGAAGTTAAGTAATTTTTAAATACATTTCTCAATACAAAATTCTTTACACAATAAGTGAACTACATCGCCTGAATTCCCATAGTAGGAAGCAACTGGAATCAACAGGAAATGAATACCTATTTGAGAACATTTACAAGAAAGTTTGTACATCGTTTTCGTACTAGAGAGGATTATGAAAGTAGAAAATTTCTAACACATATATATTTTTTTATTTTCTGTTTTATGTCATAGGCTATCACATGCTTCCGAGCATGTCTCTTTTTAAGACTTTAGGAACACATTGGAAATGGCTCTTCTGAAGGCTATGTAGACCATTCCTGGAGCGGAAAACATTTCCAGATTGGTGCCACACGTTTACACCAACTATAGTATGCTGAAGCTTATTTCTTCCTGTGGCCATTCGTCTTTTTGTTTTCCGCAGCAAGTCGATTTTTTTTTTCACCATTCCTGTCTGAAGTGTCTTGAGACCCCATGTACAAATCGACCACATGCTTCTTGATCAGAAGCTGTAGCCTCCCGATTTTCAATATTAGTTGTTGATTTCTTCATTTTACGTTTCAGGGCATATTCGTACCTTTTACGCTAGTCTCACTGCGTTCGTTGTCCATCCTGAAGTTCAGCTTACATTATTTGCTTGAACAGACGAGATGCTGTTGTACGGAACTTTTGTCGACCTCACCGAAGGTGATGCTTGAGTACTGTCGCTTCGGTGCTAGAAGCAGAGGTATGTTTGTCGGTACCGGTATTGTCATTTTATTCTATGGATTCTTTTTAAATAGGGCTGATGAAATTATTCCAAGCAAATTATGGACTTCCTGTGGGCGGTCAACGTTGTAACCTTGTAACCTAGTCCGAGTGCTCATGTCATGATTATCAAAACCCCATGTCCGTTGGCGACCGAAAGCAGTTCTGTCAGATTTGAGCAGATGTCAGGGTTCGGTACAAATGTTCGCAATTGTCAATAGATGACTGCCGAAGTAGAGAATTTGTTCTCTCCTCTGCAGAAACTGTTGACTGATTGTAATAGCAGGAAGCACTGCTTGGGCAATACAAATAGGGTGATGCTGGATATCTCCATGAATAGTCTACAATTCAGAATTAAGTTCCTGGCACAGGGTTCATCGGATCACCTTCAAGCTATTTCTATACAGTTCCACTTTCGAACAGCGCGGGGGAAAGGCGAACACTTAATCTCTTAGTAAGAGCTCTGATTTTTCTTATTTTGTTATGATCATTGATCCCTATGTAGGCGGGGACCAAGAAAATATCTACGCATTCGGAGGGGAAAGTTGGTGACTGAAATTTCATGAGAAGTTCCTGCCGCAACGAAAAACGCCTTTGTTTTAATGATTGCCACCCCAATTCGCGTATCATATCCGTGACACTCTTCCCCCTGTTTCGCAATAATACAAAACGAGCTGCCCTTCTTTGAACTTTTCCGATACCCTCCGTCAGTCGTATCTGATGCGGATCTCACACCGCGTAGCAATACTCCAGAAGAGGTCGGATAAGCGTAGTGTAGGCAGTCTCTTTAGTAGACCTGTTGCATTTTCTAAGTATTCTGCCAATTAATCGTAATCTTTAGTTCGATTTCCCCGTAACATTACCTGTGTGATCGTACCAATTTAAATTATTTATCACTGTAATCCCTACATATTTGGAACCGCGCGACCTCTACGGTCGCAGGTTCGAATCCTGCCTCGGGCATGGATGTGTGTGATGTCCTTAGGTTAATTAGGTTTAAGTAGTTCTAAGTTCTAGGGGACTGATGACCTCAGAAGTTAAGTCCCATAGTGCTCAGAGCCATTTGGACCATTTTGAACCTACATATTTAGCTGAATTCATGGCCTTTAGATTTGTATCATTTGTCGTGCAACCGAAATTTAACGGATTCATTTTAGTACTCGTGTGGATGACTTCACACTTTTCATTTTTTAGAGTCAATTGCCACACTTCGCATCGTACAGATATCTTTTCTAAATCATTTTGCAATTGTTTTTTACCGTCTGATGACTTAGAAAGCGGTAAATGAGAGCATCATCTGCAAACAATCTAAGAGGGCTGCTCAGGTTGTCTCCTGAATCGTTTGTATAGATCAGAAACGACAGAGGGCCTAAACACTTCCTTGGGGTATGCCAGATGTTGCCTCTTTTTTAGTCGATGACTATCCGTCAATTACTACGAGATTTGATCTTTCCGCAGGAAATAACGAATCCAATCATACAACTGAGACGATATTCCACAGGTACGTAATTTAATTAGAAGTCGCTTGTGAGGAACAGTGTCTAAAGCCCTCTGGAAATCTAAAAATATGAAATCAGTTTGACATCCCCTGTCGATAGTACTCATTACTTCGTGAGAATAAAGAGCTAGCTGTGTTTTACAAGAAAGACATTTTCTGAATACTTTTGGCTATTTGTCAGTCAATCGTTTTCTTCGATGTAATTCATGATGTTCAAACACAGTATATTTTCCAAAATCCTACGCCAAATCGACGTTAGTGATATGGATTTATAATTGAGCGAATTATTCCTGATGTTGGATGTAGACCAAAATTTTCATAAGCTTCGTTAAAAACACTTATAACAATCTGTACATCATTACATCATATCTGTATGGGCCAAAATGGCATTGCCATTAGCGTATTTATAAATTTTCATCCAAAATACATACTTCATTCATTAATCTTTTAAGTAGCCCAAAAGGGTTTCAATCCCAGTGGTATCACACGTTAGTTGGAGATATCTTTTTGGCGATACTTAACCTTTTGAGGTTGAATAATCCTCTATCAGTCTTGAACTCTGCTTCTACACCATGTGGTAATTTTGTTTTGGCAATACAAATATTAAGAAAATGTTGGGTGCAACTAAATTTCCTTGTTTAAAGCTTCAGACGATTTCAGATAGTTTTTCTTGTCCGTTTGTGCGGAGAATAGTGCCTTCAATTTTACGTGTTCCCTGACTGTAATATATATTCCTGATGAGAGGGATTACTGCATTCCGTAACTGGCCGTTGTATCACTCATATCAAGAATCTGTTCCAGCATCAAGCAAGCATTCACACAGGGTCGAAAGGTTGAACCCTGAATACCAACTGAGGGTCACGAAAACTATCACACATCATTCCGTTTCAGAGTACGTAAAATTCTAAATTGTGATAAAAAATAGTTACCTCATTCATTAATATTTTAACTCTTCTGCTATTTTTTTAAATTTCAGTGATAGCACACCTGGTCACGTCTTACAGTATCGTTTAATTCGTGACGTGAATTTCGACAGCCAGTTCTAAACCAAGCGCCGTACTGAAACAATCATTAAATATTCTTTATTTGACTTATTTCAGAGATACTTCGTCTTCGCAATGCTTCGCCCAGAACGAATAAAATCTATGGGTGACCTGTGTATCATTTTGCGTTATTTATTGTTTTTTTTCTAATAGAGGTTTTCTTGGGGTGAAATAAAAGAAAGATATTTTCACATTATGAGACTCCATCAGCTAGTTTTGAAACGGTATCGTCAGAGTGAATCAACGACCAGGCATTTTATAATATTAGATTTTATTTAATATTCCATTAACGGTTTGTGTTTTTCATTCATAACAAATATAATTCAGGGTTGGCATCCTCTACCTTTTGTTAAATGAGAAATTTAGAGGAAATGTTATTCATTGGGTAGACTGTACTAATTTAGCTACATCCAACTGCAGTCACATAAATACTGCCAAACCTTCCGTTTTTCTGTGAATGATGATGAGTTTTGAGTATTAACTTGATGCTCTTGCATGAACATTTAGGATGCCTTGGTACTTCGCATTTTACATATAACTTGTTGGTTCCCGGAAAATGTTTGACACAGTGCAACACTGCAGACTGTTGGTTCGGAAGTTCGGAGCATAGATAATAGCTTTAAGAGTATGTGAGTGGCTTAAAGACTTTTTAAATAATAAGTCAGTGCGCCGCCGCAGACGGCAAGTGTCCATCAGAGACGAAATTATCTTCATCAGTGCCTCAGGGAATTTTAAAAGGTCCGCTCGTGTTCTCTGTTAGCATAACGATCTGACGGATAGTATGTGCAACAACCTGCTCTGTTTGCTGATGACGCTGTAGCGTACGGGAAAGCGTCGTCGCTAAATGACTGTAGGAGGATTGATGACTTCCGCAGTATTTCTACGAGGGTTGGAGCTTAAATAGTGGCAACTATTTATTCACAACAGATACAAAAGAGTTACATGTTTGCACTTGTTACTGTCCTTAAAAGTAATCACCAGCGTTGTTTAGAATCCGTTGCCAGCGATGTGGAAGTCGTAGTATACCGTTAGCAGAGCATGTTCTGTTGATAGTGCGAATGAAGCGGTCTACTGCCTGTCGAATCTCTGGAACAGCTCTGAAGCGAATGCCACGAAATGGTTCCTTCATCTTCGGAATCAAATCAAAGTCACAAGGACTTTCCCAGTCCCATCGACCGAACAGAGCAGCCACAGCTTGCACTGTATGCGCCAGCGCATTGTCGTGCAAAATGATGATTGGGTTGCGCAAAAAGTAATTTTGGAAATTTGTGGTAAGGTCTTATGGGACCAAAAATGCTGAGGTCATCGGTTCATCGGTCCCTAGGCCTACACACTACTTAATCTAACTTAAACTAACTTACGCTATTAACAATACACACACACACACACACACACACACACACACACACACACACACACACACACACACACACACAACACACACTCGAATCTCCGCAGGGGGAGCCGCACGGACCGTGACAAGGCGCCCAAGACCGCTCGGCAACCTCGCGCGGCGCGCAAAAAGTGTTGCCGCTTCTTTCGCAAAGCTGGTCGCAGGTGTTGCTCCAAAAATGAACAGTAATACTGTGCATTGACGGACTGCTGTGGAGGAACGTAATGCGTTAGGATAACACCATCACAGTCGTACATGAGAATCTCCATAACTTTCGCACCATCAACAGAACAGACTCTGCCAACGATATACTACGCCTTCCACATCGCTGGCATCGGGTTCTACACAACGCTGGTGACTACTTTGAAGGGCAGTAACAGATGCAAACATGTAACTCTTTTGTATGGGTTGTGAAGAAATAGTTGCCACTATTTACGTTCTAACCCTCGTATTTGGCGTGGTGAACGGCAGCTTGCTCTAAATGTATGAAAATGTAATATACAGGGTTATTACAAATGATTGAAGTGATTTCACAGCTCTACAATAACTTTATTATTTGAGATATTTTCGCAATGCTTTGCACACACATACAAAAACTCAAAAAGTTTTTTTAGGCATTCACAAATGTTCGATATGTGCCCCTTTAGTGATTCGGCAGACATCAAGCCGATAATCGAGTTCCTCCCACATTCGGCGCAGCATGTCCCCATCAATGAGTTCGAAACGGTAAGGCTTCTGCTTTAGCCTTTTCCGTAAGATTTTCCAAACCGTCGGCTGTGGTACGTTTAGCTCCCTGCTTGCTTTATTCGTCGACTTCCGCGGGCTACGCGTGAAACTTGCCCGCACGCGTTCAACCGTTTCTTCGCTCACTGCAGGCCGACCTGTTGATTTCCCCTTACAGAGGTATCCAGAAGCTTTAAACTGCGCATACCATCGCCGAATGGAGTTAGCAGTTGGTGGTTCTTTGTTGAACTTCGTCCTGAAGTGTCGTTGCACTGTTATGACTGACTGATGAGAGTGCATTTCAAGCACGACATACGCTTTCTCGGCTCCTGTCGCCATTTTGTCTCACTGCGCTCTCGAGCGCTCTGGCGGCAGAAACCTGACGTGCGGCTTCAGCCGAACAAAACTTTGAGTTTTTCTACGTATCTGTAGTGTGTCGTGACCATATGTCAATGAATGGAGCTACAGTGAATTTATGAAATCGCTTCAATCATTTGTAATAGCCCTGTAATGTAAATGAGGAGGAAAAAAAATCCTGTAATGTTCGAATACAGTATTAATGGTATATTTTTTGACATAGTCACGTCGATTAAATACTTAGCCTTTATGCTGAAAAACGGTATGAAATGCAACGAGCACGTAAGGTCGGTTGTAGGGAAGGGAAATGATCGACTTCGGTTTATTTTTGGGAGTCTTCTAGGGAAGGGTAGTTAATCCATCAAGGAGACCGGGAACGAAACACTTGTGTGACCGATTACTGAGTACTGCTCGAGTGTTTGGGATCCCCACCATGTCGGATTAAGGAAAGACATCGAAGGAATTCAGAAGCGTTCTGATGATTTGTTACTAGTAGGTTCGATCAATACGAGAGTATTACGGAAATGCTGCACGAACACAAATGGGAATCACTGAAGGGAAGAAGACGTCCTATTCGCGAAACTCTATTTATAAACCTTAGAGACCCCGCAAACAGAGCGAGGGAAAAGCGGCTGTCTATATGTCTCAATACGAGTCCTAATTCCACTTATGTTAACTTCGTGGCCCTTACTCAAACTGTATGTTAGTGGCAGTAGAATCGTTCTACAGCCAGCTTCAAATGCCGTTTCCGTAAAGTTTATCAATAGTGTTCGTCGAAAAGAATATAGACTTCCCTCCAGGGATTCTCATTTGAATTCCCGCAGCATCGCCGAAGTACTTGCGTGTTGTTCGAACCTAGCGCTAATAAGTACAGCATTGAATTGCTTCGATGTCTTACTTTAATCCGACCTGATGCGGATCCAAAACACTCGATCAATACTCAAGAATGAGGTGCACTAGTGTCCTATGTGCGATGTCCTTTGCAGATAAACCACACTTTCCCAAAATTCTACCAATAAACCGAAGTCGACCATTCGCATGTGCAGTTACCGAGGACATGGGTTGTTTCAAGGCCACTATGTGCTTTAGATTTCTAAACGCAAAACAAACGCTTTTAAAAAATAAATTGATCCAACTCCTACGTAAGTAGGACAGTTGGAAAGTAGGAAAGAGGTAGTAGCAGTTCCAAGCTATTTAGTGTATGGAGGGACGTACCTCCTTCCATAACACGATTACTAAAACCAAGATTCGGTTTCGAATCCCGGTCTGGCACAGTTTCAGTATGCGAGGAAATCTGTCATCATGTAGTCTTACTGCACAACTGCCTACTAAAATCTCGAGAGAATGACAGAAAAGCCTCTGTTACCAGTTACAGTTTTAAATATGTCAGATTTATTTGTGACTCATGCAACATGCATAAGCCGGTCTGACAATCCTCTCGATAGAAGTCACGATATACAATGTTGAAAAGAATGTGTCACATTTTCTTACACGCGGTGGTATTGGTCAAAAGTGGAAGTGAAATTCCTATAATCTATGTCTGGAAACTAACACCTGTTAGGATTTCGGCCATTTTACTTGAAACGACTAACGTATAATACTCAGTAGTGTAGTTTATCACAAGAGATGGTATAGTAAATTACCACAATAAGAGCGTGTGAGCAGACGAAATTTCTTGAGCAAACATGGAGGTGAGGCATCAGGATCACTTCAGTATCAATGTATGGGCAGGCACTGTCGGTGACAGGCTCATAGTGGCATACACTTTACCAAACAGATTAACAACTGTTGTGTATCACCGATTTCTCTGCGTCGTGAATTACAAGCACTTTTGGAGAACGTTGTCCTTGCAAAAAGACGACGACTGTAGTTTATGTGCGACGGTTCATCGCCCCATTTTCTATGGATTGTGCGACGGTACCTCACAGCAACAATTCATGGTCGATGCGTTGATCGAGAAGGTCCGACAGCTTGGACTCCGTTTCCACCGGACCTGAATCAGTTAGATTTCTGGCTATGGAGACATTAAAGGCATTGGTGTATGCCCAAGCGACCGACAGTACGCAGAAGTTCCAGGAGCGTGTGACAAATCCATATGATGCAATCCAAATGGAGCTAGTTGTATTTGAACAGTGCGTGATTCACTTCGAAGAAGGGCTGGAGTATGTATCGGGATGCGTGGTATGCAGCACTCCCTATAGTGTCTACGTCTACGTAGCAAATCGACAGAAACGAGAGGACAGATTGGCCCATACCTCAACGGAAGAATAGCCTCTAAGTGATTATTTTAATCCTTGAGCTTACGTGTAATAGATGTTTCAAAACTCCGCAAGTACAACATATTTACATTTCCGAATTTCTAAAGATACGCCACCAATTAAAAATTTATGCGTGTTGGAACCATCGTGAGATTAGCAAACGTAAGTGCAGTTCACACAAAACAAACAGCACATGTAAATTGTTATAGTACAATAAAATATGCTGGAGGGTGATACACATCACCATCGACATCGGGTGTTCTCATTCTTCCACTACACGTATTGTTCAATCCATCGACGGCATAGTTTGATCAAATATCATATTTTTTTGTGGTTAAGATTGTGTAACTTTATGTGGGAACATATTCTGTCATCCTAATAAAATGTTGGGGCCTCTTACATTAGTGGGTTTGTATATCTCGTACTATATCTGCAACATGCCGTTTTGTTCAAACATTATTATTTCTTTATCTGTCACTCAAAATTACGCATCTCTGGGAACGAAAAAATCTTATCTATACGCTATTTATTCTGTCTTTATCAGTTTTGCGGGGAGACAAACATTCATTTCCATTCAAACAAAAGAGACGGTCTTCGTTAAGACCTTGTGAAATATAATTTTTACTTATCTGTTACCAAATTTTCCTTTTAATATTGCATTGAATTTGTTAGACAATGACAGATTCTTCGCTATGCAAATTGCGAAAGATTGCTACCAAAATACATAAACTTGCTCTGTTACTTCATAATTTATAGGAATTATTAGATACTGATATTAATTTTCCAAAACCCACCGTGCTTATGTTAAAGTAGAGTAAATCAGAATCGTAATGGAAAACGGGGAAAGTTCTTTGTTAAAATAGTACCTAATACTGAACACTAAAAAAATGTAAATGTCGTGTGACTAGGGCATCCTGTCGGGTAGACCGTTGGCCGGGTGCAAGTCTTTCGATTTGACGCCACTTCGGCGACTTTCGCGTCGATGGGGAAGAAATGATGATGATGAGGACATCACAACACCCAGTCCCTGAGCGGAGAAAATCTCCGACCCAGCCTGGAATCGAACCCGGGCCCTTACGATTGACATTCTGTCAGCTACCGGGGGCGGACATACTGAACACTAAATATCTGGTAATGCAAAGTGGTAGTACATAGAAACTTAAAATTAAATACCCAATCCAATACGGATAGGTGTAGGGCCTATTCTGGATCGGAGAGAAAAGAAGCGTTTGTATTATAAGTTAAGCAGTCGTTGGCTGATCCTGAAGCAGGAAACATAATGTCGATGAGCATAATGGAAATATTATTGGATGTTTTACTTTCTTAACAGAGAATCATTTGTGCAGATTAACTAGTAGATTCTATATTCCTATATTTTCGAAAGGCGCCAGATTTGTACCTCTTTGTCAACTAAAAACTAACTTTCTAGTTCTGGTATGTCCATTTTCTTTGCTTTGCTGTCAATGGTTCAAAATGGCTCTGAGCACTATGGGACTCAACTGCTGTGATCATAAGTCCCCTAGAACTTAGAACTACTTAAACCTAACTAACCTAAGGACATCACACACATCCATGCCCGAGGCAGGATTCGAACCTGCGACCGTAGCGGTCGTGCGGTTCCAGACTGTAGCGCCTTTAACCGCTCGGCCACTCCGGCCGGCCTTTGCTGTCAGATACTACCTACAAATAGCAGAGTACTTGCTGCACTTCCGACACAAACTATTTGCTTACATTAGTTCAAATCAAATGTGTGTGAAATCTTATGGGACTTAACTGCTATGGTCATCAGTCCCTTCGGGAGGACGACGGTTCAATCCTGCGTCCGGCCATCCTGATTTAGGTTTTCCGTGATTTCCCTAAATCACTCCAGGCAAATGCTGGGATGGTTCCTCTGAAAGGACACGGCCGACTTCCTTCCCCATCCTTCCCTAATCCGATGAGACCGATGACCACGCTGTCTGATCTCCTTCCCCAAAACAACCAACCAACCATGAGTCCCTAAGCTTACGCACTACTTAACCTAAATTATCCTAAGGACACAAAGACACACACACACACACACACACACACACACACACACACACACACACACACACACACATGCCCGAGTGAGGACTCGAACCTCCGCCGGGACCACCCGTGCTTACATTAGTTGGTTAAGATCTTTGCTTGTTAGGAAATGGCTGATATCTTTGAACTATAAACAAAAAAAAAATTTTACATGTAAAGCAAATGTCTAAAGCTGATATTGGCATGAAGAATTTTGTGAAATGGTTTTTACCACAGTTATTCGTGTGATACACGTGTGCGTCCTCCCAGAAATGCATAATAAGAAGAACAAAGAGGCGAAACGACGTTCATTATAATAAGTATAAGCCGGCGACATACTGCTGGCAAAAATAATAATGCAGTAAAACAAGTGTAGCCACCTGGAGATCGGCATGATAACCCGAAACCGATTGCACTGATTAGCACGAATTGAGAGGTATATAGACAGTCATTTATAACTAGCTTAGTACACGAAATAAGTGATACAGTAGATAAATTCGCAAACATTGGTACGAGGTATCATCTTCCACGAACTTTACAGCGGCTTGTGATTGTTGATCTCTAGTGGCTTCTCCGTGGTGTGGTAGAACGTTTTTTTGCAGTGCTGGAGCCGCGGCTGTTGGGATCGTGACGAGCTCCAGTCCCTCTCTGCTTTACATCCCAAGTTTACGTTCCCTGCGCTCGTCGTCGTGTAGCACCCCCTCAGCGCTCCGTGGCAGAGTTGAGAAATGACCCCAGTGGGACGGACCGGTCCCAAAGCCATCTGCCTGCCCGCTCGAGTCCTCCCTTGCCGAATCCAGCACACTCACTGGACACTCGATACATTTTCTTCAAACACAGAATGGCCAGTGACGTTTTGACATCGGGATATTAAGTTTACCGCGGAAGCAAGTTGAGTCAGAAATGTTACACTAGATGACGCTGTTCAGGCATACTCCAGCTAAGTGTGTTATGACCCTTGCCGGCCAGAGTGGCCGAACGGTTCTAGGCGCTACAGTCTAGAGCCGCGCGACCGCTACGGTCGCAGGTTCGAATCCTGCCTCAGGTATGGATGTGTGTCATGTCCTTAGGTTAGTTAGGTTTAAGTAGTTCTAGGTTCTGGGGGACTGATGACCACAGCAGTTAAGTCCCATAGTGCTCAGAGCCATTTTTGTGATGACCCTTACAGTTCATGTTGTATATTAATGACCTGACAATCATTAGTAACTTCAGGTCATTAGTATCCGGAAGGCATCCGATACAGTTCCGTACTGTTGTTAGTGAGCAAACGAACAAAATACGAGCTTACCGAGTATCGAACCGAATATGCGATTGAATTCTTAGCAGCTAGAACTCAATACGTCGTCATAAATGGGACAAAATGGACGAATGTAAAATTAATTTCGGGAGCGTTGTAAGTCCGTCATTGTTTACAATATACAGGGTAGTCCATTAATAGTGACCGGGCCAAATATCTCACGAAATAAGCGTCAAACGAAAAAACTACAAAGGACGAAACTCATCTAGCTTGAAGGGGGAAACCAGATGGCGCTATGGTTGGCCCACTAGATGGCGCTGCCATAGGTCAAACGGATATCAGCTGCGTTTTTTTTTAAATAGGAACCCCCATTTTTTATTACATATTCGTGTAGTATGTAAAGAAATATGAATGTTTCAGTCACAAACGTATAAGTACGTGGTATCACGTAACATTCCGCCAGTACGGACGGTATTTGCTTCGTGATACATTACCCGTGTTAAAATGGACCGTTTACCAACTGCGGAAGAGGTCGATGTCGTGTTGATGTGTGGCTATTGTGATCAAAACGCCCAACGGGCGGGTGCTATGTATGCTGCTCGGTATCCTCGACGACATCATCCAAGTGTCCGGACCGTTCGCCGGATAGTTACGTTACTTAAGGAAACAGGAAGTGTTCAGCCACATGTGGAACCAACCACGACCTGCAACAAATGATGATGCCCAAGTAGGTGTTTTAGCTGCTGTCGCGGCTAATCCACACATCAGTAGCAGACAAATTGCGCGAGATCGAGACTCTCAAAAACGTCGGTGTTGAGAATGCTACATCAACGGCGATTGCTCCCTTACCATATTTGTACGCACCAGGAATTGCATGGTGGCGACTTTGAACGTCGTGTACAGTTCTGCCACTGGGCACAAGAGAAATTACGGGACGATGACAGATTTTTTGCACGCGTTCTATTTAGCGACGAAGCGTCATTCACAAACAGCGGTAACGTAAACCGTCATAATATGCACTATTGGGCAACGGAAAATCCACGATGGTTGCGACAAGTGGAACATCAGCGACCTTGGCGGGTTAATATATGGTGCGGCATTATGGGAGGAAGGATAACTGGCCCCCATTTTATCGATGGCAATCTAAATGGTGCAATGCATGCTGATTTCCTACGTAATGTTCTACCGATGTTACTACAAGATGTTTCACTGCATAACAGAATGGCGATGTACTTCCAACATGATGGACATCCGGCACATAGCTCGCGGGCGGTTGAAGCGGTATTGAATATCATATTTCATGACAGGTGGACTGATCGTCGAAGCACAATACCATGGCCCGCACGTTCACCGGGTCTGACGTCCCCGGATTTCTTTGTGGGGAAGGTTGAAGGATATTTGCTATCGTGATCCACCGACAACGCCTGACAACACGCGTCAACGCATTCTCAATGCATGTGCGAACATTACGGAAGGCGAACTACTCGCTGTTGAGAGGAATGTCGTTACACGTATTGCCAAATGCTTTGAGGTTGACGGACATCATTTTGAGCATTTATTGCATTAATGTGGTATTTACAGGTAATCACGCTGCAACAGCATGCGTTCTCAGAAATGATATGTTCAAAAAAATGGTTCAAATGGCTCTGAGCACTATGGGACTCAACTGCTGAGGTCATTAGTCCCCTAGAACTTAGAACTAGTTAAACCTAACTAACCTAAGGACATCACAAACATCCATGCCCGAGGCAGGATTCGAACCTGCGACCGTAGCGGTCTTGCGGTTACAGACTGCAGCGCCTTTAACCGCACGGCCACTTCGGCCGGCTGATATGTTCACAAAGGTACAAGTATCACATTCGAACAACCGAAATAAAATGTTCAAACGTACCTACGTTCTGTATTTTATTTTAAAAAACCTAGCTGTTACCAACTACGGACCGATGACCGTAGCCGTCTGGTCCCTTTAATCCCCCAAACCAACCAACCTGTTACCAACTGTTCGTCTAAAATTGTGAGCCATATGTCTGTGACTATTACAGCGCCATCGCGAAGAAAGTGGTCCAACTAAAACATTCATATTTCTTTACGTACTACACGAATATGTAATAAAAATGGGGGTTCCTATTTTTAAAAAAACGCAGTTGATATCCTTTTGACCTATGGCAGCGCCATCTAGCGGCCAACCATAGCGCCATCTGGTTTCCCCCTTCAAGCTAGACAAGTTTCGATTAGTTTTTTCGTTTGACGCTTGTTTCGTGAGATATTTGGCCCGGTCACGATCAATGGACCACCCTTTATATTGGATAGCGTCGGAAGCTGTGGGAGGATGAGTACGGACGATGTCATTGTCTATAGGAAGCTAGAACGTCAAAGCCTGTAGCGAAATGCACGATTATCTGCAGATCATTAATTGGTGCAGGGACTGACAGTTGATTCTCAACGTAAATAAGTCTAACGTATCGTACTAAAGTAGGGGAAGAGAACCACTATCCAATGTTCTAATGTGTGTGAGTTCTTAAGGGACCAAACTGCAGAGGTCATCAGTCCCTAGGCTTACACACTACTTAAACTAACGTAAACCAACCTATGCTAAGACCAGCACACACACACACACACCCATGCCCGAGGGAGGACTCGAACCTCCGGCGGGTGAAGCCGTGCAATCAACATGGCGCCTCTAACCGCGCGGCCACCTCTTGCGGCTCCACTTTTGAGGCGAGCAATTAACTTCCGGTGATCAGAAGTCAGGGCGATAGACCATTTTACCTGAAACTTTCCGTAGAGGTCGCCTCTTAACTGTTAATAGTGCTGTTTCTGATGGGGATATTATTATTCTCATTAGAAATATTAATATATGTTGTGCATGTGAACTTTTACTGAACATATCAGCTAAAAGTCTAAACTATTCAGTGAGCACAATGGGTAATGTGGACTTGCAGACTAGAAATTATTGTTATTATGTTCTCCATCGCTTTCTGGCTGATCGAAAAAATAGTTTTGAGGCTCTTGCAAACGGCGGACATTATCCATTATTTACCCGACACCAAACAGGTTGGTTTTATTCAAGATTCCAATACTCTATATTATTCTCCGCTCTTTTGTCTACAAAATCCTAGTTTTCACTATAATCAATGCGACGGCATTTCGACGCCTTATTGGGAGAACCTGTATGCCTACATGGTACCACTCTACTGGCCGCCGTCAGAGCCAACGTCTTACTGCGTTAGTAACCTCCACATCATCCATGTACTGCTCCCCATGGAGTGCATCCTTCATTGGGCAGACAGATCATGTTTGAAAGGTGCGAGACACGGGCTGTATGGTCCATGAGGAGAACAGTCCAATGAAATTTTGTAAGCTCCTCTCAGGTGCGTCCATCTGAGCAGCGAGGCGTTTGATTCTGATTCGTTGATCACATCGAATGAGAGTGTCCGTACGTTCCAACACTGCAGGCGTCACAGCTGTGTTTCGCTGACCAGCATGCCGGGTATCGGACAAGTCTGTATGCTGGTTCAAATGGCTCTGAGCACTATGGGACTTAACATCTATGGTCATCAGTCCCCTAGAACTTAGAACTACTTAAACCTAACTAACCTAAGGACAGCACAAAACACCCAGCCATCACGAGGCAGAGAAAATCCCTGACCCCGCCGGGAATCGAACCCGGGAACCCGGGCGTGGGAAGCGAGAACGCCACCGCACGACCACGAGATGCGGGCCAAGTCTGTATGACCTTGTTACGAAGATGACAGACGCCTCGCCCTTCCCAGCGGACTACCGAACAGAAACATCTGCTGTCAACTGCTCTAAGCACAGATATCAGCATCTAAATGGCACCTTTCTCGGACATGTTTTAATTAATAACTCTGTCTTTTAACCATTTACAATCTTCTTAATTTTTCTATAACGAAGGTTAAGTTTGCTTTTGTTACTGAAGAAGTCTTAGCTCGATTTCATTCTAACTTTGTCGGCTAGAATTTTAAGAACGGAACCGGCAGTAGAACATGAGCTCTGAACTGCCTCTTTAAGATTCCTTATAATGATTATTATAAATAACAAAGTCTTGAAACTTGTTGTAGCTGTATTATTTCATCAATGTAATCGAGTGCTGTAATAAGAACTTTATATAACAAATACAAATGATACTTAATTTATTATGAATAAGGATGTTTTCTTTCGAAATTTGGTTATTAGTAAATAACTTAAAGATGAGTCACATAGTTAATGTGTTTATATCAAACTGAGGTTAAATACGAATTTTCATCTTCCTGAGTCTTCTTCTTCTTCTTCTTCTTCTTCTTCTTCGCGGATGGATCACTTAGGACCACGCGTAATCAACATTTGTTGGCGCCGGCCGAAGTGGCCGTGCGGTTAAAGGCGCTGCAGTCTGGAACCGCAAGACCGCTACGGTCGCAGGTTCGAATCCTGCCTCGGGCATGGATGTTTGTGATGTCCTTAGGTTAGTTAGGTTTAACTAGTTCTAAGTTCTAGGGGACTAATGACCGCAGCAGTTGAGTCCCATAGTGCTCAGAGCCATTTTTTTGAACATTTGTTGGCCTTCCTTTTCGCCCAGTATTCCTTCATAAACAACGAATGGGCTAGCTTTCGTTGCGTAGACCATGTATGTCGGTTAGTTTTTCTCTCTTCTTCCTCAAAACCCCGTGTGTTTGTGATTTTTCTGATTTCATTTCTATCATGTAGATTTGGAGACCCTAATTCTCTCAGGTCTTTTTCCGTCTGTTTGTACCAGTTCGGTCTTGTAGTTTTGTTCTTTAAAAACGTATGGATTTTGTGCGTTAACCTGTTTGAGTCCATTCTTTCTAAGTGCCCCATGAATTGGATTCTTCTCATGCGCATTGTGTCTGTTATTTTGGAGATATTTTTATATATTTCTGCATTGGGTTTTGGATAATGTACCCCATCTTTAGTTCTTGGTCCTAGGATTTTCCTCATTATCTTACGTTCTTTCACTTCTAATTCCTCTTTCAGTGTTCTGTGTTGAAGGTTTAGTGTCTCAGATGCGTAGAGAGCTTCGGGTCTAATTACTGTTGTGTAGTGTCGTATTTTGCAGTTCCACGAAGACTCTTTTTGTTGTAAATGTTTTTTGTTAACTGAAACGCCGTCTCCATTTTCTGGACTCTTGATCTGACAGATTTCTTTTCATTACAATTTTCTGCAATCCATTCACCTAAATATTTAAATTCTTTTACTCGAGAGATGTAGTTATTACCAATTTTGAGATCAGAAGGTGCATATTTGACGTCAGTCATAAATTTTGTTTTTTCAAATGAAATTTGTAATCCTATTTTAGCTGCCTGTTCTTGTAATAATTCTAGCTGTTTCTGTGCGTCGGTAATGTCTTGTGCGATCAGTGCTATGTCATCAGCAAATGCTAAACAGTGTAATTCTATGCCCTTATGTCTTGGTCCCAGTCTATGTGCTGGTGCACCTGCTATTTTCCATTCTCTAACAACTTTTTCAGGAGCACAATTGAAGAGCACTGGGGACAGTACATCCCCTTGTCGTACTCCTGTGTCTATTTCAAATTCTGTGCTCAATTCTCCCATAAATTTTACTTTGGATTTGGTCTCCGTGAGTATTTCTTTTATGATGTTTGTTGTCTTTTGATCTAGTTCAAATTCTGCTAATACTTTCTGAGTCTAATGTTTAGCGCCTTCAATTTTTCGGAAAAATGCCGATTTGGAGCAAAATATTGCTACGACAAAGAAGAGACTTGTAACTTTTGATTGTGACGTACATTTGTACATTCTGAACAGTTTTTCACTTTCTAGCTCAATTATTTGGCGCCACTTAGTTTTTTTATTAAAGTAATATATCCAGAGAAACACATTCATTAGATCATTCTGAGACTTCATAATGTTAACGTTAATATACTGAAGCATACAGACAGAGTCTGGAAAGTTATTTTAATTTTTAATTCCACTCTTAGATTACGGTGCAATCCTTTGTATGCTAAGCACAGGCGCGTTATGATGACGTGGTGTTAATAGTAGTGAACTGGGATAAGTCCAGGCACACTCACTCGCATCTGTGTCTCTCACAATTACACAGCGCTTGTTCCGCCACAAACCCAATTTAAGGAAAAAAATGAGTTGCATTACTTATTGAACGCTCCTTGTATTTTCTTATTCCATTTTTAACTGATGGTATTTACTTTGATATACTGGAGTCTTTTTATGAGTTATCATCTGCAGAATATAATTATGGCATGAACATTTGCTGTAATTACCCTCTTACTCTGCATCGGAGCGTGTGGCGCTTTAAACATCCTGGTAGATTAAGATTCATAGATGCACCGGTACACGAACGTGAATCATTCCCTTTTGTAGGTAACGCTCTTAGCCACTGAGCTATATGGGTGGTTCCTCACAGATTTTTGTATCTACCGACTTACTTTCGAGGCCTTCTGGCCATCCTATCCTTCAAGCGTCCCATATTGGGCACCAGTGCAGTAGAAGAAATCGTAATGTAAGCAGTTTGTCAGTGGATTCACTTTTTCGCCGTCCCTGCTGTAATTTCAACATAATCGTTCTTCTTCAAATTATTCTTAACTGTAATACCAAGATATACAACTTCTAAATTTGTGTCATTTATCACATAGCATACATTGAACGGAACTTTCGTAATACCTCTGTGGAAGACCTCACATTTTATTGTTCAGGTTCTATTACTTCTTTTCGCACTATTCTGTATCTTACCTAAATCATTTTAATCTTATGCTGACTTCACTAGACGGTAAACGATAGCATCGTCGGTCGACAATCTAAGAGGACTATTCAGATTGCTTCCAGATTCATTTGTAGAGATCAAGAAAAACAAAGGCTATATCAAACTTCCTTGGACTTCATTAAATGCATTCCTTCAGGTACTACATGCTGAGGCCTTTTTGACAGAAATCACAGATTAAGTCGGATAGCTGGGACGATATTGCAAAGGCGTGCAATTTGATTACAAGCTGATTTTAAGTGACAGATTCAAAAACCTTTTAGGAATCTATGAATATGGAATCAATCTGAAATCTCCTGTTGATAACATTAATTTTTTGAGCTAATTGAGAGCCAATTGTTTCATAAGTATGATATATTCTGAACCCGTTCTTGTTATACATCAAAGACGGTTTCCTCTAGATGTAGTTATATCGTTCGAACACAACATATATTTCAAAATCCTACTACAGTACTATGTTAATGAGTTGAGTCTGTAATTTACTGTATTGCTTCTATTTCATTTTATGTGATTTATGTAACTTGTGGAACAGTACAAACTTTAAGTATGGATCTTCCGACGAGCAAGCGATTGGTTACGATTGTTAAAATTAGAGCTGTCTCGACGCTGTACTCTGAAGGGAACGTAAATGGTATACAGTCTGGACTGTAATACTTTCCTTTATTGATTAAAATTACTTGGATATATGAAGGGTATCTACTTTCAAAACATTAATATTCCTTGGCGCCTTTGATTCAAATAGTGGAATATTTAGTGCATCTGCTCTAGTGAAGGCATAGCTTCTAGTAGGCAGTCAATACAATGATTTTGCTTAGCTTCTCATATATTTTATGTATGACTAGAAACCCTTTGCATTTTTCGCTAGATTTCGCGAATAGGTTTTTTGTATAAACTGTTAAAAACATTTCACATTGAAATCCGCACTAAATTTAAAGACTGTGTAAACAGTTACAAATCTCAGAAATTTTGAGGTCTTTAAAGTATGGAATGCTTCTGCAACAGTATCCTAACGTGTTCTGTATAACTAAGAGGATCTCTTCCATTGAGTTGAGATCGAACATTGAACCATTTCTGCTGAAAGTCTGTGGCAGTGCAGTTGTTGAATATGTGGCGACTCACGTGGCCACAAGTTGAATCCTGATGAATGGGATGCTTCGCCATTCTGGAGGATTTGATGGGCTACTGTCGTAACGCCGACTGCAGGCCTATGTAATGGCACAGGCCCAGACAGGAGCCCTGTGTCATATGCAGGGCGCAGGTTGCAGCGGACAGTGGAGCATTTCGTCAAACTGACAGTCTCCTCGATATCGACTCAGTTCTCCATGCAATTGCCAGCCCTCATCAAGTTTTAACAACACTGAAGTATACGACAAGTACTTGTCTTCTGCATTAACAAGCCTCCTTTGGGCATATACACTCCTGGAAATTGAAATAAGAACACCGTGAATTCATTCTCCCAGGAAGGGGAAACTTTATTGACACATTCCTGGGGTCAGATACATCACATGATCACACTGACAGAACCACAGGCACATAGACACAGGCAACAGAGCATGCACAATGTCGGCACTAGTACAGTGTATATCCACCTTTCGCACCAATGCAGGCTGCTATTCTCCCATGGAGACGATCGTAGAGATGCTGGATGTAGTCCTGTGGAACGGCTTGCCATGCCATTTCCACCTGGCGCCTCAGTTGGACCAGCGTTCGTGCTGGACGTGCAGACCGCGTGAGACGACGCTTCATCCAGTCCCAAACATGCTCAATGGGGGACAGATCCGGAGATCTTGCTGGCCAGGGTAGTTGACTTACACCTTCTAGAGCACGTTGGGTGGCACGGGATACACGCGGACGTGCATTGTCCTCTTGGAACAGCAAGTTCCCTTGCCGGTCTAGGAATGGTAGAACGATGGGTTCGATGACGGTTTGGATGTACCGTGCACTATTCAGTGTCCCCTCGACGATCACCAGTGGTGTACGGCCAGTGTAGGAGATCGCTCCCCACACCATGATGCCGGGTGTTGGCCCTGTGTGCCTCGGTCGTATGCAGTCCTGATTGTGGCGCTCACCTGCACGGCGCCAAACACGCATACGACCATCATTGGCACCAAGGCAGAAGCGACTCTCATCGCTGAAGACGACACGTCTCCATTCGTCCCTCCATTCACGCCTATCGCGACACCACTGGAGGCGGGCTGCACGATGGTGGGGCGTGAGCGGAAGACGGCCTAACGGTGTGCGGGACCGTAACCCAGCTTCATGGAGACGGTTGCGAATGGTCCTCGCCGATACCCCAGGAGCAACAGTGTCCCTAATTTGCTGGGAAGTGGCGGTGCGGTCCCCTACGGCACTGCGTAGGATCCTACGGTCTTGGCGTGCATCCGTGCGTCGCTGCGGTCCGGTCCCAGGTCGACGGGCACGTGCACCTTCCGCCGACCACTGGCGACAACATCGATGTACTGTGGAGACCTCACGCCCCACGTGTTGAGCAATTCGGCGGTACGTCCACCCGGCCTCCCGCATGCCCACTATACGCCCTCGCTCAAAGTCCGTCAACTGCACATACGGTTCACGTCCACGCTGTCGCGGCATGCTACCAGTGTTAAAGACTGCGATGGAGCTCCGTATGCCACGGCAAACTGGCTGACACTGACGGCGGCGGTGCACAAATGCTGCGCAGCTAGCGCCATTCGACGGCCAACACCGCGGTTCCTGGTGTGTCCGCTGTGCCGTGCGTGTGATCATTGCTTGTACAGCCCTCTCGCAGTGTCCGGAGCAAGTATGGTGGGTCTGACACACCGGTGTCAATGTGTTCTTTTTTCCATTTCCAGGAGTGTATATGCTACCAGGCCAGCTGAGTAGGTCACTGGCACGGTTGGGCCATGTATCGACGTGCACTGTGTGTCAGGCTCTGTCGTTGGGTCACCGACAGTCTTCTGATACAGCTATCATCGACACAACCAGGCTGCAAACCAACAACCATTGCTTGACCGCTTAGCCATTAGGTCACCTTTACTCTGCTTCCATCTGCATGAGACCGCCAGTTAGAGGTTCTGCTGCCACAAGTCCTCTCAGCTCCATATCACTGTGGTCCGGGGCCACCAGACACATCTCCCTCCCCTGCCATCAGTACGGGGTTCATCATCCAGACATCACTGCCCCCTCCCACTAAGCTGGCTTCTAGCCTGCCTCAGTCTGACCACCCGAGCCAGAAAGCTGTCATGCGACCCTCACTCAGCAACAGCTGGCCACTTAGAATGCACTGGTAACCAAGGTTGCTTGCTACTGTACTGCCTCTTTGAGAAGTACCTACAAGAGCACGTCCACAATGGAATGCCTGGGTGCAGGTTCAAGCATTGTCACCTACTTACTGCAGGCACTCTGCGTTACGTCTGTTTATGGTTAAAAGTAAAGAGCTTTGACAACATTTGGCTGTCTTCATCCACTGTGGCTCCACCCAACTCCAGTAGAGAACCGATCACCCACTCCATTCTCCAACACATAGTTGATCAGCACAGGTTTTTAAACCTACTCCTTCCAGATGTACATTTAGTGCATAATCACTGCGCCACCTCACAATGAGCGAGATGATTGGCCACATGCATACCGCTCAACAGGGATGCCACATCATCTGTGTTCCATAGGTTAGATAATCAAACCATTACTTTTGTTGCTCTTTGTTAATGCTTTTCCTTTTTAATCGAATCAGGGTGAAAAATGAGTCCATTATTTTAAAGCCAATCAAAGAAGTATCCACAGGGAAAACTGAAAATCGCTAAAGTCGTTACCTGGTTTGCAGTGTGCTCCCAAGCTGGCCACTAGATTGCTAAGGAGTTCTTGTGATAGAGCATTTCATTCCTCCACCAGTGTGGCTGACAACTGCTGTATGGTCATTGGTGCATGTGGGCATACTCACTAACACATCCAATATGTGCTTGATGGGATTTAAGTTGGGGGAACCGGCAGGTCAGTCTGTTCACCATATACCCTCTTCCACCAAGAACTCCTCCACTTGGGGTATTTGATGCGGTCAAGCATTGTCAACCATAAAATGAAGTCAGGTCAAATACACCCCTGAAATGATGCACATGGTAAAGGAGTGAGTGTCAGAATAACGTCCACTGGTGCATGTACTGTGTTCGAAGATTTGCCCATGATATGCCCATGCAACCTAATGCCTCTCCACACTATGACACCTGAACCACCAAAATGAACATGTTTGACAGTGTTCCGAGGTGCAGTAATATTTGTAACTCTCACCATTTATGCTGTCGTCTGAGAACATGTGACCCCATTATTCGTTGGTCCAGTACCTGCACTCTAAGCACCATCACAAACAGCGCCACCTATTTGCATGCGTCAATGGAAGAAAATGTACTGGTTGTCGAGCAAAGAAACCACCCCCAGTCGTCGTGCCACTGTGGAGCATGAGACTGTATGCCTTGCGGTTCTCTTAAACATTGTCGCATTTACACTGTTGTTCGATGTGGGTGCCTACTTACCTGTTGCAGAATGTAGCAGTCCTCTGCCGCTGTAGCTGACCGTGGTCAACCACCTCCTCAATGTCCGGTAGCAGTGCCTGTGGCTCTAAATGCTCCCCATACACTCGAAACAATTCTATGGGCAATACAAAATTACTGGACTATACACTCTTAACGATTCGTTCTTCTTCCAGTTTCGTGATGATTTTTCCCATGTGACATTATCGAGATATTGCCTCCCAGCCATGATGTAATGAAGAGCACCACAACATTATACCATAACTACTAGCAGATTGACGGACACTGTCATTTCCTGCTCAGCTGCCGTATTTGGCTCTATAATCACACTGACCTCACGCCGTGTGACGTCCAGCTCTCTGTTCACGACTGAGAATCAGTATGGCAAAGCGGGTTCGGCGGCAATTTTGATATCAAAGTAATTGACTAATTAATTAAATTCATCTACTAATTAATTAGAATATCAATTTGATTTCAAAAGTGGTGTAGAACTCGCTTTGCCCCACTACTTTGGGGGACCTGTGGCATCATGCTGCCTCAGTTTTACTCATTTCCACTGAGGTTTAGTACAGCTAGCATAGCTGTTAATTCTGCGGTCATGACAGATGCTGAAGGGTAGAAGGGCTTCACGTTAGATCGTAGTGCTGTTACCTATAGGTGGTTGTGTTTGAAAGAAGTTAAGTGAGGCAAATAAATGGCATCTGTTTCTCTGGAAATTTGAAGCGTTTTACTTTTTGGTACATATCTCGGCCTACACTGCTGTGAACTGTTATCCTATTTGACATCATGGAAATGTCTGAGGTACTCGCAGTTAACCAATTGAAGGCAGTGCCCTGACTTTTCTTTGTACGTTTGCCATACCAGTGGCAGTATTTTGGAATCTTTTTGAATCTAGTTAGTGCTATAGATAATTTATTCTTGGTATTGGAACAGTGACAATTTTTTAGCTTGTCTCGTGGGTCAAAGCGCCCGTTGATTTGATTAAAGACTGTTTTACAAATGTAACAGTACCGCAAATTGGTCATGGTCCGCCGATGAACGCTTCTCTTGTTAATTTGTCTCGCACGCTGCACATCGCTAGGTGCGCATACATTATTCCGGCTGCGGACGCAATTGTAATACCGCACGACGCCACGAAACAATGGTTTTAGTATTGAAGCACCAGGCGAGGTTCATCTGAAAACAGTGTTTTCTAAAGCAAACACGCAAGAAACTGTAATGCATTGCTCTATGTACATACTACCCGGTATCTCTTCGAAGAGCCCTCAGGTGGCTTTTCTCGGGCATTTCCGCAGACATTTGCAATTTTCTGGGGAACGTGTAGATAGAGTCAACCAAAATAAGTACTCGTCACCACGTTTTGCTTATGACGCCCAGTGTCAACATAAAACATCGTTGTTTCTTTTTTCTCGTTACGAACAAAATTTGGGTATTTTATGTTCAACATTCGATAGAGCAGTCCGAAATCAATATAATGCGATAATCATTTTAAAGATATGTAATAAATGGAAAGCAAAACACAAAGAACAATTAGCTGCTGAGTAGCGCTTCTGCATGGCGTTAGCAGACAGAGCCGCGTCGGCCGCACATGAACGCAAGCCGTGCTACTCAGTTGTCACACGCAGCTGGAGCACCAGTTAGTCTTCCCGACTTGCTCTCTTAGAAGAGACAGCCGGTATGGAATCCCCAGATGTAATTAATCTTTGTATATAAAAACTGGATCAGGCTCGTTCCTACTGCCAGACTTATGTCACTAAACACTTCGACCACGCTTTCTCATACTGTGCACCTTGAAAAGAAGCAGAAGGTTATTACAAAGTGGTTAATGATGTACGAGGGGATTTCAAAAAGTAAATTTCGCATATTATTTCAGGGCAAGTAACTTTACTGAATGCTGCACTGCACATGAGGGTTACACAGATACACGATACTATTTTTCAACATAGTCGCCATATCTCTTTAATCACGGTCGGAACGTTCTCCCAGTTGTTCAGCTCCTCGATGATAGAATCCGCTCCTTGGTCGCGGAGCCATTCGAGAACCGCTGTGTGAACGTCCTCATCGATGGAAAATCTCTTTCTCTCCAGATGTTCTTTCAGCTTTCCTGACAGATGGAAATCGCACGATGCAAGGCCTAGATGCCCCAATCATCATCGCCCACGTCTGTTCGACTTTAGACAAATCGTTCACCATTTCACTACTGCTGGCTGCTGTATTCCATTTGGTTCGTATACCGACAGAATTTCACGGTGAATCTCTGTGCGATTCAAGAATCGTATTGTCATACGTGCTTCAACTTTGGACTGCGTTTCGAGTTGCCGCACCTTTTCACTCCCACAATGCGACATAGTGATGGGACAACAGAGTGGTTTTAACAACCGATTGGTCAGTCGATTGTTTTTTGTTCAGTCGGTTTCTTCAATCGAATGGAGCAAACGAATGAAACTAGTCTCTGTGGCCATGTCAGCTGTTCAAAGTTTTCAGTCACTCTGTGTTTCACTGGTTTTATACTTAATGTGAGATAGACGACTGGCGCAATTCTCTGACAGTTCCACAGTAATATGAATGTCTTCAATCAGTCTCCGGGTTTGAGTGATTTCATTTACATAATTTTTCAGTGTTTTCAGTTATACATGAACCATGACTAGGGTTGCCAACTCTCTAGAGACAAGTAGCGTATCTTACTTCAAGGCGACGTGAATAACAGGCATATTTCTAAAAATTAAGTATTTTTCAAAATTTATATATTGACTTAGTTAATTACGAACTTTTTCTAATTTTGGTATAAAATATGGAATTTTTTTGTTTTAAAAGGTTAACCATTGGTACAACATTATAAAACTATGTATAAATAATTGAATAATTAATTTTTATTTAAATTTATTGAAGCTTCCTCTCTCTCTCTCTCTCTCTCTCTCTCTCTCTCTCTCACTCTCTCACTCTCTCACTCTCTCTCCCTATCTCCCCCCTCCCTCCCTCCCTCCCTCCCTCACACTGGTTTTCTCACATCAACGACAATTCACTGCGGTAAATATTGACATGACGTAAACAAGGAGCATATAAGATACAATATTTTAAATTGTTTTTGACTTAAACACTTACTTTTTAAGCGTATCCTGTCACTTCCCAGAAGTTTTTTTTGCGAATGATATTTGTCACCGCTCGTTAATTTTCTTTGAATTTCTTCAGTTGATGACGTTTCATAATGTGAATGATCTTGGCAGATTCTGTATATCGCATTGAATTTATCCTGAGAATAGCTTTTTATTCATTCATATGATTTCTTTCATTCCCACGCCACTGAGAGTTTCGACATCGTGATTCAGACATAAAGTTCACTATTACGAAAACGCTTGTTCAGAACACGAACCAAAAACTGTACTAAACGCTACTTACTGGCACTGAATAAAAGGTAAATATCGGAACGGCAATAATAGTGGCGTCAGGTGATAACAGAGAGCAAACAATAACAATGATTTAACAATGGAAAAACGATCGAATGTCTCCGCTCATAACTGAATACGCCGGACTGCGTCGACTCCTTTCATTCGGTTGCGCCCACAGACTGGTTCACTCAAAACAATGAATGAATAGTCCAACTGATACCTAAAGCTACAACCGGCTGAAGAGATTGCTTTCATTCGGTTGCGCCCATAGACTGCTTTCGCATAAAAGAATGAGTGGGCATTTCTACCCATATGCAAAGCTACAACCGAATAAGTCGATTAATTTCCAAAAACCGATTGAATCGATTGTTTTCATTCGGTCTCCCTTATCACGAGTGCGATGCACGTGTCATCCTAAAGCAGGAGAATTGCACCTGCAGGAATTGCTGAACATGTCCTGTCTTCTGACAACGCGCCACACTTGTTGCGCGACTGTCTTATCGTGGGACGACATGCATAAACTATTGTCTGAAGACCGTACGTAATTAGACACCAAGGTTAGATTTCTCACATACAATTTTGGTATTGAAAAGACGATAGGCACAATCTTTGTGGCACCCAGAAAATAAAAAAGGCATTCAGGTGCCAGTAAATGAGTTAAGCATTAAGACAGACAGGCCTCACGGAGTGGCCGAGCGGTTCTAGGAGCTACAGTATGGAACCGCGCGACCGCTACGGTCGCAGATTCGAATCCTGCCTCGGTCATGGATGTGTGTGATGTCCTTAGGTTAGTTAGGTTTAAGTAGTTCTAAGTTCTAGGGGACTGATGACCTTAGAAGTTAAGTCCCATAGTGCTCAGAGCCATTTGAACCACTGAGACAGACAAATAATGATAGATTCCATTTCACGTCACAGTTAAAACACCGATGCTACTGCTCATGCGTGAGTATATGTATGTCCATATATTAACAATTTACTGAGCAGAGAGTAGGGGTGACTACTGACTAGGTACGGGGAAGAGGGGGGAAGGGTAGGTGGAAGAAGGTGAGGAATTAAAATTGCGTCCCATTTCGTCCAGCTTTTGACAACCTTACCTCTCAACGAAGACAGATTATGGTGCACCACATGAGGATTTCGCTCAACTGAGTATGCGTGCTAAGTTGAACGTTACTCTCGTGTTCACCACAGCATAGGAAATAGTTATATGTCAGTCTCTTTAGTGCGGTCGATTACAAAAAATTAACACGCCTGAACTAAGCACTGACAACTGACAAAGTTCATTGTGTAGTAATTCTTTCGCTCAAGGTATACAGCAGACAACCGACGGATGGAACCCTGTTAAAGGGTGGACCAAAGTTAAATGAGAGCGCAACCTGATCATCGAGTCCCTAGAAAGCCTTCGGTTCTGTACAAAAGTAAGATCTTTGTAGAGTGCTGATACAGAGCAGTTCCGGTAGGATGCAGTTGCGATAGTTCACACTCTGTAGGCGGCGTGGTCCCTACCTTGAAAGTTACCGACCCTATCACAAGACTTTCGGTTACACCAGTTGTACCTGATGAAATACTTACAGCTGCATCCTTGTGTCTTCTGTCTGTAATAAAGACGCCATTTGCAAACGTCTTAATTAATTGTGGCCATACTGCCTAAGTTTGGGGACCGTGACTGTGCGGAAAATTTATTTGTATTTTTTGGTACCAGGCACTTGAATTGTTTTATGTTTAACATAATACAAAGCGTTTCGAGCATTTTCTGGCCATCTTCAGGCATTTATGCACACATCAAATTGTTAGTCAAAAATAAACTGTCTTAAACTAAATACTGTAGCTCTTTATTTACTGCCCGCTGCCGGTGTGGCTGTTGGGGTATTTGTAGGGAGGGGAAGCAGTGGTTGACCATACATTGATGTTCAGTGATGTCTTCTGCTGGTGTGGAGCTGTGCTTCGTTGTTGATTATGATTGACAGCACAGCTTATGTGGGATGCAGATAGTTTTGCATCCCTTGTCATTGTGCGAAAATCGTGTGATACACTGCACTTGCAGAAAATCGGAAAAAGGTAAAGAATGGATATCATGGAAGACATGGAAAATTTCATTCATAATACAAAATGTGGTGATAATGTTCTTAACGAGATAACCGCATTCACAAACTCGGAATTCATCAGTAGTGTTAAACCAGCTCTATTGCAAAAGATTTAAGATGTGCCAACATGAAACAAACGACTACCAGACTTTCAGTATCACTAATATAGCTGTAAAATGCAACAGTCGATACTCATACATATGCTGAAAGGCCATCATCTTGTATTAAGTGGAAAGTTTTTACATGTAATTAATTTAACGTCAAAAACAGTTCCAAAATAAATAGCACAATAGTGTAATGTTACACAACTGCTCCGCCAGCGTACCAGTGATGCAAACGCAGCTCTGGGACGCCAGAATGGCAAGTGAACAACTGCCTTATAAAGAAGTGTATCATACGATTATCGCACCATAACAACTCATTCAAAACTATATGCATCGTACACGGGCTGTGATGTCAAACGAGACAGGGTTTCACAACAACAGTAGCAATCACTGGACATCAATTTCTGGACAACCACAGACCTGCCCCCTTCCTTTCAAATACTTCAACAGACACTCCAGCAGCGGACAGTAAACAAAAAGTTCTTTGCTAATTTAGTTTAGGACAATTTATTTTTATGTAACGATTCTGTGTGCGCCTGAAAATGGACATAAAAAGCTCGAAATGCGTTGCAATATGTTAAATCAAATATAAAACAGTTAAAGTGTCTGGTAACAGAAACACAAATAAATAATTATTGCAAACATCTTGCATGCTTGTAATTAATGGTCACAGCTGGCTAAAACTTTGTTTGGGGATAGCTAGAGTTGTAAAATTACTGTAGGCTACTGTAGACTTTCGTAAGAGAACGTAGACTAATATTCGTAGTAGCTTTGGTCAGTTATGATAGCAACCGTGTTACCTGTACACTATGTGTGTTGCGTACCTGTCGGGCGTTACCTCATTTCGACTGCTTTTTAAGTGTATTCTCTGTGTGTCTTACAAAACTTCCCTTGAAACGCGAAGCAGTGAACCATTTAGAAACAGAGTGTGGATTTATTCGGGACATTTTTGTTCTTTATAGTTAACCTCCAAACTGCTACTTAAAAATAAACAGTATTTATAGCAAAATTGAAATTTTCATTGTTTAACTAAGGTTTTATTCGAAAATTGTTGATTTGTAATGTGAATCAGACGGATGGTGTAAAAAATAAACAAAAAAATACATATTTATCATATAGTGCTAGAAAACGCAATTTCCTGGAAAAAAGCTAAAATTAAAAAGCTGCAAAACAAAAACATATCAAACATCGCTTCATTACTCCGTCGAGCCTATGCAAAATGCCTTTCTGTTACTGATAAACCAGTTTCGCACTTGTCAAATGTAGCAGGAAGCTCTTGCCTTTATTTATGGTGAAGAACGTTGTACTGAGTATGAAATAACAACAGCGATTTACAGATTTTTTGTATTTGTGCGTGTAAAATGTATTTGCATGAAAAGTAATTGTTACAAGAGCAGATGATTTTTTTTTTTTTTTTGCTTATAAAATGCAATTTATATTTTGTAAGGATATGAAATACACAATGGACTAACACTGAGCGATGTGCGGTCCTAATTATATGCAATGCAAATGTCGGCTCCTCGTTCCTTTCTCATACGTTCATTTATGTTTCTTCCCCTACGAATACTATCTGTAATCCTACCATTTACTACGTCATGTATGCAGTGTACCAAAACTACCGAACCGAAGATTTTGTAGACCGCAACTCTAGGCATAGCCCTGTTCTTCTGTACTTCGTCTAATTACTTACCTTCTCTCCCCTTCAAGCGTAACATGCCTTAAATTAGGTCCATAATTGTAATGGCTATGTTTGGTCTAAGTTTACAAAATTAATTTACACAATCAGATTTATACGATCAAACTGTGTATATCAATGATCTGCAAATTCTGGAAGTCACAGTAACAAATGTCTGTCGTGCCACTCTCTCGGTATTGATGTAATATACGAGGCCTATTCGGAAAATAAGGTCCGATCGGTCGTAAAATGGAAACCACTGCGAAAATCAAAAATGTTTTATTAGCTACACCTTCCAGCTACTTCTCTACGTAGTCGCCTCTCCGATTTAGTCATTTGTCGTAGCGTCGTACCAACTTTCCAATAGCCTCGACATAGAGGGAAGTCGCCTGTGCTTCCTGCCAATTCTCTACGCTGGTCTGCAGCTCGTTGCCTGCGCCAGAATGTTGTCTGTATAGCTAACGGTTCATCTGAGCAGAGATGAAACTCAGAGAGAGCCAATTACGGGCTCTATTGTGGGTCACCAACCACTCCCATCGGAGGTCCCCAGCCTTTGGTCCGGCGGCTAGCGTTTCTGCCTCTGTATCGCGGGGTCCCAGGTTCGATTCCCGGCCGGGTTGGAGATTTTCTCTGCCCAGGGACTGGGTGTTTGTGTTGTCTTTATCATTATCATCATCAACATTCGTGACAGTGGCTAGATTGGACTGTGTAAAAAAAATGGAGTGTGTAAGAAATTGGGACTTTGCCAAATATCATCATCATCAACTCCCATCGAAAACGCTGCAGGAGCATCGTCATTGCCCCTTCAGAGTGTGGTCGAGAATTGTCATGTAGAAGGAAATATATGACAGTTATGTTACGCGGTCTGCATGACATCAGGCGAAATCTCACACCAGGGGCTGATACTTGGCGGGAGACGCTATTGTTCGAAGCATCTTTACGTGCTCACTGTGCGCTCAGAACTGAAAAGAGCGACGTGACGCGATCGACGGGCATACTAGAGACACCGCCCAACACATCTGTGCGAATCTTCCTCGGATTTTCACTGTGGTTTCCATTTCGCACCAGATCGGACTTTACTTTCCGAATAACCCTCGTATATTTGGTGTCTGTTCTTCGGACCTGTCTGAAAGAACGGACCCCACACATATATGTATAATTAAAGCGATGACGGACAATGATTCCTTCAGCGCACATGCACACCAAGCTCGAACCCTTGCGGGGAATCGGCGAGATGCGGCAAGTAATCAGGCTAATGAGCTGGCGCACTACATCGGTAGTGTGTGCTCCAAGTTGAGAATTTGGGTCTAACGGGAGGCGTGTTAGGGTGGTCCGTGTGGTGACCACTGCGCCCGGATGGCATAGCGGTCAGCACATCTGCCTAACGACGGTTCAATCCCGCGTCCGGCCATCCTGATTTAGGTTTTTCGTGATTTCCCTAAATCGCTCCAGGCAAATACCGGGATGGTTCCTTTGAAAGGGCACAGCTGACTTCCTTCCCCATCCTTCCCTAATCCGATGAGACCGATGACCTCGCTGTCTGGTCTCCTTCCCCAAACAATCCAACCCCCCCACCCCCCACCCTCGACGTCTGCCTAGTAAGCACGTGACCTGGGTTCGAATCCCGATCCGGCACAAATTTCAACTTTTCCCATTGATATAAATCGATGCCCACTGGCAGCTAATGTCTTTAATTTCTTAGTGTATTGATGTGACATGTGCGGTGTTGGCAGAGCCACGTGTCTGCTGACGACAGTGAGGAGGAGCTGGAGTGCGCGCTCAGCGAGCAGTGGACGTTCCAGGCGCGGTCCCGGCGCTGGTCGCGGCTTGATGGTGAGTGCTCAGCTTTCTTTGGCTTCCTCTTAACCCTACTTTGTTTACTGCACTTTCCAGTCAATCTCTCACCGCATTATATTAGTAAAACCGTTTCTAGAATAAAGTGTCACTACACAACCTACCTCATACGCCACTGTTACAACAAAGCAAAATACCTGTGCTATAGGCGCCACACAATGATCCTGTTGGTTTCAAATAGTTCGTAAATTCAAGAAATCATGGTATCACCAAACAAAAGTGTGACAGTCTTGTCCGTGGGCCCTAGTAAGCAGAACATTTCGCTGGGATGTAAATAACCCATTGAGTATGAAAGGATTAAATGTAAACGTGTTAGATTTTATATTAGGCCAAACGAGGGAGACCAAGATATGAATACACTAAGCAGATTCAGAAGGATGTAGGTTGCAGTAAGTACTGGGAGATGAAGAAGCTTGCACAGGATAGAGTAGCATGGAGAGCTGCACCAAACCAGTCTCAGGACTGAAGACCATAACAACAACAACAACATAGGCCAAACACATTAAGTATCTGTAATTGGCCACTCTTATTTTATATTTCCACAGTCCAGTTCAGAGTATTACATCTCTTGAAGCTTTGTGGGAAACCTGTAGTGCCGCGGAGGTTCGAGCCCTCCCTCGGGCATGGGTGTGTGTGTTTGTCCTTAGAATAATTTAGGTTAAGTAGTGTGTAAGCTTAGGGACTGATGACCTTAGCAGTTAAGTCCCATAAGATAAAAAAAAGCCTGTAGTGCGTTTTAAAGATTATTTGATCTTATGTTAGTGTATTGCTCATTTATTGGAACGAAACTGAAAGCAAGCAGTCACCATTTTATCTAGGTTTACTTCTTTATTCAAACCATAACCGGTTTCTGGCATACGCTCTAAATACCCATTTTCAGATGTCGGCATTCACGTGGTAAGTATTGCATGTTTTCTGTTGCACTGTATGAAAAAATTACACTAGCCAACAAAATTTTACTTTTTTCTGTAACTGGCATATAACCAGCTGATCTTTAGGTTTTCTGGTGTGTTGATAACGAAAATGTTAACGAAAATGCAAGATTAGCTCTCCTTTTGAAGTTATGATAACTTTACGCTATTACCTGTATACGCTTATGCTTGTATTTACCTTGGTGTTATCCCTCGGGAGGTCACTGAAGGTGTAACCGCTTTGCCTGGCGTTTGTGGTTTTCTGCTGGTGATTCCCTGATTAATGCCCAGCAATAATCGACTAACAGTGTCGCACTCAAATTCCCCTTGTATTTCATTTCCATCTCCGAAATTTGCTGGTGGAAGCGTTCTCCGTTCTCGTCGGTTATAGCACCACATTTGTCAGTGGGAATCTAGGAAATATAACGTTAAGGGAATGTTGCACTCCAGTCTACTGAGCAGTGCAGAAGATTTGCCACAAGATCCTTATAGTTTTCTGCCCTCTTACTTCTTAAAAATGTTGTTGACTCTTGAACAAAGGCATACCAAGCTAAATTTTCATCACCTTTCGGGATACTGTTGAAATGCTCATATTTGTACAGTATGCGTAGTTAGGGATCCACGAATATCCCCTCTTTATTTTCGCCTCACTAAGACGTGGAAATTTCTCGTGCAAATAGAGAAATGCTTCCCATAGTTATGTCCATGGCTTTAACGAAGTTTTTCGTTGACCCAGTTTTATGTGAAGAGCAGGGAAAGTTATGTTCTTGTATTCGGTAAGTGCTTTGTGATATCCTGGTTCGAGTTATTGACGCTTAGGCCAATCTTTCTTTTTATAATGCAGTACTTTGGCTCGGCTATCCCAGAGACACAGGAAGCAGCAGAATTTGGAGTAGCCGTGTTGTAACCGAAGTAATATGCCTATGACTTTCAGATCCCCGGAAATCCGCGGAAATCTGCACCGAAAGTGTTTGCGAACAAAATCTGTACTTTCACACAACTGCTAACTGCATCATTTATCACTAAATTCAAATTGTGACTGGTGCAATGTACATACTCCGCATTTGGCTGAATATACTTAATCTGTTTTTGCACACCATTTTATACATCTCTCAACACACTGGTCTCATCATAACATTGACCCAAACACTTTTTTGAATTAATATGTTTGTCAGATAGCTTTTAGATTCGAAAAACAAAAGCAATTGAAAAAATAAACAGAAAATAAAATGCAAAAAAAAATCCTTAGAAGTGAAAATGATTACTTTTGGGCATATCCAAAACTTGCCTAAAAATGTGATCATACCGGACGACAAGTTCTACACCAGACAGAAAATTACCGTGGTATCCTTCCTCCTGACTTAAGTTCTCTCGGTGTACTCCGAAGGAAATCGACTCTTTGCTAGGGTAAGTATGATATCGAATAACCTTGTAAGACCCCTTTTAAAAAATGACGCTTCTTCAAGAATTTCATTTTCAGCTTCCTTGTCGATAGTACCATTATTTTTCCAAAGTTTGTACACAGCACTTACTTCCGTATGGCCACTCGAGAAACTGTGTTCTTCAATTTTTTCTGGTAAGTGCTTACAGGCCCGATTACCAGTACACAATACATTATTCCTTTACGAAGTAAGCAACCAGCAAGATCGACAATAGGCAATATCTATAATTTTGGAATAACACAGTCAAAAACGATTAACTAGTTCATACTTAAAAACTGAAACATAGTACGATGTCAAAAAACACCTGTTATTCTGATGGCGATCTTTAGGAACGCCTGGGCATTGAGTCAAACAGAGCTTGGATGGCGTGTACAGGTACATCTGTCCATGCAGCTTCAACGCGATACCACAGTTCATCAAGAGTAGTGACTGGCGTATTGTGACGAGCCACTTGCTCGTCCACCATTGACCAGACGTTTTCAATTGGTGAGAGATCTGGAGAATGTGCTGGCCAGGGCAGCAGTCGAACATATTCTGTATCCAGAAAGGTCCGTTCAGGACCTGCAACATGCGGTCGTGCATTATCCTGCTGAAATGTAGGGTTTCGCAGGGATCGAATGAAGGGTAGAGCCACGGGTCGTAACACATCTGAAATTTAACGTCCACTGTTCAAAGTGCCGTCAATGCGAACAAGAGGTGACCGAGACGTGTAACCAATGGCACCCCATACCATCACGGCGGGTGATACGCCAGTATGGCGATGACGAATACACGCTTCCAATGTGCGTTCACCGCGATGCCGCCAAATACGGATGCGACCATCATGATGCTGTAAACAGAACCTGGATTCATCCGAAAAAATGACGTTTTGCCATTCGTGCACCCAGGTTCGTCGTTGAGTACACCATCGCAGGCGCACCTGTCTGTGATGCAGCGTCAAGGGTAACCGCAGTCGTGGTCTCCGAGCTGATAGTCCATGCTGCTGCAAACGTCGTCGAACTGTTCGCGCAGATGGTTGTTGTCTTGCAAAAGTCCCCATCTGTTGACTCAGGGATCGAGACGTGGCTGCACGATCCGTTACAGCAATGCGGATAAGATGCCTGTCATCTCGACTACTAGTGATACGAGGCCGTTGGGATCCAGCACGGCGTTCTGTATTACCATCCTAAACCCACCGATTCCAAATTCTGCTAACAGTCATTGGATCTCGACCAACGCGAGCAGCAATGTCGCGATACGATAAAGCGCAATCGCGATAGGCTACAATCCGATCTTTATCAAAGTCGGAAACGTGATGGTACGCATTTCTCCTTCTTACACGAGGCATCACAACAACGTTTCACCAGGCAACGCCGGTCAGCCGCTGTTTGCGTATGAGAAATCAGTTGGAAACTTTTCCTCATGTCAGCACGTTGTAGGTGTCGCCACCGGCGCCAACCTGGTGTGAAGGCTCTGAAAAGCTAATCATTTGCATAACACAGCATCTTCTTCCTGTCGGTTAAATTTCGCGTCCGTAGCATGTCATCTTCGTGGTGTAGCAATTTTAATGCACATAGTGTACTTTCGCGTTTGCTGTTACTTCATTGGCCTGTCGTTTACATGGAGCTTAAACACGCCCTCTCGAGTACACTCAAATAACATGATAATAAGACAAGTTGTGCTGTAATGTCGCCTATAAGACCGGAAAAATCTCGCTTCCGCACAAATATTTCCGGCACATTTGCGCTGGCTGGCCAGCCGTGCCAGCTAACTCACAGTTTTGTAAACACCTGCAAATGTCAGGACTGTGGTAGTGAAGGCGAATGGTCGACTTCGGTTTGTTGAGAGAATTTTAGGAATGAGTGGTTGGAGATCGCATGTAGGACACTTGAGTGTTTGGGATCCGTGCCAGGTCGGATTGAAGGAAAACATCGAAGCAACTCGGGGGCGGGCTGTTAGATTTGTTACCGGTAGCTTCTAACAGTAAGTAAGTGTTACGGAACTACTTCGGGAACTTGACAGCCGAACGATTCTACTGCGCGCAAGGACCACGAAGTTGAGATACGAGAAATTAGGGCTCATGCGGAGGCATATAGATAGTCGTTTATCCCTCGCTCTATTTGCGAGTGGAACTGGAAAGGAATTGACAAGCAGTCGAACAGAGTACCCTTCGCCACGCATTGTACAGTGGCTTGAGAATTATCTATGTAGATGCAGATTTAAGCTAGTCATATTTCAATCGCAATAACAATTGTTTCACGTTTCATATATTTATTTAATGTAAGGTGAATACCCAGACCAAATCGACGGTAACATTTTGCCATTATGCAGTACCACGTACTTGAGACTTACTTTGGAGGAGTCGAAGAACAACCTTCATTGATCACATAGCTGCCATTAGTCCATGTACATCATTATAAATGCCAAGTTCTTTTTACTTTAGAAAAATGGAAGGAATGGCAATGGCGGTTACGGAACGCACTCACATTTCCCATCTTATCAAGACAATTCCAAATTTGTAGTCTTGACGCCTTCAGTTCAGCTTTACCTTCCAGTATTTCCAACTCTCTCACTAGAGCATTAAGTTCATACTGTTATTTTGTGAATCTCTGTATACTCCTCTGAACACACAAAATCAGGAACTTTCGGAGAACTGGGTTTTGAAGGCGATGGTGCAGCACTAGTTTCACTACCGCCCTCGTCACTATCACAGTCAGGTGGAACGGGAACAAGCAGTCCATCTCCGAGAGGCATTTATCGCATGGCCGACAGTATGTTAGGATAAGGCAAGGAAGACTTTTTCTTGTTGGAAATACCATGTGTTAACAGACTTGTCATACAAAAGCAACAATCATTCACATGGTTTGATGGTTTTCCCCAGATCAAGGGCATAGCAAAGCCCGTAGAAGCTCTTTTATGGTTCAGTCACGAATGACGATTTGATACACAAGACACACATCATACACGAGGAGCCCAGGACGCCAGCCGGTGTGGCCGAGCGGTTCTAGAAACTTCAGTCTGGAACCGCGCGACCGCTACGGTGGCAGGTTCGAATTCTGTCTCGGGCATGGATGTGTGTGATGTCGTTAGGTTGGTTAGGTTTAAGTAGTTCTAAGTTCTAGGGTACTGATTACCTCAGATGTTAAGTCCCATAGTGCTCAGAGCCATTTGAACCATTTGAGCCCAGGACGTGTCATGATGCCAGATTTCACAGCCGAAGTATAGTCTGTATGCCTTCCTAATATATGGCGTTGTTGGCCTCCTTTGCGATTTCATTGTAGCCTGCCTGAAAATACAGAAAAAGCTGTCAGCAGTGTTTACGAATTTATGAGGCATGTTGAATCACGGGAATTACAATGACCATACGCACTAACTATACTTCAGTAACACATTCTGCCAGCACACGAACAGAATATAGCCTGTAACAGACTGAAACTACACCTAAAAGAAACATGCTCCACTCCTCCCTTACCCATCCACCTCCCCCTCCCTCTCCCCCTTCCCCTTCCTCTTCCCCTTCCTCTTCCCCTTCCTCTTCCCCTTCCCCTTCCCCTGTTACTATGAGCCCAGGACAAAAATAGCGACAAAATACACGCAGCTATAGTTGCCTGAAACTTTCACTCTGTCTACCATCAGCGGGAATTCGAAGCCTATATGGAAAAGAATCGACAGTGAACCTCTTTAAAACTAATCTAAACTAAACTCCGTCCGAACAGGTCATGAAGGCCCAACGGTACTGACCGGCCCCAATGTCATCCTCAGCCTATAGGCGTCACTGAATGCGGATATGCAGGCGCATGTGGTCAGTACACCGCTCTCCCGGCCGTACGTCAATTTCCGCGACCGGAGCCGCTACTTCTCAACCAAGGAGCTCCTTAGTTTGCCTCATAAGGGCTGAATGCACTCCGCTTGCCAACAGTGGTCGGCAGACCGGATGGTCACCCATCCAAGTGCTAGCCCAGCCCGACAGCGTTTAACTTCGGTGATCTGACGGGAACCGGCGTTACCACTGCTGAAAGGTCGTTGGCGACAATGAACGCTCATAAAATATGATTATAATTAGATGTACCCCTTTAACTTAGAAACGGGTGCTAATCCGAGATTTTCATTGTTGTTTTCGTGGTCAGCGTGGTTGACATAGTCAACAAATATTTCTTTCATCCCAGTTCCATTTTCACTGTTGGCTAGTGTTATTACTCCACTTTGTTAAATTAAAATCTATCTATTTAGTATAAAGGCCAATTGTATAAACTATTTACAAAAATTAATGGTTAGGAGGCAGGAGACGCTAATGCTGAATGCCTAGTTACATGTATTCCAGTTTTTGACTCGGATATCCTCGTTGCCTCGCACGATATTTTTTTGTGAAGAGTTGCTTATCCACCAACCAGCTTATAGTCTAATGCTGCAGCACTTCATAATTATTCACTCAAAATTTTGAAACACACAAGCGTCGGAGACAATCTTCATAGGCAGTATTACAATTTTTTTAACGAATACACCTCCATTTGACTGTATATTTCTGTATATTTCTTGAGTACAATCTAGATTTCGGCTTTCACGCCATTATCGAGTGCAATTATCTTAGACCATTAACAACACTTTTCTGTGTACTGTTCAGGATGGCACATACACAGTTAAACACACTTACTTAACATTGGTATACATGATACAAAATTAATGCCTTGTAGGAAACAAAAGATTTGTTGTTTACCTCCTTTGGGCTGACTTCCTCAGATATTATGTACCTCTTCGATAAAGTACCGCATCCCTGCAAGACGTTAACTTTATACCATTTAAATAAATGTTAAGCCAATGTGTTGAACTGTGTATTTATCATCCTGCACAGTACACAACAAAATGATGGTAATTGTGTAAGAACGTTATAGCCGCTAATGACGTGAAAGCCGAAATCTAGAGTGTACACAAATGGCTCAAATGGCTCTGAGCACTATGGGACTTAACATCTGAGGTCATCAGTCCCCTAGAACTTAGAAGTACTTAAACCTAACTAACCTAACGACATCACACACTTCCATGCCCGAGGCAGGATTCGAACCTGCGACCGCAGCAGCAGCGCGGTTCCGGACTGAAGCGCCTAGAACCGCTTAGCCACAACGGCCGGCAGAATGTACACAAAAAATGTACAGAAATATACAGTCAAATAGCGATGTATTCTTTCAGAAGAACACTGTATGACAGTGACTCGGCAAAATCGAAAACATTTTAGAGCATGACAGTGATTTTTTTATTATTACAATTGATTCTCTATAGTGAAGAGGCGCGTTACGATCTTATCTGATGTACTGTACGCAATAGATACTAGTGGAATATAGATTTAGTATATGATATGCAGAGAGATACTAATCGTTGAAAGTTATCAATTTCATATACGCCCGAAAACAGTTATAACTTGAATAATGAGGTAAACTTTTGTAAAATAGTGACTGCTGGCTTTTAATTCCCCCGCAACATTTATCTATCTGGTAAGTACGATTCGTCAGCGGTGTAAAGGATCGTCATACCAAATGAGATGTAAATCTCTTCGAGCATCATTAGTGGGTCCTACAGGGGTTTTTAAAAAATTTTGCTCTAGAATATCTGAGAACGCTGTAAATGCGATATCATCAGCTTTAAGAATGTGTAACTCATAGTCTCCAGAACGAGATTGAAAAGTTGCTCTGACGACACCTTGGTGGCTGTTAAACTTCAGCGCTGAAGGTTGCAAACGCTGAGTGATCTACTGAAGTGGAGAATTCTTATTTTTTGCAGCGGCTGGCGGCTGAGTCAGCAGTTTCCTCGTGGAGGACGCGTCCGCAGTTGGCAGCTGTCAGCGCAGCTAGAACTGTGCTAGCTAGCACACAGGCGTGTGGACACCCACCGTGCAAAACCCTAGTAGCGCCGTGTCGATAGACGGCTTAAAGGCGCCACCCACGCGTGCTAGGCTGATGCGTACTGGCAAATGCTGATCCGCGCTGCTTTCACACCGCCCTAGTCTCTCACCACTGACAAGCCTCTTCCCTTTGAATTTGCCGGTTTCACAAAAGCCATACAAATACTCCAATCAAACGTTGATCCTGCTACCTAAGCTCTGCTGGATGCAAGAGATTGGGCACTCTCTATTTGCAAAACAAACGCCAAACAATTATAATTCTATGAAATAAATTAATCACACTATAATAACATGATAGATCGATGGGACGAAATCAGTGAACACGCAATCGCACGAAATGACATGAGTGGAAACAGGCGAGAAATGCCGATGTTGCAATGTAATGAAGCTATCGTGTCAGTTTAAAATATGCGCCACACCGGGACTCGAACCAGGATTTTCTGCTTACCAATAGGCGACATTTTTAAAACAAAAGCAGTATTTATTTCGGTCATATAAAATATAGCGAGAAAATATTTATGCAAGTAATATGTCACCAGAGTTTTCTGTTCAAAAATGGTTCAAATAGCTCTGAGCACTATGCGACTTAACTTCTAAGGTCATCAGTCTCCTAGAACTAATTAAACCTAACTAACCTAAGGACATCACACACATCCATGCCCGAGGCAGGATTCGAACCTGCGACCGTAGCTGTCGCTCGGCTACAGACTGTAGCGCCTAGAACCGCACGGCCACTCCGGCCGGCAGAGTTTTCTGTCATTATAGTCCTGTACGTACGTGTATGAATTATTATTCACTGTTTGATACCTGAAACATTCATTGGCAGTTATCACGAAACAGTATTACAAATGTGTATGGTGGCATTTTCTTATTAAGAGATGTATACCATTTCTGTTTCTGCCACAGGCTGTTATAATCCATTACAATCAGTAGCACTTCAGTGTTTTGGCTTATTGCTAAGATTATAAAATGTTGGATTATTAATATTTAACATCAAGCTATTTCCACTGAGAAACATTTTTGAGGATCGTCGATTGTTCTAGATATGCTCTGTGCAGTTCGAATTTTTCGTAATTTGAGGTATCCTTGTTTCTTTACTACTGCTTGTCCCATCATTTTAGCACCTTATGCTCCACCCTCTACTTGGTTCAAATGGCTCTGACCACTATGGGACTTAACATCTATGGTCATCAGTCCCCTAGAACTTAGAACTACTTAAACCTAACTAACCTAAGGACATCACACAACACCCAGCCATCACGAGGCCCCTCTACTTAAACAGTCTTCTGCTGCCGTTCTTGTTTCCCTCTCTCCATAACAAGTACAGCACGCCAAGTATTTTCTTGAGCTACTTATTTTTCCTATTTCCGCGGCTCAGTTCTGTTATCGAAACATCATCCAGAAGTATACTGAAAACTCGTAGTCTTTCTATGGCTTCCTTTCACATAAGAAGAGAAACCTTTTGCCTCTGGGCGGTTAGTGCAAATGGATGGTAAAACTTTTTCCTCATAATCGAGGCCCAGTTGTCTGTACATTATGGGCAATTGTTCTGCCTCTGCTCTTGACAGCAACCACGACAATAACAGTAATCATCTTCCAAGTGCTTGCTTCCCCTAGGAGAAGAAATTTTAGGTAGCCGCGATCTAATGTCATTCATTATTCGCTACTGGAACTATGAGATTCTAAAGTGCATGCCTTCTGCGTAAATATCCGTTTTGACACCAGTAGTTCTGCTGAATATTGTGGCCCTATAACCATCTTCAACTGTGCAGAGGAACTGAGCCGCACCATAAGCAGTTAATATCTTCAGTTCTGTTTCACCACCCTTAGGACTTTTCCATAGCGACTAGAAAACCACTGAGCTTACCCTGTGCCATAAACATTGCTGAATTCTTGGTCAGTCCTGAGCTGCTGAACCAGATATGTCTTTTAGGAGTTAACGCGGTCACTACAGGCAGTTTCACAACAGTTCCCACAAACTAAAACCCTACAAGTAACATCGGGCCGAAGGTGGACACCCAAAGGTATCCTTAGGCTATATGAACATGCCACCACACCTGACTCAAATGTTAGTGAATTTTCTAGCTATGACTTCCAAACATTACTGTTAGAGGTTCTCCGTAGGCGTACGCGGGAGTAGAAACACTGGGAGAACGTGCAGGAGCTGGAAAAAAATATGGAAATGTCAAAAACCACATTACCATGTCTAATACAGTGTGGGAAAACCGTTGGCATTCAAAACAGATTCCAGTCGTCCCGGACCTGATAACTACAGGTCCTGTATGGTTTTTAAGGGAACCTTATACCAGTCTTCCTGGAAAATAGTTGCAAGTTCAGGTAATTATGATGGAGATGGATAGCGATCACGCACCCTTCTCTCCAAAAGACCACAAATACTCAATAATATTGAGGCCTGGTGTCTGACTGCCAAGGAAGATGAGATAGTTCATCCTCATGCTCACAAAACCAGTCCTGCACGATGGGAGTTGTGTGAACGGGGGTCTTGCCGTCTTGAAACACAGCCTTATCATTTTGGAACACACATTCCGCTATGGGATGGACCTGATCAGCCAAAATGGTCACATAATCCTTGACAGTAATGGGACGTTGCAGAATATCCATGGGGCCATGGAATAACACGATATGGCTGTCCAGAACATCACTGAACCACGCCACGTTTCATTCTCTGGACGTAAACTTTGCCAGAACTTGGAAACAGTATGCAACAAAACTCATCCGACTAAATGACTTTTTTCCATAGTTCCATAGTCTGAGTTTTATGGCTTTGGCACCGCAGTTTCCTGTTACGGCCATTAACATCACTGTTGAGTGGTTTTAGAATTCCCGCTCACTCTGCAGTTCTACATCTACATCCATACTCCACAAGCCACCTGACGGTGTGTGGCGGAGGGTACATTGAGTACCTCTATCGTCTCTCCCTTCTATTCCAGTCTCGTATTGTTCGTGGAAAGAAGGATTGTCGGTATGCTTCTGCGTGGGCTCTAATCTCTCTGATTTTATCCTCATGGTCTCTTCGCGAATATGCGTAGGAGGGAGCAATATACTGCTTGACTCTTCGGTGAAGGTATGTTCTCGAAACTTCAACAAAAGCCCGTACCGAGCTACTGAGCGTCTCTCCTGCAGAGTCTTCCACTGGAGGTTATCTCTCATCTTCGTAACGCTTTCGCGATTACTAAATGATCCTGTAACGAAGCGCGCTGCTCTCCGTTGGATCTTCTCTATCTCTTCTATCAACGCTATCTGGTACGGATCCCACACCAGTGAGCAGTATTCAAGCAGTGGGCGAACAAGCGTACTGTAACCTACTTCCTTTGTTTTCGGATTGCATTTCCTTAGGATTCTTCCAATGAATCTCAGTCTGGCATCTGCTTTACCGACGATCAACTTTATATGATCATTCCATTTTAAATCACTCCTAATGCCTACTCCCAGATAATTTAGGGAATTATCTGCTTCCAGTTGCTGACCTGCTATATTGTAGCTAAATGATAAAGGATCTTTCTTTCTAAGTATTCGCAGCACATTACACTTGTCTACATTGAGATTCAATTGCCATTCCCTGCACCATGCGTCAATTCGTTGCAGATCCTCCCGCATTTCAGTACAATTTTCCATTGTTACAACCTCTCGATGGCCGTCTTAGTCTCGTGGACGAATAGCGCGAACTGGGTTTCATACGATCGTCTTTTTCGAAACCCATGCTGATTCCTACATAGTAGATTTCTAGTCTCCAGAAAAGTCATTATACTCGAACATAATACGTGTTCCAAAATTCTACAACTGATCGACGTTAGAGATATAGGTCTATAGTTCTGCACATCTGTTCGACGTCCCTTCTTGAAAACGGGGATGACCTGTGCCTTTTTCCAATCTTTTGGAACGCTACGCTCTTGTAGAGACCTACGGTACACCGCTGCAAGAAGGGGGGGGGGGGGGGGGGGGCGCAAGTTCCTTCGCATACTCTGTGTAAAATCGAACTGGTATCCCATCAGGTCCAGCGGCCTCACCTCTTTTGAGCGATTTTAATTGTTTTTCTATCCCTCTGTCATCCATTTCGATATCTACCATTCTGTCATCTGTGTGACAATCTAGAGAAGGAACTACACTGCAGTCTTCCTCTGTGAAACAGCTTTGGAAAAAACATTTAGTATTTCGTCCTTTAGTCTGTTATCTCTGTTTCAGTACCATTTTGCTCACAGAGTGTCTGGACATTTTGTTTTGATCCACCTACCGCTTTAACATAAGACCAAAATTTCTTAGAATTTTCTGCCAAGTCAGTACATAGAACTTTACTTTCGAATTCATTGAACGCCTCTCGCATAGCCCTCCTCACACTACATTTCGCTTCGTGTAATTTTTGTTTGTCTGCAAGGCTTTGCCTATGTTTATGTTTGCTGTGAAGTTCCCTTTGCTTCCGTAGCATCAGTTGTTGTACTACCTTGGCTCTTTTCCATCTCTTACGATCTTGCTTGGCACATACTCATCTAATGCTTCACTGTCCAGCCTGTCTCTGCGGTATACATTCCAATCTGAGTTTAGGATTTCATTACTGTTTACGTCTGGTTTCAGCTTACGGAGCACCTTTCGTGTTGTTTTGATACTAACAGGGTTCGCGGGTGCGATATTCAGTTCTGCAGTGTCTTTTGCCACTGTCGTCCTCTTATTTTTCGTCATGATCCTTTTCAGTGGTCGTCTGTCACAATCACTCAGCACACACTTTTGTTCGTGTTCTGACTTAACGGAAGATGTTTCTCCGCTTTCCCTGTAACCAGTATAAATCTTCAGTACGGTGCGTCTTGCAAAACCAAACACTTTGGCTTCCTCGGTTACGGAAGCAATCATCATAAGAACGCCAACAATTTGCCCACATTGGGATTCATTTAACTGCGACATAATGCACTCATAACTAAACGGATCACTGTCCTGATCATTGCACACGTGTCGTTCGCCGTCAAATACAACAGCGCCAGCTGCAGGCTTAGATAGCCTCTGCATTTACTGTACGTTCAAGAACGCATTCTCACGATGTTTCCATATTTTTGTCTAACCTCTGTGTTTGGTGGAGGAAATTCGTCCTCACTGGTATATAACATTTCGACAGGATAAAGCACAGTCTTCCAACGACTCCGTTTCCGCAGTGGTGTTATTCCCACATACCCCGTGAGAGAACCTCTAGTTGTAGTGTTCGGAAATCATTGATGGGAACTTCAGTGACAATGAAAGTAGGAGTCAGCCTAGATGCATCTTCAGACAGCCTAATTGTCTGAGGTGATTACTCGTGAAAAGCAGAAAATCTGGGTTCGAGTTCTGGTGTGGCAAAAATTTTCAGTTATCACGGCATATTTACTAAATTCTAATTTTAATTAAAAAATTATATTTTGGCATCAGTCAGATGGTTTCTGTTTCATCCAGTGCAAGGTCGACGGTTAAAATATAGTCACCAAGTTAAGGTAATTACTATACAGCATTTATCAGTAGCAAGCATTGGCGAATCTTGTAGCAGCAAACAACGTGACCATAAGGTTGTGTTCCGTCTGGCATTTACACGGTCCAGCCACATTAATGTGACCACCGCGTATATTCGACGTCGACGTCAGACAGCAGATGGCAACTCTTAGCAGCGGATAGTATATAAAGCGTGTCAGGGAGACGAGCATTACAGTGCAATCGTCGTCGCAATGCGGAAAGGGAGCGGTTTATCTGATGTCCAAAAGGGAGTGATCATTGGCTTTCGGGCCAAGAGTGGAAGCATTTCTGAAACGGCTAAGTTTTTAAACTGTTCGCGTGGCGCTGCGGTTAAAGTATATCGTGCTAAGCAGAATGGCGCTATCCAAAACCGGCACCGAGGGAACTGTGGCGCACCACGAGCCATATATGATAGGGTGTGAACGTCGGCTGTAGAGATACGTAGGACGAATAGACCTGCGACTGTTAAGCGTCTGACTGCCCAAATGAAGGAGCTACCAACAGTGTCACCTCAGCTACCGTTCAGCGAACGTTTCTGTGTCCACTGAGTGGAGACAGGTGGCCTTTTCTGATGAATCATGTTTCATGCTCCATCAAACAAACGGCCGTTAGCATGTACGGCATGAAACGCCAGAGAAAGGCTCTGCAACAGTTGGCAGAATGGGTCCGGACCGAAGGTGGAAGCATCAGAGTTCGTGGCATACCTTAGGTAATCTCGTCATTCTGGAAGACACAATGGATCGACACAAGTATGCATCTACCCTTGTGGCCATGTCCACTTGTAGATGCAGTCTGATTTTTCTTGCCACTGTGGTATCTACCAGCATGACAATGAAACATGCCACGCAGCTCGCAGTGTGTGTGTGTGTGTGTGTGTGTGTGTGTGTGTGTGTGTGTGTGTGTGTTGTTCGAAGAGCACCAGGATGAATTTACCGTACTCTCCTGGCCTCTAAACTCCGCAGATTTAAACCCACTCGAGTATCTGTGGGACCACCTCGAACGGGCTGTTCACGTCATTGATCTTCTATCGAGAAACCTAGCAAAACTGGCCATGGCGCTGCGTCGACATGACTTCACATCCCTGTCGGTACCTATCAGAACCTGACTGATTCTCTTCCTGCACATCTCACAGCGGTCCGCGCTGCAAAAGTTTGACAGGTGATCATATTACTGTGACTGGACAATGTGTAACAAAAAAAAAAAAAAAAAAAAAATTTGCCATATCAACTGTAAATGAGAGTGTTATTATCATTATTACGATTGTTGTATTATTATTGTTATTACTTATGTTATTATTATCGTTACTACTAGTACTACTTTTAAGATTTTTGTAGTGATAAATCGTTTGGTGAAAGACTGGAAAAAAATATGACGAGACTCGAACTTAATACGAGCACGCTTCTAGTCAGTCCGCTTATAAAATCTTGCTAATGCCGCTGCTCGACTGCCAGTTCTCTCGTATGTTATTCATCACTCTAGTAAAATTTTGAACCTCGATTTATCGAAAAAAATTGAGAACCGCCTCGTACTACAGCAGGATTTGTTACACGTATGTATGTACTGCAATCGTGTGAAAGATGTGTAAAATCGGTGACCCGTTTGGTGTGCTTCACGAAAGAAATATACCAAAGAGATTAGTTGGTAATGAATCTATTCTTTAGCGACTTCACTGAAAAATTTTGTTTCATGCCTCGAGCTTAAGAATGTGAAATGCCTCTATAGGCGGTATGTAAAAAGCGGCATCCCTTGTGTCGGTGTGAGGTAGCTCAGGAAGCAACATTGTTCCAAGATCACTCAACGTTTTGACGTTTGAAATTCAAAGTATCAACCTACATCTTCAATAAGGCATTCGTTTCAAAACTACAGGAACCGGAATTGTAGTCATAGCCGAAATTTTCATCTGAGGTTTAGACATTCCACCAGTCATTACAGGACACAGCGGAAAAAAATTAATCATTCCCGGGAGACACCACCCTAATAACGTGTAGTGCCACCTCCAGCCTTTATAATGGCCTCAGTTCAGGGAGGAAGGGAGACCACAAGTATCTTCAATTGTGGCAGGTCAAAGAGGATGGCAGACCACAAGTTTCTTAAGGTGTGCCACATCCTGTTCAAGCCATTCATCGCCCCTTTCCTTGATAATGGCCTCAGGTCAAAGGAGAAGGGAGAGCACAAGTTTATTCAGGTGTGCCGTGTCCTGCTGAAGCCAGTCATCGCACATAGACTTAATAATGGCCTCAGTTCAGAGATGAAAGGAGACCAGAAGTTTCTTCAGGGATGCCATATCCTGCTGAAGCCAGTCATCATGACTACCTTTGTTAATGTCCCCAGTTTGCCGGCCGCTGTGGTCGAGCGGTTCTAGGCGCTTCAGTCCGGAACCACGCAGCTGCTACGATCGCAGGTTCGAATCCTGCCTCGGGCATAGATGTGTGTGATGTCCTTAGGCTAGTTAGCTTTAAGTAGTTCTAAGTCTAGGGGACTGATGACTTCAGATGTTAAGTTCCATAGTGCTCAAAGCCATTTGAACCTTTTGGCCATTGATGCACTCGATGGCTTGCCTCACTTGAAAGGAGTCGGTTTTGGTGATCTACGGGTAAATTTCGAGCTGGATATCAAAGGTCGTGGGATAGAATCCTGGTCAGACACCAGGATATTTAAGTCTCTTTTATGCTAGCCTTCACGTCCCACTAATGTGAAGTAGCACCAAGAGCGACATGTGGTTCAGATCCCACGTTGAACTATAGGTTCCCTTTCCCCAGTTGGACTAGTGGGGTTGGTTAAAAGTGAACAAGTTGCCGAAGTGGCGTACAATTGAAAAAAACAAGTGTAAATAGGCGACAGAACGTACCTCTTGAGGGACTCCCAGCCCATTATGACTTACGAATTTACTGTTTTTACTTGAAAAGAGTCAAAATGGCGACTTGTCGGACAACAAAGTACATGCCTCCAATTAGCTGTTGCCCATTTCCTGTTTTGTGGGGTCCATTGCAGACCTACAGCTTTAAATGCCACTGTGAGCAATAGTTCTTTGCAGGGTACCCGAAAGCAAATATTCACTGTTCAGAAATCACTTCACAGTGTTCACTCTGAAAAGGGTTGAAATGGACCTGCGTTCGTTGACACTGTTAATTCTTCTCGGGTTTGAAACTGTTGCCATTAACAAGGTGTAACACTTCTCTCTGGTTCCTGTCTGTTGGGATCTCTTGACTGCCACTGTTTCCATCACGCGTTGCATAGCTACGAGTGATTGTAGTCACGTTGAGAAGTCCGCGTTCATACACCAATAAATCGGGCAACTCACTGTGCTTCCATGGACACGGTGGAGAGTGACACGACCGTCTGGTATCACTTGTACGCCAAAGGGGCAAGTGTATGTCTTAAGAGGATTACTAATATTGTCCGTTGGGCTTATTTTGAAAGCTACACTACTGGCCATTAAAATTGATACACCACGAAGATGACGTGCTACAGAAACGAAATTTATCCAACAGGAAGAAGATACTGTGATATGCAAATGATTAGCTTTTCAGAGCATTCACACAAGGTGCGCGCCGGTGGCGACACCTACAATGTGCTGACATGAGGAAAGTTTCAAACCGAGTTCTCATACACAAACAGCAGTTGACCGGCGTTGCCTGGTGAAACGTTGTTGTGATGCCTCGTGTAAGGAGGAGAAACGCGTACCATCACGTTTCCGACTTTGATAAAGATCGGATTGCAGCCTATCGCGATTGCGGCTTATCGTATCACGACATTGCTGCTCGCGTTGGTCGAGATCCAATGACTGTCAGCAAAATATGGAATCGGTGGCTCAAATGGCTCTGAGCACTATGGGACTTAACATCTGAGGTCATCAGTCCCCTAGAACTTAGAACTACTTACACCTAACTAACCTAAGGACGTCACACACATCCATGCCCGAGGCAGAATTCGAACCTGACACCGTAGCGGTCGCGCGGTTCCAGACTGAAGCGCCTAGAACCGCGCGGCCACAGCGGCCGGCATGGAATCGGTGGTTTCAGGAGGGTAACACGGAACGCCGTGCTGGATCCCAACGCCCTCGTATCACTAGCAGTCGAGATGACAGGCATCTTACACGCATGGCTGTAACGGATCGTGCAGCCACGTCTCGATCCCTGAGTCGCCGGCCACGGTAGCCGAGCGGTTCTAGGCGCTACAGTCTAGAACCGCACGACCGCTACGGTCGCAGGTTCGAATCCTGCCTCGGGCATGGATGTGTGTAATCTCCTTATGTTAGATTTAAGTAGTTCTAAGTTCTAGGGGACTGATGACCTCCGATGTTAAGTCCCATAGTGCTAAGAGCCACTTTGATCCCTGAGTCAACAGACGGGGACGTTTGCAAGACAACAACCATCTGCACGAACAGTTTGACGACGTTTGCAGCGGCATGGACTATCAGCTCGGAGACCATGGCTGCGGTTACCCTTGATGCTGCATCACAGACAGGAGCGCCTGCGATGGTGTACTCAACAACGAACCTGGGTGCATGAATGGCAAAACTTCATTTTTTCGGATGAATCCAGGTTCTGTTTACAGCAACATGACGGTCGCATCCGTGTTTGGCGACATCGCGGTGAACGCACATTGGAAGCGTGCATTCGTCATCGCCATACTGGCGTATCACGCGGCGTGATGGTATGGGGCGCCATTGGTTACATGTCTCGGTCAACTCTCGTTCGCATTGACGGCACTTTGAACAGTGGACGTTACATTTCAGATGTGTTACGACCCGTGGCTCTACCACTCATTCGATCCCTGCGAAACCCTACATTTCAGCAGGATAATGCACGACCGCATGTTGCAGGTCCTGTACGGGCCTTTCTGGATACAGAAAATGTTGACCGCTGCCCTGGCCAGCACATTCTCCAGATCTCTCACCAACTGAAAACGTCTGGTCAATGGTGGCCGAGCAACTGGCTCGTCACAATACGCCAGTCACTACTCTTGATGAACTGTGGTATCGTGTTGAAGCTGCATGGGCAGCTGTACCTGTACACGCCATCCAAGCTCTGTGTGACTCAGTGCCCAGGCGTATCAAGGCCGTTATTACGGCCAGAGGTGGTTGTTCTGGGTACTGATTTCTCAGGATCTATGCACCCAAATTGCGTGAAAATGTAATCACATGTCATTTATAGAATAATATATTTGTCCAATGAATACCCGTTTATCATCTGCATTTCTCCTTTGTGTAGCAATTTTAATGGCCAGTAGTGTAATAGTGTGTGTATATCTTTGTAACTTGCAGACGCAAGCGCGGCGGGGGTGGATCAGGATACGCTGCGCGTGCCCAGCCAGAGCTCTGTGCACGACCAGGAGCGCGACCACGACCGCGACGCGTCTCCCGGGTCGTCCGCCGCCGCGTCGGCGGCCGACGCCCCCGCATCACCCAGCGTGCGCCGCAGCGGCAGTGAACGGCTCAAGGACAGCGCGCGGGCTCTGCTGAAGCGCGTCGACAGCCTCAAGGCGCGCCGCCGCAAGCGCCTGCACCGTGAGGCCGCCGTCGTCCAGGGCCCGCAGGTACGTTCTGTGTCACACTCTGAATACCGACCGAATGGTGTACTATTTGTGCACCGTCCATCTAAAAACTTCCGAGACTGATTATATTCCTGGCGTATACGGACATCAGCACAGTAAGTACGGTGCCACCTTGAACTGAAAATTGCAAGTATCATATACATGAAATATATTCGCAATTGTAAATATGGACAGCCAGCAGCTGTATAATTGAATGGCGACAACGAACATTTGTGCCGGACCGGGACTCGAACCACGACTTCCCGCTTATCGCATGTGGTCGCCTTACCATTAGGCCATCCGAACACGCTCCACGGCCAGACCCAGACTACCATATATCGTCGACCGTGTGTTTACAATCTGCCCTCGTACATTCATTATGGATATTCCCGTACATGGGAAATATTTTAATTGAAAGTCGCTTGCCTGGTGTCGGCGAATAAATACGATATTGCAGTTCCTGTATTATTCATAAATGCGATGCGGTGTGCCAATATTTGCATGTATGCATGTCCGAAGGAACATTGTATCGTAATTCTGAAGAAAAAGCACTGCGATATCGTAAACAACATATGAACATTCGGCCAATCAGTTGTGAGCAGGCTATGTTAAGTAATGAACGTGCGGCCCTAGTGTGTCACAAAACGCAATGGAGTAACAGCTCTAAATCAACATTCTCCAGAATGTTTGAAGAAGAGAACAGTGTGCGTTAAGTTTGTCCCGCACGCATTGGTTTCTAAACAAAAACGACGACACGTGGACGCCTGCCGTGACTTGACTGAAATGCAAAACGTGGACTATTATTTTCTGGAAAAAATCGTCACGGATAATGAGGCCTAATGTTATTAATAGAACTTGCCATAAAACGACCAAGCGCAAATTTACAAGAAGGGTGAACGCTTTGACGACATACAACTGCATCTTCATGGTTATTCGGCAATTCATACTTAAGTGACTGGCAGAGGGTTCACTGAACCACCTCCAGAATATTTCTCCACAGTTCCACTCTCAAACAGCGTGTGGGGAAAATGACCATTTAAATCTTCCGGTAAACGCTCTGATTGCTCTTATTTTGTTATGATGACCATTACTTTCTATATAAGTCGGTGTCAATAAAATGTTTTCACTTGCAGAGCAGGAAGTTGGTGAGTGAAATTTCGTGAAAAGATCTCGCGGCGACGAAAAACGCCGATGTTTTAATAATTGCCACGCCAACTCGTGTATCATACCCGTGACACTCTCGCGCCAGTTTTACCATAATGCAAAACGAGCTGCTCTTCCTTGGACGTTTTCCATGTCCTCCGTCAAACCTATCTGGTAAGGAACCCATACCGCACGACAGTACTCGAACAGAGGACGGACAAGCGTGTTGTAGGTAGCCTCTTCAGTAGACCTTTTGTATCTTCTAGGTGTTCTACCAATAAAACACAGTCTTTTGTTTGCCTTCTCCACAACCTTACCTATGTGATCGCTGCAATTTAAGTCGTTCGTAATGGTAATTCCTAGGTATTTAGTTGAATTGACGGCCGTTAGATTTGTGTGATCTATCATGTAACCGAAATTTAACGGATTGATTTTAGTACACACGGGGATGGCCTCACAATTTTCCTTCTTTAGAGCCAGTTGCCAGTTATCGCATCATACAGATATCGTGTCTTAGTCGTTTTGCAATTGGTTTTTGATGTTTTGATGAGTGTATTAGACGATCAATGACAGAATTATATACAACCAATCAAAGACGTCTGGAACAGCAGAGGGCGTCCAACACTTCCTTGGTGAACGCCAGATTGAGCGTTCTGTGCATTCTACTCAAATGGGGGGGGGGGGGGGGGGGAGGCTATGTAGAACATCTGAAGCATTAAAACCGCCACCTTAACTGTTATCTATTTCTTTTTTATTAATCCAGTCTCCAAACTTTTCGGACCGAGCGAGGTAGTGCAGTGGTTCGAACCCGAATCCAGCCATACTGATTTAGTTTTTCCGAGATTTCCCTAAGTCGCTTAAGGCAAATGCCAGGATGGTTCCTTCGAAAGAACACGGGCGCTATCCTTCTCCATCCTTTCCTAATCCGAACTTGTGCTCCGTCTCTCAAATGACCTCGTTATCGACGGGACTTTAAACACTGATCTCCTCCGTCTCGAAACTTCTCGGAATAACGGGTTTTATAGAAATGTGGTTCGTCTCGTCGCACTATCCCATGTCCACTGTCACTTTATTATATGCAATATGACATCGATAAACACTCGTGTTGCTTGGTACTATCTGTGGCCCAGGTGCGAATTTATAATTTTAGATATTAGATATATCGTTTTCCAAATTTCTCATCTAACTTTTGGAGAATAAAGTAGTATCAAACCTAGAGCTGGTAAGGAATTCTAGAATATTCGAACAATGTTTAACACTGGATATTTTCCACGTTCTGGCACACGTGGTTCACCTTGCGTTATAGCCGCTTGTGGAGAACATTTGAGCTAGCTAAAAGCGCCTCTTCACAAAAAACTGACACCCTTCGAGAATCCACAGGTACGCCGCAACCCACAGGAAGTTGAGTACCGCAAGACACACAGAGATAGATCCTCGACTAAGAAGAAAAAAAAACGAACAGGTGCTAGTACGACTCACGCTGTGAGGACTCCGTACAAACTTAACAATGTATATAGATAATTCATTTATGGGTTCTGATGAGTGAGTTTCTGAGTATCAAAATATGTAACATAAATGGCCGTATCTTTTGATTTCATTGACACAGAAGCTTACATTCTTTACACCGCTAAGGGACCGTAGACCTTAGTCTTTGACATATATTTCAACTTGATACCTCTATCCGTTAATAAGAAAAAGTGGTCTTACCAGACAGACAGACGGACAAAAAGGTATTCTATAAGAGATCCAATTCTAAAAATTAAAGTACGGAATCCTAAAAAAGCGTAGCAGAAATACATATTTCTTCAAAAGTAAGCGAAGCAACTGAAAGAAACAGCATTTACAAATTCGCCTCTCAATAATAGTTTGCAGACATGTGTGCACAGTTGCAGTACTAACTGTGTTTACAATCGAGGTACTGAGTGAAATACTGATAATGGTGCATCCACACTTCGGTATTATATTTCACAAACTTTGACGTCAAAGTTGTTAGAGTTTGCTAATGTTTTAGTTCTCTTAATAAATTTCATCATACACGTAATTCTCAAATTTTCGGATGAATGCTTTTCAAATGTATTTCTATAAATCTCTGAACTGCATTTTGTTGGAGATTATGCTAAAACGATGTCTCAAGAACGACAAGTACAAATACTACTATTTTTATCATTATTATTGTTTTGTTAAAACATTTTGTATGTTTCATTATTACTGTCGTAACCGTAGGCATCTATGTCACATTAAAGTGAGGGGGGAAGGGTGGTGATGGCAAGTGAGATTGGGGGAGGGGCGGGGGCGGGCCGAGAAGGAGCTGTAGTAAACTTTGCCCCTCCTCCCACTCAGAACCGGATGCAAGATCTGTCTCTTCTGCGGGCATACATGACGAATTACATTTTTACAACAATAAACTAAATTGTGAACGCTGGTGATTTACTGAGTCTAACTAGTATGGCTCCCGTAATAACCAACGACAATCTGGAGCCATGTCAAGTTTTCCACTACTGTCTTTAAAAGTAAGAGTGAAGATAACTTCATGATGTTAGTATTTCCAACAATGTGCACAATGGTAGAGAAGTCGGCAATCGTAAAACCGCTCTGCGGAAATCTACAAATATTTCATTTCTGTACGAAGTAACTACTTTGTCTTGCGATTCGTAGTAGTAATGTCCATCCTATAATATTTAGCAGCATGTATTGACCAAGTACTTGTTACGAATGTAGTGTAGAATTTTTATGACGCTAACAGAAGAACAATTTACTGTCAAATAGTCATCATACTGTAATCTTAGTACAGAGTGGTAAAAAATAAAACTAGCCCGGAAAATACTTACAATAAGACACGCAGAAAGGACCTTTGTTAATGAATAGCACAAAAGATGCTGGAAATGGCCACTATTTACGACGACGCAGTGCTGTGCTGGATTTATCAAATTAGACACACTCTTTGCAGCTCTGCCTGAGGGATAGTAGCCAGAACGTTTCCAGTATTCTGCTGTATATTTTCAAGTGCGCGAGGATTATTTGAGTATTCCCCAAACGCAAAAATAACAGAGATAAAGCGATCGAGGTGGCCTGGAGATTGCACTGCCTCTGCTTCTTTTCGTCTCATGACGGAACACTTCTTTGACCCGTGACAAGTTTGTCAAAGTTGTGTGTACCGTTGTTCCATCTTGCTGAAAACATCAATGCAGTAGTTCATATTCTGTGAATTGATCCACAAATAAACTGAGCAGTTTCTAGACATACCATTTAGCGTTAACAGTTAGGTGGAGGAGTCGTGTTGCGATGCACGCCAGACATACCAAATACCAATCTTGAGATTATGGACGGCTCTTAAAATTACTGATGAGGATTTCACGATGCATAAGTGCGCAAGTTCTGTGGGACTAAACACGGCAGCTCCTCTCACTCACTAAAACGTAATGACACAGCGAAGCAATCTGGACAGAGCACGCTGGAGATACGCGACGGTAGAAATTTACCTCTACATATATACTCCGAGAACCGCTGTGAAGTGCAACGCAGAGCGTACGTCCCACTGTACCAGTTGTTGGGGCTCGTTCGCGTTCCACTCATGTATGGAGCGTGGGTAGAATGATTCTTTAAATGCTCCTGTGCGTGCTGTAATGAATCTAATTTCTACTCACGTTCCCTTGGGGAGCGACATGTATTAGGTTGTAGTATACTCCCAATGTTATCATTTAAAGCCGGTTCTACGAAAACTCTGAGGTTACTATTAATGCTGTCTGCAATATTATTAACACACAGCCTCGCGCGATTAGCCGAGCGGTCTAAGGCGCTGCAGTCATGGACTGTGCGCCTGGTCCCGGCGGAGGTTCGAGTCCTCCCTCGGGCATGGGTGTGTATGTTTGTCCTTAGGATAATTTAGGTTACGTAGTGTGTAAGCTTAGGGACTGATGACCTAAGCAGTTAAGTCCCGTAAGATTTCACACACATTTGAACATTTGAACATTAACACACAACAGTAACAGCAAGGAACCCAACACACTTCCCTAGCATACATACGAAGTTACATCTAGTCTGTCGCTGCATCTCCATCCAAGATAAAATGCTGCGTCCTTCCTATCCTACTTTTGACAATAACAGTAGGTGTGGTACTGTGTAAAATGCTTTTCAGAAATCGAAAAATACAGCATCTACCTGACTGCCTTGATCCATGGCTTACCTCATTATGTTTCAGCTCAGAATATATTCTAAGATTCTACAACAGATGGACGTCATGGATATTGGATGGTAGCTTTGTGGATCACTTCTGCTATCCTCCCTGTAGATCGGTGTGACCTGTGCTTTCTTCCAGCTATTGGGCGCGGCTTTTTGTTCGCGTGATCTACGTTACATTATAGCTAACAAAATTGCTGCCTCGGTCTCAAATTTGGTATACAATCTGATACGGATTGCATCGGGCCCTGGGGCTTTGTTCAGTTTTAACGATTTCAGCTGTTCTTCGACGCCACTGACACTAAGATTTATTTCACTCGCCCTTTCAGGAGTAGGACAATTAAACTGAGGCAGTACTGCAGAGTTTTGCTTCGTAAAGGAACATTTGAAGCAGGAAGTAAGTACTTCTGCTTTAGCTTTGCTACTTTCAGTTTCTGTTTCTGTCTTGTCCAAGAGTTACTGGACACTAATTTCTGCTACTAACAGCCTTTACACAAGACCAGAATTTCTCTGTGTTTCGTGAAAGATCTTTCGACAACATTCTGCTACTAGGCGTTGAAGGCTTCACGCATTGCTGCTTTGACAGCCAAACGCAATTCATTCAGCATCTTTCTATATATAGCCCTATGCTTTGTTTTATATCTATTATGCAGTAGTCTCCCTTTCTTTAGAAATTTCTTTACAGTTACTGTATACCATGGAGGATCTCTCACTTCATAACTATTCTACTGGATACATATACACTCCTGGAAATGGAAAAAAGAACACATTGACACCGGTGTGTCAGACCCACCATACTTGCTCCGGACACTGCGAGAGGGCTGTACACGCAATGATCACACGCACGGCACAGCGGACACACCAGGAACCGCGGTGTTGGCCGTCGAATGGCGCTAGCTGCGCAGCATTTGTGCACCGCCGCCGTCAGTGTCAGCCAGTTTGCCGTGGCATACGGAGCTCCATCGCAGTCTTTAACACTGGTAGCATGCCGCGACAGCGTGGACGTGAACCGTATGTGCAGTTGACGGACTTTGAGCGAGGGCGTATAGTGGGCATGCGGGAGGCCGGGTGGACGTACCGCCGAATTGCTCAACACGTGGGGCGTGAGGTCTCCACAGTACATCGATGTTGTCGCCAGTGGTCGGCGGAAGGTGCACGTGCCCGTCGACCTGGGACCGGACCGCAGCGACGCACGGATGCACGCCAAGACCGTAGGATCCTACGCAGTGCCGTAGGGGACCGCACCGCCACTTCCCAGCAAATTAAGGACACTTGCTCCTGGGGTATCGGCGAGGACCATTCGCAACCGTCTCCATGAAGCTGGGCTACGGTCCCGCACACCGTTAGGCCGTCTTCCGCTCACGCCCCAACATCGTGCAGCCCGCCTCCAGTGGTGTCGCGACAGGCGTGAATGGAGGGACGAATGGAGACGTGTCGTCTTCAGCGATGAGAGTCGCTTCTGCCTTGGTGCCAATGATGGTCGTATGCGTGTTTGGCGCCGTGCAGGTGAGCGCCACAATCAGGACTGCATACGACCGAGGCACACAGGGCCAACACCCGGCATCATGGTGTGGGGAGCGATCTCCTACACTGGCCGTACACCACTGGTGATCGTCGAGGGGACACTGAATAGTGCACGGTACATCCAAACCGTCATCGAACCCATCGTTCTACCATTCCTAGACCGGCAAGGGAACTTGCTGTTCCAACAGGACAATGCACGTCCGCATGTATCCCGTGCCACCCAACGTGCTCTAGAAGGTGTAAGTCAACTACCCTGGCCAGCAAGATCTCCGGATCTGTCCCCCATTGAGCATGTTTGGGACTGGATGAAACGTCGTCTCACGCGGTCTGCACGTCCAGCACGAACGCTGGTCCAACTGAGGCGCCAGGTGGAAATGGCATGGCAAGCCGTTCCACAGGACTACATCCAGCATCTCTACGATCGTCTCCATGGGAGAATAGCAGCCTGCATTGCTGCGAAAGGTGGATATACACTGTACTAGTGCCGACATTGTGCATGCTCTGTTTCCTGTGTCTATGTGCCTGTGGTTCTGTCAGTGTGATCATGTGATGTATCTGACCCCAGGAATGTGTCAATAAAGTTTCCCCTTCCTGGGACAATGAATTCACGGTGTTCTTATTTCAATTTCCAGGAGTGTATATCCAGAGTATGGTCAGCTGTTCCTTTAAACTTCAGTCACAGTTCCTCGTCATATTCCTATCATGAGCTAAACGTTTTAAGTCCCTGATTTAGATATGCAACTACTGCTTATTTGTCTGGTTTGCTGAACATTATAAATTCTTCTACTTGTTTTAGGTGTTCTTTGAACACTCTGAGACACAAAGGAAACACATGACGCACCATGAAGGTATATCCCAATGGGATGGAAATCGGTAGACGTTTTGTACATGCACAGACAAACAAATGATTGCAATTTCATAAAAACTGAGTGATTTTTCCAAGAGAAAGAAATTCACAAATTGAGCGAGTCACTAACGCATTGGTCCACCTCTGGACCTAATGCAAGCAATTATTCGGCTTGGCACTGACAGAATTGTTGGATGTCCTCCGAAGAGATATAGTGGCAAATTCTTTCCAATTAGTTCGTCAATTTCCCGAGCTGGTTGAAGGGCGTTCTTCATAACGCTCCAAAAGTTCAAAAATGGTTCAAATGGCTCTGAGCACTGTGGGACTCAACTTCTGAGGTCATCAGTCCCCTAGAACTTAGAACTAGTTAAACCTAACTAACCTAAGGACATCACTCACATCCATGCCCGAGGCAGGATTCGAACCTGCGACCGTAGCGGTCTCGCGGTTCCAGACTGCAGCGCCTAGAACCGCACGGCCACTTCGGCCGGCACTCCAAAATTTCTCAGTTTAGGGGAGGGGGGGGGGGGGGGGAATCCGGCGACGTTGCTGACCAAGGTATGGTTTGGCCTGCATGAAGATAAACAATAGAACCTCTCGTCGTGTACGGGCACGCAATATCTTGCTGAAACGGAAGTCCTGGATGGCTTGCCATTAAGGGCAACAAAACAGTGCGTAGAATATCGTCCACGTACAGCTGTACTGTGAGGATGCCGCGGGCTGGGAAAAGAAACGGCACCCAAGGCCACCACGCCTGGTTGTCGGACCATATGATGGGCAACAGTCACATTGGTATCTCATTGTTATCCAGGACGTCTCCAGACATGTTCACTGGTCGTCGAGGCTCAGTTCCAAGCAGGACTTTTCACCGAAGACAATTCCACTCCAGTCAGTGAGAGTCCAGGCCGAAGATAAAATCCTGTGGGTTATCCAACCAAGTTTGCAACTGGATAGAAAATTTCCTGGCAGGCATGACGCAACACGTTATCCTGAATGGAGTCATCGACACACGGTGAAGTAATTCTATTGTGCACCAGCGGAGCGTAATAGGAGCGTTGGTGTTCATATTATATGTACATATTAATGAGTTTGCGGATAATATTGGTTGCAGTATCAGGTGTTTCGCAGATGATGCACTTACCTATGAGGGTAATCTCTCGGTTAAAATTGCAGTAATATCCAGTCAGATCGCGGCAATGAATCAGCCTGGTGCAAATAATGGCAGTTAGCTCAAAACTGTAAGCGTTCGATGCTTGAGATCTGCAGTTCGCGCTTCTAGGTATCCTGTCTCGTCACGCTATGTGGCTCCGGACACATTTACGATCCTGCAAGAAATACGGCTCGTTTCTCGTGTCTCAGGAGAGATCGTGGCCAGTCCCTTAAAATACCACGCTGTTTCGATGAGTAACACCTGTGCAACAAATATTGACAGTTCATTTGCACCAACATACCAAATTAAAGGAACAAGAGTGCAAGTAAATAATGACTACAGCTAACAATGCCTGAACTTGAATTGCAGGTTAGCAGAGTTTTATTCATTAATGTTCAATCTATTCCAGATCTGGAATGCTGGCCTAACAAAAATCTGTCACAATCGGTTTTTTACGTCTGACCGTATTTAAACGAAGTTCATACTCAACTTCATGTAATTACCGAGTAATCTTCCCTCGTTAGTGCACTTAAATGTTCAAGTTCAAATTCACATTAACACTTAAAAAGCTTTAAGTCGTAACAAAATACCTCAGAGTTCTTCTCTTCACACTTAAGAATTAAAATCCTCAAAAATGAAGTCATGCAAATGTTCCAGCTTCCGGAATTCGGCACAAGTGTAGCAAAATGTAAAAGTCACTACTCACAACCCACGAGATTTTCTTCGTATCGCAACTGCGAAACAAACTGAGAATGTCAACAGAAGGGAAATCACTTAGTCACGTCGTCCAGAGTTGAAGAGTTCAGCTGGCCAAGTGTCCATGCACGGCTCCTTCCGTTGTCGTATACACGTGCACTCTCGCCCCTCGTGGCGTAACATCAGTTGCGACTTTCCAGAATACAAAATGATCAAGAACCCGATTTGATAAATGTTGGTGTTATAAATTACGGATGAATGGGTGGTCTTTTTCACAAAGGTTATTTTGAGACCTCACTAATAATGGTACGTCTATTATTTCTCAATAAATAATAATAAAAAATAGAATGCAACAATTCACGCGTATAGCTCAAGGCAGTAAAAGTGTTGTTTACTAAAAACGAATATGTCTAATGCGGCTTTTTCTTTATTAATTTCTTCGTGTTAGTACTCTTATAAAAATATATATTTTATAACTAAAACAGTTTATTTATACATTTTGGATAGGTAAAGTAATGTGCGGATACATACTGATGTACTCACGATACTTGGGCGCACACAGTCTAGTTACCTATCTGGTAGATAGTCACATGACATAATGAGCAATAAGACATCGAATGACTTCTCAGCACGAAGCATTTGAATGTTTAAGGTTTAATCTACCCTCTCCTTCCTACTTCCATCTATTGTCCACAGCAAAGTCTTTTATGAAGAGGGGCGAAGATGACAATAAACTCTCAAGTCTACTTAGCTTGTCACGCTGAGATGGCTCCAGTTCTTGCTTGGGAGTCTGAGTGTTGAAGCTGAAAATCTCACAGTTTTGGTGCTCACTGTTGGATTGAACTAAATAAATTTGAAGATTGTTGTTGCAGGGTTCTTGTTTTTACGTAAATATATTTTCTCACATTTTAGTGTATCATACATCTTTTGATTTTACACATTAGGCAAGCCTAAATTACATTGTTCGCACAAAAATACGTCCGATCACATCAGAGGCGTGCATACGACTCTCACACTCTGCGTAAATAACAATATTCCAAAGTATTTACAATCTTTCTTAACAAATGAATTTCTGTTAGTTTCTGTTACATTGTTAATTTCGATTATTATTTCATAAATGAATCCAGAAATAAACATAGTAAACAGTACACAATTGCGTAATTAATAATGGAAATTTTAAGTGTGCCAATAATTCGTAATTTCAAATGTTCCTAAAAAAATTTAACTGTTCATTCAGTGCTAGTATTTATCGATTATAACATCGAAACTAAAATATTTTATAAGGTAATTCCTTTTCATAAATTTTAGCCGTAAATATAATCTACTGAGTGTAAAATTATATGACAGTTTTCAGAAACGCAACTGAGATAATATTGATCTGTCCAACATTCGAAAAATTATACTGGTATCGACAAGTACTGTTGAGGAAAGGTAATGCTAGAGGATGATGTCCCGTTACAAACGTGAATTAATGTGTTTATTCATTACTAAAACAGCTGTAACTTTCGTAGCTTTTATCATATCGACTGTTATTCTTTCCAGCGATTTGTTTAGTTTGGTTTACACAAATATTTTATTGATTTGATAGAACAGGAGTTACAATCATCTGCCACAATGCGTTGCTTAGTTCATATTGTCAGTGGATATGACCATTGACTGCTGGCTGGTCACATCGCCCAAGAGGAACTAAAGCTACACTCTTAACTTTCGCCACCTGCTAAAAGCTCTGCATGGTTCACCCCAACTCGCTATCTTCATTGGGTGTAGCGCCACCCTCTCTTGACGCACACAGCCACCATTGCAATCTGGCGTATATTTACTTCTCATCCGGCATGATATAGCACTATTATCTAGTGACGATAGCTTCAGGCGCATTGTTCACAAACGTAATCCTCTACTTTAATATTTTCTCACGACTTTGTGATACAGAACACACGAGGTAGGGTAGCGATAAAACACAGGATTCCGGCAGAGAGGACAATGGTTTCAGTCGTAACCCGGCAGATTTTTCAGTTTTCTTCATAGAAACCCCACCGAATGCCCGTCGCCGTATAAGCTCCTAATCATGCATTCATTAATACACAGGCAACTTTGATCTATGTGATTTACTTGCTCTCACTGTAAATTAAATACAGAAACTATTGTGAATCTTTTATCCGTAGTGAATACCGGATGATGGCACATTTATTATTGCAACGTCTTCTGTGGACGAAAGCCTTGCCCTGTAGTCAAAACTACCTTAACCTAAACTTGGAGAGGAAGGCATGCGTGAAATCTATCTGTTAATAGTGTAATATCTTTTGCGTCTCGTTACATATTGTAACTGATTAGATGTTTATATTGGAATCAGCATGGCATTCATTCACTGAAAGAATGCGAAAAATTGCATTAAGTCCTAACAGGGCTGTTATTCTGCCAGACAAATGTCCAATTTTGAGTGGAAATTTAAGTGTCTAGAGAACTGTTTGAAGATTTTAATTCACATGAAAGATTAAAATTGTCATCTGTTCTTATATATTAACAGTCTGGTTACTTGTATTTATAAATTTGTTTTTTGTGATAACGTACCGCATACTCAGAAAGGGTACCCGTACGAATAATCGAATCCTTTCATTCATTCAAATACGCTGTTACAGAATAGTCGGAAGCTAGTTCTCACTTACATGTGGCTTCTATATGAAGTTAATTAACCGAGCTGACAGTTCTTTTGCAATCAGATGTTATTACTTAGTAATAAATACGTAACGAACATATTTCCGTGAAAGGCAGGTATGATGATCAGTCACACAAATGCGAGTTTTAAAATGTGTATTTACAGGGCATAAATTGTAATTTGATGTAATGTCGTCTCTAATGATCTGTTACTGGCTCTTTACGTAGATATGTATCAGTCACAATACAACGGTGGACATTTCAGAATTGTTTACAAAACTACGCAATAAATGCCACTTACTGTTGATGTTTTTTCCTCACAGTCAGGAAAACTGGTTTATAAATGAATAATTTCACCAAATAATACTGCTACTGTACCTAACAACTAATTTTCCTTCCTTTAATTACATTAATTATTTAATCTACATTGAGGCTTTGTTAACGTCATTGGATTGATGGTGCGCTTGAGAATTCTCTGTGGACTGTCATTTGTACAAAGATCCCACACTTTACCCATTAGGTTTAAAAACACATTAAAGTTAGTAAAGTGAAAAATTAGGTGTTCTGTAGTATCACACGGTAGGGGTATAATCAAAGGGGTCCTGTCTAATGTAACTGTGGAGAACAGGCTTGATATTGGGATGGATTTTGGTAAACGGAAAAGGAGTACAAGATTTGGATATGGGCTGTGCTGTATGATATAGAAGAAAGGGATAAGAAAAGATGTAGAGTGAAGGAAAAATCCTGATGCGCGGTGGAACAGGAAGGGAACAGCTACAGTTGATACGATAGGTAATATGTGGACTGATTTCATTATATGGCATAGGGAGAAAGATGAAGTTCTGTTGCGAGAGGATGTTAAAGGAAATTAAAGCAAAAACATTAGGATTCTTGGAATAGAGTCTGTGTGTATAGTAGGGTATACGGAAGTGTTCAGTGTGAGCGAGAAGAGATGGAAATTGGATGAGATGGTAAGGGTCAATGTGTAAAAAGGTAAATGGATGCGATAGTCAAGCCGAAGTACATGTGATTCAGGGATTTGGAGGGAAGATCGAAATTTCTTGAAGTTGATATACGAGCAACATTGACATAGGAGAGGATAGGTCGGGTCATGATTTCGTAAATGTTGAAGATAACGGGGTGGGGAGGGGGAAACCGCCATGTTCATTCAGTTAGCAGCATTAATCTATTTTTGGGCCTTCTGTTGCACGCATGATTAGCACTGGGAGTTTCCATGTTAGTTTCTGATCGAACCGTAGTCCGGTCTATTTCAGTGCGCTGTTTTTTTGAAATACGATGGTCGTAAATGGTTGGATAATGTCATGGGGAGCTGCAAGTGGTTCGTTCTAAAAATATTGCCTGTGTTTTGGACGGCTTTATGTGGAGGAGCTATTGGGCAAACCAAGGTAAAATTATGGATTGTAACGTAGAGGGATAGAAAATGCACAAGAGGAGGTTGTTGAGGAATATCGGCAGTGTGGAGGATATAAAGGAAAGGGAAGAGGACACAGCGTTGGGGCACATCTGCAGTAGGACGGAAAGTTCCACAAACAATATTTTCTATTAAGTAGTTCCTGTCGCAGCTTACGAGCTCCGTCATGTTTTCTAGATCAGCGAATTCGTTGCGCACAAGGTATTGCCAGTTATTTCCATTTGAGCTGAACCCTCTAATTAACAGTGCTACTCTCAAGTAACACTGATTTCCAAAAGCCAGTGTTCGAACACTACAGAGTCCTAACGCGTTCTAACGAGCAGTGATGCCCTCAGTCATCTATTGACTAAACACAGTTGGCAGCATCTATCTTCGTAGCGCGATATTTTGTCGCGAGATCACACATAAACGGCAGGTTGTGATCAGAGTGATTAATGCTGTTATTAAGCTCACCAGATACATTTACAATAATTTACATAAAAAGATAGTAATATTTTAGGCACTGGTAAGACTTAATGCCTTACGAGAAACACTCTAAATTTTTGAATAAATAAAAGTACGTTTATATAACGAAGTCAGTATACTCAGAAAACCCCATTTATTCTAAAAATTCTAAATTAATTTTTTCCGGAATTTTAAATCAGGACAAGTAAAGTTTCAATGCGGCTTTTAATTTTACCAAGAAACTCACAGCTTCAATTTTGTTTCTGTTTAAATACTTGATAATTAACCCATTTGCAGTTCCTAATTGACCATTAACTTCTATTTGACATAATAAATATTACATATGTTTGACGTTGCGTTTATCGCTAGTAATCTTTTTTGTTACTATTACCGTTTTGACAGATCTACACTGTCATCATCGGATCCTGTAATATTACTAGATGTGCTTGTGACTTTCAGTGTTGTACAGAGCGTAACAAATATGTTTTGTCTCTACTGTCGGGAAACAGCTGTTGCATACATGCACTTTGTTCTACTGTATTTTTTTCTGGAATATCTTTCCGAGTGTTCATCCATTCAGTAATTAAATAATTAATCTCACTCAGCTCAGGATTTTCGCCTTGCGCAATTTTGGCAGGTGGAACCAATATTACTTGAATGCTCCAGCAATTACATCGAAGAAAAAAAATACGTTTCTTCATTTCTGAGTAAACAGAAAGAAGAGCCCTGTTACATGGTGTTTATTACGAGGGTGAGTCAAATGAAAACCTTAAATTTGTAATGACAAATCGATATGTTCCGCCGTTATCCTGTAAGTTGGTAAGCGTGCTACAAAGAGCGTGCAGAATGGCCTGTAGGTGGCAGCATAGTGCAGATGCACACATACCGTCGCAGCATCAGTATAAAGATGGCCGCCCCACTTGCGACTTGCACCAGGGAAGAACAGCGTTCTGTTATTCGGTTTTTGCGTAGTGAGTGTGTGAAACCTATTTAAATTCATCGACGAATGAAGGTTCAGTACGGTGATGCATGTGTGTCACAGCAGAAGGCTACGAATGGAGTAGGAAGTTCGCAAATGGTGTGACTTCAGTGGAAGATGCTCTTCGTCCAGGTCAGGCACAACGAGTTGTGACTCCACAGAACCTTGCAGCAGTTGAAGCCATAGTGAAGGAAAACCGCCGAATGACACTGAATGACACTGCAGCATGTTTACAGAATAGTTATGGGTCAGCACACCACATTGTGCGTGATGTGCTCCAGTTTCACAAAGTGTCTGCTAGATGGGTTCAACGGCAGCTGACTCCTGAAATGAGAGAATGACGTGTTGATGCTTGTGAAGAACTTCTTCGGCGCTTTGAACGAGAAGGTGATGGTTTCCTTGCAAGAATCGTTTCTGGGGAAGACACCTGGGTTCACGTCCACTAACCGGAAACGAAGAGAGCGAGCAAGGAATTGCGTCATTCCTCATCACCAAAGTGATTTCCATATGTTTGGACCACTCAAAGACGCAATGGGAGGAAAGAGGTTCCGTTCTGATGAAGAGGTACGCGACGTGGTTCATGAGTGGTTGCGCGGACTACCAAAAGAATTTTTTTCTAAAGGAATTTATGCACTTTGTAAGTTCTGGAGAACTTGAGCGGGGGGGGGGGGGGATTATGTTGAAAAGTGATCAGCTTTGTACCACTTCTGCACAATAAATAATATTTTAAAAAATATTTAAGGTTTTCATTTGACACACCCTCGTACATTATAAGACTTGTTGACGTAGCTGTAAAATAATAATATAAAAGACGCATTTACCTCTTAATGTCTGCCCTGTTTGCTAAGACTTAAGTTTAGAAAAAGTTTAGAAAAGTGGCTCTCAGGATGTGCTAGTACCAGATTATGAATTATGTGCTCGCTTCAGTAATGATGCATTGTTCGCAGCTGGAGGTGTCGCTGTCAGACTCTGAGGTCGGTCCGACGAGCTGGCGCGCCCAACATGACAAGGTGAGTACCGACTGGCCACCGCTGTTCGCTCTTGTTGTTGGAAGGAAATTACTGAATCTTTGCTGCGGCTTGTGGAGCGGGTAGCCCTCAGCATGCTGGACGCTTCAGCATCCAATTTTAAAAGCTACTAGCATTGGACTATGACCTAATATGCAGTTCTTAACAGCGATATATGCGCAACCGTCGTTGACGAACCTCTCGTACGCTGTCATCAGTAACAAGATTTCCGCTGTGTTCACTCTTTGCTGTCTTGTTTGGCAGCCGTTACAAATGCGAGAAAAAATGTACGAGAAAAATATACACTGTCCGTTCCATAGACCCGTAGTGAGGAGATCCTCTAGGATGTGGAACACGTCAGAAAAAAAATTACGGAGTACATATTTACAAAAAAAACTGATCTGCTAATGCTCCTTCCACAGATCTTGAGAACATGATCCTCATGGATGTGAAAAATTCATAAATGTTATACATTTTTTTCGTTTATATTCTAATGAAAAACCTCACCACGAACCTTAACTGCGTACGTGGAATTCAATATTCAAGAATACGAAAGGAATGATCATTCGAAGCAAAAGAAATCTAGTAAACATGGGCTCTATAACACATATTTTAAGAACTTGCTTCTTAAGAAGTGCTTCTTCATCTTAAATACTGTGGAACAAACCTCTTCTACTCAGAGCTCCTTTCTTCCCATATTTGAGAGGTGGTAGCATTGACCAAAATTAGAAAAAAAATCTAGTAACATAGGCCCTGAAGTGCACACCTTAAGAGCTATGAACACTTCTTAAGAACTATGAACACTTGTTCACATTCACTACTGTGAAACACTTCTCTTCTACTTAGCAAGTGTTCATAGCTCTTAAGGCATGCATCTTAGAGTATATATTTACTATACTATTTTGCTTCGAATTATCGTTCTTGTTATATGCCTAAATACTGACCATCCCTCCTGGAACACCCTGCATACGATACCGTGTATAAGATAATTCCAGTTCTATTGCAAACAATCCAGACATCGTAGAAAATACAAACAGTTAAAAGGATTTCTTTTACAAATCAGTAATGCACTGAAGCTGTGCCGAAATTAGCTTTTACATAGGATTCTTGTGGTGTGATATCGTTAATAACTAGTTGGTTCTTCAATGGAGCAGAAGGAGTTGGCCACAGTTGCCGGCAAGTTACTGAAAATGTTTGTTCCTAGACAACGGACACCTATATGGATCGATGTGAGTGACTTTAACTTCTTGCTAAGATTGTCCTTATTACTGGTATTGACTTCGTGAACAGAGCTGTTAGCTTCAAAGAGATATATTGCCTATGATAGAGTTCATTAAGCAACAAATACAGGGTGTATCAAAAAGGATGGCGCAAACTTACTAGGGTGAGAGTACTTGATAATAGAAGCACAAATATCAATAAACATGGGCTCTAAAACGCAAACCTTAAGAGCTATGAGATATTCTTGATTTTCAATGTTGTGAAACAAATCTCTTCTACTGCAAGCTCTTTGCTTTCCATATTTTGGGAAGTGGTAGTATGGACCAAAACAAGAAAAAAATGTCCAGTAAACATGTACTCTAAAATGCATACCTTAACGGTTATGAGCACCTGTTCATCTTCGCTACTTTGGAACACAACTCTTCTAATGAACAAGTGCTCATAGCTGTTAAGGTATGCATTTTAGAGCACATGTTTACTGGACATTTTTTTCTTGTTTTGGTCCATACTACCACTTTCCAAAATATGGAAAGCAAAGAGCTTGCAGGAGAAGAGATTTGTTTCACAATATTGAAAATCAAGAATATCTCATAGCTCTTACGGTATGCGTTTTAGAGCCCATGTTTACTTGACATTTGTGCCTCTATTATCGTGTACTTTCAGCCGCGTAAGTTTGCGCCCCAAGCAGTAATTAGAATACCCAATTCTCAGAACTGGCTTCTAGAAGGCATTTATGATACAAATAATTCGTATTACACGCCTTAGGCCCAGAAAACTTCAGCTTCAGTTAATGAGTTGCCCCAAAATGTGATACAGTTCGACATCATAGAAAGAAAGTAATTTAAGTAAGCCAGTTCTTTGTTTCCGCATCTGCTATTTCATATAACATTGACAGTACAGATAAATTTTTTGACGTTTCAGCAGTTCTGCCAAGTACTCCTCTCAATTTAGTTTATTATCAAGTTTTAATCTCAAGAATTTAACACTATCAGCATCTTTTCTCCTTGCGTCCTCATGTATTATACTTACGTTGGATGGAAACGTCTTGCTGGTTCTGAACTGCAGACAGTGTCTTCTTTCAAAATTTAGTGGCTGTGGAGTAGCAAATGCGCCAATAATTGGCTGATTATCATGATAGAAGTTTTACAGATCCAGATTGTGGACAATAAAAATGACATTGATGGCGTTACTGACAGAATAAAAGAGATATAGATATGGCATAATGTAAAAATGAAAAATAGAGCTTCAGCTAATATTCGAAGCCTAATGCCTCAGTCACTCTCTTTTTTTATGAATCGTGGACCCGGTTTCAAAACCAATTGGGATCTGTTAGGCTATCCTAACGTAGTCAGATCCACGTCACATCGGCATAATTTCTTCAAGATCGGTTTCCTCCTACGTCCTCCTTAAAACTGGATTGCTGTTTTGTTTGAAATAACCTCGTTGTCGTCAAGACATTCGGCACCGAGTACAAGAGGAGCCAAGTATGATGTCTTCCACCACCGCAAACAAGGGGCTCCTGAAAGGGCGGTTCAAAGCATGCTCTTTGTTCCACGGGAGAGACAAGTTCGTTCTCTGTTTATTTGTGTGCGGGTGGCGTCTGGTGTCATATACACTCGTATTGCAGTAACCATAAAATATGCACTTTAAAAGTTTATGATCACTCTTTGCTTACTGTAGTGCCATTAGTTGATTGACTGAATCCTTGTTCGTATTGCTGAACATAGTGACAGTTTCTAATATCCGACTCTCATCAAATAGGCTATCCTAATTTAGGTGTATCCATGTTACACCAAAGTAATACCGGGATAATTTCTTCAAGATCGGTTCCCTTGAAGCCTTGTTGAAATTGTGCTCCTGGTTCGTTTGAAATATCCTCGTTGTTACAAAGCGAGAGGGTAAAACCTGCAGCCTACTGTCTTCGAGTAACACAAGGAGGTCGCGGAGGTAAAAGCTCCCACCAAATGAATCGTTCACCACGCAGTGAGAAAACGCATAGAGGTTTTTCAAATTTAACATAGTACAGTAGATTGTGTTAGCGCCCTCTAGTGAGGATGAAAGTTTGTTATTAAGACCCTGTTTACTCATGTAATTATCCTGTTGTATCGCGCAAAATTCTTCCATGAAGTTACCTCTGAAAGACGTTTAGCAAACGCTATTAATGTGAGTAGAAATTGGGAGAACATACATACATATATACATATCCAGCGGTCACAAGCTGCTTCCGCAAACTGCCACCATTCCTTTGTGTTTTGTGTTCGGTTCCTCCAGGTGTCTTCAATCTCCAGGGCTGTCACGTCCTTCGCCAGGTCGTCTATCCAGTGCTGCCTTGGTCGTCCTATGGGGCATCTGGTGCTTGGTCGGATTCCTGTATGTTATTCTCTACGAACGGTTGTAATTTTCTGACGATAATGATAGACACTACCTTGTAGGTTATATTCAGTAAGCTGCTACCTCTGTAGTTACCACATTCCATTTTGCTTCTCTTCTCGTATATCGGGATTATTATGGCTAATTTTCATTATTGTGGCAATGTCTCTTTCTTCCATATCAACTGGATCAGATCATATATTTCTAAGTGCAAGCTCTCCCCTTCCTCTTTGATTAATTCTCCTGTTATTCTGATGTCGTCCTCTGAGGCCTTGTTGTTTCTGATGTTTTCGATTGCATCCTTCACATTTTCTTCAGTCACTCCCCATTCTTCTTCATCTTTCCTTTCGTCCGCAGTGTCTGGAGGTAGCATCTTATCTGGGTCTGGACAGCTCAATAGTTGTGAGAAGTATTCTCTCCATCTTTCTATAAATCTTTCTTTGTCATGTATCAAGTTGTCATTCTTATCTCTAATGAAGTAGATTGGGCTCTGAAATCCATGTTTGCGATTTTTGATGCATTGGAAAAATTGCCTTGAATTCTTGTTGTGGCTCTATGCCGCAGCTTGTTCTAATAAACTGGATAGATATATTCTCTTCTCTGTTCTCAGTATTCGCTTTGTCTCACTTCTGATGTTGAGAAAATGTTGCCTTTTCAGCTTGTTCTTCCTGTCAGCCAGCCACTACTCCCTCATCTTTCTTCTCTTTTCTGTAGCCTTCTGGCGGGTCTCGTAGAACTATCCTGTCTTCTTCATTCTCTTCTTTCCTCCCAACATATCCTCCGCTACAGTTAATACCGTGGCCTTTATTTCTTCCCATTTTTCCTCTACGTTCTCTCTTGCCTCTAGGTTTTTGGGGCCCCTCAACGGTTTTTGATTCCTATAGGATGTTGTTCTCTAATTGCACTTTCTCGTAGTTTCCTGGCATTCAGAGCAGGTTCTAGTGTCCCCTTTTCTTCCAATACATCTAGGTGAACATCAGTTTAAGTCTACACACAACGAGGAAGTGGTCTGATGCACAGTCGGCTCCTCTATACGATCTGATGTCCGTGACTCTATGGTTGTAACGCTTGTCCACTAAGACGTGATACATCTGGCTCGTAGTTCTTCCATCCGATGAGCACCACGTTCCCTTATGCATTCTGTTCTGTTCGAAGTAAGCCGAACTTACTCTCAGGTTCTTTGAGATAGCTAAGTTGATCATCCTCTGAACATTCTCATTGGTATCGTTATGCAAACTGTAAATTCCTATAGTTAGTATATAGAATTATTCTTTTCCCGCTTTTCCATTAAAATCTCCCAAAACTGTCTTGATATTTCTAGTTGGTGTGCTTTTAGTTGTTTGTTCCGGTTGGTCATAGAACTCTACCTTCACCTCATTTGTTTTATCTTCTGTTGCGGCATGAGCACTGATAAGTGTGGTCTCTGAAAGCTGGTTTCCGAGTACTATGTAGGACATTCTTTTGTTAATAGCTTTGAATTCTTTGACCAAATCTGCTACTTTGTCATATGTCTCAAAACCAGTGCCGAATTCGTGGTTATCTTCACACCCTCCATAAAATAGTTCATATCCATCTTCTTTGTAAGTACCCTCACCCAACCGTCTTGTCTCTTGTACTGCCACCAAGTCCAGTTTATATCGTTAATTTCTGAGACCATAGTCTGGATGACTCCTGGTGTATATAGGCTTCGAACATTCCAAGGCCCAAAATTTAAATTTCCAAATCGTAGGCCATGTTTCACTCGCAATTTTCGTCTTCCATTTCAACTTGCCGTGTCGGAAGCAAGTCTGTGTTTCGTAATAAAGATGTTTTGAAGGGGTTGGGTTGTTAGCCCAATGTCCAACCGTCTTCCTTCTTACGGGCTTGGGACCTGCAGAGTCTGTTGCAAGGCAGCTGACCACAGCCGGAGATCAGACATTGTTTATTTACCCACGAAGCAAACACTGGGAATTTTGTTTTATTTATTAAACTCTTTTACTAGATGGCGACAAGATGTATGCATATTTTCTTCTTTCACCCTACTTTGGGCTACGTTATATCAACCAGTCTTTAATATTCTGTGCCTTTGTTTTAGCCCAGTATTGTTTCGTTGTTTCTAACATTGCTTTCCTTTCTTCTTCAGAGATTGGGATTGTTCGTTTGGTTTTCAGTTTGAATTCGAACAACTCTTTCTTGTCTTGCAGTTTTATCCATGAGCATATTTTGTGTGAGTTGGAATTTTTTAAAATCTATTTCGGTTCATTCTGAGGATGTGTCCATAAAAATAAATTCTTCTTTTACTCATTATTTCTGATAGTTTTTCGTTAGTTTGGTAAAGGGTTTAATTTTTGATGTGAATTAGTATGTTATTATGGAATCTGGGGCCAAGAATTTTTCTTACTATCTTCCTTTCTTTGATCTCCAGCCATTCAAGTAGGCCATGTTTGGTGATAGACAATGTTTCGGGTGCATACAGGGCTTCCGGTTTGATTACTATATTGTAATGTCTTATTTTTCATATTCCATGAGAGCGACTTTTTGTTATATGTGTTTTTGGTGAATTGGAAGGCTTGATGTTCAGTACGCATGTAACAAGTCATCATAGATTATGACGAAACTACTTGTAGATTACTGTCACATCTGAAAACGGCCGTTAATATGCTGAAACCAGTTATGTGAATGTTTATAGTAATTAGTGACAATCTTGACATGATAAATTATTCTCTGAACATTTATAAGGGCACATGAAAGATATTTGAAAACATGTCAATTCCTAAGCCACTGACAACCATTCTTATCGTGAAGTGCCAATGGGCGCACGGTCTAAGCTTGATATGAACCTTTGAGTCATGCGCAGGGGCTGAACAGTGGGCACGGCAGCATTGTCCTGTTGACGACTGGAGACGAAGTGAGCTCTACTGGATTGCACTGAGAATGCATTTTTTTAGCTCAAATACAGCCGTGCACGGCGATTTCCTATGGTCAAGAATATTAAAGATGTGTTTTCAAGCAATAAAAATACAAACATGCATTTCGTTATGGATTCGTATTTTTATGAGGGACACAAGTCAGTTAACACAAATTTGTGGGAAATTGAGAAATAGTGTTTAAATCGTATAATAACTTTATATAGACATCTTTATCGGCGCATTTGTGTTAAATAATGCAAATGTGATTGTTACACCAGAGATTGAATTTCTGATCTTATGTTTTGGTAATGTAATCATTCAAAGCTGGAGACTGAAAAAATACTACACGTAAAAAACTGAAATCGCACACTCCATTTATTACCGTTATCTTGATTGCATACAAGGGCGTGCTGAAGAGTAATGCCTCAGAATTTTTAATGTGAAAACTTATTAACATTTTACATCTTTATACTTCATGTCTACATATTTATTTCTCAATATAATACATTTCTCCCAACGGGAGACCAGTTTGTTGATACCGTCACTGTAGACTGTTTGACTATGTTGAAGGTGCCACAACCTCACCTCTGCTTGCAACGCTTTAACACTATCAAAGTGAAGTCCTCGAAGGTGATCTTTAAGTTTAGTAAGCAGATGAAAGTCGGATGGGGCCAAGTCTGAACTGTATTGAGGATGATTAATGACAATGAACCCAAGGCGTCGCATTGTTGCAGATGTTGTGTGTGGTTTGCCATTGTCATGCTGAAGGAGAGGGTGCTCCATGTGTGGACGAATCTTCGACTTCGAAACTCGATTATAGCACACTGCTTCTCATGCATCGACGTAGTTACGTTGCACACTATGTTACACGCTACAGTTCGGAGCCCTCTATCTGCAGAGAGCTGCAAATGTGTAGACACGAAGAATAAAGATGTAGAATGTCGATACTATTTGTTTTATTTAAAAATCCGTAAGAAATGTCAAATAAAAAGTCGGAGGCATTACTTCTCTGAACGTACTCGTACAATACAACACGTACAGCTCTACACTTCACTTCACAATACTAATGCGTCGATCTACATCAATAATCAGTTTTTGGCAGTGCAATCATTCATCGTCTTGGCTGTCGTTCTTTACAGAGCCTTCGAAATTTCTTCACAGAACGGCAGATGTTCCTCATACAGACAACATTGAAATTTGTCCAAGCCGTTGGATATATTGGACATAATCGGTACTTTTCCTGGTTGATAAGCTAGTTTCTATGACGCAGTCAGTGGACCACGTTGAAGGCTCATAAGAAAAGTGTGACCAATTAGTCCATTGACCGTTAAGATGCGGTACGACCCTTGTGTTATCGAAAACAATATGAGAATAAGTGCTAACAGAAAGTGTCACCTTCCCTTATCTTCCAGTACCGAGTTTCTACAGAAATTCTTGTCTTCCTGTAGTACTCCTGCCATGATGACTTGAAGTCTAGTATTTCAGTAGCAGCAACCTCTCTAACAATAAATTTATCTGGTTTCGAACTTGTATCAATCACCTCTGGGACTCCATCCTCAGTAAATAATCAGTCATATTTACATAATTTCTCTTTTGTAATGCAGAAATGCCTAATGCACGATAAAAAACTGTGTCCTTTCACTGGAAAGCAATGTTGAATTTTGTTGACTCTGCCAAAATGTGTTAGGTACAACAGAAATCTGCTGATAGTGTGATCCTTATTCTGAGCTGAACAGTTATCTGAGAATAGTCAAAGTTCAGTGTATTCTTACGGCATATCTTTATATAATCGTTTGTAAATTAGCGCACGTTACTTGTACTCTTCTTGACCGCACCCTCAAGGCAGAAATATACTGTGCTTATGCCAGTCTTCATACTGTGTATGCAAAATGCATTGGCAGCGGGGGGCGAGTGGAAAGTATTAAATAATATGCAGCATCATCGGTGTTGCTATCGAAGCCTTATTTTCAAAGCGGCACGAGTCGCGACTGACGCCTCTGATTTTAAAAGAGCATGAGTCATTAACTGGTGCCACTACAAAAATAATATTGTTTTTCAGAATCCTATAGTAGTACATTAACTGACCGTCTGGTAACCCTCCAATATCAATTTCTTCAGTTACAGATTTAGAATCTGCAGGAAAAACGAACTCAAAATCACCAAATTACGGGCTGATTCCCTTTTAAAAATCGGCGAACCAGTGATGGTGCAAAACGTGTTTTCAGCAGATCGGTTACATAAGTCTTCACAGTTACCTATCTTCTCAATAAGTTCGTAGGACCTGCTGAAAGTTATCATATGAGCGCACGGCCCATCACAGAACTTATGCGAATGCTTCAGAGTTGAAATAATCGAGTCTGCATTGCATACTTCATCCGGTACGTTCATTATGTCCTGTGGTACGGAACGTAGCTAAATTACATGCCCCTTGCAGCCCTAAAGCTTCTTCTCTTCATTCACTTGGTTTATGAAAGGTACAGCGGCAGCAGCTGTGCTATGTTTGTGTAACCAGTTCCTGTCGCACTGTTTTTGGGTTCTCTATAGCCCGAGCGAGCGAAGTGTATGCCTTGCGCAACTACGGCGTATTTTCGAACAAAACGTTATTATAGCGAGCAGGGTGGTCAGTTGCTCTGAATAATTACAGCTGTGTTCACTAGACCGGGGAAGGTGTGAGGCAACGCTAGATGTCACGATTAGTTCCAGGTGTCATGAGATGCGTCTGTAACTGGCACAAACAATTCTTCGCATTTTGTTGGAGTTTTGCGGTAACTATAAAGTTACGGCGTTGAAAAACCTCTGTTTAAAACAAACAAAAGACAACACAAGAAGATGATTTAGAAGTTAGTACGCCACGACTTATACACTGGGAGATGTCACCTACTGACCGCATCTCCCATAAAATAAAAACTTATTACACTTTAAAAAGTATAAATACAGAGTTTTAGGGGTATAAATGCAGTTATTTTTATTGGTCACTGAGACCAGTGTACTGAACAACATTACATCAGCATTTACTTCATTTGCAGGATAATAATTATAGCTATTAGAAGTAGCATCTTTTTAGGTTGGTTAGTGGGAATGAACAGCCTAGTGAGTACAGATTACCTATTGAGAATAGATCGAAGAAAGACGAAAGTAACGAGAAGTATCAGAAATGAGAATATCGAGAAACTTAACATAAAAATTGGTGATCACGAAATAGATGAAGTTCTAAAATTCTGCTACCTAGCAGCATCATAATCCATAACGGTAAGGGCAAAGAGGACATAAGAAGCAGATTAGCACTGGAAGTAAGAGCATTCTTAACCAAGAGAAGTCTACTGTTATCCAATATAGATCTTAATTTGAGGGATAAATTTCTGAAAATGTACGTTTGCAACCCAGCTTTATATGGCAGTAAACATGGACCGTCGGAAAACCGGAACAGAAGAGCATCGAAGCATTTGGGATGTGATGGTACAGAAGAATGTTGAAAATTATATAGACTTATAAGGTAAGGAATGAGGAGGTTCTCCTCAGAAATGGCGAGAAAAGTGATCTTCTGGGAACATCTGTTAAGACATCAGGGAATAACTTGCGCGGTACTAGAAGTAGCCGTAGAGGGTAAACACCGTAGAGAAAAACAGAGACTGGAATACATACCGCAAGTAATTGACGAGATAGGTTGCAAGAGCTACTCTGAGAGAGCCGCGCAGGGTAGCCGTGCGGCCTGAGGTGCTTTGCCACGGCTCGCGCGCCTCTCCCCGTCGGAGGTTCGAGTCCTCCCTCGGGCATGGCTGTGTGTGTTGTCCTAAGCGTAAGTTAGTTTACATTAGATTAAGTAGGGTATAAAGCTGGGGACCGATGACCTCAGCAGTTTGGTCCCTTAGGAACGTACTACCACCTGTAAGTTAATACTGACAGGCGTAGTCCTCTTTGTGGTGCAGCTACGACCGTGCCGAAAATATCACGTAGTAAATTATGTGACGCGTTTGCGAGAAGACTGTTACGTGCAGAGAAAAAACAACAAACACACAAACGTATTAAGGTAGTAATGATGACAGTATCTGCCCTTATACCCCTACCACTCTGTATAGATGAAATGGACAAATACCTTATTGCAGGGCAGAGATAGTACTACGGCTGACGATTGAAAATTGTGATAGAAGTTCAATGACCAAGAAGTTCTGTCTACTAGCGTTAGAACGCTTTCGGAGACGCAGGTTGATGCTGGTGATGATGATGATGGTGGTGGTGGTGGTGGTGATGCTTGTGAGTTAAGGGCGCCCAATATCGCAGTTATGAACACTCTTACTAACACTCTCCAAAATATTCGGTCTTTATAATTTATACCATAATATCTTCGTTAAAATCCTATTCACTCAATGCCACTTAACCTCGCCATGCATGCCTACAACCATACTCTCTGGCGATATAACTTTTTTATGTACTGTAAATTATAAATGCTGTAACAAACGGGACTAGCTTAGTAAGTCAGAACACTGTAGCCTTGTTAGGACTTGCACAAAAAATGGATGGGCCAACTAACTAGAAAATGCGCTAAGATTCCTATCTAACATTTTAGACTGAGGGTCAGGAACAACGCAGATCCTTAAAACCCCCATCGTTGTCTAAAAGCGTACTCAGACCGGGTAGTAAACTAGTCTCTGTCCTCTTACCACGACGCAAAACGCTTTCATTTAATATGTGACGTGCAGAAAAATGTTAACTACAGGCACTGCACAAGTGTAGGTCCTCTTATCACTGGAGTAACCGATGTGACAAAAATTCCTGCCTAAAGACTGGAAAAATGTCAAAGGTCATACTAGTGAAAAACAATGGAAATAAAACAAATCTCCGAAATTACTGATTCATCTCATTAACATCGATTTCTACTTGGATTTTGAAACTTAAATTCTTTTTATAACATTTCGAGGTACCTGAAACAAAATGGACTGTTGACACATAACCAGCAAGGTTTAGATCATATCGTTCTTGTTGAACACAACAGGCTATTCGCATAATGTAACAAGTGTTATCGACAGGGATCGCAAGCTTAATTTTATTAACTTTAAAAACACATAGGATGTTGGTCTTAAGCAGTTAAGTTCATCCAGTGACTAAAATATTAATTTACTTTTATCCGAATCAGTGTAAACCAACGTTTATATGAAACTTCTGACTGATTAAAATTGTGTGCTGGAGCGAGACTGGAACTCGGGACCTTTGCCTTTCGCGGGCACGTGCTCTATCGACTTTTTCTCTTTTGACAGTAATTAGAGTGCTCAGCTTCGAACCGGTGGAGACAGGTGGGCAGGGGTTGAAACCCCGAGACTTGGCCACGATGCCCCCCCCCCCCTTTCCCGTCCCTGAACCACGCCCCGACGCTTTTTCTTGCGGGGGGGGGGGGGGGGACAGAAACAAGAAGCAGGTTAAACACAACAGCCCTATCTTTATTCGTACAAGTATAAATACAACATAAAGGGCGTCTTTCTAATGAAACCAACAGTAGACATTACACTCGAACAAGGTGTGCAAACGTCTTTATTAACAAGGTGTGGGGGAAAAAAGAAAGAATCTGAAAGTAAGCTAAGAGGAGTGACGCTATAGACAAAGAGGGACGAGTGGGCAGGGGCATGGTTAGACTTGCACGCATCCTCCTGCTTGGCAAATAGGGCGTGGGGGCAGCGTGGGCAGGGGTCAACATGCGAGGCCTGGCCACGGTGTCCCTGGCACCACTACCGGTCAGAAGCACAGAAAAGGAGGGCAGAAGCCAAGGAGGAGAGGACAGTATAGTTGGGCTAATGACTGACTTGGTGTGGTGTAGTGCACAAAAGAAAGGGGCACGTGTCCACGCACCTACCCCCCCTTTGGCGTACGATATAGAAATGCAGCGAGAGGACTCTCAGTCAGACGACAGCAGGAGGGAGGGGGGGGGGGGGGGGAAGTGCAGTCCGCGTGTGTCGCCATCCAGCTGAGCAAAGGTGACGTAAGGATCGCACGAAGGTAATAGGCGAAAAAGGTGTGGTAGCGCGGTCGGTGCTCGATTTCATTGTGGGCGGTTTGTAAGTACTGCCAGAAGTCAAGGGGTGTTTTATCGCCATCAGCATACAGGTAAGTGATCGTCCATCCTTTGACCCATACAGCTGTATGATTTTTGGTGGCGAGGAAATGAATATTCTCTGGATGGATACAAGTCCATAACTCAATCGAGTCCGACGGAGGGCGGAGGTAACAGGCAACTAAGTGTCTACCCAGTTGCCAGACGTGACTGGTGGCAGCACAAGTCAGGTGGTGGGCATCGTCGTACACGAGATGGCAGACTGTATGAAGCGGAATGTACGACAGTCCTATTACGTGAAGATATTGATTTGTGGCGAATTTTCCATATGCAACATGGTACCATGCTGCCTGGACGGTGGAGGGAAGGAAACGCTGGTGCATACGATGCCAAACCGTGGGCCACAGCGTCGATGGATGTCAGACTCCGATGTTGTTGCGGGATAGGCATCGGAGGCGTGTGCTCGGTATATGAGTGTCACTGTAACTATAGTCAACAATGAAGTCAGAAACGTGCGCCAGATGGTGAGTGATGTGTCCTGCTGGCACTGGCGGAGACATGGTCGTGGGCGTAAGAGTGTCCAGTTAGCTGCGCGTAAGGGAGGTGGCCCCGTTCCACTGCTTGTGCATGGTGGTCACGTACATAGACGCAGCTCGGAGTCGCGCATTGACAAGGCCGAGACCCCCTGGAGGCTGCGTCCAATAGTTGTTGACAGTGAGAGTACGTGTGCGATGTTGACCATCTAGGACGCCACATGTGGAATGAGATATTCGACACGTTGTTGAATCGAGTTGGCGGAGGAGATTGATAATTTGAAGACTACGCCGAAAATGGATGACAGTCAAGCAGCGCAAGTGGAGGCAAAAATGATACCAAGGTATCGTAAGTTCTGTGCGTACGAGGAAGTGGGGTGGGGGGGGGGGGGGGAAGGGGGTGCTACATCGTCGTGTGATAGGCCGCATCCGCGTCCAATGAGCATCGCCGAGGATTTAGTCATATTCATGGTAGTTCAGGCATACGTTGATATCAAATGAAGTAGCATCAACTGTGTTTCGGTCCGCGAGTGGACTAAGAGGAGGAAGTCGTCGCACACGCACGACAACGAAAAGTGTGCCGTCGCTAAGTGAGACCAGAAAGAGGGGTCGCCAGGCTCCTGATGGATGGCTGCAGGGCTATAGCGTTCAGTAGGCCTAGTGTCGAAAATGGACAACCTTGCCTTATGGAGCGGTGTGGAGTCACTGGTCCCGCCACACGGCCGTTGACCCGAATGAGTGATTCGGCGCTGCGGTACAGGTAGCAGTGAAGGGGGTGGAAAACCCGTTCAGTCCATTACGGAGAATAGAAAATGATTCCGCACCTTGTTGAATGCGCTGTCAGAATGTATGGCAACCAACACGGTTCGGAATCTGCACGCCACTGCCAGTGTGATCAACCCGCGATGTTCCCCTGTGGCCGTTTGTATATTAACTGACACTCGGAGTTGTCTTTTCTGCGGACAGAATGCAAGGGAGTACCTTGCGGCAACGCTACGCCAGTAGTCGTGCATAAATTTTATAGTCTGCGTTAAGCAGAATTATGGGCAGTAATGTGCTGTCGTCGCTCCCGGCGTCCGTTTGTGGATAGGGATAATAATTCCCGTGACAAAGGCTGGCGGTACAGCGTTGTCAGTCAACAGTTCATGAAACATTGTTGTCCACCGTGATGCCATTAGCGCAAGGAAGGCACGATAAAATTCTATCGGCAATCCGTCGACGCCAGCTGACTTATTCTAAGCAACATTATTGATTTGATCGTGGACCTCGTCGCACTGGCGCCGTCAGCTCTTCCGCCTCGTCACCGGCGAGAGCGCGTGTGACGTGTGGTAACACAACCCCCTTATCACGGATGTTGGAAGGCTCTGCCTGGTACATTGTGCGGTAGTAGTCTACAAAGGCATTGACGATTACGGCCTAACAAGTGACGTGCTGGGCGCGGCAGGTGTAGATCTCGGTGATGTGTCGTCTTCGTCGTTGTTTCCAATTGGAGGCGATACGATGAATAGTGGGGTGTTCCTGTGCCGCCGAATCTTGACGTCTGGTCCTCACCAACGCCCCCCTGCATCCTTAATCCTTCTGCGTTCCGTCTGGGTTTCAGAGTGGGCTGCTGGGAGTCCAAGTCACTGAGAACGGTGGTCCTCACGAACGCCACCCTGCAGCCTTAATCCTTCTGCGTTCCGTCCGGGGTTTCAGAGTGGGCTCCTGGGAGTCCAAGTCACTGAAAACAATGGCCCTCACCAACGCCCCCCCTGCAGCCTTAATCCTTCTGCGTTCCATCCAGGTTTCAGAGTGGGCTGCTGGGAGTCCTAGTCACTGACAATGCTGTATAAATAGTCGGTAGTCTGCCAGCGCCACATAGCTGCTTCCTTGCCGTACTGAATCAAGGTGCATCAAAAGAGAGATTTCGCACATTCCACCCATCAACTCAAGGTTGTGCAGTATTGAGGCAAGCGACGTTCACAGGTGGCCCATGTCTCGATAACCCGTTGAAGACATTTGTGATCGTGGAGGTGTTTAAGTTCCACGGTGCACGAGTGCGCCAGACCACTTGTTGCGAGAGGATAGTGTTTCAGATATAGGCACAGTGGTCTGAAAAGCTCAAGAGCCAAAGTTATACACTTTTAGAGTGCAGATGTGAATTCCCGAGAAGCGTAAATCCTGTCAAGGCGGCTCGTGAAGTGACCCGTCTGGTAAGTGCGTCCAGGTGCGTCGCTGTGCCGAACTTCCCAACTGTCGCGGAGCAAAAGATCATGGACGACATAGCGCAGTTCTTGCGAACTATTGTACTGGGGCATTTGATGATCACCCGCCAAGCAAGTAATGCTCACAGTGCCAAAGAAATAAAGGGGCGATTTCTCCTGAGTAGAAACGAGCTCCGCCGTGTTTATGGGCGGAGCCTGACAGAGCGTAAATGTTGACAGTATGCGACCCCATGACAGTGATCGCCATGCCTCTGGTGGGTGGGAGGTATGTGACATCAGAAACTAGAATGCCCTTGCGGGCATAGATGGTCACACCAAGTCCAGGTGATCACCAGGTTAGGAATAAGTGTTATAGCCCTCGACGTCCGGAAGTGTGACCGAGTGTACTTCCTGTTGTAGTGCGATGTCGACGTCTGATGCCCATATCATCTCTCGCAACAGTTGAATTTTCACTCGGCAGCTAATTTTATTAGTGTTGATCGTAGCTATTTGGTACGTTTGGAGTCGAGCCCCACCTTGGAAGGGAACTCCATCAGTGGGGGTGAAGAGGGGCGAGGCAGTGACTAGCCGTGTGGTACTCTATCTGATGGCGTTGGCGTCGGCAGAACTAGGTGTCCGTCTGGGCTAACTCAGTCCGCAGCCTGTGGTTCGGGTCATCGTCGAGGTCGTCAGTCCCCGCCATCGAGGATTCTGTCGCTGTGGCGTTCAAATGTTCCTTCTCGTCCGTAGGAGCGGAGGACGTCTCGGTGGCAGTTGTAACGGTGGAGTCCGTCGGTTCAGGTGCACCTGGGCGAGCCGGCGAAGTAGGGCCGGCACAGCCAGATCCCGCGTCGCTTTGTCGTCATTCTTGTCGTCGTGCAAGATCCACGACGCCTCGTCGGGCCGGATGGCCTCTGAACCCTCAGGGAGAGATGTGTTCTCTCGTTCAGAGACCACACGACGCCTCGTCTTGCACTGTTTAGGTGAACGTTGTTTGCACAACCATCCACCTATTTCGGAAAACCGGAGGGAGTCACGGCGGTCCGGGAGGAAGGCCGCCGCGAGGGCGATAAGTGACGTGACGTCCATATCATCAGCCGGGAGGGCATCGGCAGTCGTCTCTGATGGTAGTGGCGCAGGAGTCGAATCAGGTTGTGAGCGTGACGCGTCGACCCCGGTGTTATCCGTGGCAGCTCGAAGGGACACTGGCACGTGGTCTGATTGACGACGGACGGCGGGAGGAGAAGAAAGCGCCGATGCGTAGGTGGTCGGTAAAACCGTCGTCGGAGTCGGAGGCACCACTGTAACGGCCGGCTATTGAGTAATGCTACGTTGAAGACACTCAGACCTGGGGTGGCCTCCTTTGCCGCAACCGGAACATGTCTTGGGTTGGCCGCCGTACGTAACGACCGCGCGGCACTGATTTGCAGATAAGATACCACGTGGCCAAGGAGATCGATGGTGATCTGTCGTACACTGTTAAGAGCGGTGTACGTTTGGAACTGCGCCCATCGTTCAGCAGTGTAACTATATACAAAGCCATACGGTTGTAAAGCCGCGATAGCGTCTTCCGCGAGGAGCTCGAATGGTAATTCGAAAACTTGACCGCACTGACATTGCCATCGTCGTGGCAAAACTGTAGTCCTTGTTTGGTGTCATGAACTATTCGTTCGCACTCCGCGTCATCGACAACTTTGACGTACACCGTACTGCATAAGGCGAACAAACGGATGCCTTAAAGTGTTGGAATCTGGGATCTTATCTACGTCACATAGGAAGCGTCCCACTACCAAAGTCTTTGGTCAGGTGTAATCACTGCAGATGGTGAACTGTAGTGTGGATTTTCGAAACCTGTTGGCGATTGTTCTAGCACATGTAAGCGACACCTAAGTGACGGCCGCTCAAAACTGACAACGAGTGCGTGCACTCCATAGATGTAAACACACAGCACATCCGCACTGCACAGCTGCCAAAGGCAGACTGCCGACTGAGCTACACAAGCACGACTAACGATCCGTCCTCACAACTGCACTTCCGCTAGTACCTCGTCCCCTATCTTTCAGCCTTCACAGTAGTTCGGTAGAGCACTTGCCAGCCGCGAGTTCGAGTGTCGGTCCAGCACACAGGAAGTTCCATACCAGCCCACATTCAGCTGCGGAGCTAAAATTTCATGCTGGAGCATTTATATGATTTACAAAAATAAACTGACAAAGCCTGAGTGAATGTCTACTCTCATCCACGGTCAGACAGTCCAGCACCTCACAGTTCTCCTGAAACCTGCCTTGTATGTGCCACCTAATGACAAAATACTGCGCTACAGAATGGGCACTGTCAGCTAGGTGCAACCAATGGATGGCCGAAAGCAACACTGCCACTGAAAGTGCATAACGATTTAATGCTTCTGCTGTGAACATAGTGTTGTTTTAGAACAACATTGTCAATGAAAGGGTTAAATGTTTAATGCACATAAGGCTTTTTCTTTATTGTGATTCCATTCCCCTACCACAGCGGCACAATCCACAGCTCTTCAGCCGAGTGGCACTACAAAAAATAAAAAAGAGGAAACCATACATAAAAAGGGGCGGAAAAAAGGATATCAAGACATAGTAAATGGAGAAAATGAAAGTTAAAATATACACTGACACAGGAACGTTCATTGGGGGACAGTTTAAAAAAGTCGACATATAGTTAAAAGAACACAGTTAGCGATTTGTTGGACACTTAAAATACACTGGAGTCACACACACCAGTTAAATGGTTCAAATGGCTCTGAGCACTATGGGACTCAACTTCTGAGGTCATTAGTCCCCTAGAACTTAGAAATAGTTAAACCTAACTAACGTAAGGACATCACACACATCCATGCCCGAGGCAGGATTCGAACCTGCGACCGTAGCGGGTCTCGCGGTTCCAGACTGCAGCGCCTAGAACCGCACGGTCACTTCGGCCGGCCACACCAGTTAAAAGTCGGCCACAGTATAAAAACAAACAGAACGAGAGACACTTAAAAAACCACTATAAGGATGGAGCACACACGAAGAATGAAAAGTGCCAGTAGCCTGCCGAGGGATTGGGGGCCTGAGAGGAGGGAAAATAAGTGAAGAAGAAGGTGCGGTGGGGGACGGGGACTGGAGGGGGTGGGAGGAAAAGAAAAAAAGGGGGGTCGGGGGCTGCACCAAGAGGCAGGAGATGGGTGGGATGGGAGATGGAAGGCAAGTTAGGAGGGAGCACAGAGACACAGAAGGGGAGCATGGGAAAGGGAGAGGGGTGGAGGAGGGATGAAAACCACTCAGGGGAAGGGAAGAGGAAGGGAGAGGGAGCCCTGAGGAGTAGGAGGGGGAAGGTGGAGTCAGAGTTGGTAGGAGTGGTAGAGATCAGGGCGAAGCTCATCATTGGGGTGGGGTGGGTGCTGGAAGTTGCGTTGAGAAAGGAGGTGGAGGGTGTGGAGATGGAGAGAGGGCAGGACACAACGGTAAAGGTGCGGCAACAGACTGGTGGTAGAGAGGATAGAAGACACCACATGGAGGGGGGGATTGAGTCGGCGGACGACGTACAGGGTGCACATGCGTTCGAGGAAAAGAAGATGTGGGAAGGGCGTGAGGTTGTGGAGGATCTGCGTGAGGGACAGAAGACGAATATGGAAGGTGAGGTGGTGGACATGGCGTTCTAGGATTTGGAGGGCTTTATAAAAATCTGGAAGGAGCAGAAATCCAAGCAATACTGGCATAACAAAGGATGGGGCAGATCATGGATTTGTAGGTGTGAAGAATGGTGGAGGGATGCAGTCCCAATGTCCAGCCGGACAGGAGTTTCAGGAGGCACAGTCTATTGTGGGCTTTGTGTTCGATCGTAAGGAAATGGGGAGTCCAGGTGAGGTGATGGTCGAGGGTGAGGCCAAGGTATTTCAGGGTAGGAGTGAGGTGGATAGGACGACCATAGATGGTGAGGTAAAAATCGTGGAGCCAGAAGGAGTGGGTGGTTCGACCTATGATGATGATTGCCTGTAGAGGTTTTGTCCTTGACATTTCTTATATATGGCAACCATTTCACTCCGACATAAAGTGAAGCCCAGACACTTGACACAATCTTCAAAAACAGAGAACGGTGTCCCTCATTTGAAATTACGAGCGCATGCTGAAAATTAATGCCTCCGAATTTGTATTTTAAAACTCGTAAACCTTTTTAAATATATAAAACGTCATTAACATTCTAGTTCTTTATTCTTCATTTCTATATATTTGCAGCCCTCTGCCGCTAGAGGACTCCGAACTGTAGCGTGTAACATGGCGGTGTATAGTGCAACTATCTCGATGCGTGATAAACAGTGTGCTGTAATCGAGTTTCATATTCGAAGCATTCGTCCACACATGGGGCAGCCTCTCCTTCAGCATGGCAAAGCCAAACCACGCACTAGCGCTGCAACATCTCCAACAATCCGACGCTTTGGGTTCACCGTCATCGGTCATCCGTCACAGAGTCCAGACTTTGTTCCATCCGATTTGACTATGTTGGTAAATAAATATTTAAACATGAAGAATAAAGATGTAGAATGTAAATAACGTTTGTTATATTTAAAAAGCTTGAAGAGTTTTCACGAAAAAAATTCGGAGGCAATACTTTTCAGCACGCCCTCGTACATTACAAAACCTGATGAGAATGGTTAAAACCAAAACGAACTATTTCCTCCAAAAATAAATTATAGTCGCTACTCTCTACCCACTTCTGCTATATCGCAATATTGATTTCCAATATGCGGGAAGTTATTGCAAGGCTGGAGCTAGAGAAGAAAACAGTGAAATCATAGACAAGTAGTGAGGACTGTATGGGTACCTCACACTCGACGTTATTTCGTTGGTTGATATTGAAAGTACTGTTACACTTAAAACAGAGCCTTCAGGATTGATTGATCTGCTCAAACCAACCAGGCACTAGACAGTACATGCCAACGGCATTGCTACATCTTCCTCCTGTTCCCGTCAGGTCACCGGGCGTGGCCGATACTTGGATGGGCGACCATCCGGGTACATCACGCACTGATGGAAATGGTGGTGAAAAGTTCCTAATTAGCATACTTTGCGCCAATATCCTGGATTCAGTTTCAAATCTATTCGCAATGTCTCGTGGAATGGAGACATGTGACACTGATGATGACCATCCGTCGTGTTCAGAGGGGCACAGAACATCTACCCCTTCAGAATTTTTCACATCTTCTAAGCATGCAATAAGCCCATCTATCTTGTTTTCCAACTCTCAAATGCTCTGATGAAAAATTAATTTTACTTTCCTGGAAACTGTTATGTGTATTATGGTCTTGTATTGCCCGAATTTCTTTCAATATTCATTGTCTATAATTTGACTCTAACATAAAAAATGTGCCCCTCTGATTCCAATACTCTCAGGAATTTTATCTTGTGTGCTTTTGGCCCCCTTACACTTTCTGCAAGGTGCTTAGCTAACCTTTCCTTATCCCTACTTAGGTGCAGGCCTTGATTAGTGTATCCCTATGTCCCAATCGCATCAACAGGCACGGCACAGGTATGAGACTTTGTTTCAGTCAAAAACAACTTGCTCAGTTCTTTGTTCACACGGCTGACAACACGTTAACACAGGGCTGCTCATGTCGCTGCAAAACTTTATATCTTTAATGATATATTCTAAGTTGCTTGCTAGGCAGTTTCCTGCTCCTCCTACAATAAGCACATTAACCTCGCCATCAATATCTTTTCACATGGCCCCTATGTTCTCTGTCACGTAGTTAAGCTTAGTGAATTGGTTGCTAACCGGAATTTGAAATGCGATTTCTGAGGTTCCCTCCTTTTGCCTATTATTCGTCATCTTCACCTAGCTCCCATTATTGTCTCTTTCCCCCATCAACTTATCTATTTCAAAATATGCCATTTGTAATTCTGCTGGGAAGGCACAAAACATTTTCCCGTGCTCCACGATTTTCTTGTCTCGACTACATAACTTACAACTCTAAGGAATAGCCTCAGATAACACCTTTTTAGCTTCCCCACTGCATTCCCCCCCCCCCAAAAAAAAACGCCACCCTACAGTCCTGACATGTTTCCCCAATAGCAATTAATCTACAGCAACAAACGTACACTTTTGTCACATATGACTCTCCTCTTACAGTAAAATAAAAATCACTACACCACACTTAAACTGTAGTTCAGTAATAGTCAGTGAAACTTACCTTTCAGTGAGTTGTGCAGCTAAGATCCAGGCGTCAAGCAGACGTAAAACAGCACGATCGAAGTTCGTTGAACGTAGGTAGTACTAGATACGAAGTGAATAAAAACTGTAAAAGCACGATATTTACTAACAACACTCTTAAACCGACGTTATCAGGAAATTATTATCTGTCGGGGCCTGGTTTCACCCTCTCCCTTCTCTCATCATTCAACGCTAACATGACACCACACTTAACACACACCCATTACAGTCATCTACACTTATCATATACATTTAACACACAAATCTCACACTTCCAGAAGAAAAGGTGCCAGAGAGAGCCAGGGGTAGGAAAAACCTTTCCAATTAGGCCGTTTAACCTGCCGTTCGGTGTCTCCCAGCCAATCATCTCATACTACTTCATCACTTTTAGTGGACAGAACGTCGTCAATGCGGCATCTGAAATAGTGTTTAGGTAGGAAGGCTGCATGGATATGGCAAGTCAACTACGGAATCTCTATTTGTAGATTTCCCGTAAGATGCCGTGCCTCCATACAGTATCTTACGCTATTTTAGAGACAAGGAAGACGCTTACTAGGTGTTGTCTGGGCACAAGGACCTGCTGCATGGCTGACTACGGTAGAGTCAGGTTGCCAGTGACTTAGTTAGAACCTTACCGGTTTCCAAATTATAACGGTAGCGACTAACGAGCGTCTCGGTTTATTGAACTCAGGTTACTCGTAGGTTCACCCTTCGTTACGTACCTAGTAAACGTAGAACAGCGATAATTACTTGGGAAAGGACGGTCCTTCACTTAAATTGTAAGTGATAGTTATGGTTATATAGACATTAAGAAAGACATTTCACAAGTGTGAAACTGTTCATTTTAATATTATTCTCTATTTAAATCTCCTCGACAAAATGTTATTTCTCAATTCCCACCAGTAGCCTCGACACGTTTGTGTTCCTTGTCTGCAACACCCACTACTAGCTACTTCACCATTTTGTTCTGAGTTGTTAATTACCAGGTAGCTCCTCATCTCTCATTCGAAAGCAAAATATTTGCCAGTGATACCCTCATCGCCATGCATGTATACTCTGGGATATATATTTAGCGCAGAAGCATCTTATTGGAGGTAAGAGTGAGTACTTGAAACAATGGAAGTGGAGTAGGACTCAAATCATTACGTTTTCTGTAGTTACCCTAATCCTCCCAGGTGATTCGGCCAGGAGCCCACACCCTGTTTCCTTACCTAGCCTTGCCCAACTGATCTATATCTCCATGTTTAATTTGCGATATATTTCAACAAGTCTTGGATACTTTGCCCAGAAGAGAAACTCACCTGGAAAGACCAGCATAGTACTTGAGGTCAGCTGAAACTGAAGGAGATTAAGCTAGAATACTCGCTGTACTTCCAGAAGGTGTGTTTGGCACACGTAGAGTACTTGTTTTTAGAATTACGTTTCTTTTAATAGTTTCGTATCACCAGTTATGAATTTAGATACTTCACGCGAGAGAAGAAGTCAGTCTAGCAGAAAAAATAGCTATTTCATCGGAGAAATTTGTTCCGAACCTATTTCTATATTACCGATAAAATATATTCACTGTTTCACTAACTAACAACTCAAAAAAATGTTGTGTACGTAACAGATTTTCTTCGCTGTGATTGCTGAAATTAATACGAAAATCAGAATTTTACTTTTACGCATTACAATTTCAGTGGAGCAGTTCCTGATTTAGGGTGATGTAGATTGCTCCAAACAGCCATTAACGCTCGCCAAACGAGAGATGTCCGTAAATCTGTAGCGGAAGAAGCGCCTTGAATGGGCAATAAAATCTGTAATGGCTGGAACTGCGTTTCCAGTTGCGTTCTCCAATTCCCCACTGCATAATATTTCGCGACCTGCTGAGGAACAATGACACTAGAATTTAGATTCCTGGATTTGCTAAAATTCGAACAGAAAGTGAGAATGCCGGCCGGTGTGGCCGTGCGGTTCTGGGCGCTTCAGTCTGGAAGCGCGTGACCGCTACGGTCGCAGGTTCGAATCCTGCCTCGGGCATGGATGTGTGTGATGTCCTTAGGTTAGTTAGGTTTAAGTAGTTCTAAGTTCTAGGGGACTGATGACCACAGATGTTAAGTTCCATAGTGCTCAGAGCCATTTGAACCATTTTTTTAGAAAGTGAGAATTGTAAGTTTCAGTATCACTTCACCTCATTTACACTACTGGCCATTAAAATTGCTACACCACGTAGATGACGTGCTACAGACGCGAAATTTAACCGACAGGAACAAGGTGCTGTGATATGCAAACGATTAGCTTTTCAGAGCATTCACACAAGGTTGGCACCGTTGGCGACACCTACAACCTGCTCACATGAGGAAAGTCTCCAACCGATTTCTCATACACAAACAGCGGCTGACCGGCGTTGCCTGGTGAAAAGTTGTTGTGATGCGTCGCGTAAGGAGGAGAAATGCGTACCATCACGTTTACGACTTTGATAAAGGTCGGATTGTAGCCTATCGCGATTGCGGTTTATCGTATCGCGACACTGCTGCTCGCGTTGGTCGAGATCCAATGACTGTTAGCAGAATACAGAATCGGTGGGTTAAGGAGGGTAATACGATACGCCGTCCTGGATCCCAATGGCCTCGTATCACTAGCAGTCGAGATGACAGGCATCTTATCCACATGGCTGTAACGGATCGTGCAGCCACATCTCGATCCCTGAGTCAACAGATGGGGACGTTTGCAAGACAACAACTATCTGCACGAACAGTTCGACGACGTTTGCAGCGGCGTGATGGTATGGGGTGCCATTGGTTACATGTCTCGGTCAACTCTCGTTCACATTGACGGCACTTTGAACAGTGGACGTTACAATGGAGATGTGTTACGGCCCGTGGCTCTACCCTTCATTCGATCCCTGCGAAACCCTATATTTCAGCAGGATAATGCACGACCGCATGTTGCAGGTCCTGCACGGGCCTTTCTGGATACAGAAAATGTTCGACCGCTGCCCTGGCCAGCACATTATACAGATCTCTCACCAACTGAAAACGTCTGGTCAATGGTGGCCGAGCAACTGGCTCGTCACAATACGCCAGTCACTACTCTTGATGAACTGTGGTATCCTGTTGAAGCTGCATGGGCAGCTGTACCTGTACACGCCATCAAAGCTCTGTTTGACTCAAATCCCAGGCGTATCAAGGCCGTTATTACGGCCAGAGATGGTTGTTCTGGGTACTGATTTCTCAGGATCTATGCAACCAAACTGCGTGAAAATGTAATCACATGTCAGTTCTAGTATAATATATTTGTCCAATGAATACCCGTTTATCATCGGCATTTCTTCTTTGTGTAGCAATTTTAATGGCCTGTAGTGTAGATCATTTCGCATTGCAAAGTATTTCTCTGCACCCGTGGCATGGGATTACCTTTCGGAACACTTAATGAGGAGAAAGATGAAGATGAATGTGTATTTTAAAGTAGATAATAAAATTAGTTATATTGACAACAATATAGAAGAAACGGACTGTGTTCATTGAAAGTCTCTCTCTGGCACTCTCCGTACTGAGTTCAGAACCCTACGATAAACGATGTACAAATGTCATTTTATCCATGATGGATGTTGTTGATCTCTACGGCCGTTGTTCAATTAAAGATTCCTGAGGGATCGGAACCTGCCCGAAGTACTTTTTAGACCCTTTTATTCGACCACCGTTACTAGCCATTGCCAACTATGCCCATCTGCAGATGGCCACAGCTATGTTCAGTACGTGACAATGACTTCGGCAACGTGTCGTGTGCTCCTTCACAGTGTGACAATATGTACATAGTTACCGGCACTTTATATGATAGAGGATGACTTGCACTTGTTAAAAATACTGATGTCCATGCTACATGAAGATACAGAAACTGAACCAAATATGCATATTTACATATTGTCCGGTGATTGACGTTTTATTTCTCCTCCTACCATTAGCGGTTTGAGTGGCAAGCGTACCAGGAACCCTGAAATGCCCAACTTTACATTTTGTTTAGAGATCAAGTTTGCTTTAAATTATTGTCATGAGATAGTTAATAAGTTTTCAAAACACAGATGAAGTAAAATAGTTAATGTAAATAATGTCCCATTTATCATTTCAATCAAATTTTGTTATTATTCAAATTTCTAATTTAACGCCTATTATAGTTACTCAATATAGCTTTTGCGAAGAAGGAATGAGTCTGTTGAAAGATTATGTAAAAGCAAAATGTTGTGAAATATGTTTACCTGCTCCATTCCATCTTGAATGCTCTATGCTCTTTCTTCTGTCACGTTTATGACTGGTCCCAAAAATGCTTGCGTTTCCATACAAGAAGTATGTGTAATGTTTTACCAATATCTCGGAACCCTGCTCATACGTACTCCTGAAATGTGCATCTGAAACAGGGGTGCACAGTGTTAGCAAATGTCTACATCTGTAGCTATATGACGAAGCCGCCTTACGGTGTACTACTGTCATTTGCCCCCTTTACCGCTGCAGTCGTGAATGGCGCGCGGGAAGATCGACTATTGCTAAATCTCCGAATGAGCGGGGGTCTCTGTAATTTTATCTTCCTGGTCTTTTCGCGAAATGCGTTAGGTTAGGAGGAAGCAATATGTTTTTTGACTAATCGACAAACGTGTGTTCTTGGAGTTTTTACAGTAAATACCACTGTGATGCTCAACGCCTATCTTGTAGCGTCTGCCTCTGAAATTTAATCTCTCTCTCTGTGACGCTTCCGCTCTTACTAAACGAACTAGAAGCGAAATGCGAGACTTTTCTTTGGATCCACTCCATTTCCTCAGTCAGTTCCACCTGTTAAGAATCTCAAACTGAGCAACCACACTCAAGTATTGGTGGAATTAGGATTTTGTAAGCTGTCTACCGCGTGGATGGCCAGTACTTTTGAAGCTCCTTCAGTGAATGTTATTTTTGTACCTGCCTTTCATACTGTTAGTTTTATGTGGTTTTCCTGTTTTAAATCACTCCGTATCGATACTCCCAGATATTTAATGGATGTGAGTGCTTCGAGTAAAAAATGAAAAGATCGTGTGTCCCCATCCGGGGAACTTAGGCCACCGGCTTGTAAGTCTTATTTCAGGTGACACCAGATTGGGCGACTTGCGCGTCGGTGATGACAATAGGATGGTGAGGACAACAGAACACCCAGTCCACGAGTAGACTGGTGGGGGGTCCGGCCAGGTATCGAACGCGGGCTCTCTGCATGGCAGCCAAACACGTTACCACCCAGCTAAGCAGGCGGACAATTCTTCCAGTGATTGTTCGACAATCGTATAACCACACAATAGAGCGTCTTTTCACCCACTTACGCAGAATAGAGAAATTAAAAGGAATGAAAAGAACTGCTGATCACAGACTGTAAATGAACAGCTACTGATTACTTTCAAGAAGAAGCACGTAATAAAATGCGAAAACTAGGCACTCTATACAAACTAAGTACTATTGATGCTGCTTTTGTTGTTGTTGTTGCTGCTGTTGCTGCTACTCCTGCTACTGGCTACTACTCCTGCTGGCTACTGTTCACTGCAAGGACTACAACACCACGCTGCAAAGTCAGTTCGCGCGACATTTACTCTCGGAAAATACACACGCACTTAAAAAAGTTAAGAAATACTGCCCAAGACAGGGAAATATACAGTTACTGCTCACTTCTTCACAGAAGTACGTAATATCATGTCTAATCTAAATACTGTATACAAACTAGAAAATGCTACTGTTCACGGCTACTCTCTGGTCTACGAATGGATTGCGCTACCAACACCTCCAAAGAATTCACAGCAAGTTCTGAATTTCATAGATGCTGTTCGAATATTCTCTTTGTAAAGTATTGTCTGACAAACTGAACTTTGCATTAACACTTGTACGAATAACTAGGATATTGGAAAAAAGAACGTAGGATTAGGAGAGTCTTGGAATTTTTACCGTACTTTGTGCTATATCTACACATGAACAAAATGGGTTTAGTTACAGTTTTTTGGTACAAAACATTCTGTATCACATTAACTATACGAACAAGTTAAAAGCTCAAGTTCATAAATCTGACTTACTTTGGTACTCTGTGAATTCATGTTCAACTAATACTTCAAAATTTCGTGATTATCATTACGCTGTCGTTAATTACCTTAATTAAGGAAGCGCTTTGAAATGACGTTTACATCGATCAAGACGTCAAAGGTCGCGCAAGATGGAAGCTAATGAGGAAGCAGGTGCACCCTGCTCCAATGTAGGACGCACGCCGAGAAGATAACGAAGGTATACACGTATCATGTTCGAATTTTAGTGTAGATAAATAATTAATACTGCATAATATTTTTTTATTTGTTTACAAATACGGTTGACGCGAACTCTTATTTTCTTTTTTTGTGTGGATTTATAATTTTTGGTGGGCCACTGCCTCTGATCCAATGAAATATTGTGAGAAAACACAAAACTCCTTAGGCATAAACAACGTGAAGACTCTGCATTCGAATGTAACGTATGAACATATCACGGTATTCTCACAACACTAACGCCATCAGACATGTGCTTATGAAACAATGTTTTAATTCACAAATAAAGATTTTCTATCAATCACAGACTTACTCGTAAGCAAGATTTGAAAGACTTTATGTTACCAAAAAATACGTGTGGAGACTACTTCAAGTTGCACATATTCTTTCTACGCGTAATTTGCAATACTTCCCACACTTATTCTTTGCTTAACAATAAGCATTTGAAACCATTCCCTGCCTCTTAATTTTAGCATATTTCTCAGACACTTTTGCGAAAAGTTTGAACGTCAGTGTTAACAAGCGTTTTATCACTGTACTCGTCATTTCAGGAGTCTTTTAGTGCTGTCTAAAAATGTATAAATTCCATTTAAAAACATACTGAAGATGTATTGACAGTCTAACAAAAAACTTTCTGATCTGAAAGGTCAAAAATACAAGAATATTTTGTATTTGAACTTTGTAATTACTATGTTTGTTTCTACAAATATTTTATTGGGTATTTAAAATTACAAGTTTTATAAAATGGTAGCCGACAAACAACGTTCCATATTGTCACTTATCGATGAGCATTCAGTTACAGCATTCTCGTTTTCTTAAGAAAGAGCAACGACCAACAGTCCCTCCTCTCGACTATGCACAACACACTTTCTGAATGAAGGAGCCGCTCATGAAGTTCTCTGGGATTGTTAACACTTCAGTACTGCATGTTCTATTTACTCGTGCACCCAAACAGATAAACGTGTGCCTCGTCACTAAAGAACACAAGCGCGTTGCGAGGCAACTTTCCAAGCAACTGTGCACATGCGTTTTTCCGCGCAATAATATCGCGTTCACTCAGTTTTTACCCCATAGCCAACTTGCATAGGCTAAGTGGTGGCCACACTGAAGAATTCGCCTCGGAGAATGATCAGGAAGTCTAAGGGCAGCTAAATGTTCAGGTGCCGACTGCCCAGGAGATCGCAAAAACGCTTATTGCTTCGGTGTTTTGTGGTAATCTCATGGGCCATGCTAACCCAATTCTTCTTTTCGCATTAACACTTGCCCCGAAGGTGTCCTTACCCTAAGTACTTGAATGCCAGCCAGGAAAATGGGGGCGAGAATATTGAAGTGTACACGAAATGCACGCTGCGCGACCACAGAAATCCGGTCATTAGAAAAGTAGGTCTCTACCTCAAACGCGCGTTACTATTTCGGCCAATGCGTTGTCGCTACTGAGGCAGACGATAAATAAACTCGCCGACCCACCGCTTGGGTTGAGAAAATCCCCATCCTCGGCCTAGCACACCTCACTTCACGGCACCGTATTGAAATCAGCAAACTCGTTGCCACGCCCTGTACCATTTAGCGAAAACTCCGTTTCGATATCTTGAACCGTTTTGGAAATGAAATGTGTGTTCGATGTTACGATAATCTGGCAGGCCTCTGTGTACAGTAATGGAAATACGTATTCATACACTAGAGCGTGGAAAAGTAAACTGCCTTTATTGACAATACGAAACAAAAAACACTAATTGGATATGCACTATACACATTGGCCAGTCTCCAATGCAGCTATGCTGGCATATAGAACGAGAATAAACAAGCCTTTACAAAACAAAATACAAAAACGTCTGCCAAGTTCTCTACTGCGCTGGGAATTAAGTATTCATACACCAACAGAAAATGACACTTCTAACAAAGCCAGGACATGTTTAAACTTCGTATGCATACCTTTCCGTTGTATTACTTTTCGCAACCTGAGTGGCATGGAATGGACCAATTTTCATGTAGTTTCCGACGTAATACCTTCCCATTCTCGAAGGGGAGCCTCTTTCAAAGAGGCCTTACTAAGGATGTCGTGTTTTCTCACTCGTCTTTCCAGCTCAGTCCACAAGTGTTCGATGGGATTCAGGTCCGGACTCTGAGCTGGAGTTTTAAGAGTGTGCGGAGTGTTGTAGAGCAACCACAGCCGGACAGTTTGCGCCGTACGTTTGGGCTCATTGTCCTGTTGGAAGTAATTTCTAGGAAGACCCAAGGCGTCAACACTCTGTTGTAAGTTCTGTTTGAGAATGTTCATATACACAAATCTGTCCATGATACCTTCCACAAACACTAATTTTCCGACACCGGAGGCTGACATACAGCCCCATACCATCACTCCACCACCTCCGTGCTTCACCGTGGGCTGAACATTGTTTCGGTCGACGTCTGTATTCGGTCTTCTCCAGACCAAGATCCTACCATCATTGTGCACGATATTGAATTTGCTTTCATCTCTAAACAATACAGTATCCCAGAAGTCTGCTGTCTTGGATTCATGCTGTTTCGCGAATTCCATCCGCCACTTCCAATCCCAAAGAAAGGAGGTGTTGACAGATGTGAAAATTACCGAACTATCAGTTTAATAAGTCACAGCTGCAAAATACTAACGCGATTTCTTTACAGACGAATGGAAAAACTGGTAGAAGCCGGGGCATATCAATTTGGATTCCGTAGAAATGTTGGAACACGTGAGGCAATACTGACCCTACGACTTACCTTAGAGAATAGATTAAGGAAAGGCAAGCCTACGTTTCTAGCATTTGTAGACTTAGAGAAAGCTTTTGACAATGTTGACTGGAATACTCTCTTTCAAATTATGAAGGTGGCAGGGGTAAAATACAGGGAGCGAAACGGTATTTACAATTTGTACTGAAACCAAATGGCAGTTATAAGAGTCGAGGGACATGAAAGGGAAGCAATGGTTGGGAAGGGAGTGAGACAGGGTTTGTAGCCTCTCCCCGATGTTATTCAATCTGCATATTGAGCAGGCAGTAAAGTAAACAAAAGAAAAATTCGGAGTAGGTATTAAAAACCATAGAGAAGAAATAAAAACTTTGAGGTTCGCCAATGACACTGTAATTCTGTCAGACAGCAAAGAACTTGGAAGAGCAGTTGAACGGAATGGACAGTGTGTTGAAAGGAGGATATAAGATGAACATCAACAAAAACAAAACGAGGATAATGCAATGTAGTTGAATTAAGTCGGGGGATGCTGAGGGAATTAGATTAGGAAATGAGACACTTAAAGTAGTAAAGGAGTTTTGCTATTGGGGGAGCAAAATAACTGATGATGGTCGAAGTAGAGAGGATATAAAATGTAGACTGGCAATGGCAAGGAAAGCGTTTCTGAAGAAGAGAAATTTGTTAACATCGGGTATTGATTTAAGTGTCAGGAAGTCGTTTCTGAAAGTATTTGTATGGAGTGTAGACATGTATGGAAGTGAAACATGGACGATAAATAGTTCGGACAAGAAGAGAATAGAAGCTTTCGAAATGTGGTGCTACAGAAGAATGCCGAAGATTAGATGGGTAGATCACATAAGTAATGAGGAGGTATTAAACAGAATTGGGGAGAAGAGGAGTTTGTGGCACAACTTGACTAGAAGAAGGGATCGGTTGGTAGGACATGTTCTGAGACATCAAGGGATCACCAGTTTAGTACTGGAGGGCAACATGGAGGGTAAAAATCGTAGAGGGAGACCAAGAGATGAATACACTAAGCAGATTCAGAAGGATGTAGGCTGCAGTAGGTACTGGGAGATGAAGATGCTTGCACAGGATAGAGTGGCATGGAGAGCTACATCAAACCAGTCTCAGGACTGAAGACCACAACAACAACTTCCTGTTCTTTTTGCTGATGTAGGTCTTTCGTCTCGGGACCCTGGCTCTGTAGCCTGTACGATTGAGAATAGTACGAACTGCCCTTGGAGTGATGTCCTTTCGGAAGTGGTCATGTACATATGCGGATGGTGCCGACGCTGTCGTTTTCGGGGTTTTCTTGGTGATTCTTAATAGCATTCTGGTCTCTCTTGTTGTAAGCTTCTGTGGACTACCGTGTCGTTCACTGTTTATTACTACATGTCTCTTCCTTATACCGCTTAATGATAGATTGCACAGTCGCTCGGCTTCGTCCTATGATCGCAATTTCGGCATACGACTTGTGTTGAAGATATTGGGCGACAACAATGTTTCGTTCCTCAGTGGTCGTTTCCTTCCCCTTGCGGCCCTTTCTGCTATTCCACGGTACCCACGTTCGAGGTGCTGTTGCTTCACGGCCGCCACACGACTACACAAGTGTGGCATGCAGTCCGTGGCTGCGTCAGCCATTTGTTTGGTTGAAAGTAATACGCTGTACGAATACATTTTGCCCTGTCGTAGATCGTGCAGAGTGTAACATGTTTTATTTTCCCGGAATATATTCATGGCATACAGGAAGCTTCATTACCAAGAATATGGTTACCTGACGCTACATCATTGTACTTATTCGTATCGGCGCTGTGGGTGATTACTATCCCAACACACCATCGTACTTTGTCACCACTTACTGTATGAACACTTATTTTCATGACTGTACAAAGAAGGGTTCCTTGGCCGGCAGGTGTTGGAGCTGTTGGACGCGGACAGCAAGGGGTCACAGGATGAAGATCTCAACAGGCCTTCGGCGAGTGCCAATCTGCGCGCCCAGCTGCGGGGCGGCAGTCTGCGCCACCAGACGCCGGTCCATCACTCCTTCCACAAGGCCGAATCATTCGCCGCAGGTAATGGCCCCGTAAAATCATTTACCACCACCAGTATTCAATCCTGTCTTTGCTCACGCCACTTTTAATCGAGACCAACGAAGGTCATTTTTTCCTACTACAGTAGAGCATCAATTATCCGAAAATCTATCGACCGAAAGATCCGTTAATGGGGGTAGAACGTCAAATGGGCCGTCTTGGAGCAGGAGAGACACCACAGGACATTTTAATTTCCACTGTCTATACTTTTACGAATAAATTCATAAAACTTTGTCAGAATGACCAGGAAGGATTCAGGATTCACAATCATAGCAGTTGAAGTTCAAAAAAAATAATTTTTTTTTTACATGTGAAATTTCATCATTTTTTTACTTCTATTGGCTGCGTTTGTTGCTATAGGTACACGTTTCTTCATAAGTAAGAGAGATTCTTCGATGAATTTTGCACAGCATACAAACCATACTTACAGGTGTATGAAACTCTAGAAATTATTTAATTTATGAAAAAAATTAATGTGCTGTTACATTTTAAACTTCATGTTTAGAAAAAACTCAAATATTATAGTTAATTATCTCAATTTTTACCACAGTTTTTAATATATTTGGAAAATTCTAGTTTCATACACCTGTAAGTATGGTTTGTATGCTGTGCAAAATTAATCGAAGAATCTTCCTTACTTATGAAGAAAAGTGTACCTATAGCAACAAATGCAGCCAATGGTAAGTGAAAAAAAGGTGAAATACAAATTTTAAAAAATAAATTATTTTCTTATATTTTTGGACTTCCACCACTACAAGTGTAAATCCTGAATCCTTTCTGGTCATTATGACAAAGTTTTATGAATTTATTTTTAAAAGTATAGACAGTGGAAGTTAAAAATTCCTGTGGTGTCTCTCCTGCTCCAAGTCATCCCGTTTGACGTCCTACCCCCCTTAACAGAAAGCATTCCAGTCGGCAAATTTAAACTGGCGCTCGCCATGTACATGTTGCTCTGGCACAGGGCTGGCTGTACCATGAGTTAGCCAGTCCGGCGGTCTTTATCTCCCTGGCAGCCGTCATTGTTGCTAACCAAAGACTTTTCAGAATTTGAAGAAGTCAATCAGGAAAAAACTGAAGACTGGCTCGAACATGATGTTGATGAGCCTGGCTTCCGAGTACTGCCATTCATCGATAACTGACGCCCTAGCGGCAAAGACCGCGCTAAAAAAGAACCATTCAGTGAGAATGTCTTGAGGCGGCTATGAACTGATTTGAACCAGAAGAAGAATCTGATGCTGTCCAGTTGTTGTCTTTGAAATGTTTACGATAATTAACGGCAAAAAAAGAGTCTCAGCTCTGAAACAAAACCAAGTTAAACTGTTGACTTCTTTAATAGCCGCTTAGATCTTTGAAAACTGGGCTAGGTAGTCAGTTCTCTGAGTTATTTGTAAGAAGTTCAAAAATGTTCAAATGTGTGTGAAATCTTATGGGACTTAACTGCTAAGGTCATCAGTCCCTAAGCTAAACACTACTTAACCTAAATTATCCTAAGGACAAACACACACACCCATGACTGCAGCGCCCGAGACCGCTCGGCTAATCCCACGCGGCTGTAAGAAGTGTGACACAAAATATGTATCTAGGGATTAGTGTTAAACTCACTGTTTCTCTGGGTCACATTTCTGCGAACACTGTTACAATATGTTTTCGTACATGATCGGTTATATGAAATCAATCCTTGCTTCTTAATTTTGACACATTTCTTAGGCACTTTTGCGAAATCCGAACCCGAATTTGCCCCCCCCCCCTCCTCCCGCGCCCTTTTACGGATTCTTTCAGATAATCGATGCTGTATTGTATTGTAATGGATAGTTTATAACAAATTATACGAGAGAAAATATAGTTTTGATTATGTAGTTAGAGGTTCTTAAGCAGTTCAGTTCAGCTACTTTTGCACTTTGTGCAACTGGAAGCCTTCAAGAAAGATCAGTAAGTTAACATTATTTTATTATCTTTATTGAGTAATGTCGTATGGAATTAAATTCCGGGAAATTCATCTCCGAGAAAGAAAAGCTTCTCTCCGAAAGACTATTGATATTATGGAATAGAGATAATCAAAGAATATGGATTCCAAGGCTTTCAATGACACAAAGTGCAATAGTATCTGAACCGAGTTGCTTAAGCACCTTTAAAATTGTTTATTTTTTAAATTCTCATCAGTTGGTCAGCCAAAACTTTTTCGACAGTCTACGTTACTTATTCAACTCCATTATTTACATTTCTGATTGGAACTGTGTCTCCCGATGTCCAGAATTAAATACGCCGCTTTCTTTTAATGAGGAGAGACTGTTTACAGAAAACCATACAATAAACCACACTTTATATTTACAACTGTGAAATTGTTCTACCAAGCAGCGATTGAAGAATCTCTTCATATTCAATAATTCTATTAAACATATTCATAATTTCCTCTATTGCTGCACGACTTCACCGGTTTATTTACAACACTTGGTTAATAAATAATTCTTCTTCCTGTGTAGTAATAGTCTTTTTATTTTTGTGTACACAGCCTGTACAAATTTCTTGAAAGAAGTCATTAATTCAGCACAACCATAGTATGTACAGGCACTTCGATCATTGACCTGTATCTATAATGGAAAAGTGCAACCCGTATGTGAGCTTTGTCATCGTACCAGAATGCGCTACACATTAAAATAGATCAGCAGAACTCTTGACCTGAAACACAGACTGCATTGTCAACGTCTTAAAGTCGAACAGGGCTACTGATTTAACCAATCTCTAATGAAATGAAATATAGTGTTTATCTGAAACAAATAAATATTCTGTCACAATAGAATAACTTTAATCGGGAGAGTCATTTACATGCATGACAAACTACTGTAAATCCAATATTGAACGTAACTCAGAAAAAATCTCCTGTCTACAGCTAATTATGGTACACAATTTTCTGCATTTTTTTTTTTTTTTTTTTTTTTTTTTTTGTGAAGTACGATCCGAGTCGTTTATGCCTTTATTTTTGTGAATGGTCCGTGCTTAGCAAAATATAGTGATTTACACACTCAAAAAAAAAAATGGTTCAAATGGCTCTGAGCACTATGGGATTTAACTTCTAAGGCCATCAGTCCCCTAGAACTTAGAACTACTTAAACCTAACTAACCTAAGGACATCACACACATCCATGCCCGAGGCAGGATTCGAACGTGCGACCGTAGCGGTCGGTGGTTCCAGACTGTAGCACCTAGAACCGGTCGGCCTCTCCGGCCGGCTTGCACACTCAAATGTCTCGTATAGGTCACGGCAAATACCGATGCCTTACCTTGGATTTGTTTTCCTAAAAGAGATCACTCTCATTATGTTTACACTGGGCTGCCAAAACCGGATTTAATATACCGATTTCCCAGTACCGCTTCTGATTTGCCACGTATAGGCTCCAATTCTGAATGTGGAAACGCGGTTCTGGCCGGATTTTGATTTCCTCTATCCATTTTCGCTCCCATGTAAGCGTCCAATCGTTTTGGAAACGTGCGTGGTTTTTCTGGACGGTGTGACTCTTCGTGCAGTGACGGAGAAATAGAAATATTGGTTCGAGCATGAAGCTGCCTACCTCTAACATTTAACAGAAGAGAAACAGCCATTGTGGTGACTAAATCGTAAATCGGAACAGCTGATTTCCAGACACCATATTTGACCGGTCTACAATCCAGTTCATGCCTTAAAAATGGAAACACGACAGTGAAAAACAGTTTCCGAAATTCGGTTTTCGTCTTCTGGAAGTTGTGTCGCATGTAAACATTGTGTGTTTGTGTTGCAGGGGGCAGCGAATCCGCACTGTCGGCGTCGCTGGATAGCCACGAGTCAACTAGCACGTTGGCTGACAGCGACCGCGACGAAGCAGATGCCTCCCCGCGGCATAGGTAAGGCATCTTACACCATACAAAAGACTCCTTCAGTGCTGTTATTTACTGTTATTGCCGACCAGTGTAGTAGTAATAGAAGTAGTAGCAGAAGTAGAAGTCGTCGTCGTCGTCCTCCCTGTAGTCGTAATGCCAAAGACTACTTTTATACAGTGGGTTTGTTTATAGATAACTCATCTCTACCAGTCACGATTTTCTTTATTTTATGTTTCACACGACGCGTTTCGGGAAACGATCCCCATTTTCAAGTGCGTTTTTTAGTGTTATGTCATTCCTATGTAATGTCGATGTGTGAGATTCTGCTTCATTTCGTTGACTTTACTGCAATATATTAAAAAAACAAGCGATTTTTATTTGGTTGTCAATCTTTTTGTGAAGTTAGTGGCGAAATTTGGAAGAATTTGTACTTACAGTTTCCTTATGGTCCATTTGTGCAGAGTCTCACACGCACTAAACATCACACATGTTTAGTGTGTGTGTGAGACTCTGCATTGTGCCGTGGTTGCATAGATGGACTTCGCCATGGACGTCGGGAGTGAAGTTGCGCATCATGCAGCCTATTGCGCACAGTTTGAGTCGTAACACGACGTCCTGTGGCTGCACGAAAAGCATTATTCGGCATGGTGGTATTGCTGTCAGGGTTCCTCCTAGCCGTAATCCGTAGGTAGCGGTCATTCTCTCTGTATCTCCTCCATGTCCGAACAACATCGTTGTGAAACTTCCTGGCAGATTAAAACTGTGTGCCGGACGGAGACTCGAACTCGGGACCTTTGCCTTTCGCGGGCAAGTGCTCTACCATCTGAGCTACCCAAGCACGACTCTCGCCCAGTCCTCACAGCTTTAATTCCGCCAGTACCTCGTCTCCTGCCTTCCAAACTTCACAGAAGCTCTCCTGCTTGGGTAGCTCAGTTGGTAGAGCACTTGCCCGCGAAAGGCAAAGGTCCTGAGTTCGAGTCTCGGTCCGGCACACAGTTTTAATCTGCCAGGAAGTTTCATATCAGCGCATATTCCACTGCAAAGTGAAAATCTCATTCTGGAAACATCGTTACGGTTCACTCCGAGACGCCTGGACACTTCCCCTGTTGAGAGCCCTTCTTGGCACAAAGTAACAATGCGGACGCGATCGAACCGCGGTATTGACCGTCTAGGCATGGTTGAAATACAGACAACACGAGCCGTGTACCTCCTTCCTGGTGGAATGACTGGAATTGATCGGCTGTCGGACCCCCTCCGTATAATAGACGCTGCACATGCATGGCTGTTTACACCTCTGGGCGGGTTTAGTGACATCTCTGAACAGTCAAAGGGACTGTGCGTGATAAAATATCCACAGTCATCGTCTATCTTCAGGAGTTCTGGGAGCCGAGGTGATACAAAACTTTTTTTGATGTATATATCGGTATTGGAGGGCAGCGTGGAGGGTAAAAATCGTAGGGGGAGACCAAGAGATGAATACACTAAGCAGATTCAGAAGGATGTAGGTTGCAGTAGGTACTGGGAGATGAAGAAGCTTGCACAGGATAGAGTAGCATGGAGAGCTGCATCAAACCAGTCTCAGGACTGAAGACTACAACAACAACATATCGGTTCTAAGTGTGGAAGAGGCGGGGATCAACTCGTCATGACAGGAACACCCCAGATCTGGGTTGGGTTAAGGAAGACACTGCAAAAGAAAATGAAAAACAAATTTGTATTTTGGACTGCGGACAGCTGCACAATGGCGTTCAATAAGGAACTCCCAAAAATCAAGGACACTTTTCTCTCCATCAGCAAACAAGCACTGAGCTGCGTGTCCACAAATTACGTCACAGAGTTCGTCCACTATTACAGCGCCATCTATCACAAAGCGAAAAAAGTGGTTCAACTAAAACATTCATATTTCTTTACGTACTACACGAATATGAAATAAAAAATGGGGATTCCTATTTTAAAAAACGCAGTTGATATCCGTTTGACCTACGGCAGCGCCATCTAGCGGGCCAACCACAGCGCCATCTGGTTTCCCCTTCAAGCTAGACAAGTTTCGTTCTTTGTAGTTTTTTCGTTTGACGCTTATTTCGTGAGAGATTTGGCCCGGTCACGATCAGTGGACCACCCTGTATGCTAGGAATTCCCACTTGAATGTAATTAATGAAAAGAACTGTAAAACGAGTTACATGTATTAATGAACTAGCAATCAAGAAACAATAGTAAAATGAAAGTGCCTTAGTAAATGAAATCAAAAATGAAACTGTGTAAAGTACATACCTACAGAAAATATTTCGAGCGAGTAAAACTGTAATTTACAAAAGAAGAGAAACGCACTAATACCAACAGAAACCGTGCCTAAAAATAATTAATTTGGTTGTTGTGATTTCATGTATAAAGTTATTCAGTCTAAATTCCTCTAAGCAAACTTACTAAAACATAAATTAAGCTGCAGAATAATCAGGTAACTAAAATTTTATGCAAAAGAACGTAAAGAGTAAGTTGGACCATCCGCCTGTGAGGCACAATAGTGTGAGTTCACATCAGTCTGTGAGGCGGGGAAATATTTGCTCTGCCCGGGACATCCGCCTGTGAGGCGGTGTGGGTCTGGAATGGAAGCAAGTTTTGCTGGGCAAATCGGCACGATGAGTCGCGTGATCCTTACTACACTTCGGCTACATAGCAAATGAGACTCTCGTAGCGGGGAAGAACCGTCCGTAGGGCGAATTTCATCGCCTCTAGCGGAACAAACGTAATCCATATCCGCCTGTCGTTAAACTGTAGATCCCCCCCCTGTAAATGGCTACCTACAGTCAGATGGAAGGAAGAGATGTGCATGCTTCAGTGCGACGGTGCGTAACAGAGCAATGTTGCGGCAGGTGCGTGCGCTGGCACAGCTTCCGGCGTGCTGGGCTGACTGCGGCTGCTGTGGCCGCGGCTGCTGCTGCTGCCGGCTGGGAGCGTGACAAGGAGGAGCGGCGCGCGCAGAGGCAGCGGCAGCGCCGCCAGCTGGGCGCGCTCTCCGCCGGCCAGATGCTCGTGCTGCGCAAGCTGGCGCTGCTCAAGCTCACCGCCTGCATGGAGAAGTACTGCCCCACTCACCGCTCGGGCTGGAACTGGGAGCTCCCCAAGTTCATCCGCAAGATCAAGACGCCCGACTACAAAGGTAGGCACCCGGCCTCATCCTACATGTTGTATTTCGGGAGGAGGAACCAGTGGTCGTGTAGAGGAGAGGCTCGCACTCGAAGGCTCCGAGCTTGAGTCTCCCCAGAAGGTAAATTAAAATATATTTGTCAACTAGCTGACTACCAGCAGTAAAATTCTATGTACTGACTTGGCAGAAAATCCTAAGAAATTTTGGTCTTATGTCAAAGCGGTAGGTGGATCAAAACAAAATGTCCAGACACTCTGTGACCAAAATGGTACTGAGACAGAGGATGACAGACTAAAGGCCGAAATACTAAATGTCTTTTTCCAAAGCTGTTTCACAGAGGAAGACTGCGCTGTAGTTCGTTCTCTAGATTGTAGCACAGATGACAAAATGGTAGATATCGAAATAGACGACAGAGAAACAATTAAAATCGCTCGAAAGAGGAAAGGCCGCTGGACCTGATGGGATACCAGTTCGATTTCACACAGAGCACGCGAAGGAACTTGCCCCCCTTCTTGCAGCGGTGTACAGTAGGTCTCTAGAAGACCGTAGCGTTCCAAAGGATTGGAAAAGGGCACAGGTCATCCCCGTTCTCAGGCAGAGACGTCGAACAGATGTGCAGAACTATAGACCTATATCTCTAACGTCGATCAGTTGTAGAATTTTGGAACACGTATTATGTTCGAGTATAATGATATTCTGGAGACTAGAAATCTACTCTGTAGGAATCAGCATGGGTTTCGAAAAAGACGATCGTGTGAAACCCAGCTCGCGCTATTCGTCCACGAGACTCAGAGGGCCATAGACACGGGTCCCCAGGTAGACGCCGTGTTTCTTGACTTCCGCAATGCGTTCGATACAGTTCCCCACAGTCGTTTATTGAACAAAGTAAGAGCATATGGACTATCAGACCAATTGTGTGATTCGATTGAAGAGTTCCTACATAACAGAACGCAGCATGTCATTCTCAATGGAGAGAATACTTCCGAAGTAAGAGTGATTTCAGGTGTGCCGCAGGGGAGTGTCGTAGGACCGTTGCTATTCACAATATACATAAATGACCTTGTGGATGACATCGGAAGTTCACTGAGGCCTTTTGCGGATGATGCTGTGGTATATCGAAGGGTTGTAACAATGGAAAATTGTACTGAAATGCAGGAGGATCTGTCGCATGGTGCAGGGAATGGCAATTGAATCTCAATGTAGACAAGTGTAATGTGCTGCGAATACATAGAAAGAAAGATCCCTTATCATTTAGCTACAATGTAGCAGGTCAGCAACTGGAAGCAGTTAATTCCATAAATTGTCTGGGAGTACGCATTAGGAGTGATTTAAAATGGAATGAACATATAAAGTTGATCGTCGGTAAAGCAGATGCCAGACAGATTCATTGGAAGAATCCTAAGGAAATGCAATCCGAAAGGTGCGGCCAAGCGGTTAAAGGCGCTACAGTCTGGAACCGCGTGGCCGCTACGGTCGCAGGTTCGAATCCTGCCTCGGGCATGGATGTGTGTGATGTCCTTAGGTTAGTTAGGTTTAAGTAGTTCTAAGTTCTAGGGGACTGATGACCTTAGAAGTTAAGTCCCATAGTGCTCAGAGCCATTTGAACCATTTTTTTGCAATCCGAAAACAAAGGAAGTAGGTTACAGTACGCTTGTTCGCCCACTGCTTGAATACTGCTCAGCAGTGTGGGATCCGTACCAGATAGTGTTGATAGAAGAGATAGAGAAGATCCAACGGAGAGCAGCGCGCTTCGTTACAGGATCATTTAACGCGAAAGCGTTACGGAGATGATAGATAAACTCCAGTGGAAGACTCTGCAGGAGAGACGCTCAGTAGCTCGGTACGGGCTTTTGTTAAAGTTTCGAAAACATACCTTCACCGAAGAGTCAAGCAGTATATTGCTCCCTCCTACGTCTATCTCGCGAAGAGACCATGAGGATGAAATCAGAGAGATTAGAGCCCACACAGAGGCATACCGACAATCCTTCTTTCCACGAACTATACGAGACTGGAATAAAAGGGAGAGACGATAGAGGTACTGAAGGTACCCTCCGCCACACACTGTCAGGTGGTTTGCGGAGTATGGATGTAGATGTAGATGCTCTGGTATGTATTTATTTCAGTTCTATTAGTCCATCGTCCATCTACTCTGCCCCCCCCCCTGCCCTCCCTCCCTCCACGCCGCTGTCCATCTCCTTTTCACCCTTCTCTGTCCACCTCCTCCACCCCCACTCTCTATACCTGTCCTCCTGCCTCTCTGACTCTCCACCTTCTACTCCACATCTTTCTGTCCATCTCCTCCATTTTCCTTTCTGTGTCATCTCCTTTTCCCCCCTCTCTCCGTCCATCTCCTCCTTTCTATGCCCATCTCCTCCCCGGAAATTTGTGGTAAGGTTCTATGGGACCGAACAGCTGCCGACCGTCTTGGCCGAGCGGTTCTAGGCGCTTCAGTCAGGAACCGCGCGACCGCTACGGTAGCATGTTCGAATCCTGCCTCGGGCATCGATGTGGGTGATGTCCTTAGGTTAGTTAGGTCAGGGCTTCCCAACCTTTTCAGCTGGCGGACCCCTTCTTCAGTCGAAAATCCATGGCGGACCCCTAGTCAGTCAAGAGCACAGTAACTTTAAATTTCAGAGCGAAACCCATGGGAACTGAAAGCTTCTTAATGCAAGTGCCATGTTCCCAATGACCCCCCCCCCCCCCCGCCCCCCGAAGTATCAATAGTCTTTGGTTTAGAGATGAAATTAACGACCCAATTTGAATTCCCACTGTATCCAGACACATACTAGTGGATTTACTCCCTTTGTTCAACACACTATAGCCTGATTAAAATTACTTGGTAATTGAAATTTCACACGATGGAGCTGTCTTCCTCCAAGAGCAATCAACGTCACGTCCAAACTGTTCGCTGTTGACAAGCTGCCGCTTATGGTCTGTTCACTTCCACTATTTGGCTACTGTTGTGTAAGGAGCATGCATATTTCGTAACAGTCGTGTGTGGGGGGGTGTGGGGGGGGGGTGGTTTCTCGTGAAATCCGAAGAAAACTTCCCTTGTTGTGAAGGCGATGGAGAAACTGCACCCTTCTTCAATGATCCTGACTTCAGCCACCGATCCATGTTAGAAGTAATAGACTGGTCAAAAATCGACTTATGAAATAGGTAGTGCACTGACAAAGCAAGTTTAACATTTAATGATGCCTGAGGCCGCATACGTGCCAGCGAGCGCTGTTATTGGTCGACAAAGCTCGCTCCGCTCATGCGTAAAAGGTTTCAGCGCATCTAGCGCCGTGCGCCAAGGCACAAACGGTTGCGTAACAGCCGATCAGAGAAGCCTCATTCTCCATCACTAAACAGTGTATGCGTTCTCACTTAGGAACTGAAAAGGTTGCTTGGGAATACGATCTGAAGTAAAACTGCATATGTTTTTCACACGAAAAAAAATAGTATTGAATTTGATTTACACATTTTTATTCAATCATTTTACTCATTATTTTACACGATTTGGTGAAAGGTGGCCGCGGACCCCCTGGAAAGAGCCGGCAGACCCCTAAGGGGTCCGCGGACCACAGGTAGGGAAGCCCTGAGTTAGGTTTAAGTAGTTCTAAGTTCTAGGGACTGATGACCTCAGATTTTAAGTCGAATAGTGCTCAGAGTCATTTGAACCAAACTGCTGAGGTCATCGGTCCCTAAGCTTACACTCTACTTAATCTAACTTAAAGTAACTTACGCTAAAGTCAACAGACACACCCACGCCCGAGGGAGGACTCGAACCTCCGACGGGAGGAGCCGCGCAAACCGTTACGAGACGCCTAAGACCGTACGGCTACCCCGGGCGGCCCATCTCCTCCCTGTCTATCTCCTCCTCTTCCCTTTCTCTGTCTATCTCCTCCACCCACTCTCTGCCTATCTCCTCCGTCCCTCATATCTGATTGAATTTTTTCATGTTCAGAAGTGAGAAGGAGCGATATGTTTTACTCGGTAAAAAAACAACTTTGTATAGCCAACATCGCGTAAATACTTCTTTATTTTCGGTAACTGATTTCGACAGACTTTGCTTCTGGTCTTAGAAAGTTTGTACTACTAGATACTTATTGATTTGAAGAATATTGCGCGAATTAGATAAAAATACTCTCTGAAAAAGCTATTTACTCTTTGACTTTTGAACTTGGTTCAAATGGCTCTGAGCACTGTGGGACTTAACATCTGAGGTCATCAGTCTCCTAGAACTTAGAACTACTTAAACCTAATTAACCTAAGGACATCACAGACATCCATGCCCGAGGCAGGATTCGAACCTGCGACCGTAGCAGAAGCGCGGTTCCGGACTGAAGTGCCTAGAGCCGCTCGGTCACCCCGGCCGGCTTTTGAACTTTATCATATTTGTGACAATTCTTTTACTGGTTTGTACACGCCACGTGATACGATTGAAAGTAATGATTTAATATTTATACAGTCTTCAGTGTGTTTAACCCATACTTCTACAGTATTTGTTGCATAATTTATATGTTGTATAATGCACAGCTACTATACGCGTTGTCCAGTATTTGAGAATGAGAGTACTTTGTGACTTGCTACAAATTAGGATAGTTTTTATAGCTATAGCTCTCAACCCCTACAAAATGAAGAAAGGAAGGAAATTTATCGCTTGCTACATTTTCTCTGTTCAAGCAGTAAACCTGTCGCATCATGGATGACGTCAATACATTTAAATTTATTACTTCTTTGCTACTAACTCTATTCGCAACACATTTAGCAGACAGCATCCATATATGCCACTGAATGTACCTACAAAATTACATAATTGTACGACACACAGTTTAGAAGATATGATATAGCTTAGATCACATAAACACTTCTTTAGTTTCCATAACTGGTTTCGATAGACTTTGCTGTCATCTTCTAGTCTTCAAATAAATTTTTGTTTCGAAACGTGTTCATTGTGAGTCGGAACCTCGTTCCAAGTTGTCATATTAGTGGATAAAATGTAGGACACTATACAAAGGTTTGTGAGAAATAAAACATGTACAATCAAAAAGCAGGTTGTGCACATGGCCGTGTCCGTATATGTAGCGCTCACAGGTGTTTGTTAATTCTTCAAATCTCAATATACAGGGTGAATCACCTAGAACTTGCATCGTAAATATTTAGGAAATGGAAAGTGCTATTAATGTGCGTTTTTCATAGAATGGATTGATTTTAAGAGGCTCGTTCAAAAATGGTGCAAATGGCTCTGAGCACTATGGGACTTAACATCTGAGGTCATCAGTCCCCTAGAACTTAGAACTACTTAAACCTAACTAACCTAAGGACATCACACACATCCATGCCCGAGACAGGATTCGGACCTGCGACCGTAGCGGTCGCGCGGTTCCAGACTGAAGCGCCTTTAACCGCGTGGCCACAATGGCCGGCTTAAGAGGCTCGTATTGTTAGCCAATTAACAGGATGTAATAATACTTAGAAAGTGTACTTTATGTGCAAACATACACTTTTTTAAATGGATAAATGCCTATTGACATCAACAAACTAAAAGTAGGGTAAATCAGAATGTCAGTGGTGTTTATTACAATATTCTAGTGGGAGTGGTTTACGAGATATCGTATTTTGAGAAGTTCCCACACCGACCCGTGTACAACACTGTAGTAGCACACACTAAGGAACACCACAACTGCATAAAAACTGTGTGTCAATTCCTAAGGGACCAAACTGCTGAGGTCATCGGTCCCTAGACTTACACACTACTTAAAGTAACTTATGCTAAGAACAACTCACGACTCGAACCTCCGGCGGGAGACCACTCCGCGCGTGCACAACTGCATACACTAGTTATGTGGATTCTGATCAGTAATGAGACAACTGGCCATCACAGGTTATGTTCTAAACTACCACCGGCAGCGGCAGTATTCACTTCCAGTCTGGTATGGAACGACTGCTGCACACGTGCTAGCATTTCAGCAGAGGTGTCCGAGCAGGCTGCAGTAACACGTCGTCGCATATCATCGGGTGTATTTGGTATGTCCTTGTGCACAGCATCCTCCTGCATTTCCCACAGAGAAAGTCTACAGGCGTCATATCCGGGAAAGAGGCTGACCAAGGCACAGGTCCCCTGCCTCCAATCCAACGACTTGGAAATAATTCGTAAAGACATGCTGTAGTACTTCGTGCACTATGGACTGGACAGCCATCATGTTCCTACTACTACTCCCTCCTAATCTGCAGAGGAACGTCTTCTAGCATCCATGGAAGATGGTCTGTTAGGAGGCTGCGATACTTGCGCGCATTAAGTGTTCACGGCCCTATGAACTGAGGAGCGCTGTATTCGCGTGTTTGAGCTGTAGGGGGGAGATACAGGAGTAATACATGTTGCCGCAAAATAATTTTCAGCACAAAGCGACATCAAGTGTTTTATTGTGTGTTTCTTCTTTTTATAGCTTGTGGAGCCATTTAGAGATCACTATTTGTTACTTTCTGTATTAACAGCAAATGCGGATTGATCGGTTTTTGTTCCGGCGCTCCTCAACTGATGGTTCACTATACCACACCACACGTTTACACTCCATGGACGCTGACGTTCCACTCGAAGAATCCAACGGGGATTGTAAACAGACCAATAGTGCATGTTTCGACGGTTTAGCAGGCCACGATTGGTATATGTGGCTTTATCAGTAAACAAGATACGTGATACATCTGGAGTATCCTATCTTAATGCCCATGTACAGAAGTTAACCCGATTACCATAATCGTTACAATGCAGCTCCTGATGGAGAGAGATGTGGTAGGGATGGAACATATGTCGATGGAGAATGCATAGTACTCTTGCCTGATTCATGCCACTTCCTCGTGCTGTTGCGCGGGAGCTAATATGCGGATTAACAGCAGCAAGAACATGATTTCTCCTTCTTCTGTCGTCGCTTCTTTCCTTCTGTTACTTTGGTTATGTGTTACACTTCCACTTTCAAGTAAATGGTTGTAGATTTTGATATATAATTGCCGAGGTAGCTGACGTCTGTTGGGATATCTTGCCGCATACACCGTACACTCTCCATACACCATGAGCTTTTTCTGCATTGGTAAATCCTATCGTCCACTCACGACCTACTTCTTGGACTGTCACAGACTAACTCACTAGTAAGTCGTAATGCACTCAAGGAACACACAAGCCCACTGTAAGCAGACATAATAACATGGTACGTTGCAACTACGCAGGTTCAATTCCACAAACTATTGTCCGTGTGGAATATTTTCAAAACACGATATCTCGTAAACGATTCGCACTAGAATCGTGCAACAAACCTTGGTTTGTTAATCTCAATAGACATTGCTCCATTTAAAAAAAGTGTGTGTTTGCACAAAAAATACGCTGTCTAGATATTATTACAACCTATTTATTGGCTAACAATACGAGCCCCTGACTACCAATTCTTTCTGTGAAAGCCGCACATCAATAGCACTTACCATTTCCGCAAGATCTGTGGTGCAAGTTTTAAGTATTTCGCCCTTTATACTAAAATGCACATTAGCACACCTGTTTATATTAGCTTCACATGTTTCAAATGGTTCAAATGGCTCTGAGCACTATGGGACTTAACTACTGAGGTCATCAGTCCCCTAGAACTTAGAACTACTTAAACCTAACTAACCTAAGGACATCACACACATCCATGCCCGAGGCAGGATTCGAACCTGCGACCGTAGCGGTCACGCGGTTCCAAACTGACGCGCTTAGAACCGCACGGCCACACCGGCCGGCTCACATGTTTCATTCACTGATTACCCACCTTAAACGGCGCATGGAAAGCTAACGTTAACTGATAAGCTAATGTGCATTTTACCGTATATTGTGATTTTTAAGACTTAACGATCGTCTGTGAGCGCTACATATAACGATATGGCCACGTGCAGAGAGTGCTTTTTGCTTGTAAATATTTTATTTCTGAAAAACCTATGTATAATGTGCCACATTTTATCCACTAATATGACAGCTTGGCATGAGATTCCAACTCACAATGAACACGTTTTGTAACAATTTTTTTGAAGACCAGAAGATCTCAGCAAAGTCAGTCGAAACCGGTTGTCGGAAATAAAGAAGTATTTATACAATCTTGGCTATTAAAAGATTTTTTCCCACATATCTTCTGAACTTCGTGTCGTACAATAGTATAATTTTGTAAGTACGCTCAGAGGCATATGTGGAAGCTGTCTGCTAAATGTGTTGCGAATAGATTTGGCAGTAAAGAAATAATAAATTTAATCGTGCTGACGTCATCCCTGATGCGACGATGATGATTGCTTTGTGAGGCGCTCAACTGCGCGGTCGTCAACTCCCGTACAAGGTTCCAATTTTTACGCAGTCCAATTTTTACACAATCCTATCTAGCCACTGTCATGTATGATGATGATGAAATGATGAGGACAACACGAACACCCAGTCCCTGGGCACAGAAAATCCCCAACCCGGCCGGGAATCGAACCCGGGACCCCATGATCCAGCAACGCTAGCCACTAGACCACGAGCTGTGGACCCTGATGCGACAGTTTTACAGCATGAATAGGGAATATGTAGTAAGCGATCGACTTTTTTCCTTTCATTATTTTGTGGGGGTTGGCAGCTAGAAAAACGTTCGTATTTTGTAGCACGTCACGTAAGTACTCTCGTTCTCAAATACTGGATAGCGCGCATAGTAGCTGTGCGTTATGCAACGTGTAGATTGTGCAACAAATAGTGTGGAAGTATGGATTAAACACATTGAAGATTGTATAGGCATTGTATTCATTACATTGAATCGTATCACACAACACGTATCAACCAATAAAAGCAATGTCATAAATGTGATGTTCAGAAGTCAAGGAGTAATTAACTTTTTCGTAAAGTAAATATTTTTATCTAATTTGCGTAATATTTTTGAAAAAAATTAAAAATCGTTCACTACACACTTTCTGAAGTCGGGTGTGTTCTTCCTCACGGTTCGAGCTTACCAAAGTTTATCGAAATCGGTTCAGCGGGTCCGTAATAATAAATTTAAACTTCATGCATGATGCGGCAGTTTTTCACTGATCTGTGTTTATGACGTCATATATCCTGAACTATGTGTCGTAGAATTATATAATTTTGCAGGTACATTCAGTGATATATGCGACCTCTGTCAGCAAAATGTGTTGGGAATACAGTTAGCAGTAAAGAAGTAACAAATTAAAATGTCATGCTTTATGCGGCAATTTTACTGCATGAAGAGCGACATTGTAGTAAGCGAGAAACATTTTTATTTTCATCATTTTTTGCACGGTATATCAACGAGAAAAACTTTCGCAAAGGTTTGATGATATGTGTGAAGT